>NW_026643072.1:3176616-3913232 GCF_028828015.1 Penicillium pulvis
TGCTGATTTTCCTCATGGCGAGCAACATTCTCACTTTTAATATCTTGATGAACGTGCTCACCAACCACGGCACTTGCACCCTGGTCTTTGGTGTCGTCGGTCTGATCATCTGTTTCCTTGGCGCCTTGCCCCGTACCATGGACAAGGTCTATATGATGTCCGTTGTTTGTATGTTCAAATTCCTAGAGCACTAATGGCGCTCCGTCATCTGGTCAATCCAAAAATGTCCTTGAACTAACCCCTTCACAGCTTTTGCGAGTGTCTTTATTGCCGTCATGGTGACCATGATCGCCGCCGGTGTTGAGAGCAAGGGTCATATTCCGATCCAATCCACTACTGATGTTGGATTCAAGGAGGGCTTCTTGGCCGTGACCAACATTATTTTCGCCTACCGTGCGTTGAAACTCCTAAATCTGTGGCAATTCGCTGACAATCCATCTAGTTGCCCACGTTGCATACTTCGGTTTCATGTCTGAGACCGAGGATCCGCGCACTTTCTACAAGTCTCTTGCCATGCTTCAGATTATCGACACTGTTCTTTACCTGATCAGTGCTCTCATCATCTATCGCTATGTCGGTCCCAACGTTCAGTCGCCTGCTATTTTGTCCCTGAGTCCCGTGATGAGCAAGATTGCTTGGGGTCTTGCTATCCCTACTGTGAGTTTGATTATATTCCTACACCATCTTCATCTCATGCTAATAAAATGAAGGTCATCCTCTCCGGTGTCGTCTTGGGCCACGTCGCCTGCAAGTACATCTATGTGCGCATGTTCCGTGGTTCCGACAAGATGCACAGCCGTAGCTTCCTCTCCGTTGGAACCTGGGTTGCTATCTGCATCGGCGTTTGGGTTGTCTCTTGGGTTGTCGCGGAATCGATTCCCGTGTTCAACGACCTGTTGAGTCTTATCGTATGTATTTCGAAGTCTCACCTCACATGAGTCCTGTTGCTAACCAAAAACTCTACCTATACAGAGTGCTCTTTTCGGAAGTTGGTTCAGCTGTACGTGTTCACAATTCAATCTCCCTTTCCTGCTACTTCAAATGCTAACGTCCTGGATAGTCGGTCTCCCTGCTGTTTTCTGGTTCCACATGAACAAGGGCCAGTACTTCAAGAACTGGAAGAAGACATGCCTGACTATCATCAATGTCGGCGTCTTCGGTTGTGCCTTGGCTATTGTAAGTTCATTTCCCCATATTTAATACAAGGGATCAGCTACTAACTGATCATTCAGTGTGGCCTGGGTCTTTGGGTGTCTGGCGTCACGATTCACAACGATTCAAGCTCCCAGAGCTGGTCTTGTGCTAACGACGTGTAAGCTCCTAGACTACCTATCTTTTTATGATAGGATGTAAAAAAGTTTGGCATATCCTTTTGGCTTTACGCATAGATGACGGATGTATATAGCGACTTTGAAATGCATTACCACCACGATGATGATCTTTAAGATCATTAGTTAATCAGATACATATTGGAACAGATGAATCAAGAAATCATATTGTAGTTTTGATTGGAGTAAAGACTGATCGCTAATATCTAAAATTTTGGGAAACAAAGGAAAAGAGAGAAGAATAGCAGAAAACTCCTGTGAATGTAAATATACTCCAAGGCTATGCAATAGTCATCCCTCACACCTAACCCTTCACGTCATATTCCACGCAATTACTCTTTCGCACACTAGCGGAGGTGTCAACCTGCAAAGTCCTCTGGCCCGCGAATCCAAGTTTCTCATCAGGATACGCGTTAACATCATGAAACGGGTCATTTTGTGCAGGCACAGCCCTCGCCGCACTAGCTTCATACATCGGAGCCGGAGGCGCGCCACCCGAAGCAGCCTTTGGTATAGCTGTCAGGGGCACATCAGTGAACCCGCGAGAATCAAGCGGTGGCGGGGGGTTATTAGGCACGGGGTCCATAGCATGACCACCCCCATCGCCGCGATTCCGATCACGGCCCCACCACAGGAACATTGCACGAAGGACGCCCATCATAACGATAACTACCCAAACGAGGAAGATGCCCGTTGCGATGATTGTCTCCTGGCGGAGAGCCTCTTTGAGCGCGTGGATAGCTTCGTCAACGACCTCAGTGATCTTGTTGGATGTTTCATCGCCTGCATCAGAGAGGAAGCTGTCGTCGGAAGAGTCGTTCGCGATACTCTCGTTTGCGCCCTTCGAGAAGACATCGTCTGAGAAGAGAGGAAAGTTGACGTGAGCATTGTCCGAGACCCAGGTTAGGCCCTTCTCGAAGCTGGCAATTTTGAGGCCAATCAGACAGTTGAAAACTTCTTGGATTGGATCTTGGAGTATTGTGTCTCCGAATGTATCGTTGAGGACGACGGTGACTTTGTCAACGAAGTCGTTGAGGGTAGTGTTGACTGCGGTAGTGGTCGTGTTTACCCATCCCAGAACATTGTTATTGATTTCGTTGTCGAAGTTGGTAATGTATCCGTTCGCATCATCCGCCCACTCTGTTGAGGCGTTTTGCAAGGCTGAGACTACTTTCTCGGCATACTCACCAACTTCGGCACTGAGCGCTGGGATTTCTTTTGAGATTTCGTGGAGGATAATCCATTGGAACAGGCATGCCAGTAGGGAGGCAATTGCAAGGGCGAGAACAAAGAGTGCTGGTAGTGAGGTTGCATATGCAACAGCCCACCGGACGATGATTTGTCGCCGGCTGTTGCTGAATCGACTTGCGGCCTTGATACCGGCGGCGGCGGTGTATGGCCGAGAGACAATGTAAACAACGTCCATGGGGTCATGGGCTTCTTTCCGGACAAGTTGTGCACGTTCCTTCATTTGACGCCAGCGTCGGATTTCTTGGTATGCCGAAGGAATGCAAGCCAAGACAGCCGCGACGATACAGACGATAATGAAGATCTTGCGGGCGGTAATGGCAACATCGGTCACTCCGTCAAAGAAGCTGTTGATTCCATCGTTGTCGTTGCAAAACGTCAGTGACTTCTTGGCGGGGACAGTGAGTACGGAGCTGTCGAAAGTGTAGCTGCCCAAGGTGAGGTTTAGTTGTTGCTTGACATACTCGAAAGGCTCCTTGATCAAATTCTCGGTAAAGTTTTCAACGGTAGTAAAGCTGGGGATCGAGTTATTGAGCTTGCTAATGCTCGTGTCGACGGATGAAGGAATGGACCAATCGTTCAACTCGGCGAGAGAACTGTTGAGATTGAGGGTTGGGATAGAAGCGCCTAGATCATTGATCAATGATGTCACGTCGTTGAGAGCTTTCTCAAATGTCTCAACGACGCCTGTGATATCAGACTCCACGGCCTTGATAGTTTTGTTCACTCCATCAATAACATCCTCGATCAGCACCGTTGCTGCCTCGACCACACCTCGTACAGCCAGGGTGATCAGACAGAGGTAGGTTTGGTACATCATCTTGAGGACGAAAATGATGATTTCTTCAGCGGCGGTGATGACGAGATCTAACATGCTATTCAAGCCGCTGACTGCGTCAGTAACGCCAGCGGCTACCATCTCATTAACTCCCCCTGCGAGGTAATGGGGCATCGACGCCATAGCACTGCCCATGGACTCAACCGAGGTGCATGCAGAGAGCGCTTCGCGTTTGGCACTGGCCATGTCGCTCCGTATGTTACCGATGGCTAAAAGAAGTCGAACAAGTACAAGCAGAATCAAAATCGTCCAGCGATTGATCCATACTTGTGATAACCGGGCTCTTAGGCCGAGATAGGGTGTGAGGCCATCTGGATGAGATGGAATAATCCGACCATCTGCCGGATTGTGTGCACCGTATGGTGGAAGCAGTGGAAATATTGATCGTGTGGACTTTCCGAAAACCATTGTAGTAGGTTTGTTGTGACTGGCGTCCTCTGCTTTGAGGAAGAAGTTATTGCTAAGCAGATATCGGAGAATACTTCAGGGGTGTCAAGATGGAGACAGTCGAGAATAGGATGAGAATAATTAAAGACAACAAAGAAATGGATTATATCGGGTGAATGGATTAAAGAGCTTATTCAATAAGCATGTTGAATCGACCGGCGACGAGTAGTGAATGAGGAGAAATATTCAATGAGACGAGTAACCCGGGGTACCTTGGAACAGAGCGAAATCGGGAAGACAAAAAATAAAGGCGCATGCAGGACTACATATAGCTTGCGGATAAGAGCAGCCTGAAGAACCTTGGAAGATCTTTTTTAGCATTCTGGCGCTAACACGATCTACAAAGAAGCCGCCCATCGGAAGCAGGTAGCGACCCTGGCAACCCATGAAACAACCATTCAGAGTGAGTCACCTGCCCGTGGAAACAAAGGAGATCGTAATTATAAAAATGACTACTGTTGTTTGTTTCATCTACTAACAAAGCGCGTAAACGACTCCTGTCCTTGTAAAGACCGCTGATGGATCCAAATATAGCCCCATGGGCGGTTAGCGCCCGTCGCCGCCAGCCAATCATCTGATCGTTAGGCACCGTGGCTCGAACAAGACACCCGCCATGGCATTAATGCGACTGAAATCATGTGGATAGGCAGTAGCAATCTGTTTTAGATTTACTGATCGTGACTTCTTCTCGTTTAGAATCTTGCGTAGTGACCTGGAGCAGCTGCAGCCAGTAGGTGACACGTTGGAAGCCTGAAGGTGCTTCTTACACCTTACCATGAGGCCCCTAAACCCATTTTAGCAGCATAGTAACAGCATTTCACCGGACCTCCGATGTGGAGTAGATATTTGAAATGTTCCAAAGACATATAGTGTTAATAATATGCAGAAATAAGCTCACCAGTCGAGCCACGGTGAATCATTAGGGATGATACACGTGACTCGACGGCCCATCAATCACGTGTACCAGTCTACCCTACTTGAATGGTCGACATAAAACGACCACGAGTTGAATGCTGCTTTCCAGAGTTCCTATCGAGGAATGCGAAGCTAAAATAGAATAGATAGTAGTCACGTAGTGCTCCATACACAGACACATGGAATGAATTCCACAAGCTGTGCCTTAAATCAAGTTCTTTACTACATTTCTAAGTTGAAGGTAGCCTAGCATAAGGCACAGACTCGCGTATATACGCTATGCGGTATTATAATAATGTCACATCTGAAATTAGAGCGATTTCAAATGAAAAGAGCTATCTCGATTAAGAAGTTTGAGCTTGTATATGCTGTAGAATCAGTAGTGTCTGACCGGAGTGTTTATGAATTACTCTATTCTGAGCCTTTGAAATCATGGGACATTTTAAGCATTGGCGTTGGGAGTGATAGAGTCCTGAAAGGTCATTGATATGTATTGAGCTGGCGTAAGTGATTAGGAAGTCGTGGTTTCTTTGTGGGTTGACTCAAAAACAGTGAGATATAACAATGGTCAAAGACCGCTGGTGCGGTGCAAGCTGGACATCTTTGGTAAGCCTCACTACCTATGGAGGGCATATTGAAGCACAGGCAGAACAGAGAAAAGGAGTTTTCAATAATTCTACATAATTGCACTGGGGTGCAGCAAGAGGTATAAAGTGCAATGAAAATTACGCTGGGATAAACCGCGCTACGGAATCGGCGTGAAACGGCGTGAAACGGCGTGAAAACGCGGATCGTTTATTTTGTAACTTGCCAGTCCCCAATCCCTCGAATCGCCCCAAATAACCTCCCTTCCGTCAGTTTTACGCGTCGGATACGCGCTTGAAAAGATTGTTATGCACTCCACCCAGCTGCATCAGGATTGTTTGCCCGTTATAATGTGAGGCAGTAATGCCTTAGGGAAGCAAAGAATACTAAACGAGAAAATGAAGATTACCGAAAAAGCCACCTACGCGGCGGTGGTCGCGGGAACTGCGGCGTTGGCTGGCGAGTCTGTGACTATTGAAGGTATGGCCGCCTCTTAACATGGGTTCCACATATACAGTATATTAACATTATATTGAAGAGCAAAACACAGAGAGCCATAGATCAGAGCTCGTCCGGTCACCGGCCAGCTCGTCAGCTAGCAGGCACAAAGTTCATGCAGAGAACCGCAGGAAGCATCAGCTTCAGAAAGAGAGAAGAAAGCAATACAACAAGAAGAAGGCGTATTTGATAGGACGCCGCCGTCGTGGTAGGAATGCCCTTGCCAATCCCGATAGCCGCACCGTTCAGGCCATCCATGATGATAATACGCACGTCGATGATACGCATGACGATGATACGCAAGACGATGATACGCACGCCGATGATATGCACGCCGATGATACGCAAGACGATGATACGCACGCCGATGATACGGTCCACAACGACCCTCAATCACCTCTTCTTGATTCGACAGCAACATCTTCCGATTTCCCCTCTCCTGAAACCTTCGAGATTCAGTCACAAAGTAAACCGCCATCTCCTTCGCCGAAGTCCTCTTCCCCATTCCTCGTCCACCTGTCTGCAAACAACGCAGCCAAAGGTAAGCAGATATCTCGAAGCCTGACTGCACCAAATCCCTTCTCGTCTGCATACCATCAGCATTCGGTCACCCATATCCAAACACTTTACTAATTCTTGTTTAGACAAGCCACCTGAGGTTGCACGGGAGTCGATTATGGGGGCTTCCCTTGCTTTGAGCGACGATGAGGTCGACACTCAGAAGAAAGGTAGGATATCAATTTTCCATACTTCCCTTTCATAACCTTGCGGTGCATATTCTAAAACATTCTAACAGTGGATACTCGACTTTTCGATCGCCCCGAGGTAGAGGATGACTGTGAATCAGACAGTGAATCGAGCTCTAGTGCCTTGTCTAGCCCCACTGCTTTGACCCCTGGAGGCGAAGGACCCATTTGTCGTGATTTGCGCAAAAAGAACAAATACAGAAGCAGAGGTATTGGACATGGCCTTCGTCCTTCGGAGAAGAACAAGGCATCTAAAGTAGAAGAAGCATCTCAAGGTGATCTTCACTCGAACGAGGACGCGCCGCAGGAGATGGCAATTTCCAATGTTGACCTACCCAGTCGAGACGCGCAGACCAGGACACATGCCAAGAAGCCTGATCTCAAAGTCACGGTTCCAGCAGCCAGAACCTCAGAGAGTGATTCATCTTCCATGGCTGGTCTATCCAAAGTACTCAGCAGTAATATCACTGTTGTGCAAGCTGGTGGCCGACGAGATGTGAACGCCTCCAGTGCAAGCTCAGCCAAGTCTGTTCCTCCAGTCATTGTGGTATCAAAGCCAGAGGGACACACCCGGTACGGCTCTGGTGAGACTCCCAATCCGTCATCCAGTGGGTACTCTATGACGTCCATCCAGCCTGAGTTACCCTATTCAATTACTCCCACTGCGTCGCCCAGTGGGTACTCGATGAAATCCCTTCCGCCTGAAACACCCTACTCAAGTGTACTCATCCCACCTGCAACTGAGACATACACTCCCATCCCAAAGGGTGCATTTTTCTGGGATCTCACCACCGAAGGGTTCCCTTGTGCCAAGGCTGGATGTCAGAAAATCTGTGCCCAGTGGGACGGCCAATCTTGTATCTGCCCTGCTTGTGGACCTCTGTCAAAAATCAGATATTGCAAGAAGGAACACCTGCGTGAAGCTGTGCGGGAGCATTGGCCGGTCTGTGGCTATTTCTCGTTCCAACAATATGTCAAAACTTCTTCAATCCAGGATGAAGTTATGGCCGGACCCCCAATGATCCCGTCTATCTACAATAGCCCTTCTCTCGAGCGTCACCGCCAGGCGCTGTGGTTCAGCACTGCTCAGTCCGAAGGTGATTATTTCATCTTCAGTGACCGTGCTGAACAGATCAAGAAGAGCCTACCAGCAGGACATGAGGATGTGCGATGTACGGGGAAACTCTTAGTCGCCATTCGTTGGTCCAGCCCAGTGGAAAAAGACAAATTTCGCCGATGCCTCGCAGTCTGCCTTCTTGCTTCTGTCCATGTCGACGACCTGGTGGACTATGTTTACAGGATGATCCGTGATAACCTCCGTTCTCGGTTCGAGTGGACCCATGAGTTGGGCGAGATTTTACGAGAGCAGCTATGGCTGGAGACGGAGGTGGAAGTCGAGAAACATTACAGACATGCCTGTCTCAACGAGTGGACCGGTTTCCCTCCACGTCATTGCCAGGATCCAACCTGCGTCGCCGAACGCAAGGATTTGTTAGGTGAACTTGGTGTGATTTCAGGTCTCGAGCACATGTGCCAATTTATGGAGGCACAGCATTGGCTCCTGCGGGCTAATCGGACCACACACCCCACCTGCAAGAGTATCGAAGGTCGTATTCTAGGTGAAGGATACGGTGAGTGGGTTCCTGTGCAGGACCGGACTCTTTACCGTCGCGGCGAGGGTTGGGATGGAGCTGGAACCGGCCCGATGGAGTATGAGGGCCCCCACTGGCGCTAGGGATTTTCGCATACTACGCCCGCAACGATCGTGCAGGTTGTTCTTTCGCATTTTTTCTGGTGGCAGTGAGATTCGATCTGGTCGACAGCGCTTCCTACTTGTTGAAACGGAGAATTTGCAAGGTATGCTACCAAGCGTCGTGCTTTTCGGTTTTGCTGCGTTTTGATTATTCTTCCTTCGTTCTTTTCGTTTTTGCTTCGTTTCGCGTCTTTTCTGGTGGCAGTGGGTTTCCCATCTGTTGCCAAGGGGTTCGCGAAGCATGCTGGCAAGCACTTTGAGCGTCCTTTCCTGTTTTGCTGCGTTACATCAATTTTCCCTTCATTCTATTCGTTTTTGCTCCGCTTTGCATTTTCCGGTGGCAGTGGATCTCGATCTAGTAGGCATCGCTACCCATCTGTTCTAACAGAGAGTCTGCGAGGCATACTAGCAAGCGTGATGATCGTTCGTTTCGTGCTTGCTTCGATCTCTTTATTTTATCTACATTCTATTGTTTTTTTTTTTTTTTTTTGCGTCAAGCGTTTCCTTTTTTTGTGGCACCGGATCTGAACGTTGTTGACAACATTTCCATCTGTTGAAACAGGGAATTCGAGAGGCATGCTACCAAGCGTGATACTCCAATCAAAAGCGATGTGAGCGTTCTTTTCGTTTGACTGCGATCTTACATTTCCGGGCGTTTTTGCTTCTTTGTCTTTTCTTCCAGCCGTTGCATCAGCTAACACCTAGCTCAACGTAGATTCCTATGTAGAATGTAGGATTGTAGATCTGTTCGAGTAGATGACATAGATCGTATCTCCAAACTTTAGTAGATCAGATTGGAAATAATCAGAGATTAAATCTATATGCGACTTATTTTATGATAACCTGTTCACTGGATGTATTTCTTCAGACCACGCAACCTTTCCTTTGCACTCTCGAGAACATCATCATTCTTGCATACCGCAAATCGGAGGTAGTCCTCGGCGATGTGTGTATTGGCATCAGTATAGAACTCCGTGGGCGGGATCGCAGCAACGCCAACCTCCTGGATCAAGAACCAGCAAAGCTTGAAATCACGAGGGCGATTGGCGACATGGGGTGGGAATGGGTAGTCTGCCGGAAGTTTGACAGAGGACATGTTGGCCAAGACGAAGTATCCACCTTCGGGATCCGAGTACTAATTTGCGATCAGTAAATCCTTCACCTAAATTCAGCTGCAACTAGAGAAGTTGCACATACCGGAATACCCAGCTCATCAAAGATTTGACAGAAGCGCTCCATTTTTTGCTTCATGTCATTCCGACTCTCATCCCAGAATCCCACTTTGTCGGCCTGCTCGAAAGCAACAGCAGCAGCCTCCTGGAGAGGAGAAACACTGCTATAGCAGATGCGGGTGTGTGCGCCAGCCACATACTTGATCAAATGCTCCGGTCCGATGAGATAACCAACACGCCAACCAGTGGCATAGAAGGCTTTGCCGGCGGAACCCACTGTAAGGGTACGCTCATACAGCTCGGGGGAAAGAGTTGCGATTCTGGTGAAAGGGACATAGAAGAGACGATCATAGACTTCGTCAGACAGAATGATCAGGTTGTGCTTGATACAGAGTTCACCAATGCGCTCGAGCTCCTCTTTCGAGAACACTTTGCCGACAGGGTTGTGACTGGGTATTGTTAGTTAAAGATAACCGGGTCGAAGAATAAGGGTTCATACGGTGAGTTGAGAACCTAGAGGAGTAGTTAGCATATGGACTTCCTTTGTTCCATCTGGAAGTACTGACAATCATTCTTGTCTTGGAATTGATAGTGTTTTCAAGCTCCTCGAAATCGATCGTCCACTCAGAAGCTGGAGATGTCCTGGTAGCACCGTCCTTGGGAGGGTGGAGCGGAACGTAGCGAATCGTGCCGCCGGGCATCTCGATATTGCTAATGTACCTGTGGATGATATTCAGCACATTGTGTAGCATCCCCCAAACCAATAACACTCACTGATCGAAGAACGGCTCGAAAACGATAACCTCGTCGCCGGGTTCAATGAAGCCCATGAAGGCGCTCAGCATTCCTGGTTGATTGACGAGCTGTCAGCCTTTATACCATGTATCCCTGCCACCGCGGAAGCTCACCCTCGTTGGCTCCGGTTGTAATCGAGACCTCCGTTTCCGGGTTCAAAGTCCTGCCGAAGAAAGGCGAATAGGCGTCCGCAATAGCCTTCTTGAGACGAGGGCGACCCTATAGATTATGAGCCTGGGTTCTGGTCGCGAATTGTCCGAAGTCGGGCCTATGTACCTTGGTCGGGGAGTACTGGTTGCATTCCACTCGGTCGAGCGCGTCCTTTGCAGCATCAATCGCGAACTGCGGAGGGTTGTAGCCACTGTTAAGAGAGACACCCAGTTAGGCTATATCAATTGGAGGTATATACCCGTTCCCGGAGGGAGTACTGGTACTCACAAAAAGCCTTGGCCCATATTCACGATCGGCTGGACGGGCGAAGCGGCAGCCGCCTCGTTGACAATAGACCTAGAGATTCAATCTCAGAAAACCATATCCAGTGCTTTGAGCCTGCAATTCATACCAGACATCCTGTCGTTGCCCCGCTACTCTCTTTGCGGGGCGAAAGGGATCGGGCCGCGGAGCTGTCGCCGACATTGTTCTTGCGCCGAAACCAGGAAGACGAGGTAGGATGGAAAGGCGAGACTGCGGGGAGACGGTTCGGGTGAGGGTGGAAAGAAGAGAGGCGCGACCAACAATCATGAGGGGAAGGTGGGCTGTATCAGTAATAAAGTGTGGTACTTGCGGAGTGGGAGTCACCCAGCACCGATGGCCAATGGCGTGCTCCGTCTTCGGGCTTCGGTGACTTCCCGCGGAGTATAAGACTTGGACTTATCGGAGCACCCGACAATGCTGAGATCTACTTTGCAGTCAATTAACCATAGGATAGATTTGCTATTAACGGCAGTTAGTCTACTGTCCTTCATTCCTATCATATTCATGTATCCCTGGCTCCTTATAGTAAATCTGTCTCACTAGAGTGAAATATACTTTTGTGTTGGTATTCCAACTTTGGAGACAAATCCCTCCGTGCCACAAAATCAAGACATGTCATAGGATAGCGTGATACATCAGATTTTAGACATCTCTATCGTGCCATGATGATTGGATAGTATTTGTGTAACGAATTGTTGAATGCAGGCCTCAAAGCAGGAGTTTCGCCCAATAGGTCCGTTACATAAGCATCCTTATCGCGACGCGTCTCCGCATTTAAATGTAGCTTTCGTGTTGATTCTTCGTCATTGATGGTTTCCAAAGTAAGGAGCCATGGTTTCTTGTCCTATCTGTCAGAAATCTGTCCCGCAGTTAAAGATCAATGATCATCTTGATTCTGGCTGCCAGAGCTTCGTTGAGGAACCGTCTTCCTCCCCGGTCGAGCTATCCGCCTCTCAGAAAGCCGTCCCGAGTATATTCCAACCCTCCTCCGCACGCAAATCCTCTTCCCAAACCGTGCCTAAAGAATCTCCGTCTCGCCCCAGTGCACCGACTCCACGTCCTTTGAATGCCAAACGATCGTTCACGCAAGATACCCCGACCCGAGAGAATAGTGCGAACCAATATAATGGAGACCCGGAGCCGCAAGCCAAACGTCCAAAAGTCAATGCTTTTCACAAGGCAGCCCCGCTTGCGGAGCGGATGCGCCCCAAGAATCTCGAAGAAGTCTGCGGACAGGAACTGGTCGGCTCTTCGGGGGTGCTTCGTGGACTTATCGAACAAGACCGTGTTCCAAGTATGATTCTTTGGGGAAGCGCGGGCACAGGCAAGACCACAATTGCTCGAGTGATAGCATCCATGGTGGGTAGTCGGTTTGTGGAAATCAATAGTACCAGCAGTGGGGTTGCAGAGTGCAAAAAGATTTTCGCCGAAGCTCGTAGTGAGCTTGGCCTTACTGGCAGAAAGACCATTATCTTCTGCGACGAAATCCATCGCTTCTCAAAATCACAGCAGGATGTGTTCCTTGGCCCCGTGGAAAGTGGACAAGTGACCCTGATCGGTGCCACTACCGAAAACCCATCCTTCAAAGTTCAAAATGCCCTGCTCTCCAGATGCAGAACATTCACCTTGGCGAAACTCACCGATGCGGACATCGTCTCTATTCTTCAACGAGCTTTGAAGGTAGAAGGCCCCAACTACAACCCATCCGAACTGGTTGATGATGAGTTGATCCAATATCTAGCCCGGTTTGCAGATGGTGATGCCCGAACCTCACTCAACCTCCTGGAGTTGGCAATGGACCTCTCCAAAAGACCCGGGATCACTACAGACGATCTGAAAAAATCTTTAACCAAGACCCTGGTGTATGACCGTGCCGGTGATCAGCACTATGATACCATCTCTGCTTTCCACAAGTCTCTTCGAGGCAGTGATCCAGATGCCGCCCTCTACTATCTAGCCCGCATGATTCAGTCCGGCGAAGATCCATTATACATTGCCCGACGACTGATTGTCGTCGCTTCTGAGGACATTGGCTTAGCAGACAATACCATGCTTACCCTGGCAATCTCCACACACTCTGCCGTTGAAAAGGTCGGACTTCCCGAAGCACGAATCAATTTGGCTCACGCGACCGTTGCTATGGCATTGTCTAAAAAGAGCACCAGAGCATACCGTGGACTGAACAATGCCTTTGCTGCTTTGAATGAACCTGGCGTTGCGGGCTTGCCGATTCCTATTCACCTCAGGAACGCACCGACCAAGTTGATGAAGGAATTAGGCTACGGCAAGGAGTATAAGTACAACCCGAACTACGTGGATGGCAAGGTTGAACAAGATTATCTCCCAGAGGAGATCCTTGGCCGTACCTTCTTGGAAGATTTGGATCTTGGTACACAACGAGATCCCGCTCTATGTAGTACCAGGCGCAGAGGCAACTGATGTGTTCGAAACTCTATCCAACCTGGACCGAAGATGAAGTCTTAAGAGAACGTACCTGTTCATGCGTACCATGCACCTAGTATACACAGCCCCAGAGTCAAGGAAGCTTCCAACAGCTTGGCTCCATGGAAGCAGTGACAGTTGCCTGTGGGTTTCGCATTAACGACTGCATCTGGACCTTGATCGGACCATTGAAGCTTTTTGAGTGACCAATGACATGTTTGTTGGGGAAACTTAGCTTCCTGACATCAACGCGATGCCCTATTGGGAAGCGGCTCTGGAGTCACACCTCGTTACATAAGCCCTCGCTCCTGCCTCATGTATTGAGTACTGTCAAGGAACTGGTGACTCTTCCGCATGATTCTTTTGCACCTGTCACTCTTTTTGGGCATCAGCTTGTGTTGGCCTATGGTTAAGATCTGAATCGCTAGGATCTTACCTTCAGCACCCTTACTCTCACTCTCGTTTTCATGCTCTCCCACGCGCCTGCGTAGCAGCGTCTACTTTCGTTCACTGAGTATTCCCGCGTATCAAAGTACCATGGCGCAAGATGGTAGAGTATTTGCCCACTCTGCGCGTCCTCAACCAGTGCGGTATTATCCGCCCCCCGATGGGATTCCTCTACCAGATACCTTGAATTCTGTATGTCACGGTGCTCTATCTGAAGACCTCATCTACTCTATGGAACCTCCATTCCAAGAGGATCGCAAAGCAGAACTTGCCGTGGATGATCTTGGCTGACATGGGTCCTCACAGCCTGGTCCGAGGCCTCTGGAAATGCCCCCTCCTTTTCCGCCAGTCTTTGATCTCGCAAGTCAAATGTACAGCTCACCTCCGAGCCTCTCCCACTATGGATCACCATTAAACGGCTATGACATGTTTCCTAACCTCGACGCCTTACCCTCAAGCAGTGGTCTGATTGCTCAGCCTCTTCAGCCAATGCCCTACGGAAGTGACGATCGACCAGGCGGAACACCTGTAGCGACTGAATGGACGGCCCCATTGACTGCGTTGACTGCGTTGACTGCGGCAATTTCAGATAGTTCCGTGACAATTCACGACCACCCGTCACCTTCGTTCCACAGAAGATCTGCATCTCCACCAGCGTGTTATGATTTTGTCATGGAAGATCCAACTAATCCCCATGGTTATCGGGAAAAGCGATTTCGCTCCCGAATGGAACTCGATAAACAAAAGGAAGAGATACGGCATTTGAAAGAGTACGGCGGTGCATGTCTCTCATGCTACCGGAGCAAGAAGAAGTGTGGGCCATCGACCCCCTGTCCACCCTGCCTTACAAATGGTCGCGAGTGTGTTCGCAGAGACCAGGCTACCTTCCAGACCACTTCTTTCAAACATGTTTCAAGCTCCCCGTCGGCGAATCCGCATCTAGATGAATACCTTGAAATATTGCAGCCCGGCCCGTGGGAGCTCCTGAGCTCCATTGATGGAATTTACGACGGGATCTGCCTTGGCACTGGTTTCAATCAGGACCAGGGTAGACTATGATTCATTCAAGAAATTGAGCAGTGGGCGCGATTCGACCACATTGCAGGAAGCACCAGGCTCGATAGATACATTAACATGAAGAAACAATAGTATTATCAGAAGCGAGGGCCTATCGGAGCCGGACATGGCCAGTGACTGTATGGAGAAGTATTTTCGTTGCTTTTATTTATTATTATTTTTCTGGTGAACATAAGCATCCGATGGAGTTTCGGAGACTTTCGCGTGTATGCCGAGCAACTCGGCATTGGTTTGCGCGTTTCCGATTGTTTACTTTAAATGTACATATGCCGTTGCTCTTGAGATTCTCTAGTTTTGTCTGTTCTAGCTATTACTTTGTATGAAAAATGACATTCATTTAACGACCTATGACATCTTGACATAATAATTTCCAAATTCTCAGGCAGTAAATCGACAACTGTGAAACAATCCGTCTCCACCCCCATTCCGCGTCGCCCAAAGAATCCTCTCCACCGCCCAAAATACAGCTCCCCGCTGATCTCCCAACCCGACAAACCCCAAACATTGCACGACATTCCTCCACATCGTGCCCAATCTACCACCATGGCCTCCGGCCAACCGTTCGCGTCGCGCTCGTACGCCGGCACCAAAATCCCGGACCGCTCCGTCAACGCGAACGCCATGCCCTTCAGCGCCTCGTCCTTCTCCAGGCATCGTGGCCTAGGCGCCACCGCTCCTGCTGATTTTGGAGGCCCCGAAGGACCCAAGCAAAACCAGCAGGCTACAAATACCCCGGCCGCGCAAAGCCACGGGCCCGCGCAGGATGCGAATCCGTTGAACCGATTGACAGAGGAGCAGCGTGAAGAGATCAACGAAGCTGTAAGATCAACCATCCTACACAACATTTCCCAATTCCCTCTCTTCGATGCGCACGCGATCTACTCTACCGTCCTGGCACGAGTACGCGGGGCGAAATTGAAGAGTTCCTCGCCTGCGTCCATCGCGCACGCGATAAATACTAAAAATAGCCAAGACTGACATTATCACCAGTTCACCCTCTTCGATCTCGACCGCGATCGTCACCTAGACTACCACGAACTCCGCGTCGCTTTCCGTGCCTTGGGCTTCACTCTCGCAAAACAAGAACTCATTTCCCTCCTCACAACCTACGGTGTCCCGCGTCCACAGGTCCAACAACAACAAGGACAGAATAACCCCAATGCACCGGGGAGCCAGGTCTCCAAGGGCGGGAACCCACAACACCCGTCCAACCTTCTCATGCCGCTCTCGTCGTTCCAGGCTGTGACAGCGTTGAAGATCTTGGAGCGTGACCCGCGTGATGAGATCCTGCGTGCTTTTGAGTTGTTCGATGAGGGTCAGAAGGGATTCATTGATCTGGAGGACTTAAGACGTGTTGCACGGGAGTTGGGCGAGACTGGTCTTGAGGAGGAGGAACTCAGGGCTATGATTGAGGAGTTTGATCTTGAGGGTGTTGGCGGTGTCACTCGGGAGGCATTTGTGGGCATTTGCTGGCAGTGATTAATCCGGCTGGCTGTGATATATTGACTGCACTGCATGGGTTCTTGTTTTGAAGGTGTTGGGCTTGAGTTGTTATTTTCCTTTTTTTCTTATGTTGTTAATGTGTTTTTATGATTCAATTGGATTGGCTACTATTGTCAAGTTTACAGTTTTCTGTCGATCACATGCTGCTAGGTTGACCTGCATAGAGGTCTTTACAGAGTCTAGCCTTGAGAAGCCCAAAATCACTATCTAAGGCCTGTTTCAGCTGTGTTGTATATGTCGTTCGAATATAGGAGGCCGTAGCACCTGCAAGATAGACCTTGATATTATTTAGTGCAGTTCGCTTTATTCTGTCAGATGTCATTTGGTTTCAATAAATAGTATCCTTTTTCAATTATTCACCGCAACCTTGGAAGAGCATTCATGGATAAGATAAGTGATATTCACAATAATAAAAACCATGTATCAGAGCTAAAAGCTTCACCCAATCCCCAAATTCCCACTCAAATCAACATTAACGCCCAAATCCAAAGCCCCATCCCAATGCCACATTACAACTGTTTCCCCCCAATGCAAAGCCCGTGTAACCAAGTCCATAGAACAAAGAACAATATAGAAATAAATCATTACCCATACTGCACGCGCGGTGGAGGGACATTCTGATATCCATTAGGATACCCGGCCCACTGATTCGGAGCAGGAGGTCCTCGCATCCCCTGTGGAGGCATTCCAGGCGGCGGACCAGCATAACGCATCGGAGGAGCCTTAGCCATACGCTGGCGTGCTCTAGCTCTTCGGCACCAGTTTGTAATACAGTAGAGCAAAGCGAGAAGAATCAAGCAACCCACGCCGACACAGATACCAATCACAATGTTCTTGTGGTCATTGATCCAGCCGCCTACCGAGGAACCCTTGCATTGACCGTTATTGCAGTGGCCACCGGAGTCACAGGGCGTGCCATCGAGATAGTTCTGGTTCATCTCGATGCAGGTCGCGGAGCCGTATTCCTCGGCGATTTGTGGAGCGCCGCACACGATCATACAGGATGGGGCATTTGTGTTTCCGCAGGCCCATGACTCATTGCTATTGAGCATGGTACCTAGTACAGAGCGACACTGGTAGTCACGGCTTGTACACTGACCACTGGCGCAGGCAAGGCCTTGACCTGAAGAACCGCAACTGGTGCCGTCTTTCTGATATTGGTCACTTGGACAAGCGCTGGAGTTACCGGTACATGTCTCGGCAATGTCACAGACGCCGGTGCTGGCGCGGCAGACTGTACCTGATGAGGAAAATTGGCAGCTGGAGCAACAACTGTCGTTTGAGTCGTCGCAGACGGCATTTGATTTGAACTTGCAGGTTGTGGGGTCACAGCAGGCGTTGTCACCGCAGGCTTCTGTGCCGCCGCAGTCGCAGTCCTCACCCGCTTCGACGATGCCATTGCCGCATTGGCTGCCAGTAATCGTTGTGACGCCTCGGTTGTCGGTAAGACAAGTCGACTTGATACTGTTGCGACCAATGGCGGAACAGATGTTACCAATTGTGCACTCCGAGAAATTGGTCATGGTCGTTGATGCGTATGGATTCATGATGTATTGGGCGTTGGCGTTGCACGTCGACGATGTCAATGGACAGCATTGGGATGAGGCTTCTAGCCCTTCAGTACATGTTTGGGAGTCGCAGTCATGGACAGCTCCAAATGTGTGACCGGTCTCATGAGAGAAGATTTGCCATGTGCTGCCTACGTTGCCAACCACGACATTCGCCCCAGAGACGGAGCTAGACCCGTCGCTAGTCAAGTCGGAGGTGCATAGCTGACCCATCCAGGAAACACCGACCTCCGAATTAGTAGCACAGGCCGTCATAAGGGTCCAGTAGGCGTTGCTATCCTGATTATCAGCCCTCCATTTCGAGAACTCGTTGAGTCTCCAGGTGAGATTGCCGCTCGCGCAGTCAACGTTCCATGGAGTAGCCTCATTATCCGAGGTTGGGCATGATTCCCCAGTGATGGTCAGATTGCGCAGACCAATAGAGACGTTGAAAGACTCTTCGTAGAGACTAGACGCGGTATTCACGATGTTGATCACATAGTCTTTCGCAGCAACCTTAGCCGTCACAGTAGTGTTGTCAGAAAAGTAATCCGTCATTTTGCAGTCGGTAGTCACTCCAATCAGCGCTACTTTCTTCGTCTTTGGACAACCAGAAGTGTCTCCAATAGTCGATTTCAAGTTCACGCCGCCCGTGTTGCCTGAAATTCCACCGACATCAGACTGTCGTTTGCCCAGACCGAACAACGAATTCAATGATGTAACTCCCCACCGGCCCTCGTCCTCTCCAATTCCAAAGGGAAAGATGGAATTGGTCAAATCAGCGTTATAGTCCAACTTATCAGCTCCACAGCCAGTCGAGGCAGGCAAAGACCGCCTGAGGTCCGGGTGCTCTGGCTGCATTCGAATCATATCGGAGTCACGGTACACGATCATATAATCTCGGTCTCTGAGTTCGATACTCGCATCAATGGGTCGCTTTTTGGCGGAATAGGTCGACTGCAGCTCGATATGGTGTTTGTCGTGTCCGACACTGAACGCGCCCTCGAACAACGGGTTCTCTCCATCCTGTCGGACCGTAACTCTAGCCCAGCCGGATGGCGTCCATCGGCCTTTCCCTGAGCCCACTAGCGCCCGACCGCGGAAGACCTTGTGTTCATGTCGGTGGATGGGCTCGCCGTCCGTTAATGACCCGTCGATGTTTATATACTGCACGAAAGCATCGTCGGCAAGAATATCGTGGTTTGGCTCTAGCTCTAGCTTGATACGCGTCCCATCGCGATGTAATTCGAGGGTTAGATCAAAGTGTGAAAGGTGGTCTATTTTGTGTGCAGGGGTGCGGATGACGACGTTATCGATCGGGGTGATCTGGCGGATCGCTTCTGAGGCTTGGGATCGCGCTAGAGGGGCTGTTAGTGAAGGCGTCTGTAACCCGGGGTAGGGAATCGTACCTATGACAGGCGAAATCAGCGACACTGCGCCTAATATAGAGAGTACGCTGCGAAACCTCATTGCTGGAGGAGCAAAACAGAGGAATCAGGGTCTCCCGATAGAGTTTCCAGGGTCTTCGGCTATCATGCGGAAACGCAGGGTCGCAAGGGGTCCACCAATCTCCACACGAGTTGAACTGGAAGAAAGATATAAAGGTATTGAACGAGTGATTCAAGAATTTAAATAAGTAGACAGACATAATCTCACAAATTGATGACCGACTCAGCCCAGTATTGGCGCCAAGAACGGAAGAATCCAATGGTGATAAACCGCGACCTATTAGTGCGGGTCTTGGCAAGACAATTCGGGGCTTTGGATGTGTTACATAGAGAGAATATGTATGCCTAATATATACTTTGTATCCACATGGTTTCCATGGTTTCTATATCTGCGCTTGCAGTAAATCAGGCTTACTTCTAGTTGTTTTCGGGGTCCAGCACTCAGCCTCGTTCGGACAGTACACTGCACCATTCACCAGTATTTGTGGCTGATGCGTTGAATCCACCATAGACAATGTAGATGATAAGAGAGAGCCAAAAGTGGCCAGGCATTATGTCTAAATGTCTCAATCTATGGATTCGTGGTACAATTTATGTGCTAGCTGTGCAAAATGGGGAATCGCAGCAGAGCAAATCTCACACTGAACACTGAATAATCCTTCCTCCTCCTCTTCCTCCTCTTCCTCTTCCTCTTCCTCTTCCTCTTCCTCTTCCTCTTCCTCTTCCTCTTCTTCGTCCCATTCTGGCTGATAATTCTCCACAGTCTCTGTCTCCGGTATCTCCGGGCCGGGAACAGTGGCGCAAGACCCTGCATCTACTGTCCAATCCCTGAGCACCGTTTCTTGCTGTCGGAACATTTTTCCTATGTCACGCCCGCTACTTTGCTTTTGCTCGCCCGCACTCTCCACCAAGTTGGTCACAGCCACATTAATCAAACTCAGATCCCACCCAGACTTCTCTGGATTCAGTTTTCGAAACATGCTCAAAAGACTCTCATGGACAAGTCGTTCAGCCAGAGCATCCAAATTCTCGTCCATATTGAAGATAAACCCCGGTAGAGGAGCAGATCGAGAAATGCGATTGGCATGGTAGGTTCGCACCCCGTCAGTCTCGGGAGCATTGCGAGGCCGTGTGGATAGACGTAACGTTCGCGGGTGGGCCAGCCACCGAGGGATTTCCTCGCTCTTATCTAGTAGATCTGTTCGCATGCGCCGGATTAAACTTGTAGTAAGAACCACAAGCTCGCGACGTACATTCTCCACGGTATCAAATCGACCATAACCGTAAGAGTCCTCAATACTGATCTGAGTCGGCAAGTCTCGGGCCTCAAGGACTTCGGTATTGTCCACCCCGTGCAGAATGCTCCAGATGCGCATACCAATTCCTCTGGCCGCACCGGGCCCGCCCAGTGTTTTCTCGAGCATAGCTGGGCCCATTCCAGGATATAAACGGACATCTCGGACCGTAACCTGTTCTCCCGTACTCTCCCCTGTAACACGATTTCTCAGTTTCTGGGCTAGTCGTGATCCTATCCCGGGAATTTTGCGGATCTCATGGCTGTCCAGGAATTGAGTCACATTGCTTTCGGTGCCATCTTCAGCTATCTGGTATGGTGGGAGCAGAGTAGTCTGGTTGTTAGGCTTGTGAACACTTCCCACTAATTTGGCCAGAAGTTTAGAGGTAGACACCCCTCCTGTAGCTGTGAAACCTTTGTCATGCTCCATTCGATCTCGAAGATACTTGAGCAGATGCGATGCGATCCTTAACTTTATTTCTAGAGATGACGTATCACGAGTAGAAATAGGTGTCTCGGTCATCACTGGGAATGTCAAGCCCATGACTGTGGTAGCATCGTAGGCAAATCCAATAGTCGGGTCCTTGGGATCCAGATGGAAGAATGAAGTCGATAGATTATTCGGGTTTAGCAAGCTGATATTATATTCAATCATCTCTGTGACATCCAGAGAGAGCTCATCAAAGCCCAGTCTTTCCACTCGTCCGCCCCATATGAAGGCACGTATGAAAAGGTAGAGATCTTTTGATGCATCTCGAAACTTGGTCAGGTCCTCGCCTAGCACGATTACCACGTCGGGACATATCCGCTTGGCGTCTTTGATTAGCTGCAGCTTGTGCAGCCCCCGCCGTCGGGCTTCGTAATTACATGTCACGATGATTTGCTTTTGCTGCACAGCTAGTGGCAAAGACTTCAAAGCTGGTTGCTCCACTTCAAATACCGAAGCGTAAAAGCAGTCATAATCCTGGATGCGTTAGGGATGGATTAATAGACGATGAATGTGGCACTGCTCACTAAGTGAAGGATTATTCGACGGTCATTGCGCGTCGGTATTGTAGCCATGTCATTTTCATGGGAGTCAAATGGTTGACCTTTCTGTCGTTGGCCAGACCTGACGATCCTTGAAGGTGTCAAGTTGAGAAAGCATTTGCTGATCTTGATGGCTTCTCCGGTCGGGTGTGGCTGGTGGGGCAAGTGTGGCTGACCTACAAATAAGATGTGAAGGATTGGAAGATAAACCTAGTTGTCTACAATCATGTTTCGAAGAAGTAAACTTATAATTGAGTCCTTGATTTCGAGGTTCACATGCTTTCTATAACTCTCTTCTGGTATGAGAGGCAGCAGATTGTCATCTGTATATATTTTGCCCCACCGTCACCACCATACAAGCAACCTTGGAAATAACTATGCGGATTGCTTTCCTTAGTCAAGACATCTCATAAAGCGACTGCATAATTAAATTGATCTTTTTTGTCTAGGTATGTACCTTTAGTTGATTTCTAAGGCTCGAATGAGATTATATCATCACTCCAAAGGTTCTCTTCGTTAGCTCCCAAGGTCCCTGCGAAAGGTCATAAAATCAGCGATCAGATAAAGTTAGCCTGACACATCCACCTCAGATTCGTTTTATGATGTGGAAAAAACAAAGTGTAAAAATACAATGCAAGGATGAAGGGGGTGATGGTTTCAAAATGAGCGCAGTCCAATTGCGAAGAATGTAAGTCACCAGCGTACCATGCGCAATTAGCAGACTAGTAACAAAAAGAAAGTGCCGACCTTCAAGTTCTTCCACTTCTTTTAATTGGATTTGCAACCTATCAATTGGATCGAACCAATATCTCCAGTGCCTTAACAGGTGGACTGGCATCCGACATATCGGTGAACCAAAATACAATTAATCTGGGCAACCAATTAATGTACATTGGAGTGATCGTACTTGAAATTCCCTCAAATATAGTTCTACACAAGGTAAGCAGCACTCCATTGTTTAAGTAACACTTCTGTCGCAATGGTATTGATCGTAACGCAGATTGGGCCCCGCTGGTGGATTGGCGGGCAGGTGTTTATATTCGGCGTGATCGCTGCCCTGCAGATGTTCATAAGGAATAAAACCGGCTTTCTCCTCACGAGAGCCCTTTTGGGACTTGCTGAAGCGGGATACATCCCAGGGGCTATGTTCACTTTGTCAACATGGTACACGAGAGAGGAGATTACGAAGCGGATTGCGATATTCTTCTTTGGAATGTTTGGTGGCACCGCAGTCTCTCCGTTGTTAGGTGCGGGACTTCTGAGGCTGGATGGAAAGGGCGGAATCTCTGGATGGCAGTGGATTTTCCTGGGTAAGAGGTTTTCTGCTTAATGACAGAGCATGTGGTGGCTGACGCATTTCCAGTGGAAGGAATTTGGTCGGTGACCATCTCTCTAATGCTGATGTTTCTTCTCCCTGAGAGGAAGAAGTATCAATCAGTATCCGAGATTGAGAAAGTTGACTCGCAAGAAACCCAAAACACACAACATACGATTACTCAACGGATACCATTGACAGTCGTCTGGAAAACATTGACAAATGTCTACAAGTGGCCGCATTTTCTCGCAACAGCTTGTGTTTTTGCAACCTGGTGCCCTCTTACGACGTATACTCCGAGCATCATTGTGTCTTTGGGGTTCACACGCGTTCAGGCCAATGCGTTAGCTGCGATTGGGTATTTGATGACTCTACCCGTTGTATTATTCTTCGCCTGGCTGAGTGACAAGACAAAGAAGCGTGGCTTTACAGTCGTGATTGCCATATCAGTATATCTGATTGCGCTCATTATTCTTAGACTCGTGCAG
The DNA here is from genome assembly GCF_028828015.1 of Penicillium pulvis. Classification (NCBI taxonomy): domain Eukaryota; kingdom Fungi; phylum Ascomycota; class Eurotiomycetes; order Eurotiales; family Aspergillaceae; genus Penicillium; species Penicillium pulvis. The sequence continues at coordinate 3,200,006 of NW_026643072.1, forward strand.
GCTCATGTTGGCCGATGGGGTAAATTCGGACTCTGGACAACCGTGAATGGCTTGGCAGTCGGATATCATCCAATCCATAATGCATGGATTCAGATGAATAGTCAGAATCCCGAAGAACGAAGTGTTAGGGTTGCGTAAGTCGAGCCTATCTGTTACTATTGTGTCACGTACTAACTTCATCTAGAATGTGTACGTTCCTCGTGGATATTTTCCGCGACTAACATCGAGCTAACTCATGAACAGTTGTTATGACGGCCACCAGTGGCCTTATGGCCGGCACCCAAATATTTCGCCAAGACGAGTCGTCGGATCTGTATCCAAAGGGCATAATAATTATGATTGCGCTAGCTCTGGCAGGACTTCTGTTGACAGGTCTTCAGGAGCTCATTTACTCCATTCAGAATCGAAATATACGAAGGCGATCTGGCTCTAGGGAGCTCAACATACTCTGATACCGACCCCAAAGCAAGTACATAATAAAAACTCTTTTCAATACTCATGACTTATCAGTTAGCGCCCATCTGTAGATCAAATGTGACATGCAAATATTTCTCAAGATGAAGGATGCTGATCGGGTAAAATTTACATGCCGAAGAGATTATGTACAGAATTAATGAGAAAAGCATGCGCGGTCTGGCGTACTTTCACCTAGTCATAAACCCTTTCGTTATGGGCTCTTTGTATCGTCGTCCATGCCTACTATAATCGTATCTTTCACCCAAGGGGCCGATAAAGAGGCGGGCGTTCTTTGCTCCGCCACCATCCAGTGCAAGTCTCAACTCTCGCTCTCGTGCTCGAATCCTTTTGCCGTGAGCTTTGCTGAGACGTCTTCTCTTGTTTTCTTCTGCGATTTCCTCTCGACTTCTGCCGGTAAATAGGCTTTTAAGCCAATTCATCGTGGACGAACACGGAGTCTTGGATTAGAGTAACCGCAAGCCTCCCACCCCAAAGCCCTTGATAAATCCAGTACGGGAGACTGGGATGCGCGTTACTAGACTGAGTATTAGGCGAAAAGCATTAACGCTGGAGATCACCCGAGGCGTGGAATATTACTTAGGATGAGTAGATAGAGGTCTCGAAGGACTCAGGACTGCAGTGATCATTTGTGCGCGATTATGTCCTCCAGCGAGAAGATTTATGTTACAAGCAAGTGAGGGAGTAGATCGACCATTTCTATGTGACCTGTTGACGATCTTTGATTGTGGCTTACATCATGATTTTGACTTGAAATGCATCTCGATTCGTTGATAGTCTAGAAGTGAAAAGCAACCTGGCTAAGCATAATGGGTTCTTGTCTGGCAAGTGGAGCTGATGTGGCGGAGCATAGGCGTATGAGCCCCAGCGCCCTTACTATGCTAGTGACAAGAATGGAAGAATGGCGCGCCAGGCGGGCCTAATCAGGGGCTCAGCCCCAGTCTGATTGGCTATCACTTCATTATGATTGGGGGCCAAACCGCCCCCCCCCCCCCCACTTCAACCAGACTGCCCATGATCAAGGCGAGACTCGTCGCAGCCTCAAGGTGAATTGAAAGAGCATCATCAATTTCATTACGTCTCACGGTCACAGCTACTCACTTTTACTGGAGCTCGGGCAAACTATCCACGTTGTATATCCACAAATCGCCAGAATAGGTCATCATTATCGCTAGTGGTCCTTACTCTTTGCAGTATAACGCTGCGCCGGGTGCAAAATGCCAGGGGTCCCCACCAGTAAGGGATGCGAAGGCTGTCGGAAATCAAAGAAAAAGGCAGGCTTGCGTCCCTAAGAACCTCTCATTGGACGCCAGCTGACGCATAATCTCAGTGTGATGAAATTCAGCCCTGCACACGATGTGTCAGGCGCCAGATACAATGCATAGGCAGTGGTTTGCGACGTTACAAATTCCAGCCCTCTAAGATGTCACGGGGAAGGTCTGCCTTGGTCCCCACACAACAAGGGCCGAAGCTCCACATTGCGCAGGTTCCCAATGATACACTCACCACATGGTTCGTCAATACGTTGGAGGTCCAGGACGTGCGCTATGATATCACATACTATGGACCTTTCCTCCGAGACTTACCCCGAAGACTCGGATCTAGTCCCGTTTTGGATGCTGCTGCAACAGCACTAGTTTCCTCATATCCTTATTTTCAAAAACAAGATGTCCCACCTGCTGTCTTGGTGAAATTTGGGAAGGCTTTGAAGGCGCTCAGGGAGTGTTTGAATAGTCCGGTTGATGCTCGATCTCCTAATACGCTGTGTGCAATCTATCTTATCTCTATATGCCAGGTATGCTCCGCTCCACAAGCTCTGACTCCGTAGACTAACCTGTAACGTTAGAGCTGGGTTGGGATATCTCAAAAGCAGCGATCTAGCCATGCGGAAGCTATTGCGCATCTTCTCAGAATTATAGATCTTAATGAATACCAGAGTGGATTTGCACGACATTTACTTATCACTTTATGTGTCCCTGTGGTATGTCATCATCACTGATCTCTCCCCCCCTTAACCCTATAACCCCCAACCTTGTTTGGATCTAATTGGTTACAGATTTTGGAAGGCATGCGAGATCCTCGCATTCAAATGAACAAACGGTTTTGGGACCAAATGTCGAGTCTACTTAATCAAAATCCTCCACCACCAGAACACAGCAGCATCCCCCGACCAACCACCAGTTTGTTCTCCCTCGCGATATTCCCCGAGTATATCCACAACCCCTCTCTACATCTTCCCGAAATAACTTCAGCATATCTCCAGCTGAAGACCGATGCACACAAGATGCATGCATATCAAAGTGGCGGCTTTCTATCCTCGTTACCAACAATCCACCAGTCCCGGTACCAGGCAGCATATACGGTGGTCTCCTCTCTAGCTCTCTTATTGAATAATCTCCTTCAATCATTTCATCCATTCGACACTTTACTCGCCAAGGACTCAGCGCTCTTTGTCCAGCAAATCATCGAGGGAGCTGATCTAGCCTCCCGCGACCGTCCACTTGGTGCCGCGTATGTCCCGTTATGTCTCATCGTTGCGTTGGCTGCAACAAGAGATCCTCAGCAGGTGGCGCGTGTTGAGGCTACATTGGGAGATTATCAATCCGACTTCAAGACGCTGGAATGGCGGAATTGTGCTAGGTGGCTCAAGAAGCTGTTGAAAAACCACCGACTGAATGGAGAATACTCTGGAGCAGGTTTTGATGTTGACACTTCTGAGTTGGGAGTCCCAGGGGGGTGTGCTATGATGTGATGGCTGGGCAGTGATACCAATGAAACAACGCCTACAATTTGAAGCAGTACGGCATATCTGCTAATGACATTTGTTAAAGATAATAATATATATCGAGGAGCCTTGAGGATGCTCATAAGATTGCAAGTTTGGTGTCAGCTAAAGTACATATCGCATCATATCGCGTTTCATTGTATGCCCTCTGCAAGCCCCAGAGCGAAGTAAACGGCTGCATCGATCAAGTCCTCTTGTTGCTTCGGCCATCCGAGGAGTTTCCCAGTAACATAAATATCATGCGGTACATCTGGTGTCTCCAAGAATTCGATTCGATTGCTTGGGATAGCACGCATCGCATCCGTAAATTTTCTGATGCTGTCACAGAGTACCTCAGCCCCCCCAGCATGAGCAAAAATTGGGACTGGGGTCGCGAATGGGTGGAGCGCTGGCGAAAGATACGGGTCATCTAATCGGATGGTGTCCGGTGGTGCAAACGCTCGTGCACCCCAGGCAGCCATGTGGCCGTCGCAGTAGTCGGTTTTCTGATTCCTATGAGTGTGGATCGCGTGTGAGTCCCCTTCGAAGCTATACTCGAGAGAAGGCGAAAACAAAAGACATGCTTTAGGCTGTGGCAGGTCGTTAAGCTCGGCGTCAAAGTTATCTTTGGAGACGAGGTAGCGCAGCAGGGCAACTGCAATAGTTCCACCCGAAGAGTCACCGGCGAGGACAATGCGGGACGGGGAGATTCCCATATCTTTCACAAGGTAGAGGTACGCTGTCACGGCGTCTTGCATGGGCCCTGGGAATGGGGTTGGATTATTGCCACCGGCGAGACGATATTGCACCCAAAGCGATCGTGTGCCATGTCCTAGCTTGCTATTAAGCATGTTTGCAGTCTCACCAGAATCCTCTGGCCGTCCATCTAACCATAGAAAAGAGCCCGAGTGAAATGACAACACGATCAAACCTTGGTCGTCAGGATCGGCTTTCTTAGGCGGAGGCTCGGGGTACCAGGTGGCGCCAATTCTCTCCGGCTTAACAGTCTGACTCTTGAAGGCACGAGGATATGATTCCTCCGAGGCTGGCTCCATTATAACCCACCGATCCCCGAGATTTACCGCCTCCATGTTGAGAGACTGTGTGAAGCCGAGCTCTGTGATAACGCCAAAAGCGACCTTCAATAGTCGTGATCGTAGTGCCTGGCGATATGACCATGTTGGACTCTGGCGTACTGAGGTCGGGATGTAGTAGATGCTGTAGCAGAAACCGACAATCGAGACCCGCACGATGGATAGCAGGGCCCAGATGGTAAAGCCTGGCTGACGTGTACGCCAGCCGCTGGGAATTGCATTTTCCTCTGCATATTCCGCCATAGCGCCAGGCCGAGGCTTGTGTAATATGGAAGCAAATGAAGAATAAACGATCGGAGTAAATGACGGAAGATGGCCATTTATACAGTTGATCAGATCGACGGGATCGATGGAGACACTAATCCTCGTAGGGTAACCAGCTGACGGTACGCTATACCCTATTAGGTAACCTTCGTGAAGCACGAGCTAAACCTTACTAGGCAACCATCCTGGATCTTGGGATCTTGGGGGCTTCCGTTGAAAGACTTGTATTGATATCTGATACTAATAAAGAATGTCTTGAATGAAACACAAAGCTGTGTTCATGAACTAAGTTTCGACGTCGGTAGCCCTGGACATTGTTCTTTTGTATGCACTCGAGCTGCCAGAGGGAAGAGATGCTGTTGAAATTTGCATATAAACTGTCATACATTGTTTTTATCAGCCTTATCGCTAGCACTATAGGCCCCGGAGCTGCCGAAAGTTGGTGATTGGATCGACATAGTTCCCGGCTAATTGCATTGAATCAATGTTTAGTAGTACTTTCCGGAGAGGAGAGAGCGGGGTATGTCGGACAGCCCGATATGATGGCTTGTATATGAAGTCGCAAAGATAATTCAGTGGAGGGAATCGAAGAAATAAATTGAATAATTGATTAAAAATGGGTCAGAATCTAGACATAATCATCGTTGGCGCTGGTTTAGGGGGACTGGCTGCAGCTATTGGAATATCCAAAGCCGGTCATCGAGTCACAATCCTTGAACAGGCCGAACAGCTCGGCGAGGTAAGTCAATTGTAGTCCTGATTATCTTCAAGATTTACATTGACCAAACATAGGTTGGTGCCGGAATTCAAATACCACCGTCATCTTCACGAGTCCTAGATCAATGGGGATTACTGGAGAAGGTCCGCACAATTGCCACACTACCACACGACTTTCATCTAAGAACGAGCGATGGAACACTCATGTCAACACAAAACATTCAACCCTTTATTGAAAAGAAATATGGATATCCGTACTTCCAAGTCCACCGCGCAGGATACCACCGCATCTTACTCAACGAGGCAATCCGACTAGGTGTGAACATCAAATTGCGATCAACAGTTATTGTAATCAACTTTCAAAAACCTGCTGTTACTGTAAGGGGAGATCCAAACTATGAGATTTTACCAGATTTGATCATTGGTGCCGATGGACTCCGCTCTTCATGTCGTGAAGCCCTCCTCGCTCGTCCAGACCCTCCCAGACTGACTGGTGACCTGGCGTACAGATCCTTAGTGAAGGTATCTGATATGAAAAGCCCACTCTTGCGAGAGCTCATCAGGAAGCCTTGCACAAATTATTGGATGGGGCCGAACATGCACGCCATGTGCTATTTTATCGAGAAGAATCAACTGTGCAATATCGTGCTCATCATCCCAGATGACTTACCCGAAGACGTGAATGTCGAGTCTGCAAGCGTTGAAGAAATGCAGCGCAAATTCGACAATTGGGATCCACAGTTAACGGAGCTCCTGCGCCAAGTTGGAAGTACGACAAAATGGAGATTGCAAGATAGTGTCAAGATGGAGCAATGGAGTCATCCTGCTCACAAATTCGTTCTACTCGGTGATGCTTGCCATGCTACACTGCCCTATCTGTGAGTGTCAATTTTTCTTACCTTCTATGTCTAATGTACTGATGATCATCTTTCAGGGCCCAAGGAGCTGCTCAGGCAATTGAGGATGGTGCTGTTCTCGGTGCTCTATTCTCCAAAGTGACACCTTCCACGGCGCGGCTGCACTTACCAGACATTCTAAAGCTTTATGAGCAGTTACGCAAAGACAGAACAGCCCAAGTTGTGCAAAAGAGTGCCGAGTTTCGTATTATCTTCCACATGGAAGACGGTCATTTGCAGAAAGAGCGTGATAGAATCTTATTGCATGAAAAGCCTGCGCAGGGTTTTCCATTCTTGTTTGCGGATCCTAGCATCCAAGAGTTTCTCTTCGGGTATGACTTTGCTCGGGAAGTTGATGTCGCTTGGGGGGAGTATGAGCGATCGCCGGTCTTGAGTTTACCGTGATTTAGGAAAAATTTGAATCATTCATCTTGTCGGGCTGGGAGAGTGCTTGGATTGTATAAGTTTGGCCAAACCCAGCGAGTATATTGAGGGTAGCCACGCGGATTGTAGTTTAAAATGGTCGTGCTGAGAACATAAAGCAACTTTATTCAAAAAATGTTACATATCATTAACTATCTTAAGGGGAAGGAACAAAAATTTGACAAAAATTTGAATCAAAATATCCGGCGAACCAACCATGAAACGCCTTGCCGGACCGAAGATTGAACGGAGACAATCGCCAAAATGGGTAGGTAAATGCTAGTACAGGTCGTGAATCGTATTCATTAAGTCCATGCAGAGATCTTCAGTCTTATTATCCGAAGTGGCTTATCATGAGACAGGGGTATGTTCAGGTGTGGATCCAGTATCAACTTCTGAAACAACGGAGGTACGTAGAGGAGCCCGAGGGGTGGTTTCGTGGTCATCTTCTGACTCTGGGTGACGAGGTTCGGTAGGAGTTGCTGGAGATATAGGAATAGGACTGGCGATGTCGACATGGATCGATGGCAGAGTAGTCAGCACCGATGCTAGCTGACGAGGTTCCTCAGTGTGGTCCCGGGTTGGACTCTCGTATGCGGGTGCATCGCCCCAGTCGAGATGCTCATATTCAGGGGGTGGCTGTATATTGAGGGTTCCGATGTCTTCCTCCACTTCTGAAACTGGACGACTGGACCCGCGTGTGGATGTTGGGCCCAGGATAAGTGGATCGCTGTCAGTTCCGCCCGTGTCGGTAGTCATAATTGATGATGCCATGGATTCAACGCGGGAGCGGAGGCTGGTAGGTTGTCGATCAGTCAACGATGGCGATGATGCGTTTACGGCGGCATTTTCTAGCAAAGGGTGATGATCGGATTCGTGGGAATCCGCTCGTAGGCGGGATCCATCATGGCGAACGTGACCGATTGAAGCGTAGCTGACACTGGAGATACGCCGCTCCCGCTCCCGAGATTGGTGTTCGGCGATAGCGGTAGCGGCACTGAGCGAGGTATTGCTGGAGCTTGCCTGGTTACGTTGACTGGTACGAGCGCGAGATTCAGCTGCCAGTTCTTCGAGACGGACTGAGTCGCCACGAGCTCGTGCTGACCGTCGCTCTTGGCGTCGGGCCTCCCGATCGGCCAGTTCTTGCCGACGCTGTAGGCGAATTTGGTACAAAGACTCCATTTGGTCCTCGCGACGAGTCTCTTGCTCTTCTGACGTCTCGGGGAATTCGACGACCATATCCATGCCTTCGCGCTCGCCTTCTCGTCCGATAACTTGCTCGGTCGGCTTCGGACTTGGCGAGTATGCGGGTAGGGTGATGATAGATCGAATCGACGTCTCACGCCGCACGCCCGTGGTAGTCGTCATTTCTGGGTTTGTGGCTCCTGCACCCTGGTATGTTGTATCTTGGTCTCCATTGGCTGCTCCCTGGTTCGGAACTTGGCCATACGAGGCACTTCCGGGGTGCCATTGTTTCCATTTGCGTTTGAAATACTTTCCGGGTATATACTTCGGCTCAAAATGCCGTTGACGGAGGTGTCGGGCCAGGAAAAAGCTAACTGTGCATAGAGCGAGAACGAAAACAATCACCACAAAGACCTAAAAATCGCAAGTCAGTGGCGAGAACAAAGCGACCGACGCAAATGTGATCGGATGTCGGCGGAAACTTGACAGGACAAGACGTACGACAATGAAGATGGTGTTTTTGTGATCGACCGACCGTTTCTGTGGAATGTACATGATGGGCAGCAGGCCCTAGAGATGATCGAAAGACATGAGATACCTAAATTCAATAGGAGTTGGGGGAGAAGGAAGATCGAAAAGCGGAGGGCTGAGGGAACACAAAGCGACTGTCAGCCACAATATTTAATTAATTCTAGGCGCAAGTGGAGTGCCAACTCAGGCACATCAGTGGCTATAATTAAACTGGTCAGTGGAGTGGCCAGTGAGATGACGGCGTAGACCAGTGGAGCCGAGCGCTGTGGATACGATGTCCGATTCATGCCAATCCCGGTGGACGCCTGAAAGGTCGGTGACGATCGTGTCTGAGTGGTTGCGCGTCAACAGTGCTGGCACGTCCCTCTTCAGGTCTCACCCCAGAGATTATCTTCTTTTCCACGGGAGATCCGCACAGTGGAGCTCGAGACTTTGTGCGAGACTGTCTTGTTTGTGACGCTCGTCATTGGAGCTCGTGGAAGGCAGCCCTGCACGAGCAGTTGTTGGCAAGTAAGGGTTCTGATCCACATCGTGATACCAACCACCGCCCTTACTTAGCTTCCTCTATCTACACATAGTAGCGACCAGCGTGAAAGGGCATTTAATTAAACTGACACTAGCGGCCTACTTCAAGTGTTAATGAGTTTCTCTGAAACTATGAAATATAGTGAATCTAATTCCAAAAATAATCAGCATAGCCGATCACAATCTATCATCTAGGAGTGAGCAGCCTTGGCAAGAGTTCCAAATCAACCTTGGATCTCGGAAAGTTTCCAGTGTATTCCCTGTCTCACATCATAATCACAATGCAGGTAGCTCGCAAAATTTATTTGAACCCACTAGGGAGATCCCGGACTGGACTGCCTTCAGTTGTTAGACTAATTTGCAAAATCTTTGGAAGTTGAACTTCATTACTTTTAGCCTCGAACCGCATTATTTGAACCTTCTCTTAGTAAGTGGAGCATTCATTACCATATGATACACGTCAAGGATGGATTATCTGCGCATACTGTGACTTTCTTTGCTTACGATAAACAGTTCCTAATTTAAGTTTCAATCAAAAGCTAACACGATAAGCAATGTCGTGCCTTATTTCTGACCGTACGATAATGATGTCCTTCTCACTATTGAATATACCAACGCTCTCAAGCAATGGCGCCATAGTTTCTTTTGTTTTTTTTTGCTGAGGGTAGGGACAAAAGTTCTGTTATGTCAAGGCTTCAGTCTTTAATGAATATTCAAGTTAGTTCGTACAAAGTTAGATAAGCAAGAAGACAAAACATGCTGCAAAACCAAACCGGATTTACCGTGGCCGTACTTGACCCTAAACAAGACTTTGCGCCTAAAGGAAGGGCATGCAAAAAAGGAGAAATAACAAAGAACAAAATGTTTGGGAAGTAACAGAATAATAGCCCGCGAATGATTTCCTGCTCCAGGTGCGCTCCACCCTCTCGGGTTGATATTCGGAATATAGTCTGTTGAAATCTCAAATCGCCAACGAGGACGAAAACGACTACCTTGGGATGTCGCGCCCTGTGAACTCCTGTATTCATTACAGCTCGGCCTGGATGGCTATCGCGGACTCATGGGTATCAGAATGTCGAAGCGCTATGGGTCCTACGTGCAAACATAGCCTTTGCTACTATATTCATTGATATCGCTCCCTGAGTAGAATGCAGGCAAAAAATATACTTTTCCAGGAAGTACGCCTTTCCTAGTACTCAGTTCTAAGTTCTTACTTCTATACGTGCTAAGGTGGGACTCGACTTACCCTAGAAGTGAGTACTGATCCCTGCAATTATATGAGCCGATGGAACTGTACGACCGAGACCCTGACCCTACAACATGGCCGCTGATCTTCTCTTTGTGAACCAGGCGCGCCCTGTAGAGGGCCACATGCCTCAGTGAATGGTTGATACACAGATTTTGTTGTCATATACTAAGCAAAGGGTAGTCCCCTAAAGTAGACTGTCCCGACCCCAAGACTTTTCCAGACGAACGCGAACCAAGGAAGAACTGCGGCAGCACTCCAAATGGTCATGCAGATATAAAAACAACATATAAATTATCATGAGCAGGAATTTCATGTTGCATTGAAATTAATTAAGCCTTGGCATGTAAAGGCGTCATTGCTCCCGAGACTCGTCCACAAAGAAAATTCGAGAAGTCAAGCAAACATAAAGTTTCATTTAACATCACGTCCATCCAATACTAGTCGATATCTTCCATGAACTACTCAGTCTATGAGTCCCCGCATTCTGGCGTTGTCAGCCATCGCCATCCCTCGTGGGGAAATGCCACGCGTAAGATCATCTGCTCGCACGGCATGATCGCAATGTGGCGGCCGGCGGGCGTCTTTAATGAGGATTCGCCCGCTTCAGGTCCCGGCGCCTCGCCTATTCCCAGCAAAGATCGACGAATGTACTACACATGTTAGTTGTGCACTCGAACGGGCCAATAGGATTTCTGATTTATCACATTTACCCCTCTACGGGATCGTCCAAGTTTTCGCAACGCTGCATCACCAGGCCCTGTCAGCCTGCCCTACTACATTCCCAATCCAGGAACTGCAGCTTCTTGAGCAAAGTGCGCCATGCTATATGTATAGGTCTCACCTCTTTGCATATAAATCGTGTCTCTTGTTGAACTGAGGAATCGTCTGCAACTTCTGGGATCTACTGCAGCCTTGTGGGCCCTATTCTCTGCATAATTTTGTCACCCTACTCCATTTAAAGAGTCGCTTCAGCCAGTCGCGCATTCTCGGGACTCCTTGACCCCATAGCTGCATTCAAGATGTCGACCCTGAATTTTGCATTGGTCAACAACACCGGCTCGGATACGGCTTATGCCTATATTACCGGACTGGCCATTGACAATAACAATGCGCTGTTCCTTTTACAGTCGGATGGCAAGACAGCCTACTATCCAACATCGCCGTCGTCTACTATCACTGCCCTGGCTGAGAACTGTGCCATCTCACTCGGGGCGTCAGGCACTACAACGACAGTGACAATTCCACATTTAGCCGGTGCCCGGCTGTGGTTCTCGCGTGGTGCTACTCTCAGCTTTTACTTGAACCCCGGTCCAGCACTCGTGGAACCATCGTCTTCAAATCCGTCGGACGCGAACTACAATATTTACTGGGACTTCTGCGAGTTTACCTGGAATAGCGCCGAGTTATTCGTCAATATCAGTATGGTAGACTTTTTCTGTTTGCCCATCGCCCTGGCATTGGAGAACACCTCGGGCACAACACAGACCGTCGAAGGTCTCCCATCGGGTGCACTTGACACGGTATGCTCTGCGCTGAAAACTCAAAACAACACCGATGGCGCAGGCTGGGATAAACTGATCATAACGACTGGCGGGGCAAACTTACGTGCCGTCTCGCCAAACACGGGCATAACACTGAACAGCAGCCTATTCAGCACCTACTTTGATTCATACGTCGATCAAGTCTGGTCCAAATACACCAGCGAAACTTTGACAGTGGACACTCAAGCAGCCGCTGGCAGCCTTACGGCAACGGTTTCAAACGGCACACTGAATTTCTCATCCGGCAGCATCACTTACGCTCAACCGACCTCCGCCGCTATCTTCAGCAACAGCTCTGGTAGCTTTGCCGTGTCCGGAGATAGCACCAAGGATGCTATCACAGCGAGACTGGCTGCCGCGTTCAATCGGTCTACCTTGCTCATTGATACAAATCAGCCAGACGGTGAAGTTGTGAGTAACTACTACTCGAACGCGATCACTAACCATTATGCGCGTATCTGTCATGCAACTGCACTCGATGGCAGGGGTTATGCATTCCCCTACGATGACGTGGGTCCGTCAGGTGGAGTGGATCAATCTGGGAGTGTTTCTGATGGTAGTCCAAAGCTTTTGACTGTCACTGTCGGTGGTCCTCTCAGCAGCAACTCGGCTAAGGAATCCACCAACAAGAAGACTGTTACAAAGTCTTCTTCACAGGTCAATCAGAAACAAGGCTTGCTTCGCAATCTGAAGAAGTTTGCTCGCAGACTGTCCCGCAGCAAATGATTGTTGATTTCCGCAGTTCAGAGTTCATATAGTGTTTCTCATGTGTTATAGGACGAATGGAGTTTGTATATAATTTCTCTCTATGCAGCCATTTTAGCTTCGTATGTTTCACCACTCGTTGACAGCCACCGTATCAATACCGATACTTAAGCGTCGACGTTTGGGTTTGGAGCTTCGAGTGTGTTTTGTGTAATGGTCCACCTTCAGAGTAGAGCTCCATTTAGATATTCTCACCTGCCTGTCTCCGAATATAAGTGGCAACCTCATCTGTTAATACTAGCCATGGAGTATGCCCCGTTGCGATAGTCTCGGTCTCAAATAGCGCGCCTTTTTCCCGTGCCCGATCAACCATCCACTGCTGCGCAGCCAGAGGAATCGCCTTGTCATGCTCACACAGCAGATATGAAGATGGGATAGTAAGATATGCTGCACTAGACGCGGGCACGCGCTTCGTGTACCAAGAATGCGGCCCAAGTTTCTTAGCCCACTCTTCTCCATCAGGCACGTCGTGGAAGAAATGGCCAACGGGATCAGCAGCAGTAACTGTGTCGGTTTCAACCTGCCTTCCATATCAATACCCTCTTACGTGTACAAACGCATAGAATTCAGAAACAATCGAGGATCTACAGAATCCGCGAATTATAGTTACTCACATCATGCAAATGCCAATCAGGCGCCGTGCCCCCCAAGGCACTAATGAGGCTCTCGCCGATCTCGGGAATAAATGCTGATATGAAGGCCAGCCGTACAACACCGCCTTTCTTGCCTTCCCGTTCACGCTCAGTCTTGCTTAACCCATCTAGACCACTGTTCACCGGCACACCGGACCAGCTATGTGAAACGACAAGAACATCACGACCTGCGTCTGCTTCCTGCTGTACAAGCGATCGAACCGTTTCGATGTCTGATTTTAGATCCTTGGTGGTTTGCGCTTTCTGGATCGATGGGAATGCGCAGGTGTAGCAGTTGTATCCGACTAGCTTGGAGATGAGGGGGTCGAATGCCGTTGGCGGATACCAGGCACCTGGGGCAAAGATGATGCTTGGCTTGGACATTGTTGAAATGGTGAATCTAGAGGGAATCAGAGATGCAATGAGGTCGATATTTGGGTATAATGATCAGAATGTTTGCCGTGAAGTGCCGGCATTGGAGACGCATATATGTGGGGCTCATGGGCTGCATAATTACGTCACGTGTTACCTATAACTCCCGAGACATTCCTGATAAAATAGAATTATTGTATGCAATGCAAATCAATGGAAAGCTTGAAATCTGCATTCGAAGTCTACAGGCTAGTCTATTCCCCGTCCTCGGGATCGTTGATCAATTCGTACAATCTGCCATTCATTCGCTGTGCGAGCACCTGATATGAACCATCTTCTACCACAACTCCCTGGTCAAGCACAATGACATGGTCTGCTATCTCAATCATTTCCTTGGCATGCGTGATAATGATGACCGTCAGCTCTGGGCGCACGGACACTAGATGCTGAATAGTTTGACGAACAATCTCCGCACCTGCTGGATCAAGACCAGATGTAGCTTCATCCAAGATAAGTATCTGAGGATGGCGCAGCAAAGCACGGGCAATGACTATGCGTTGTTTCTGGCCTCCGGAAAGGCCAATGCCCCCATCGCCAATCACGGTCCAGTATCCTCTGGGAAGCGAGGTGATGAAATCGTCAATCCCGGCTGCTCTTGCGGCAGCACGGACACTATCCATGGAGGTCATTGGTGACTGAAGATCAATGCCATAACTAATATTAGCGTAGATGGTCCCTGGGAAAATAGTTGGTTGCTGTGATACAATGCCGATCTGAGAACGTAGGGTGGGGACATGTAGCCGTGATATGTCTTCCCCTCCTAGTGTTATTGTGGGTTCTCCGGAGCGAGATTCTGGGCAGACATATAGTGCCAACAACAAAGATGCAATGGTTGACTTGCCAGACCCTGATCGACCGACGATGGCTGTACAGGTGTTCTGTGAGATTTTCATGGAAACATTTTTCAGAACCATAGTGTCTGGTCTTGAGGGATATCGGAAAACAACATTGGTCAACTTGATTGGTGTCAGATTAGAGACGATTAGGGAGCCGCGATATTCATGTGATCCAAGCTTGGGAAGATTTGATAGTTCGATGAGACGAGTGGCTATATCCTTTGATGTGTTGATTTGAGGAACTGTAGGCAATGTTAGCAATGCTTTAGATCCCGTTAGAGACATCAAGTTAAACGAACTCCATGATAGAATCTGCGCTGCGTATCCAATGCTGAAAAGCAGCAGTGAAAACACTTGGACCACGTCGTCCACCGCGAACTCATAGGCAGCGAGAGCTGCTCCATAGTAGAAAATAAGAGCTGCAGTATTTTAGTCACAAATCTGTCTCTTAACCAGCAGTTATTGCTCACCACATGCAAACATAACCGTCGATTCCACCATACCGAATAGCAAGCCGGTGTAAATGGCACGCTTCAGCCCAATTTCCAGACAGCTAGTCACGACATCGCTGTGCTTCTTTGAAAAGTGCCCCTCAAGCGTCAATGATCGAACAGTTCGAATTTCTGAAAAAGTCTCGGTGAAGATGTCTGTCGCCACGCCGCTTGCTTCATTGCATCTTCTCTCCCATACGCCATTAGTCCCTTCAAATCCGCGCGTGATGGCGTAAATGAACGGACCAGTTGCAAGGGCCACCACAGTCAGCTTCCAGCAAACCACCAAACTCCAAATGATCGCCATGATCATGATGGCAGCTGCAACTATGACAAACCCAGCAAAACGACCCAGTAGATTACGCATGTCTTCTCCATTCTGGTCAAGATAGGATGCAAGCCTGGATGAACCATGGCCATCCTTTTCAAACCATGCTTTTGGCTGTTCAAGAATGCGTTCAAATGCCTTCCCACGCAGTGTGTCCAGCCATGCCTCGGCACAAAATTCCAGGAAATAGTGCATGAGAAATGAGGACAGACCGTCTCCACAGGATACACCCAGAACAGCGAGGGACCATTTTCTGGCTAGATTTGCGCTGTCCTTACCCGCATAGAAAGTTCCGATTAATTGCGAAAGGCAGTATGAAAAGACAGGGGTGGCACTTGCATGGGCCAATGCCGATAGAACTCCCACAAGAAGGATGAGACTTTGCTTTGCGCTCAGGCTTGGCATGATTGTGCCCAATATTTGAGCCAAAGAGGGCGCGTCACCTTTCTTTCCCGCCTTTGGTTTAGATGGCTTGCGTCGGTGGCTAAGCCGGTTCGCATATTCTGGACCGAGGTACTGTACTGAGCTGGGAGAGACATAATGCACTGGGCTGTCCATTTCCGTCCTCGGGCTGGTCATTGCGACCATCTCAAAGTCCTTTCCTGTGATTTCACCGTATGTATGTGACAAGGGTGAAATGAGATCTGGAGTTGAGCTGCTGAAAGGAAGATATGACATAGATTGCAGCTCCTCTGACCCATCCACGCCATCCGATAGAGCATTTGCGTGGAAGGAATGCCTCTTGACTGCCATCCCATATGTGCTTGACCGAAAACCTGGAGGAAGGTGATGTTGTGCCCACGATGAATTCCGATTATGGCGTACTCGTTTAGGCATACGCAGGCTGCCGAGGGTCGACCCGCCGGATGAGATGTGTTCTGTTTTATCACCTTCAATTCCCAAATCTTCTTTCTCAAGTCCGAGTCTCATAGCTGAGGGAAAGTATTTTTCACATCCTGCACGATTATCAAGTTGTTTCCTGAAGCCGGAATGCGTAATGGATCCGTGCTCCAGGATGTAAACAAAATCATCTTCTAGAATTTGCGACATGTCATGAGTGATGATGATTGTCGTTTTCCCTTGGCGCCATTGGCGTATTGCTTTCATGACGGCTACACGGTTAGTATTGTCTAAGGCACTGGTTGGCTCATCCAGGATCAGTATTGATGTGTCGCGCAGCTTAGCTCTAGCGATTGCCACTCTTTGCCGTTGACCTCCACTTAAAAAGCTCCCACCAGGGCCAACAGAAGTATCAATACCTCGCGGTAAACCTTCCAACATGTTTCCCAGCATTGCTAGTTCAATTGACTCTTCGATATCTATCCTGGAGATTGATTCAGAAGACAGACTCCCGAACTTGATGTTCTGCAAGACCGAATCATTGAATAAAATTGACTTTTGTTCGAGTAGAGTGATATTATTTCGAATCCAGTTGATGCTTAGTGAATCGACTTTGTGTCCATCAATGAGGATTTCTCCCGAGGTCGGGAAATAAAACCGCATTATCAACTGACCAAGGGTGCTTTTACCCGATCCACTTTTTCCTATCACAAATGTTGTGTCTCCTGCTGGGAAGAAGAATGATGAGGAGCTCAAAACACATGTCTCTGGCTGTGATGGATAGCAAAACGATACGTTGTTGAGTTCAATATCACCATCGCAGCGACGGGGTAAGACGGTGCCCTTAATTTCACTGTGGCAACCATCTTTTACAGACTTTTGCATGAGTTTCTTCAGCATCGTACTTGCTACCTTGCCCTTTTCCATGACAATCATCTGCGGAAGGACCTGCTCGATTGACTGAGCGGCGGTTGTACAGGCCCAGAATGTTGTGATGACATCGCCTGAGGATAGAATGCCAGCGCGCGCAAGACCACTGCCGTACCAAAAACCCTGGACAAACATCCCAAACATCATCCATCGTATCAGTGCAATTTGGAAAGAGTTTAATCGCGCCTGTCGAAGATAGTGGATCGCAGACTGCTCAATCCGACTGGCGAAGCTTTGCCACTCAAATGCTTGACTATTCAGACATTTGACCGTGTCGATGGAAGAAATGGCATTGTTTGCGATTTTGGAGGCATACGTAAGTTCGGTTTGCTGTGCCGAGATACTGGAGTTCATTCGGGTGGAGAGGTAGGCGATGAGGGCAGAAAATATTGGAATTCCCGCAAGGGTGACAAGAGAAAGTCTCCAGGAGATCACCAAGGCCAATATCAAAGAAGCCACTGACCGACAAGCATATTGTAGTAGAAGGCCAAGAGGTTGAGAGGTTGCCATCTGCAGATCATGAATATGACTATTGAACTCCGTTAGCATACGGGGCGAACAACAAACGACAAGGAGGTCTTACGCTTGGATACCCGACAGAAACGCCCCAGACCCTTCTCGCTGCGCCTCAAACCATTCGATATCTCGTTTCAAAAGCTCTACAAAAACCTTTCGACGGATGCTCGCAGCCTGAAACTCCCCAAAAGCAACAAAAATCATAAAATATGCACCGTTCAGAAACCAACCGGCAGCTCCTAATCCTACCATTCCTAGACAGTTCGTCGCAATCTTTGAGCGCAATGTATCCGCATCTGCCTGTCCAGCTCCAAATGATGTAAAGGCATCAAACACATTCCCTAGAAGGACTGCCAGAATGGGGGTCACACAGCCCGCAAACAGAGCGAAGATCGACCCAGTGATTAGAACGGGTAAATGTTTTCGTGATGTGAAGCTGAAAAGGGTCTTCCAGCTGGTTTCTAGACGAGGTCCAGGCTCGTTTTGCTCCGAATCTCCATCCTGATCATTTGTTATATGGTTGTGAGGCATTACTCACAACTCACGGGTAGCGAGCAACAAGATGTAGAACGAACCCCCAAGACCAATTGGTCTTGTGAAGGTTGAAAAAATTACGAAGGTCGAAAGGTCGAAAGGCAAGAGTGTGGCGTCAACGCTCTAAGGAACCCATTGTGACAAAGAGAACAATACTAAGAGTGGTCTAATCACACCCCAAAACTTCGGGTGCATGAAGTGAAAGCCAGTGTACAGCAACAAAGAGCGGGAAGATAAAATTTTCCAGATGTCGAAGATACTGTACCATCAATCAAATTTAAGGTCGAAGATAAAATAATGCCATTTATTTCCGGGTATATCGCCAATATTCACAAGACTTCTGAACATGAAGCCCACTCCAATCCGTAGTCCACCGAGTGAGAACGATTTATCAAAGCCCAAAATCACTTGTTTTCTGCGGCCACGATCTACTTGACTGGCGAAAACGTCAAATCACACGAGATGATTTCTTCAATGTGGCCACATCCGTGATTTCATGGTTTGTTCAGGCAAGTCACAAAGGAGCGGGCACATGCCGTCGGTCTAACAGCCCGGATATGGAGTCGAACTTGGCATAGCCATGCAGAGAATATGGGATAGGGTAGAGTGATCGCGTGGAGAAAATCTATTATAAGTAACCCCTTCACTGAGTCTCGTTTGTGTGGTATCATGGCAATGCTGTCTAACATGCAAAAGGTCGATCATGCGCTAGCCTTCTGGGAGCGCTCGTAGACCCAGTCGTTGAGGCCGGCGCGATTACGAGCAATCTCAACGGCGTAGAATTGCATGCGAACGCCGAAAACGGTGGTATCTTGATCATACTCGGCATCGGCCCGAGTGCGAACAATTGTGCCGAAGTTGAAGTCGTCGATCTTCTTCTCGAACTGGTTGATCCAGTTGCGCCACTTCTCCTTGCCAGCCTTGCTCTTCATCTCGTCCTCGTTGAGAGTTCCAGCGGGGTCAAATTCGGGGAACTCCTTCATGAAGGATTCGTAGATCTCATCGTCCATCTTGGTCAGGCGGAGCTGCGAGCCCTTGACCTTCTCGAGAATCGACCAGTATGTCATCAAGTGTTCGACGGCTGTTTCAAGGCATTAATGTCAGTCGCCGTTCAAATAAAGAATGCAGGCTCATTGGACCGATTGGTGAGGATGAAATGTGGTTTTTGACGGACCTTTCACGGCGAATTGCTTCTCCATCTGTGAATTGGTCAGCGAATGACTTCTTGTACTTAGTCGGACGTGAATCGGAAACATACGTCATCCAGGTTCTCAGGGTGCTCGGGATCAAAAGCCTTCGACATCTTGGCGGTATTATTTTAACGAGGTGGCTTCAATCTAATTGAAATACAAAGTGGTGCAATGGGGACAAGTCGAGTGGGGGGTGGAAAGTGAGTGCTCTGCCCCGCGAATAATTTTTCGGTGGGCGGAGAGCGATACTGCCGGCCAATCCAACATAACGTCATTGTCTCCCCGCCTACGAATTTACACAATAAATCAGATATGCAAGGCGCGAAGGAAAGTCTACAAAGTAATGTGAATCTTGCCTATGTTGGCCAATTGCTCGGAATGAACGCACAGCATTCCATGCAAGTTGTGATTTACATGTATGGGTATAAAGTCCGTGAGTTGAATGTACATAGTTGGGGCGACAACAAATCAGAAGCCCTTCAATCGCTGTCAGCGTCGTCTGGCAGTTCTTCGAACCTTCCTTCGTGGAAAGCCTGGGTCACAGGGTTCTCCACTTTCAGAAGACCATTTGCCTTCGCTCTTTCGAAGAGTACGAATAGTCTCTCTGCTTCTCTCTCTTTCTCTTCCATGGTCATAGGTGGGCCAGTATCCTTCGGCTCTGCAGCCCATCGCTGTCCAGTGATAGGGTTGACACTATCACCGAGGCCGTTAGCGTCATCTGCAAAGGCCTCACTGGCACTCTGTGGGATCTCCATCCCTCGGGATGCCAAAAAGCCCGATGCAAATCCATAGCCGATCTTCCGGGTGAGGTTCTCAGCATCCCTCCCAGCTAAGACAAACATCAGTTCGGAAATTCCGGTTTTGAGATTTGGATATGGGCCTGTCGAAAGTTTCAAGAGCCGGGATGCAAGAGTATCGGAACGTCCGATGGGCTCGCTGCGATCGCTGTCCTCTGGCAGGAGTAGCGATTGCATGTGCTTGCGCTGTTCATCAGGAGCAAGCTCGTAAGTGATGATTAGGGTATGCAATAACGGCACAGCTTTCTCCTCCAGCTCCTCATTACTGTATGCAGAGACCGCCTGATCAAGGATGTCGATCAATTTATCAACATTACAGTTCTGGTCAAATGAGGGGAACAACGGGTTTTCCTCGATGACCTTGCCCTTTTTCCCTTCCAGGTCAAGCACGGAGAGTGAGTTAATGAGCTGGCTGGTTAGGCCTTCTAACGGCTTTGATGATATGTCAATGCGGCTAATGATCTTCAAGATGTCAGGGATGGAGGGCGAAAAGGCGGTCCCAAGGTCATAAAGCTTTGATACGTTGAAAATCAATTTGAGTGTATCAGTGAGAGCCAATTCATCCATTTGTGACAGAGGCTCTCGTCCGGACTTGGGAAATTGTTTTGCGTGTCGAGTGAGTTGCTGTTCACAGTGATCAGTAGTCTGGGGATTTTAGCTGACTTGAGGTACCGTACATAATTGACATTGTCCCCGAGGGAATGGTTCTTGATCAAGTCATCAAAATCCATGGTGGTGTTATAAGTTGATAGGAAGAGAATTCTGCTAGCGATCATTTCATCTTCGGAGTTGTCAACCTAGGCGGTCATTATTAGGACTTCCATTACCATACGGTCCAACGTGAAAGAAGTAGACATACCTTGAGCCTTTCAGCCAACTTGCCTCCATAACCTGTGTCCACAAAGACTTGGCGCATGTTCGCATCGAGCAGTAAAGCATTTGCGACACATCTCAGGGCAGCACGACACACGTCTGATGTCTCTCCTTGCACCCCATATTGTACTAGAATTCTAATACCCTGCGCAAGGCATCAGATCACAGGGACCACCGAATCTCACTCGATTTTGGTATATCGTACCTTGCTGGAATAAATCGGGTCGGCATTGGCGGGGCTAGTACCATGTTGGCGGAGCTGGAGAAGTGTATTGACCTTTTCTGTATATCGACGAGTCGCTCTTAATCAGTATGTCATGATCGATCTGTTGCCAGGGGTAGTCACGGACGAAAACTCACGCGCCGGTGTCAACTGCTTCTCTTCCAAGTCCTTTTCGAGGGAGCTCAGTAACTGGGTGACTTCCTGTAGCTTAGCTATACAAGGATTGTCAGAAGCATTCCTAGCAATGATATTGCCTATTTGGGTAGGCCTAGTCGCCTGCATACCTGCGCCGTGCAGCTGGCGAAAAGCCATTGTTTCCTGTTTCCTGGGCCGAAAGATCAAGACGGTCGCGCAGGCGGTAAAATTCGCTTAACAGTGCCAAGCTTGCAAGAAAGTGAAATGAAAAAGCGTTCCGGGAGATGGAGCATCAGTCGGTAAATTCTTGCGACAATGTCCCGCAAATGAGCGCAGGGTAGAGGAGGTGACCAAGCTCGGGGTGAAGACAGAGGTCCATCATAATGAGGTGCCGGGCCGGAACCCCACTTGTGTAGGCCTCCACCCACGCGGGCAAGTACTATATCCCTACGAGCCTGGTTCTCATAAACGTGAAGAAACCTAGATTATATTCTTTTATTTTATTCTTGCTTCACGTACTCCATATTACGTCAACTGGAGTATCTGCCCACCTGTATATTGGCCAACTGATATTTGATACCCCAAATTTCTCAGAGGCCAGCCGTAGTTGGCAGGTATGTATGGAACATAGAGGAGCTTGCTCCGGCGTGCTTGGTTCATTTGAGAACAAAGATTTGCTGGTCTGCTCTAGACGATATCACCGTGCCTGGCTAGCCGAATGGCGGAAGCCATTGCGCCAGCTATTGTGGTGGGTGCTTAGTTCCTGGCTCTAGTCCTTCAAAGTGATTGCTCGTGCCCCAGATGCTGGCTTTAGTAGCACAACGGAGTTGCCCAATTGTTTCGACCTCTGCATTAATCGCAATGTGGCCAGAAAAATGTTGCAAACTTCAAATAATTAAGATCGGTTGCTTTTTACCGACAAAGACCGTATACTGAAATACAGGTACAATAAAGGTGAAATAAGTACGCTAAACCGCATCGCGTAATTCACGGAGACGGTGTAGAGAATGCGCGTGACTGAGTGCCTGAGGCGGGTAGATCGCGCGGGCACTTTACGCGATCCCGCGAATCCGCGACAGGCGCGTCCGGAGACCAGTTTTCACTTTAACTAGCCTTGTACCCGCAACCCTTCATCGCATGGGAGGACCGCTCGATCTTGATAATTTCACGATTCCACGCCGAGAAATGGTCCTTGTCTCTTTCATTGCGCTTTTTTTCCCTCCTTTCCTCCCATCTTGAACCATGGTGGAGATGCTTGGCCCTCTTCCTGCTCGCCCACCCACACCTCCAAGGCCTGGTTCACGCATTGATCAGGACGAAACCGATACCCCCTCCCAAAACATCACAGAAACACCACAAACCGCCAATTCCTCGAGAGCTCCCCCGTCAAGCCGCGCCTCTAAACGAGTGACCTGGTCACCATGGCTTCATACCACAATTGACCTTCCGTCGGGCCCTTTGACAAACCTTAGACCTAAGGATAGCCCGTTCAAGCTAAAAGAGCCTAAGCCTCGAGACAGTCCATACAAGTCTATTTTGAAGGAATCGAATTCGCCAATACCCGTATGGTCGCCGAAATTTGATCCTTTCACCTCTGATTCTTTCGCCATGCTCCTTGAATCCGTCATTCAACAATTGGCGGGAGAGTCTATCACCTCTCGCCTTGAT
This sequence comes from Penicillium pulvis, assembly GCF_028828015.1. Lineage (NCBI taxonomy): Eukaryota > Fungi > Ascomycota > Eurotiomycetes > Eurotiales > Aspergillaceae > Penicillium > Penicillium pulvis. The sequence goes on from NW_026643072.1 coordinate 3,222,859, forward strand.
GCATACATGCAGTTTTTCAATGCGCTCCGTACATATGATTCGCTACCAACTGCGAAGGATATTACTGAGAAACTGAGCCTGATCACCGATTTTATACAACGTGATGTGAACCGCGATTTGAGTAGTGGGGCGCCATTAGATATCAATCTTGCCAACCAAGCTCTGAAGCTATCGGCTGCCTTGGTATGGCATTCAGGTGTATCGCCCATGTTGCCGGAAGAGTTCAAAGTTTTCCTTGTGGAGCACTCCACCACTTGCCTGCAAGACGCCAAAGTACCAAAGTCTGTTTTGACACACTACATGTCCATTCTTTCCGCGCAGAATTTCGGTCCTCGGGTAATGACCAATGCCCGTGTCATACGTTTACTCACAGCACTGGAAGAAATCAGCAATCATGTTAGTGGTAAAGCGATCGCTTTGCACCGTTTGACCATCTACCAGCGCCTCCTCAGTCAATCCAAATCCACATTCGTCTCTCGCTCTTCACTGTGGGCAGAGAATTTAGTATTCGGGCTCCTTCATCCTATGAAAGACAACAGATCAAAAGCAATTTCCCTTGGCTTCCAGGTAGCTTCCGCCGCTGGTCCAAATCAATCGCTCTCCAAGAATCTTCGAGAGCTTTTTGATCGACCACTGGAAAAAGACCGAAAGCTTGTGAACGAGGTTCGTGAGCGTATGTCGCGAATGATGGCCTCTACAGAAACTGGTATTCATGTCCCTCAGATCTGGAGTATTATTGTTCTACTTATGAGAAGCAAGGGTTCGAATTTGGAACAGTGGGAGCACTTCAAGGAATGGGTTCTTGTTCTCCAAAAATGCTTCAATTGCAGTGAGCCTTCCATCAAAGCTCAGGCTATCTTGGGATGGAATCGATTCGTTTTCGCCGTTAGTCCAAACGAAAAAACGAGTCCGTCTTTGGTCAAGATGCTAGGAAAGCCAATTTTCTCCCAATTGGAACGGAGAAAATCTGATAAATCAGGACCGGCATCTACTCAACTTGCCTTGAGTAGCTACTACAACTTACTCTATTACGCCTTCCGCCCCTCGCTTCTCCCCAACCATCTCGACATCATTTGGGAGGAATACATCGCTGTTCCGTCTGCGTCCATCTTTTCATCCATTTCATCCCTGAGTGACAGTGAAGCGGGTGTGTTAGCAGCCCTCCTTTGGAGTCCACAGGCCAAAATATGGACAGAGAATCGCATCAACGACCCAAACAAGATCGAAGCCGAAGAACTTCCCTCGATTGATTCAAAATGGGTCCGTTCAAGAGTCTCAGCGATTTTGAAAGTTTTTGAGTCTCTGCTCAAGGCGTCCGTCTGGGATGTGAATGAGATTGAGAAATCAAACATTGCTCGTGCTTGGAGCAATCTTTCAAATGCGCTGTCTTTGGCCTCTAGTAAGGAAATAACCCCTTCCACGGAATCCATGCAAGCTGTTGCCAGTGTTCTTGGACTGTTCAATCGCCTCTGGCATGCCGGCCCTACTTCATTGAATGCCTCGGGGGATGGAGAGGTAGATGCTTTCTTCGAACGGTTCCGATTCCTATCAACAACGATGATCTCCTCCCTTGGAAGCATTCCATTCACAGAAAGACTCCTATTGAAGAATTCGGACGGTACTTTTCAATTTTCCAACACCCCCACCCACCGCCATCCTACTTCTGGCACAAATCTCAACACCCCTTTTCTCTATCTTCTCCGAACAATTAGTGCCAGTCCGGTGTCATCAACGCCGACCTTGGCTTATGTCCGTCTGGTTGAAGGAATAATTCAAGCTTCGTGCAAAGGAAGAATATCTCGCGGATCTCGCCTCGAACTCCTACAGCAGTGCGCTGATTTGAGCATTGCGGACTCGACATATGTTTCCCGTCCGTCCCCACTATCTGAGGTGGTCTGGAAAGCTAGTGCTCGAGCTGCTGCTGATGCCCTACAATCATTCCCAGTGGAGTCTGCTCGGGAGCGTGATGGCTCTGTCTCCCGCGACTATGACAACGTCAATAAAATCCTTGCCTCTGGGCTAAAACCTCACAATGTGTTCCAGGAATGGTCACACTTGCTTGGGTCTTTTATGCGAGTCGCCAGAACCGAGAAAGGAGATCAAGGTCTGCCTGCTCTTATCATAGAGCCCTTGGCCGTATGCCTGATGAATCTTTCAGTTCATGACACTTATCTGCCTTCGGCATCTCTGCTGAGTCAGTCTTTGTCGGTCCCTTTCCTCCAGGGTAACAGCGTAGGAAACGGTCACACCGTCGCCCAGCAGCCGAGCCCCCCGCCGTTCCCCTACAAACTCGCGGAATCAATCGGGAGAACATTGAGCCTGGCATATGATGGCTTCAGTGTCTCAGAATCCCATGGTCTCGCAGGGTTCATCGAGTCATTGACGTCTTTTCTGGGCTCTGGTGCACCTCACTTTCGCTCACAGCTCCTTGAAACCTTACAATCTTCCCTGAAGCCTTGGATTAAAGATGGTGCATCCAAATTTGATTTCAAGCATGGTGTGGATAGTCGTATTTTAACTGCTGTACGTGCTAAACATTAAGAATACTGTTGAAGCATAAGCTAACCGGTGCAAAGTGTCGAGCTCTTACACTTGCTGTTCTGAATGTCCTGCAGACATGCGTCCGTGACGAACGACCTTCGCTTCAAACGTTCGACGTGATTATTTGCGCTGGCTTAGAGTCTCAACACGCGTCACGAGCCAAGAAATTCGTTGATTTCTGGTACTCGACGACCTCTGTAGCAGATGAAGCCTCTTCAAAAACTTCCATTGGAGCTTCTGTTGCAACAGCCTTGGATAACTTCAAAGCAACAGCGCAGTCCAAGGACAATAATAAGGTAGACATACAACCGGTACATCCGATTTCGTCACATGCACTAAATACGAGTTCACAGAACACAATTGTCCCATCTTCGGCTGCACAGAGGTTAACTTCTTTACATCACGACCCTCAGGCATACCTCTATCCCAATTCATCGCCTGTGATTGGAGTGAATGAGCAACTGTCCCGCGAGACGTCCGAGTCAACAGAGCCACAATTGCCCATAACTTCTCAGTCCCACTTGAACGAGGATTCCACAATCCTATCTTATCCGGGAAATCGACGGGATGTCTTCCGAATGATCGAAGCCATTCGATCCTCCTCTCCTGCAAATACTCCTGGTGGTTTGGGCTTCGACACGCCGGTGCACTTGCGTAGACAGCACGGCTCGCAATCGGCGTTTGGATTTCCACTGACCCCAACTCTCGCCCCGACAGAGAATGAAGATGGCTTTATTGGGTCATCCCCTACTCCCGCCACTCGGGATCCAACTCCTGCACTTCACTCTGACGCGCCAGTCTTGCGAGCGCAAGATATTGCAATGACTGATGCATCTGATCTTCCATCATCACCACCGGAAATCACTTCTCGCAGTCCAAGTCCCAGAAAACAAGCGAGAAACGCACGCCGGAGGTCTTTGGCAAGAGCAAAGAAAGCGAAGGCTCGCGAAGCTGCTGCTGCTGTTTCTGCGGAACAAAGCGCAGTCAGCAGCCCTGCTATTTCTATTGTGGAAGTTACCCAAGATAATACCGACGTTCCTGAACAGCCTAAAGAAAACACTTCCGTCTCTCAGGTTGATGAAAGACCACCAAGCCGGCGCACTCGGTCTGCCTTGAGCCAGAGCACGAATAATGACCAAAATTGGACACCAACCCCTGCATTTGGAACACCTGCTAAACCAATCGAGTCAACGACTGGTCAGAGCTCCAAGCCGAAATCAGCATCTCGACAGAAATCACGAAAAGCTGTTACAAAGACAGTAGATGATGAGGACAGCCAACAAAAACAATCTGAAGAGCTGCTTGATACTCTACCCACCCCGGTGGTGACCGATCATATCGATTCTGGCGATGACTTGGACGTCCAAATCGCTTCCCAGCTTTCACAAGACTTGGGGTTGGCTGTCGATCAAGGTAGCCACCATGAAGAACGATTAGCATCTGCTGCCTCGCAAAGCTGTAAGAAGAGAAAGCGTAGCGAGGACAATGGCACCCCGAGGGTCGCAAATGAAAGGCGCCGGTCAACCAGACTATCCACAGCCAAAGACACGGTTCCCATAGACCTGGATGACCCCGATGCGACGCAATCACAGGAGGGTGACATTGAATCGACTGATCGGCCCTCCTTCCCGGCTAAACCATCTGTACCTACGCCACGCCGATCAACCCGCAGCTCTCAACGCCAGGATGAATTTATCACATCAGAATCACTCTCCCCGATTGCGGTTCGCGGGGCTCCACATGAGCATGCTGATGATATCGAAACCTCTCAGCCCCCACCGAAGCGAACTCGCAAGTCTGCTCGTGGCGAGGATAAGTCGAGTGCTGGTGTAGTGAGCCCAGCCCAGTCTCAGTCCTCTTACAGTACCCGCTCTGGCAGAACACGTTCATCGCAAAATAAAAATCAAAAAGCCCAACCACTACTCGAAACGACGGTATCCACAACATTATCGAACCAACCTAAGATTTCAGGTCTTGAAGCACTTCCCCAGGCCATCAATCTCCCTCTGGAAACCGGTGTCAATCTTGATGGTCCCCTCGTTTCCACAGAGGAAGCAACTCTTTCCCAGGAGAACAAATCCGGTCTATTGCCAGTGTCTATGTCTCAGGACACTGATACTAACATGGATGTGGATGCAGTGATACTTTCTGACGACATTCCAGCCCACACGCCTGTGTATGTCACGCCCTTTGTCACGACAGGCATCCAACCCGAATCCATCCCCACTCCTGAACCCGACACAAGCGAGGCAGGAATCACGGAATCGCTCAAAAGACTCCTGGAAAATATGAAACAGGCTAACTTGAGCGTAAATGCTCTTCGTGAGGTTGATGACCTCCTTTTCAACATCCGTGTCGAGGCCCATGACGCATCACGGCGACACAATCATACCGCATAGCGACGGCGTTTTCAGTGAAACTTTTTTGATTTTGTACTTTATGTTGACTCTCCATGTCCTTATTCCCCACGTGCATACTAAATGTCGTAAAGCAAATAGCGGCCGTTGCATAAACGTTTGAATTCCTTTACCTTCCAATGGATTTTTGGGACTTGGTCTCTTTGGCCGTGGTGTATTTTATTTTATTCTTTGTTTGGGATACTTTGAACTATTTAGATCATAAGAGCTTTTCAGGACTAAAAAATGATTATTTCTGATATCCAACCTACCGCACCTGTGGGCGATAGTATCTACAGGGTACCTTCTAGTGAGCAATACCCGATTGAGGAAACGCACCGGGTTTGTATGCGCAAATCTAATATCAGGTGTTGGGTGTCGGAGAGCTGATACACTATAGAAAGTCCTGTGGCCCTCTTCGGGGGTGCGGGACGCCAAGCAGGCGCAGCAAGGTATGCACTTCACAGGAGAACAACGAATCTGAAACATTGAACCGACTGGGTCAAATATAATACCATCATAATCATACAGAACAGATAGAATTTGGAAAAGTAATAAAACAAAAGGCTGAATCGCATCTCAAACATCTAGAAAGGCAATGTAAACAACGATCCAACGGCGATAAAGTGGGGCTGAGATCCGATTCCCCGCCATGATCTCAGCTCAGCTTTCCTCTCCTAACATTCTTGACAATCATCACAATGGTCCGTTCCAACAAGCCATCTGCCATCGGACTGGGTGCTTCCCTGCCCCAGTCTACCGTTTCCATCAATGATAACGTTGTCGAGGCAAGCTTGCCTACTGGGGAATCCGTTGCGATCCACCTGTACGGCGCCACGGTCACTTCGTGGAAGGCAAACGGCCAGGAACAGCTGTTCCTGAGCAAGAAGGCCCACCTGGATGGCTCCAAGCCAATTCGTGGTGGTATTCCCCTTGTATTCCCGGTAAGTCAATTGTTCTCAAGCTTGCTTGCGCCGTCTGCAATCAAATTGCATCAGACCCTGAGACCCTGAAGCTAAACCATGTTCTCCCCTCTCTATAGGTCTTTGGTCCTCCCCCACAAAACCACGTTACCTCCCCCTTGCCCCAGCATGGATTCGCCCGTAACTCGAACTGGGAATACTTGGGCAAGTCCTCTGCCGAAGCAGCCGATAACCAGGGAGACCAGGCTGTGAAGCTGGACTTTGGTCTGTCGCACACCATGTTGAGCGAGGAATTCCGGAAAGCTTGGCCATATGAGTTTGGTCTTGTCTACAGCGTCACCTTGACCAAGACTTCGTTACAGACTCAGCTGCAGGTGCGCAATGAGGGTACACAGAACTTTGAGTTCCAGGTCCTGATGCATACATACCTGAACATTGCCGTATGTTTATCATCCTCTTGGCTATTCTTGCCAATAAACACTTTTCTTTTGAACGATTCCAAACTTACAGAAATACATAGGATATTTCCGCTATTCGCGTCAAGAACCTCGAATCCAAGACCTACATTGACAAGACCCGCGAGGCTACCACTCACACCGAAACCTCCCCGGCTCTGGCCATCACCGGAGAAACCGACCGCGTCTACCAGAACCTTGATCCCTCCGTGCCGATTATTGTCTCCTCTGCTGCAGACGACCAACCTTTGTTTTCGATTACTCGCGAGGCCTTGGCGGATGTTGTGGTCTGGAACCCTTGGATCGAAAAGGCCAAGGGCATGGCTGACTTTGGTCCGGATGAGGCATACAAGAACATGATTTGCGTTGAAGCCGGCTCTGTCTCGGGGTGGCAGACTATTGAGGCAGGCGACTCGTGGGAGGGTGGTCAGACTATCAAGTCGCGGCTTTGAAGGCTGAATCCTGCTTTTCATCATTGTCCCCGCTGTATGCGCGATGCTTCATGACTTCAAGACACTTTCTTTTAGCTGAGATCTCTCAAAATGAATAGATTTTGATGACCTAGTCGATTGATATGTCGCAAGTGTAACGGCTAAATTTTAGTGATAGTAACTAGAGCATGGCCAAGTGCTAGCTGTAAAGGCCTAGAATTTCCAGAATTAGGAATATTTCAAAGCACACAAGTTGGCAATCTCAATAGGGGGGTAATCAATAATCGAAAGTCCTCACACAATGCTCACGCTGCCGCCTGAAGTCGCAGGCATTCGTGGGACTAGGTGTGCCAGAGATCATGTGATTTGTACAGATAGCATCTGCAATTATTTGCTTTTCAAGGCTGACTCTTGATCACTGGTGACCATCCTCACAGTTCTGACATTATTATATGATGATTGCCAATCAGTGTTAGCACTTAACAGCAGTGCTGGTTATTTATTGTCATTGAAGGAAATCAAGCTTGCTACCTGACTTTATTGAACTTTGAGCCGCAGGAAAAATGATAAATGACTGAACCTACATGCAGCAAATCGGATGTCATGCAGCCAATGAACAAGAATGCTGAGGTGCCACTATACAGGGATGGGGCCGATTGCACTATAGGAACCCCACACCATACACACCAGAAAAACCTTGAGATAGGATACGAACGCTATGATTGCATCAGGTTTTGGTTTATCCTAATGATCGACTATACTCTAGGGGCTCAGTGCCTATAGTTTATAGATCGCTCGATCGACACTCAACTTGACGCTAAAATCCGTGGCTTTGCTGGCGCCAATCCCCCTTGCATGTATTTGCGATACATCGAACACCCCACTCAATTCACATTCTTGGAAGGCCACAATCCCCAAGATCTGATTCCCAGTTCGGCCACAATACAGTAGAGAAATCCATCTACGTCGCCCTTTTGTGCCAAGGCCACTGCGCTCGAGCAAATAGTCTATTGCCATTATCCACAGATTTAGCTCCCGCAGGCTTTCCCAGGGACTGTAGGCCACCGATCCTGGAATTTGAGAGGTCTGACCTCAGAGAAAAAGAAAGAACCTGCTTGTCTTCTCGTAGTATTATCCAAATCGCGTAATGCACGTGGAAGCCATATGGGCAGTCCCTAGCATGAAGCATTCTTGGGGTTGCAACTCGCTTCGCTTTGTATGACCAGGGAAAAGATTCGTCAGGTCGCCCGAGCGCGATGCCTCCTATTTGATCTTTTGTTTTTTTGATTCCATCATTTCCATCCCTTTTCCACGGTGCGCATTTCTTTCTCTTTGAAGTCGCCCCATGCGTCTATCTTGATCCTCTGCTTGATCTTGAAGGACACCATGGCCTTCACAGAGTCGGAAAAGTACCACGATGGGGTGACACCATTGAAGACAAAGGGCGAGATTGATATTGTGCGCTTAGAGGCCGCATTGGGGCACAAGCAGGAGCTCAAGCGCAATTTTGGGCTGTGGAGCTTGACCAGTCTAGGTATTGTGATCGCAAAGTGTGTCAACACCGTCAACCCCGTGTTTGGTTGTAGACCTGAAACTGACTCCATCGCAGCTCTTGGGCGTCAACCGGTGGAACAATTGTAGCTGCGCTGAAAAATGGTGGTCCCATGGCAGTTATCTATGGCCTTATTCTCGTCAGCGTCTTCTATACAGCTATCTCCGCATCACTGGCTGAGCTGGCTTCATCAATGCCGTCAGCCGGGGGTGTATATTACTGGTCCTCGGTGCTGAGTCGAAATCGTGGTCGCGGGGCCGGGTTCTTCACTGGTTATCTCAATGCTTGTGCGTGGCTGCTGTCTGCCTCATCAATGAGTTCCATGCTGGGTAATGAGGCGGTGGCAATGTACCTGCTCAAACACACCGATATGACCTGGAATTCATGGCAGGTTTTCATCGTGTTTCAAATTGTCAATTGGATGTGCTGTGCTATTGTCTGTTTCGGGAATCGGTTTATCCCGTTGATCAACCGGATTGCGTTGATTCTGTCAATGTGCGGATTGGTGATCACGGTGATCGTGTTGGTTGTGATGCCGAAGACATATTCAAGCAACTCGCAGGTCTGGGTTGAGTACCACAACGAGACTGGAGGATGGTCAGATGGCGTGTGTTTCATGACGGGACTACTGAACGCAGCCTTTGCAGTCGGAACACCAGATTGTATCAGTCATCTCTCAGAAGAAGGTATAGAAATCTCAGGCTCATACTAATGAAACAAAGCTAATACCATGATCTCAGTACCCAAGCCTGAATCCAGGGTCCCCACAGGCATCATGCTCCAAATGCTAACCGCCTTCACAACATCTTTCGTCTACCTGATCGCTCTCTTTTATTCAATTCAAGACCTCGATGCTGTCTACACCAGCAGCATCGGTTTTTTCCCAACTGCCGAGATCTACCGACAAGCTACAGGCTCGAATGCCGGTGCCATCGGTCTCATTGCCGTTCTTTTCCTAGCAACATTCCCAACACTCATTGGCACATTTGTGACAGGTGGTCGCATGTGGTGGAGTCTTGCACGCGACAACGCGACACCCTTTGCCAGTTATTTTGCCCAAATCCACCCAACACTCGATTGCCCAGTTCGCGCAACAGTCGCCATGAGCGGACTTGTCACCTGTCTAGGATGCATATACGTCGGCAGTACCACCGCCTTCCAGGCACTAATCTCTTCATTCATCGTGTTGAGTTCACTTTCTTATCTTGGCGCAATCCTGCCGCATGTTCTTTCTGGACGCAGGAACATGGTTCCCGGACCCTTCTATATGGGACAGAAGCTAGGGATGGCAGTCAATATCACCGCATTGCTTTACATTATGGTTACGGTTGTGTTCTTCTGTTTCCCGCTGGTCTTGCCTGCCACCGTGAAAAATATGAATTACACTAGCGTAATCATTGTGGGCTTGATGGCCTTGACAGCTATGTGGTGGTTATTCAGAGGAAGACGCGAATACCAAGGCCCACAGTATAGCTTTGAGGCCGCAGAGAGATTGACTGCTTTCCAAAGTGGTAAGGAAGGGCGACGGTCATTTATCGATTTGGCCAGTGAGTCGCCTGCGCCTCGTCTTGACGATCACCCAGCTTTCAAGAGATAATGAGAGTACTGGAAAAGGCCCTTCATGAATTATTGTATCGTCTTTGCGTTCTTTTACTTCACGTTCATGTTTAATATTTCAATCACAATGGTATTTATACTTTAATGACGCCGGTGATTTGAGATGAAATGCAACCTTCGAATCTAACACCTTAGCGAAATAATACAAATTTATATTGAAAGACATACTGCTTAATCGATGCGTGCTCCTCCGTTCTTCATTTTCTTCAAGGTTTTTCGCGCGTCTATTTGAACAGTGTCCGGGAATTCCTCATTAGAACTTTGCTCCTAGAATATGTTAGTTTCGTGATGTTCCGATCTACCTAAAACGTATGATCAGATCACACATGAACTTACGATGATTGAGTCCACAGCGAACAATGACCCGTCGCCAAGATTCCATGCCCCGTCTCGCCCAGTCATCGGGAACCCTAAACAAATCATCAGTAAATCATACTTCCAACGGTGAAACTGTAGAAAGGCTCACGAGACTCGTGTATCAAACATATCAGTGTGGAAGACCTCCATAGATACCCAGCCATTATACCCAATATCGAAAATGGCCTTCGCTACATCAACGGCAGGCAGAGTACCACCAAGATGTGACTCGCATGGAAAAATTCGACAATTCCTCGACTGGGTCATAAAAGGGGGTTGCTTCAAATCCTTCACAGGGTACCCCTTCTGCTCCGGGTCAGCCACGATTGCATCACTGAGCTGCAGGTAGACAATGTTTTGGGGGTCAACAGTTCGCTTCAACTCATCCAAGCTCTTCTGAAGTCTGTGATGACCATCCTTCCGCACAGGCGAGGTTGCATTAAACGGATCTCCAGCTTCTCTTGATGCAATATGGAATGTATCAAGGCAGTGTCCAACATTAGGAAGATTGACTAGATCAATAACCTCTTGGATATGCTGCCAGGTATTCTTGTGGATCCCCCATGCAGGAGCCTCGTACCCAACCCGAAGATTGTATTTTTGTGCTAGGAGGCCGAGCTTTCGCATATTGGCAGCTATGACGACCGGGTCCGATGTGATTCTCGATTCTTCAATGGGGTATAGTGCTGAGCAGATCTAGATAATGTCAACTTGGAGCTTTAAGATATCATAGAAGCTGATTCAAATGTTACCTGGAAGATCGGAATTCGCATGATCTGACATAATTGACACCATAGCTCAGCTTCTTCCAATCGGGAATTGACTTCCTGCGCACTTCTCAGACCATCGTAATCTCGAAATGGATTCAGCGCAATTAGACTAAGGGAGAGGGACGTTACTTTTGAATAGACATCCGATGCGGCTGCGCGGAGCTTGTCGTTGCGAGTCTTTGGAGAGGTCAATGTAGCAGCGTGTGCATCGAGGCATTCAAAGGCAACCTCGACGCCATCAAAGCCGTGAGATTTGGCTGCTTCTAGTTTCCGGTGGATTGTGTGGCCGGCGACGGATTTGCCTAGCGAGTTCGTGGCTATCGCAACTTTGATTGTGGACATTCTGGAGAGCAATGGAATGAGTCAGGTGTTTCAGTATGTTATGGATCTACTGTTGTAGGTGCACTAATAATACAATTTGTTTCTAGTTAAGAGCCGTTTCGGTTTATGATGCCGGTATATAAATTAGGAGACCGGGCGGGGTTACGAACGAGCATCTGGAGTATAACCGAGGGAACAAGAATCCTGAGTTTTAGGTAATGGACATCGGAATTTTTACCAAGACTACCAGCCACGAAATATATATAGATAAAACAGAGACAGTCCCAGAGATAGCGCTTTCTAATAAGTTAACGAGCTTTTGACGAACGGGTGCTGAGGCATGCGAGCTTTTGACCGCCATCTACTACCATCCACGGTAGAATACAATTTAGGATAGAATGGGCTAGGGATTCTTAAGTCTATTCTTTAGACATACTTTTATTAGCTGCTTTAGGATCACCAACTGCCTTGTATCGCTGTAAGTAATGAAATATGCTCACATTCGCACATGACAAGACATGGGCTTTTTTTACGGATGGTAGACTTTTACTAACTTCTAAGGCTCCGATTTCGTAGCTATTGACCGACGAGTTCACAGTGAGGAGTTATCTGAAGCATATCAAAGATTACTCCTCCTGACCTCACCGCGAAGGACTTTGTTCACAAACTCTGGGTCTTCACGGAGTGGCCTTCCAAGCCCGATCATATCAATATCGCCTCCTTCAACAGCTTCCGACATCCGGTGACTATCCCTCCAACCACCTGTCGTTCCAATAACGGCGCGGGACTATCCAACAAGTTAGCTTTTGTTAATCAACTTATCAATGGCGGGACGTACCAAGACTTTCTTCATTTCCTGTGCCCATTCGATGAAGTAGCTGTAATGGTCAGTGATCAAGAATCCCATGTGAATGTTCTGCAGTGCGTCCTACCTTCCTCTCTCTTTCTGGGAGGGTCTCTCTGCTAGATCCTTCATAATGTTGCCTCTCCATGCAGGGGATGCGTAGGTTCCACCCGATATATCGAAGAAATCTACACCGGTATCTTCGAGCCACTTGATGACGACACACTGTTCCGCGAAGCTAGCACCTCCTGCGATGACTGCTAAGATTAGTGAACAATTTCATGACTCTGGGGAGATTTTCTCATACAATCTTGACAGTTGAGCTTAGCAGCGATCACGAACTCGTTCAATGGGAGTTTGGCTTTGATCGCATTAACGATCTCGAGAATAAATCGGGCGCGGTTCTCCAAACTTCCACCGTACTGTTATAAGGTTTCTGTGGTTAATTCCAGTCTGAAACTTCATAAAAAATCATTGCGTACCTCATCATTTCGCTTGTTGATCAAGGGCGATAGGAATTGTTGCATGATATATCCGTGACTCGCATGCAGCTACAATAGTCAGTCTCATATTCTGAAATATCCCACTTGGGTCAGCAAAGCTTACAATGATACCATCAGCCCCCGCCTTGAACAGCACTTCCGCAGCCCAGACATATCTATTTTGCAAATCCTTGATCTCGGCTCTGGTCAATGGCGAAGGCTTGCCATACGTTTTGTTCAGGCAAGGCTCCAAATGCTCAGAAGAGGAAGACTTTGGGTTCGCATTCAGAAATTCAGGCACTTGGCGACCTGGAAACTGCAGCTGCGGAAGGAAGATTGCGCCTCGAGACTTTGCAGCCTTGCAAGCAGGACGGAATGCCTCGACCGCATCCCAAGGGTTATTGATGTCGAGAACCGCATTGTTGTAGTTTTCCAAGTTATCGCGGTGAATGGGGATATTGCCAGTACAGATCATACCGGCGCCTCCGTCCGCAAGTTCTTAACTGGTCAGTCGCTTGGAGTATCAGCATGGTCGGGAAATCGGTCGCACCTTGATAGAGTTCGGCATAACGTGGAAGAGGCTTTCCGCAGTTCTCAACATTGTTCTCGTCGTATGTCGAAGCATATTCACTGAGAGGAGTGCGATAAAGTCGGTTTTTGATCACCTTGCCCGAGATCTTGAGAGTGATAGGCTTGTTGGTAGCTGAACGTCAGCATTGGTCTATAAAGGAGTCTATAAAGGAGAGTGGCGGCGAAAGTGCGTACCTGTCCTAATGGGCCAGCGTGAGCCATGTCGCAGAATTGAAAACACGTTGTGCTGGAATAAAATGGGAGAGACGATTTGTACTTCCTCTCAAAGCTTTTTCGTTGCTTCGAAGAAGCTATATAGTCGAACCATGATAGGAGAGAGGTCTTTCCCCGTTTCTGGAGCTAGAGCCGGCCATATATTTTAGTCTCCGGGGTGCGGGGATTCTGGGGTAAACCCTGTCCTCGGAATATTATCAACTCGGTGGTCTAAATTGCCGCATGGTCTAATATGTAGTAGAAGGCAATCAATAATTAACTTTTTGTCTGTTCATTTTCCCCTTTGAACTATCAGAGCAAAAATTGGAGAATCCTTGTACAGCTGGAGAGCAGCGCCCGAACACTTATTCCTAAAACCCACAATTTGACATTGGTTGTTTCTATCACAATCAAAATCACATTCCGTATGCTTTGTAAGAAGGCTGCAAGTCATAGAGTTTCTAAGATGTGAGTGGACGGGTATATTCATAAACTATAGTTTAGCATTTCTATCTGGCATGGCAATAGCAGCCATGGCCTCTTCCACTCCCCGTTCGTTCGATTCCCTTTCCAACCACAGAACCTGTTGAGCAACACATACTCGTACAAGTACCTCTGTACCCCGAATCACAGCCCAACCAGCCTTCCTCGCCGTACACAAAAGTCGAGTCTCAGTCGATGGCATATAGCACATGTCCACCAACAATCCCCCCTTGGACTTTCTCAGAATACACTCGCTTATCTCCCAACATAGGACCTCTCCTGGCTCAGAAGGTGGATAATCAGGCGTAGTACCGATGACAATCGACGGGGAAGGAAGGTTCTGCGCGGTATCAACATCTGGAATGTACCGAAGCATGATGCCAGGCATTGTTTTTCTGAAGAAGTCGGCAATATCATCGACCTCTGATTGTAATCGGTTCGCAATGTAGATCTCAGAAGGAGAGAACCACTTCCACAATGCATAGATGGCGCTGCGTGCTGCTCCTCCTCCGCCAATCACCATAGCCGGTTGTCCCTTTGCCTTCGAGACGGCATGAGGGTCATGTTGAAGAATAGCTTCTCGAATCCCAACACAATCAGTGTTGGTACCAACCCACCGGCGTTTTCCAGTAGAGTCAAGACGAACAAAGGCGGTGTTAACCGCTCCGATGCCACGTGCTTCCTCAGTCAAATCGTCCAGAAGGGGTCCGAATGTGACCTTGTTGGGCATAGTTATGGACACGCCAATACATTTGAAATCGGCGAGCTTCGCTAGAAACTCATTGTTATCGGTCGTTTGTGCGAGATGATATGTCCATGACGCATTCACGGATCGAAAAAGGATTCCATGGAGGAGCGGTGACAGTGAACGAGAGATGTTACCGCCAAACAAGAACGCGTTAGACGAACTCAAGAGCGACGATGGAGTTAGAGGCGACTTGCCGTACTCGTAGGATTTGCGTAAAATGTCCATTTTGTTGCTCAATTTTCCGAAAATTACATGTGAGGGGGACCATGGCTTAAGAACCGCCACGGTTTGTGCTTTGCGGGGACCGGCCTGTTTTTATAAGCACCGACGCCCCCCATATTTAGGTCGACATCATTATCAAGTAACTAATGATCTCCAAAATGATAAGTGAAGCCTGATTTTGTGATTCATTATGAATCTTCAATCCAGAAAAGTGACAGTTGCCCTTGTTGGCGGAGGAACCATTGCCCCTTTTCATGCTAAATTCCTCCTAACCTCTCCTACCTGCTCTTTAGTTGCTCTCATCGACCCATTTCCTCCTGGAAAGCAACTGGCTCTGAAGCTTTCTGTGCCACATTTCGCGTCCGTGCAAGATCTTCTCGGGTCCTCGGTTGGAGCCCCGGATGCATACATCATTTGTGTACCTTCTAGTCTTCACGTTCGTGTAGCCGAGGAGGTGCTACACTATGCCTTCCCTCAGGCCATATTGATTGAAAAGCCCTTCTCTACCGAGTCAAGCTCGGGAGACAAGTTTCTCCAACTCGCAAAAAGCAAATCCTGCACGTTGTTGGTTGGCCACCACCGTCGGTTCCATCCGTCACTTGCAGCAGCCCGCCAAGTGATTGATAATGGAACAATCGGCAAAATCATCGCAATATCGGGAATATGGACCGCCAAAAAGAATGATGGCTATTACAAGGAAGCTAGCTGGCGATGCTCTCGCAAATCTGGAGGCGGTCCTGTTTGGACGAACTTCGTTCACGATATTGACGTTCTGCATTATCTGACTGGATCGAATGTTGTGAGAGTCTGGGCAACGCAGACCGCCAGCCAGCGTTCCCATGAAATTGTTCCAAGCGACGACCCAGTCGAAGAGGGGGCGGCAGTCATGCTTCAGTTTGCCAATGGAGTGGTGGGGACCTTCATAATCAGCGATAATGTGGCGAGTCCATTTGGGTGGGAGGCTGCAACGGGCGATAATCCTCTTTATCCACCAGCTCCGGTAAAAGTGGATACATATCGGATTCTGGGGACTAAAGGAACTTTGACAGAGCCAGATGGTACACTTTGGCGCTATGATTACAGTGATGCAAAGCAGCTAGGAAAAGAGGTAGGATGGAATATCCCCATCCGCCAAGAGGAGCTAAGCTCTTCAGATGATGTACCTTTTCAGCAACAGATAGAACATTTGGCCCGAGTCTGCCTTGAAAAGGAGAAGCCAAGATGTTCAGGGGAGGATGGCTTAAATGCAGTGAGAGTGTGCGAAGCAGTAATTGGTGCTTTGGAGGCAGGAGATGGCATTCCGATTGACCTGTGACTATTGAAGTATCGAGATGACATGATAATTGATGAATATTGAGATCCTATCTGTCATTCATGATGCTCTAAGAATGTTGAAGTTTACAACTTCTGTACTGACGTTTGGTCTAATCAGCTTCTTTTCTCCTCAAAGATTCTAGCAGAAATGGAGGGGCTCAAGTGAGCAGACCCATCTGCTATTGCTTACAGAACTTTGGCAGGTGAGGAAGCGGTAATTTGATATGCTTGGCCCGGACCTATAATCCATATAAGCCTGAACACTAAGAAAGAATATATTATTCTTCTGTCAGTCATTTTCTGAGACATTTGCTCAAAAGGGGCATTGTGTTCCTATCTACCATCGTAATTGGAAATCGATTGTCCCCCGCCATATAGTTAAAGAATGCACCGGATTCGGTCCGGCATTCAGAATTAATCTCCGGTTTGAGATCGTACCAATCAGAACAACAATATTAGGGTCTTAGATTTGACGTCAAGACTGTAAGTGAATCTAGATCTGAACTAGCGAAGCCTAATCCCCCGCATTTCTACGGATATTGGGAACCCCATAAGATAAAAGCTGGGGTATCCCTCCCTTACTCCCGATAATATTCTGATTGACACGTACATTATACCAAATCGAAGTGCATTCGTCATGTTTGAAGAGTATATCCAAGGCAAGACCTTGCGTCGACTCTCTCGATTCAGTTGCTCTGTGGTTAGTGCTGGTACATGTTCCGTGAAATGTGTATATTACTCACAGAGATGTACAGGGCTTCATGATTGAGGGTTATCAAGCCGGCGTTCTTGGTGGAGTACAATCGACAACTCCTTTTCTGAATGCTATCGGGGTATTTTACTGCATTGAGATTTTTCCTAGAATTGTGCTGACATGGTTATAGAATCCGACTGGAACAGAAACAATTCCTATGATTGCATCTTCCTATACCCTAGCAGCGGCATTCATGGCATGTGTAGTCATGCTTATTGGGATGCCTCTTGGTCGACGAAATTGCATCATTATTGGCAATGCTCTTATTGTCATTGGAGGGGCGGTTCAGGCTGCATCATTCTCCGTCCCACAGATCATCGTGGCGAGAGTTCTTGCTGTAAGTCGAGATATGAATGAAACAGAGCTTCGTGCTAATGAGTGTCAGGGATTTGGCATTGCAGTAAGAGTGATCCGTCAGATGACCAGATGAGACCACCTCTAACAAACTGATAGTTCATTACGTGCAACGTTCCGATGTATATGGTAAATATCTACGCGCCATCCGCACCTGGAGTTGACCTAACGAATTTGACAGTCAGAAATGAGTATCGATGCCGGAGGACGTGGTCCTGAGGTTGCCATTAATTGTTCATCCTTAATCTTCGGCGTTGCGCTCTCTTACTGGGTGACATTCGGCTTCACGAGAATGACAAATCAAGTTTCCTGGGTAGGTTGCTACGACTTCATCACTTGCAACTTGCTGATTCATATTCAGCGATTTCCTGTCGCTATTCAAAGCATTCTAGCAACTCTATCTGGAGCGACCATGGTATTTTTACCTGACACACCAAGATGGTACTACGCACGAGACCGGATTGACGAAGGCGACAAAACACTCTCTCGAATCTACGGTGTCTATCGTACAGGCATCAACAATAGTAATGATCTTGAAGAAATCCGAGTTCTCAAAGCAAGTATCATGGAAAATTTCGAAGTGGAAGAAGAATCAAGCAACCGCCTGACACTCCTGAGTTTAATCTGGGATAATACACCACTTCGTGTCGGTCGGCGAGTGCGAATTTCATTCATCATTCTCGCTATCCAACAATCAATGGGTATCAACATATTGATCTACTATATGACCCAAATTTTCGAAGATGTCGGGTTATCAAATTTTATGGCCTCTTTGTTGGCGGCAATCTCGTTGACAGTTCAATGGTTTGGTTCCACACTTTGCATTGTGACCATTGAGCGCATTGGACGCCGACGAATTATGTTGATTTCATCTGGCATAGGGACGTGTTGCATGCTAATCTTTGTCGTGCTCAACATGATTAAGAAGAAAACTACAGCAACCCAATGGACTGCAGTGGCAGTCATGTTTCCCTACTTGTTTGTATATGGCTGGGGCTGGGTGGGATGCCCGTGGCTGTATGGACCGGAGGTATAGACCAATCTGCGCAATCAATGCTATAAAGGACGTGAATACTGACGTGAAACTGACAGATTGCCCCGCTTCGGTACCGTCACATTGGATCCGCAGCTGGAATCCTAGGAGTATTCCTATTCACATTCATAACTGTTTTTGCGGGTGGTATTGGGCTTGAGACAGTTGGCGCGAGAATTTGGATTTGGCCTCTCGTCTTCAATGTTGTGGCCTTTGTATTCGTTTATTTCATGTGCCCAGACGTGAGTATACCGGATATCTATCTTCAGAGACCGAAACTGACAGGTAAACAGCCGACCAATAAGACTCTCGAAGAAGTGGACGCACTTTTCACCCAAGATGAAGCGGTGCTTAATCGCCTGAATCACGCAGACCGCGGTGAAGATGAGAAACCTGGCATGCAGCAAGTCGAGAACGCGGCCTAGTCGCTGCACGAGGAGAAAATTTCGATGAGACCTTCAAACCTGTGATCCCGATATGAATGGAGCATACCCGACCGTTAAAAGAGAGAAGAAAAAAAATCATGAACCTTAAATGAGTGTGAAGTTATAACGCTTTGGAATGTAGTTCGTTTGTTGCAATCTCCCTATTTTCCTCTCGGGTATCGCGTCAAACCCAATATTCAAGCCATAGATCCTTCGGTGTCACTAGGGATTATTTGACGGAGCTACTAGCTTTGGCTAGAACCACCTTGCAGGTAGATAGCAATTCAATGAAGTTGCACCTCACCATCTGCGTATTCGCAGGATTTGACCTGTCATCAATAACAATGTTGCTCCTCGAGGAGTCGCAGATCATTGCGCTCGTATTGCGACTGTGAAACCAGTCCACTAGGAGCCACCGTGCTAGCGAATTGAGACTTTGACGATTTGCTTCTGTCTTACGTGATGTGACCGTCCAAGAATATCCTGCATATTGCCTTATGGCAAACCGACCAGTATGATTAGGCCGTTATGGATAAAAAGTCGAGAAAGGCAGCCGAGGAGCGTGGTTAAAAATTGGTGTTTCACGGAGTACGACGGAGGGATTTGGCTTTGCAAGTTACAAAGTGTTCTGTTCAACGCTGATCTGCATTCCATTGCGAACTGCCATCGATCTGGGTCGACATGCCCCCTTGCGTTGCCAACCCATCTCTCCTTGCTTGTCACCTAGTCCCCAGCCCCGGGCATGACATATTGCAGTCAAGGATGCATGACGTTAAATTCCTGTCCTTGATTGGACTTATTCTATTTCCATAGTGCACTTGAGCCTAATGTTGTTCCTTGAGTGCAGCGGAGTGATTGTTCCGAACCACCTCCGCTTCCATAGTGCATCTCGCCTACCTCCATCCGGGAAACCAATCATTTCGTTATTAATTTTGGAGTAATGTTGGAGAGATTTTGACATCTATCTTCTCATTTTGGACTGCCCAGTTATAGCCTCCTTGTCACGTCGCCTATGGCATACTTGAGCTTTGATTCACACAGGTCTTGAGGCCGTTTGTCCAGGGAGCGATTATCGCTCCCTCCCTCACAATGGGGAACGTATCACCGACACCTCACCAGCTGCTTGTGGAAGCAGTCGTCTTTTGGAGTATAGGCGTTGTGATTTATGGCGGAAGAATGTACGTACTCTGATATAGTGTTTCATGTCGCAAGGAGCGCTATACTCATCCAACCAAGGATTTCCCGGACCATCGCCAATGGGTCGATCAAACGTTTGCTCTGTATGTCAACCAACTGTTATGGGGTTCATGGAGATTAGCGCTGATTACGATCTGTCATACAGGGGACGACTATGTAATGACAGCAACCTTTGTGAGTCGACCACTTCAAGGATAAATGAATCGGTTGACTGATTACTGTCAACTTTGGCAGATGGTTTATACTACTCTCCTGGTGTTGATTCAAATATCCTCGCGCTACGCAACCAATCTCATGGACCCGAAGGATTATGACCAAGTATTATCAGATCCACAAGAGGTCCGCGATCGAATTTACGGAAGCAAAATCGTCATTGGGCTGGAGCAGTGCATGCTTTTCTCAACATGGGGAGTCAAGACATGCATGTTGATTTTTTATTGGAGGCTTACCCAGAGCTTGCGCTCCAACCTCTACATTAAGATCCTGTCAATTTATGTGGCCCTGGGGTTCGTGGTTATTATGGTTTGCTACTATGCTGTTTATTGTCGGCCCTTCTCCCAGTACTGGGCCATGCCGGTGAAGAACATGCAATGCGCCACTTATCAGCGTTACTCGATCACTCAAGCTGTGTTCAACATTTCATCCGATGCAGTGATGTTCGCCATTCCAATCCCCCTCCTTATCAGAGCTCAACTCAAGAAACACCGCAAGATTCTTCTCCTCGGTGTGATGAGCTTAGGTCTTTTTACAATTATTGCTGCCATTCTGAACAAATATTTCAACTTTGCATCACCTCTCACCACTACCTACCAAATCTGGTACATTCGAGAAGCCAGCACCGCTATCTATGTGGCAAATCTGATGTGCTGGTGGCCACTGCTACGAAAGATCTTTGGACTGAAGACATTCTCCTATAACAGCAACCGAGGCCAGCGAGGACAAGGTCCCAACATCCAGAACAAAGAGAACAACGGCTCCTCACAGTCCGGGTCCCGCCCTTCTTTCTCCATTCCACGAGCTCTGAACTTCGTTCGCCCAATTTTCAAGAAACCACACAAGAAGGGGCATCCTACACGGCATGGTGAGACTCATAGATTCAGCCAAGAAGCCATAACCCACGAATCCAACGATTTCATGGAGGATTTGCATCGAGTGGAAGCACATCCACTTGAGCAGTGGAACAAAAATGATAATAATTTTGGAGATATCGAGGAACCGAGGCCAATGAGCCCAGATTCAATGACAACATATGAGAGCACACAGCCCAAGCTGTGGCACCTTGACCAGAGGAACAAGGCTACTTGATCATTCACGTGCATAACGACAGGTTGAAACTCCCTAATCGGATATCTGTTCTGGTTAGTTCTCATACTTCGCGGGGGCTGATGCCAGACAGCGCACTTTTTCGAGGAAATGCTTATTGAGATGATACACTCGGCCTGTTATTGATATTACAAGGACTTAGCTATCTCCATCGATATTATTATGATATACTCATTGGGATTGTCTCCACCTGAAGCCATGGTTCGCTTGACGCTATGCCATTTCGGGATACTGTGAGGGTTGTCCTAGCGTACATTAAAGTGGATATCTGGTAAAAGTGGCGCCGATGGTCAAGTGGTTACGATGCGTCCCTCCCATTCTGAATATGAGTTCAGGTCGCGGCCCGGGTTCGAATCCCGGTCGGCGCACATCGCTTTTTTGTTCCTGTTTGATTCCATTCTTTTGCTACATATCGATGGTATACCTGTGAATGAATATATCTGTGAAAGATTCACTCAATCAGAAAAGGCCTGAATATAGTCAAGTACATATCTGCTAGAGTTCATGGATTGGTTAGGAGGATATCCTGCAGCGGTTAAGTCGGCACTCTCTCCGGCATCGGGTGGGCCAGATATGGTGTCAGTGTGGGAAATTTCTTCGTATTCTTTGCATATTTTTTGCTCTTTCCCATAGCAGCCTTCTAGATACATATCAAACTGTTTACAACTAAAGTGATCTTCCCGAACACTGTAGTGTGATCTACACTTATCCTATCAACTGCACATTCGGCGGTTTCCATCGTTACACCGGCTCGCGTGCCCCTCTTCCCCCCAGGTCTTGGCTGATGGGGCATCCTCCACCCGAGCCTGTGGGCCAATCCCACCCCGACCATACAGACGTCATTCGGTCCTCACAACACTCTGAGCTCTCGTCAACAGATATACCTAGTGATAGTGATAGCGATGACGATGAAAGCACCGCTACACCCTTTCTTGACAGTCAGAATATTCGTCGCTCTGCACCCGCCCCGATTCACACAAGCCACCGCCGCTTCCCGTCGATCGATGAAAGCGACACAGACCATGTCACCTTGCCCGCCCCAGAACAAGAGTTAGCAGAAGAGAAGCCGGTGACATGGAGCTCGCTGCCCAAGAAAGGCCAGTTGGCTATTTTGACAATGGCGCGGCTGTCTGAGCCGCTCACCCAGACCTCGCTGCAGGCATACATGTTCTATCAGCTGAAGTCGTTTGACCCGTCGTTACCAGACTCGACCATCTCGGCGCAGGCTGGTATGCTACAGGGTAGCTTCACAGCTGCTCAGTTCCTCACTGCTGTATGGTGGGGTCGGCTGGCCGATGCAGGATGGATGGGCCGCAAGAGAGTTCTCTTGATCGGCTTGTTTGGTACTTGTATCTCTGCACTTGGATTTGGCTTTTCCCGGTCATTTACTACTGCAATCATATTTCGCACACTGGGTGGTATGTTGAACAGCAATCAAGGTGTTATGCGCACAATGATCTCCGAGATTGTCGTGGAGAAAAAGTAGGTTTTTCACCTTCTATAGCTAATCACTTCGATACTAATATGTCGGGCAGGTACCAATCACGAGCATTTTTGCTTCTTCCAATGTGCTTCAATATTGGTGTCATTATCGGTCCCGTCTTAGGAGGAACACTGGCAGATCCTGTCCAGAGTCTGCCCTGGCTTTTTGGCCCGGGTTCCTTATTTGGGGGTGAAAATGGAGTATGGTGGATGAAGCATTGGCCGTATGCCCTGCCGAATCTACTGAGTGCTTGTTTCATCTTTATGTCGTCCCTTGCGATTTTCTTTGGTCTCGACGAGGTGTGTGATATTCCCAAGCATACTACACGACAAATGCTAATCTAAACATAGTCCCATGAAATCGCACGTCATCGCAGAGATTGGGGCCGCGAACTCGGAAAGAGAATAGTTCGCGCCTTTGCCAGGCGCCCCTTACACTACAGTCCCCTTACCCGCTCTGGTCAAGATGCCTCTATGTATCTGGACGAAAACACGGAGTGGTCAGCACCATCGAGTCCAGTTCGTGCACGCTCGCAGCCACCTCAGGTTCCACGTAAACGAGCAGGATTCCGACAAATCTTCACACGCAATGTGGTCTTGACTCTCCTGACCCATTTTCTGCTCGCATTCCATACCAGTGCCTTCAACTCTATGACCTTCGTGTTCCTACCTACTCCCCGTGCCCCTGAAGACTCCCGCACAGGCTTCTTCCACTTCAGTGGAGGACTAGGTCTGCCATCTGCCCGAGTAGGCCTTGCCACTGCTATCATTGGCTTCATTGGTCTCCCGCTGCAAATATTCTTATACCCTCGCATCCAAGGAAAGCTGGGAACACTTACCTCGTTCCGTACCTTCCTTCCTCTTTCGCCCATTGCGTACTTATTGATGCCTTTCCTTGTGGTCCTGCCTCGTGTTCCCTACATTGTCTGGCCTTCCTTCACCTTTGTCGTGTCTTTGCAAGTCATTTCCCGCACATTTGTGCTCCCTGCTGCCATCATCCTTGTCAATAACTGTGTCACTGACTCCACTATTCTCGGCACGGTGCATGGTATTGCGCAAAGTATCTCTAGTGCTGCTCGTACCTTGGGCCCACTTCTCGGCGGCTGGGGTCTTGGCCTGGGTCTTATGCACAACATGGTAGGAGCTATTTGGTGGGCTTTGGCAGCGGAAGCTCTGATCGGATATATGGTGCTTTGGACTATATATGAGGGCAAGGGAATTGAACGACCTAAGCCTGTGGCGGATGAGGTGGAAGAAGGAGAAGAGCGATGATGGAATTTTGGACATTGCGGAAATATATTTTGACATGGCGTTCAAAATCTAGACTTTGATTTTTGCTACAGCCAATTTTTTCCAAGGTTGAGGACATACATGATTATTGACGATACAAATGAGATAGCCTATCTTCTCGGATACCTATCCGAAGACCCTATTATTTGTCTACTTAAACGTAGATATCGACAAGGCTTTTTGGACAATTTAAGTCTATAGCCACGAAGCATTCGGAGGTTGTTCTTCCTAGGCCATTGCAGCTAACTTAAGCATATCCAATTAGCCAGTGCAAAGCTGGCCGCAAAATGCGTCCTCCATGTATTCGTTTCCGTTCATCCGCTAATCATATATTCATAAGGAGTTGTCTTGAGACCATATAACAATAAATGGATATCCAACCTTTTTCTTCCCCGCTCAACCACTCGTTGTGCTTTATCCTTTGATGCACTAGTCAACGTACTTTCTAAAAAGACGGTGTGATGAAAGCTCTCAAAGCAAGAGTGACATCCCCCTCACTAGACTTCAGTAACTCCGTCGCCTTGTTCTTGGACAAGTCTAACTGATCCACCTAGATTAATTTATCAGCCCAGCCCGAAACTCAACCCCGATTCCTCATACACATACCAAGAATGTGACATCCGCTGCCGAAATCTTAACCGCCTTCTTTTTCACTTCCACTCCATTATTCAGAGTCTCCCCAGGCTGCTTCTTTCCCGCGTGATGTCCTGAAGCAATCTCGAGCCGGCTCATAGCTTTACCCAAAGCTTCCTGGTCTGCACTAGATGGAGCCCGGGTGGGGCTAGCGGTGGCGCCGATTTCATTGGTATGGAGGGAGGAGAGTGCAGCGGCGGCTTTTCGGTCCTCGGCGTTGGCTGGATGTGGATGCTCCAGCCCTTCGTGATCTGCACTTGCAGATGGAATGGGGTCGGACATGGTGATAGACAATTGTAGAGCTATAGCAAGCTTAGAGTAGAGTAGTGGTCAAGCTTCGCTGATAAGCGGAGATATGATAACAAATGACATAAGTTGTTGCCTGTGCAACAAGGCATACATCTGACTCACCGGGTTCCGTGAATAAGCGCGTTTGCTAAGGTTACGCTTTGTCTACGTTTGCTTTTTCTGCTCTTTGTTGTTTTAATTTGCTGACGTGGTGCTGAATCCCCTGGAAATTTTCATCTCTGGATTCATTGGTATTCGAGCTTATCAGAGCGTTGTTTGGCCTCGCTCCCTTTCTCCGCTCATTGTCCCTGTCCCACATTGGTTAGGTGGGGTTATCGGTCATCCCGGCATTATGACGGATTGGAGCCCCAGTTGTATGTGATCATTCTTTCTTGATGACTTTATTACGCATATATCATGGCTTTTAGCTGATCAATTACAGCGTGGACTACCAAGCCCATCAAACAGGATGTTGTCTATGAAGATACAAAGGGTGTTCAGGATGCGCTAGAGAAGTTGCAGAAGCTCCCACCGCTAGTCACCACCCAAGAAGTACGTACAATGCTTCGGCCATTGCTCAATGGTTATAATACTGACATGTATCAAGATCAACAATCTTAAGGCTAGCTTAAGGGATGTTGCGCTGGGAAAAGCATTTGTCTTGCAGGGAGGTATGTGATCAATTTGTCTTGATTGTGTGCATGTCTAATTGGCATATCTGCAGGCGACTGTGCGGAGTTGTTCGACTACTGCAACCAGGACATGATCGAAGCCAAAGTCAAGCTGCTGCTACAAATGAGTCTAGTTCTTATCTGGGGTACGGACTACTTCTCTAGAAGGCTTTGAAAAGCCCAGATGCTAACGTCAATACAGGAGCTAATAAGCCCGTCATCCGTATTGCTCGAATTGCGGGCCAATTTGCAAAGTTCGTCATAATATAAATAATAATTGTGTGGGCCAGCTAATGAATCCTCACTTCAGGCCACGTTCAAGCCCTACAGAGGTTGTGAACGGTGTGGAAATGCCCTCCTTCCGGGGTGACAATATTAATGGCTTCGAGGCAGATGTCGCATCTAGACAACCTGACCCATCCCGCCTGGTCTCAGCATACTTCCACTCCGCGGCAACACTAAACTACCTCCGCGCCTCATTGTCCTCAGGCTTGGCTGACCTGCACTCCCCATTAGACTGGGGTCTCGGTCACGTCATCACCCCTTCAATCAAAGAGCAATACAGCAAGATCGTGAGCGCCGTCAAGGATGCACTGCGCTTCATGCGCACAGTCGGTATCGATAAAGACCGCGGCGTCACGACAGCCGACATCTTCACCAGTCACGAAGGTCTATCTCTAGAATACGAGCAGACGCTCACCCGGCTCCTACGCAACCCTATTGAACGAAAGCACACCGGGGCAACCGCTCAGCAGCCAACATCCGGCTTTTACGCGACCTCCGCTCATTTCCTGTGGATCGGCGACCGCACCCGCCAGCTGGACGGAGCTCACGTGGAATTCTTCCGTGGGATTGCCAATCCAATTGGTATCAAGATCGGGCCTAGCATGGTGGCGGATGATCTAGTCCGACTCCTCGACGTTGTGAACCCTACAAAAGAAATTGGTAAAGTTACGCTGATCTCGCGGTATGGTGCGGGCAAGATCGCCCAGTACCTTCCTGGTCATATCGCTGCTGTGCAGGCGTCCGGCCATATTCCCGTCTGGCAATGCGATCCCATGCATGGGAATACACAGGCCACGCCTTCTGGTGTCAAGACTAGGCATTTCACCGATATCCTTGCGGAGCTACGACAGGCATTGGAGATTCATCGTGCGGCCGGATCTTTCCTTGGTGGTATGCATCTTGAGTTGACCGGTGAGGCTGTTACGGAGTGTGTGGGCGGTGCAGCTGGGTTAACGGAGGATGGACTTGGGGAGCGGTACACTACTTTCTGTGATCCTCGTTTGAACGAGAAGCAGGCGCTTGAGCTTGCTTTCCTTGTTGCTGGGTTCTACCGGGAGGAAGAAGATAATTGAGTAGTCTGACCTAATACATGACCTGGGCTAGTATAGGTGTCTCGGGTTTATGCAAAAATTTCATTTCGGTTTCAGTGTTCTATTTAATAGAAGATTTCAGCTTTCGTCTAGCACTATTCTCTATCTTCTGAGTGTTCAATGTTATTTAGGCAGTTTGATCAACAAATAATAAATGTATTTGTCTGGAAGAACATATGGGCTGGTCAATTTAAAAGTTTACCGAGCAGAAGTGGGACATGGCATACGGCTCTCGCCTCATGGCTCTAAGAACCAACATTTCAGAGGCACAAAAGGCGTTTCTCACACACCTTCGCTCGTACGCTTTTCCAATATCAGGATGAAATCATGGAATTACTGATGTAGTGGAGCCCATGGCCACTCTAACTCCATCAATGTGCCTCATCAATGTGTCCTTAATATGGCAAGAGAATAATGAGAAGATTCATTGGTATTCAAGAAATGCACAATTCAGCATTTCACATCGATCTTGAAATAGAATAAAGCAAAGCAAGAACGCCAATCAAAGATAATGCCCCATATGTACAGCAAAGGGAAAATGGTATCTACAAAGGTTCATGAATGAATAAATCATCGTGCAAGCGGGCTTGCAACAGCAGGCTTGAAGAAATGACTCTTGCGCCGCGCGGCCTCCATGCGAGCGCGTTGCTGACGTCTAGAGCCTTGGTCATCTTCTTCCTCGAAGCTCAGCGCCGGCTTGCTCTCTGGGAACAAGCCACGACCACTCTGCTTGGGCGGGCACGACTGCTGGACCAACTGTGCGCGGTTTGAGAGGAAGTAAGGGGTGGCTGGGGACATGCCAATGGCATCCAGGTTGGAAAAGTTGTAGCCCGGTGTCTGCGGGACTTGGGAGCGATAAGAAGAAGACTGCTGAGTCGGAGTTGATGGTTCAACAACAGGAGTTGGGGGTGTGATCTTGCGGAATCCTTCGATTGCGCCCTGATCAGCGCCGCAGCGACGACCGCTGGCAGAGGAAGTGGAAGGCTCGGCGACACGCACGAGGGTGCCGTTGATGTTACTCAAGGCACGGGGCTCCATGCTTTTGCGGCGTTTGGCGCCACCTCGTGGAATGATAGAGCGGTCGATCGCGTAGGGGGTCTCGTCGACCCATTTGCCTTCTCTCTCGCAGCTAGGTGACAGGGTTAGTACGTGTTGAAAATCAACAAAATAGAACAATGACTTACTCGAGAACCCAGCCAACGCCCACGCATTTGACGAGGCCGGCAGCTTGCTTGACTTTCTCCAATGTCCGCAGACCGCCGTCCTTGTAGACGACGTGAGTGATACCGACCTTGGCGACCGGGTCTACTCCATCAACAGGGGACATGCTAGCTCTGGGGTTCCAAGACCATGACTTGAAGCAACGGGCTCCCATCTGTTGCAAAAGCTCAATGAAGATCCCTGAGGCATCTTCACCTTCGGTAGTGTGAACATCGACGTACACCACTGCACCGCGAAGAGCTAACTTTTTGGGGCTGGCCTTGCGGCGAGGAGACTTGCCGGGGCTGCTCGCGACAGAGGGACTTCTGACCGGCGCCATAGATGAAATTCTTGAGCTAGATCGTCGAGATTCGCTACAACGACGTTTCGGACTGGGGCTCCGGGGAACCTGTACCTCCTTTCTGGGAGAAAAGGTAGGAACGCTGTCGGTGCGAGAGGGGAAGATAGAATTGCGAATCCGTGGTGATGAGCGGGTGGGCGAGGTGTGTGATAGTGAATGACCACGCTTACGAGGTATCTTCAAAGGAGAAACTTCTCCCTCGGCTTTCAAAGGCACCTTTGACACCGTGTGGAAGGTGCGCTGGTGCGCTGGTGCCACTTTCATCGGGGTGGCTGGCAAGGGGCAAGGGGCGGGAGAGTTTTCTTTGTCCTCATCCGATTCGTCTTGTTCTTGATCTTCAGTTGGCTCGTGGGGCAGGCTCTCGCGAGGTCGAAGGTGTTCAGGGATGACGGGCTCAAGGTCTTCAAAAATGTCGCTTCCGCTGGGCGAATCAATCAAATCATAGTCCTCGTGCGCTGAAGAGAGCTTTGCAGGCGACTTATGCCTAGATGTTAAGCAAGTATCATCATTCCAGTCTTGGAGAGGCAGTTCCGAGAAGAGACGCGGTGTGTTTGCAAGAGAGGGACGCGAGAGATCAGGGTAAGAAACATCGCCTTCGTCCGGAATGTGGGTCTCAGCAGATCGCTCCAGCGGGCCAACAAGAGAAAAAACGCCTCGTCGACGGGGACGTGCTGGTTTTTCCTGGGATGGAGTGTTGGTTTCCCAGCGGCCGAGCTTGCTTGCCAATGGGGTGAATCCCAGTTTGACATTGAATCCAGAACTTCGCCGGCTTTTAACAGTCGGAGTGCCAGAGAGGCTTGGTGGAGCGGGAGTAGGAATGTCGAGTTGGGTTGTTTCCTCAGGGCTGTTCATTACATCCATACGCTCATCGGTGTTGTTGATATTGAAAAGCTGATTGTGAGACTTGGCACTTCCCGGCAGGGACAGGGGGGTAGCCTCATCCGCTAAGGGAGTTGGTCCGCGTGGAGTGACAGATCCCATTCTTGAAAGCGGACTTTCTTCACGGTCCTGCATTTCGTACGGTGATTGAGGTTGGGGCAACGCCGCAACAGGAGCTTCAGATGGGACAAGAATCTGCTCATCGTCAACCAACTCATCCTCTTCGCTCTCGGGCTCTTGCTCATCATTTGGGTAGTGAATAACGCTCGCAACTTCATCACAATCATCTTGCTCAATTTCCTCGCTCTTGAGCTCTTGTTCATCATATGAGTTGTGAACAACGCGAGTAACTTCATCACGATTATATTGCTCATCTTTATCTTCTTCACTTTGTTCTCGTTCATCTTGTTCGTGTTCTTCGATTTTCTCAACCTTGTGAATAACTCGAACAGGCGTTGGTGATTCGGGCTCTCCGAGGGCAGATTCCTCAAAGACGGCCAAATCGAGAGGTGACTCGGAAGGGCTAGCACGCACAGAGTGCTCAACTTCATGCGCTGGCGAAGAAAGGGAGGGCTCATCGGCGGGCTCGGTAGATTGCATCACAAAATCGGTCTCCAATTCGTCTTCTCCGTCACTCTCGTCCACTTGGTCGACAGAATCGACATCGTTGAAATACACATTAGACTCAGCAACGTCCTCTGTAGGAAGGTTTTTGAACGGTTCCTGTAGATCTTCCATGGTGTTGAAACAGAACGTTCCAAATTCATATGGCTCGCGTCCAATTTCCTCTTCAAGCTGTTCGATCTTCTCGTCAATGTCCGTCTCTTCCGCTTGATTCATCACAGCAGTCTCAGCAACAGTGTCTTCAAATGCAGGGGCTTCGGGTAATTCCTCAGTCTCTAGAACTTGTGGTGGTGAGGGGGACTGAGTGGGAGTTCTGCTTGAAGACTGCAATTCAATACCAAAGATATCACGAGCAACTTCCTCCACCATCTCCAGATCCTCGTCCACGGCCGGCTCCTCTTCCTCTTGGTGGGAGGACAGGCGCTTGTTGATGGACTCAAAGAGAGATGCATTGAGGGCATTGTCGCCAGATGGCGTGGCTGACTCGTGCACGGAAGATTTGGCAGAAAAGATAGACCCTTTGAAGGGAGAAGGAATTCTCTTAGCTGGACTTTGTATGAAGGAAGAGCGAGCTTGGAATGATGGAGTCGTAGTCTTAGCTGGCGATTGAGAAAACGAGGCGCCCAAGTGGCCCTTTCTGGGGGACATCTTCAATGGTGAAGCTGGCCCATGTGAAAGGTCAAAGGCTGGCGTAGCGTTCGAGTCATCTCGAAAGAGAGCACCACGGTTTGTCGAGTCTCTGAATGAGAATCTGAATGGTGATGATTGCTCTGGTCGTCTAGCAGGGCTGGACATGAACACCGAGTCGCTGAAGTCAACGGCCTTTCCGGGTGGGAGCGCCAAGTGGTCATTGTCAGTGAAGGTCTGTTGGCTGCGGTTGGGAGTGAAATTGATTCTCCGGACTGGTGAGCTTAAACCAGTGTTTGTTGGTCCGTGTTTTGGTGTTGGGAGCTTCGGTTCGCCATTCTCGTCAATCAGGCTCGAAGCTTTCTTGGGGGTGAAATTTATTTTGCGCACAGGGGAGCTTAGGCCGGCAGATTCAGCAGCATGCTTCATAGGGGAATGAATAATGAGCTTGACCGGGCTATTGAGATCGTTCTTGACGGCGCTCAATTCATCATCTTCACCATCAGAGCTAGCATAAGCTGAAAGTGACTTGGTTGACTTGGCCACCTGTGTATCCTTCTTGGGTGAAAGAGGTTTTGTTGCATTCTTCTTAGCTGCCGCAGGCTTGCGCCCACGGGTGGTTCCTGTGGCATTTTTACGAACTGGTGTAGCCTTAAGGCCAGCCTTGCCAGCAGCCCCCTTTGCAGGAGCCTTCTTGCGTCCAACGGTAGGCGCTGCGGGCTCCTCAAAGTCCTCCGATTCGGACCCTGATACATCTTCAAAAGTGACGGTCTTCTTCTTCGCAGGGCCACGTAATAAGTTCGAACGCATGTTTGTTGAATTGGTCGAAATGAAAATGTTCTTGGGGCCTGCAGCTTCGACAGGCGCCTCCGCCTCAGCCACTGCTCGGGTTGTCTTACGCGTCGCCGTAGCAGTCTTCGTTGTGCTCGCCTTTGGTCGTCCGCGGGTCTTGGGAGCTGTCTCAACCTTGGCGGCGGGCTCTGCGGCTTGGGTCTTTCTCGGTCTTCCAACTCGTTTCTTGGGTTCGGCCTTGCTAGTCGCTTGGTCATTGGGTTCCTCGGGAGCAGAGGCCGGTGTCACGTTCCTTCCTCGAGATGCGGCAGTGGCTCTGGTCGCTGAACCTCCAGCAGGTCTACCTCGCGGGCGAGCGACCTGCTCTGGCTCCTTCATCATCATTCCCAGTTCGTCGTCTGTGTCGTCCGAGTCATAGGCTGCCGTGACGGGGGGCCGTTTCCTGACCTCGGTAGGTTTTGCTTTGGCCGTTTTGTTCAATGCCGTTCGAGGCGCTGCCCGAGCGCCCCGTTTGACGGGGGACGGTGGGAGGACGGCCGCGCGTGCCATGGTGGCGATGTTATGATCTGATCAAAAGTCGTGTCGCGTGTCGAAGTGGTATTGATATGGTCGGCTAAGGATGTGGGCACAGCCTTGCACTCATGGCGGGTCTGTGTCAAGTGGTCGCGGGTCGCGGGTAATGTCCGGAATGCATTAAGCTGCAAGGCAAAATAGATTGTGGTGGAGCGTGTTTGGATGAAGCTGTGACCCGCATGGTTACCATAGTAACCGGTCACCTGATGGATTTACAACACGGTTGAGATGGAGCCAGCGGAGAAGGATCATCACTATACTCTGCAATAAACAACCCTTGAAGCCTCTATACTCAATAATTGCTAGCTGATTTGGGATTCCGTACCTTGTTTGGCCTCCCTTGTATTTTTTTCTCGCTCCCTCATAACATCCATAATCACCTTGGAAGCTGCAGCTCCAAGGTTGTGCCCAGTTGTCATTATGCCCAGAAGGTACAATATATATTCCAGTACCTGGCCGGACCTTGCGTTGTTTATTTACTATCCACTACAGACACTTGATTTCAAGATTAGGTCTCCAGTTGTCGAAACGTCGAATATTCCAACCTTGAAACATTCTGCTCAAATTTTTTTTTAGGCGACCGAGACAAATCTTACATAAATAGGCCTGTACAAGTCAATTAGGCCCAGCATCTGACAGGTCGTGCAAGGTTCGCAGCTTGAGCTTCTGGAGGCACTAAGGACAACCTTGCTACTGCAGTTAGCCGCTGACCAACAAAAATATGATCAATTACAAAACCAAAACCATGGCAACTTCCAATTCAAATGTTTTGACAGAGAAGAGCTCTGATAACCCCAGGTCCACGGTGACACCGTCTCCGTAAGCACTGTAACACCAAGCCCCGCACAGATAAGCGCACTATCACCCCAACATAGGAGATGGTGTAACATCAGCTTATCAGCCCCCGATCTTTTCAGCGAATATTGTATCGCTTACTGGCCACTTGAAAATGACACCGTTCTGCCAGCCCGATCATAACATGACAATTGATGCAATCTTCCTGGCAGTGTTACATCGGGTTTCACTACCAAAGCGTGCGTACCATCCAATAACCTTTCCCTCCCGACCGTCAACCAAGCGTTGTTCCACCCCCGCAATCTCTGCCATGTGAGTGCGCACGACCCCACTCGATGAAGTTACATCCCTGAACGCCATTTACCAGATGGAGTGGAAGCTTGTATGTGGAGACCGGCAATCGTGCCATCCCCAATCGATAAATCAGGCGACCAATTACCTATAATTAGGATTTGGACCAGCTTACGGCTTATCAGTTTCGGGCCCGGCAAAGATTAGACTTTCCGGCATCTGGAAGCTCTGATTGGCTCATACAGTGACCCTGCTGGACTAGACAAGGACTAGGACAAGATTGAGAAAAGTTCGTTTTTAAAGCTCTCGTGCCCCCGCTTCATTCTGCCTTTTTTTTTCTTCCTTTTGTTAGAGGTTGCATTGAGCCGAGCATCATGGCTACTGAGAACAAAAACATGGGTGTCGATGAGTTGGCTACTCCTCATGAACACAATGACCAAGATCACGGCCCCCAGACCCCTGATCTGCCACAAGGCTGGATGTACAGACAGCGACGGATTTTCGGCCTTAACGTCCCCTGGTATGCGTCGCCTAGAGTTCAGTTGGTGATGGTCGCGTTCGTGTGTTTCATGTGCCCGGGTATGTTCAATGCGCTCGGTGGAATGGGAGGTGGTGGAAGGACTGATGCGACTTTGGCCGACAACATGGTGAGTAACGAAGCTAGACTTTGCAATTGCTGCGCTAGGGCGCGAAGCTACGTAGCAGCCACTGACAATTGAAACAGAACACTGCTCTCTATGCTACATTCGCAGTCTTCGGTATCTTCGGCGGTACATTCGTCAACAGGCTCGGAGTCAAATGGACTCTTGCATTTGGCGGTACTGGATACTGCATCTACGCAATTAGTCTGCTCGTCTCCCTATACGCCAATGTGGAAGGATTCAATATTTTCGCCGGTGTCTGGCTCGGTATCTGTGCTGGTCTTCTTTGGACCGCACAAGGAACGATCATGATTTCCTACCCGTCCGAGGACAAGAAGGGAACATACTTCGCCTGGTTCTGGGGTATCTTTAACATGGGTGCCGTGATTGGCAGCTTGGTATGTTCCTAGCTATACAAAACCTATTCTCAAGGCTGTATGACCCTTTTCTAACTATTATTTCTCCATAGATCCCCCTCGGCCAAAACATCAACATCACAACCAACGCCACCGTCTCACCAGGAACATACATCGGCTTCATTGTCCTGATGGCCATCGGCGCCGTCCTCGCCCTCTTCCTCTGCAACGCAAACGACATCGTCCGACCAGACGGCACCCGCGTCATTCTGATGAAGAACCCAAGCTGGCAATCTGAGCTGATGGGACTCTGGGAGACTCTGCGCTTCGAGCCCTTTGTCATCCTCCTATTCCCCATGTTCTTCTCTTCCAACTGGTTCTATGTCTACCAGCAGAACGGCATGAACAGCGCGCACTTCGATACCCGTACCAAGGCGCTGAACAATCTGCTCTACTACCTGGCTCAGATTGTCGCTGCTGCGATCTGGGGTGTACTCCTCGATGTCCAGAGCGTGAAGCGCTCTCTCCGAGCAAAGGTGACGTGGGCGATTCTTTTCGTGCTCACTATGGCTATCTGGGGTGGTGGCTATGCTTATGAGAAGACCTATACCAGGGCTACTGTGGGTGCTGCTGACTTCCAGTCGACTGATTGGACTTCCCATGGATACGTTGGTCCAATGTTCTTGTATATCTTTTACGGATTTTATGATGCCGCGTGGCAGGCTAGTATCTACTGGTAAGCGCATGTCACGATATTATATATGTCTTGAGACTAACGCATATATCTACTTAGGTTCATGGGTGCGCTCTCGAACTCGGGCCGTCGTTCTGCGAACTATGTCGGCTTCTACAAGGGTATCCAATCCGTGGGTGCTGCAATCGTTAATAACCTCGATGCACGCAAACTCTCCTACGAGAAAGAGTTTATCAGCAACTGGGTTCTGCTTGCCGCGTCGCTCGTTGTTGCTGCTCCTGTTATTTTCTTGAAGATTCGGGATCATGTTGATGTGGAGGACGATATTGCCGGAACTGATGAGACTCTTGCGGATGTCTTACCGGCGGAGCATCCTGAGAAAGTGGGAGCATGATTAAATTATGGTCTTGTTTTCAAATGTTCTAGATAATCGGCATCAGATACGAAGTGATGATTGATAGATGTATGGATATAGGAGGCTCTGGTAATACGATCGAGTGACTTGGAAGAATGCGGAGTATATATGAGCTATAGCTAATACATTATGAATCACTCTCTTTTCAGAAAATTGGCTTTTACATTTATTATCCTGTAGTCACTGGCATTTAACTAGCAAATTGGAGTACGCTCTAAGCAGGAAAAATATTCAATTGTATTTATTTATGGGTATAGGTATGTCACTGCGGAGTAGATCGCAGGCACCATAACTAGGGCGCCTAAGCCTCACTGATCATAGAGTTCTAATACTCGTACATCGAAAGCCCGTAAGTCGTGGCGCAATAATTTAAAAGATCGTAGAATCCGGAAGAAGCAAGGTGGAAAAAAAAATTTGTACAAGAATCGTCCAACGAAATGCACCGAGTCCTCGTCTATACCATTGCGAAGAAAGCCGCGGTGACCGCGGCAAAGGCAGTCAACACGGTAGGGGTAGTGAACAAGCCAGCTTCCGAGGATGCCAGAATATCCACTGGCGCATAGGTGTTGGGCGTGGTAGAGTTGGTGGTACCATTCCAGCAGTAGTCCGTGAAGCACTGGGTACAGATATCGGGAAGAGTAGTACCAGTACGCTCGAAAGAGCGGCTCAGAATAGCACAGCCAACGCAAGCAGTGAAGTTACCGTCAAGGGTACCGTTACCCATGGTGACAACTTCGTAGCCGTTGGTGATAATGTTGTCACGCTGCCAGTCCTCGTAGGTCATCTGGTAAGTCGAGGTGTTGGACTGGGAGCTGTAAGGGGCGTTGGCGAGGTAGACAACAATAGGGGCGGTGCCGGTGATGTTCGTGCTGTTGCAGCCGAAGAACGTCGGGCGAGTGTTCAGACCAAGGTTGATGAAGGTGTTCTGGTCTGGAATGGCGGGGAAGGCGGTGCCGTTTCCAATGCCGGTAACGTTCAGGCTACGCTCGTAGGTGGCCACGAGAGAAGTTCCATTAGGCCAGTAGTAATCGGTATCAGCGGAGGAATCGATAGCGAAAATAATGTCGACTGCGCGCTCGGGCTGAATGAGTGGGTGCAATGGAACATTCTGACCATCCTCGCCACCATCGACAATATCCAGTGCCGTTGTGGTGGCCAAAGAGTCGTCGTTATAGCCGTAGAATGGGTTAGGCTCATAGGAAGCGATATCGTCGTCTGAGCTGTCAAAATCGGCAAAAAGATCCGACAGAATGTTCTCTGCCCACGCGGTGATACCGGACGAGTTACTACCCAGTTCAGTGATGGCCTCGTTGAAGAGGGTGGAAGATGTTCCAATAATGAAGCCGGCGTTGTCGTATCCACGCACACAGGTCTCATTGCTGGCGACTGAACCATTCTCGAAGCGGGAACCAAGGTACTCGAGAGGAGCAAAAGCATAAAGAGTCGGGTCGAAGGTACCAAACTCCCAAGGGTTGAACTCAAACACCGTCGAGTACGAAGAAGCAATGATTTCGCCTGTGGTACGGCTGTCGGCAACAACCAATGGCATTGGGTAGTCACCGTCGATGAAGTCCTGAGTCTTAGCAATGGATGACCAAGTGTAATCAATTCCTCCTTTAGTAGCATTGAACATCTGGAAAGCCAGAGCTCGGCCCCTGCAATAGAATATTAATTTTGAGCTCCAAAATTCCCCTGATATCGGATTTCAGATAACGTACCAAACATCGGTGAGCGAAGTGGCAAAACCAGCATCCTTCTTGTCCTCATAAGCCTCTGCTAAATCAGTGTAGTATTCAGCCGTGTCCAGCACCTGAAGGCCGCCAGTATCCGGACCCTCGAAAATATTATTTCCAAGTTGCCAAACGTCACCACTTGAGTAGGTCTGCAAGTCCGCGACGGATGTGAAATTGTTGATATAAATCGAACCAACCAACCAACTACCACCACTCAGACCAGCAACGTAAGTGGCTGACTGCAGCAGACCACCCAGATGACCGGAAGCTGTGGAATTCTTCACGCGGCTATCAAACGCCTTGATACCACCGGCACCGTTCAACATAGCACGATAAC
Source organism: Penicillium pulvis (assembly GCF_028828015.1). Lineage (NCBI taxonomy): Eukaryota > Fungi > Ascomycota > Eurotiomycetes > Eurotiales > Aspergillaceae > Penicillium > Penicillium pulvis. Next base: position 3,260,242 of record NW_026643072.1, read on the forward strand.
CACCACCAGACGCCGCAATAGCAATGTTGGGGAGATTCGACACGTTGGCAGAGTGCTTGTCGATGTATGCACCGACATCGAAGTCGCCGACAGAGACATGGTTGAAGAATTCCTTCATAGGCGTGATTGTCTTGTTGCGACGGACCTCAAGCCAGGAAGTCTCATTCGTAGAGAGCTTCGCGGCACTGCGAATGCTTGGGCGTGTGGACGGGCAGGTAACATTTGTCGGGGTATATCCATTAGGAGCGTTAGGAAGAGCGCGACGAATAATTTCCGCTACGACTGCAGCGCTGTCGCGTTCGAATTCTGAGCTTGGGGCCGCATTTACACCTGGGAAGGGGCGTTAGTTAGTAATGAGGTAGTATGACGATTGGACCCTCGCGGCCGATATGCTGCAAGCCGCGGGAAGGCTGATACATACTAGGCAGAGCGCCCAGCGCCAGAGAGCCGATCAATGTAGAGACTTTCATTGTGATACCTCGGCAACCTCACTTTCACGCAGACAGCAGGGAGCAAAGTTGGTGATGCAGTGATCGCCAAAGAGGGGGGCAGTCAAGGGGTGACTGATTTTATTTATGCTCCGGGAGCGCCGGGTGACCAGCCAAGCCTCGATTTGGAGCTATTGCTCGGTATGTTCATTGCAGTAGTGGTTCGGCAGTTAAGCGAATCATACCTTCATAGTGGAGATTAGGTGGATCTAGTGATGTCAAAACCGGTCGCAATTGAACCCTCGGTTTCCTAGAAGAGTTGGGCCCCCAGAATCTCACACACGAGCATCGCATTTCTGGTCTTGGCCCCGACAGGGCTGAGATCTTGCAAAAGATGAGATGCCGGGAGCCCGAAATTTCGCCTTGGGTCTAGTGCATGGCTTTCACAGGCTGTCCCAAGGGGGCCGATTGGTCCCATCAATAAGATCGATCGTCATATCACATGAATGGCTATGCCACGATCGGATCCAGGCATAATTCATGTATAATTAAATAGACTGTGGCGCAGATCCATACAAGAAAGGCCGCTAGCGTATATCTATGATTGCTGATTCGCCGACTGAAACGGATACATCGATCCACCAAGACCCCAAGTCAATGAACTAATGGGTCCAGTGGACCTGCATATGGGCCCAAAAGAAATGAGCCACACCGCGGCTTCCGAGAAAATTCTATGGAAATATTGATCCTACTGTAAGCGAGCATTTATCTCGACCAATCAGTCTCGCTTATGTCTTAAATGCCGCGTAGGCAGCTACATTTCAGTAAACTATGCATGTTTCCCTTTTTCCTTGTCCCTGCCCCCCTGTCCCCACAAAACCCCTAGGGCACGGAGTATCCGTAGAAAACAGGTTGATACATCCATTTAGGGCGATGCATGACCTGATCGGGCCTCCAGCGTACATAGGCCTCGACACCGCCTTTTTAGGCATCCAGCTGCGCCCCATGCTGTGAGACACAGCGTGATGCTCACATCCTGGACAGGAATGTATTGCGGGCTTAGAGTTTCAGGGGTACTTGGCCCTTGGCACTTATGTAAAGCCAAGCATACTCCGTGTCACCAGAATAAATTGAAGCCTAGAAATAATGTCTGACCTCAGAGGACATTGAGCCTCTGAAAGTGGATCCCAAGCATGGCGTATGAGTTATTGAGTTGGACACAGAATACACCCGAGTATCCGAATTATGTCTCGGAAACACCCCGTATTCCCGATTTCACAAGCAATATTCGGTAATCGGAGAACCCGGAGCACCTATACATTCTTGAATGGAGCATAATCATGGACAAGTCACCCAACGGTTGAACTAGTTAAGTAACTAAGTGGGGGGGGGAAACCTTGGAAGGGGGGCTGCATTAGACGATTAGCTAAGTCCGGGAGGCGGCCGGATATGCATGGTTCCGCCCCAGAATATCATTTATCGACCTATTTTGGTGGTCCCTAAAAATCACCACAATGGACACCCTTTTTAGGTAATTCAATAATCTGGGGCCGAGAGGATCGTCGTCCTCACCTTCAGTTGGGACTCCACATTGCTCCGCGTTGGCACCGCAATCGTTGTGACCGCCTAAAAGATCGACAGGGACGTGGGATTTTTACAGTATCCCCAAAACATGCCCTGAGCGAGAACGAAATCATCCTGCAGGTACATGGCAGTAACTTATTTTTGGAGATTACTTGGATAGGTATTCAAGGCCATAGTGGAGGAACGTGATTAGTAATGACATACAAACATATCGTCGTGTCGTTCATACAGACTCGGAAGTGATCATCCTGCCATAAGTTGGATAACATTAACGGAATAACACACGACAGGAAAAATCAGGCGACATCAACTATGAATAAACTCGCGAGAGCTCTTAACCCCTGACAGGGCCAATCTCAGCCGCCTCCAATGTACCCATGACGGCTTTCTCATCAGCAACAACGCGACCCTCGGGCAGGTTGTTGAGTTCGTCTTCTTCCTTGTCCAGCTCCCAGAACGAAAAGATGAAGAAAACACCACCGAGACCCGCCAGCACGGCAAAGACACCGTAGTTCCATATCAGCAGTGGGTCACTAGACAATGGGTTCAGAGCCTCAGCAATAGCAGCGGAGATGGCATTGGTGAAGAGCGAGATCGCCTGGATCAAGGAACGCATATTCCGGGGAGCTTTGGAGTATGCATACTCAAGAGAGGTAATCGAGGCGAAGATCTCGGAGAAGGCAATGAGAACGTAGGCGCCCGCTTGGATCCACACGTTCAACGGGGAGGGACGAATAGCACCATCCGCAGTGTAGCAGTTGTTAGCTTGATAGCCACAAGGGGATGTCTTGTAGATATAGTACTGGACGACAGCCGACCAGACCATAGCCAACATGGCAATCATGAAGCCAAAGAAGATCTTCTTGATAGCCGTGAACCTGATGCCCATCTTCCGCAGACCGGGGTAGATGAAGGCGTCACAGATAGGAATGAAGATGATCAGAGCGAAAGGGTCCAGGTTGTTCACGACGTCGTTAGGTACGCCGTGCAGGGTCATGGTGCTGGCCTGCGAAGTAAGATTGTTGGTTAGCTGGCCATATGCCAGCCAGTACAGCGGGTACCAGCAAAAGACTTTGCAGGCGGCAAAACCACGGCGTACTTCGTCGACCCAGGCGTCATCGAAGGTCATCCATTTGGGGCGCAGGTGGGGTGGGATGTTAGATGGCTTGGCAGTTTCCCAAAGGGTACCATCGTGGGTGCGTTTCCACAATTTCACGGGGTTCCAGTGCCAGCGGTCTTTCAAGGCGTACATGAGTGTCCGCACTGCCTTGGAGGTGACTGAGCCCTGGGGAGGAGATTGACGGTAACGCTTGCGTCCCCACCACATAACGAAAGGAGTCGTAAGGAACATGAGGGTGGGAAGCAAGAATGCTAGCCAGAACCCAACATACTTCTCGGCGTATGCCATCCCAATTTGACCGACCAGAGCGCCAATATTGATGAACAGATAGAAGTAGTGATAAATTCGGCTTTGGGTAATTGTCGGATCGATAATAACGCGCTCTCCTGATGGCAGGGTACGCACCTTCTGATTCACCACTGGAATTTGTTCGACAACTAATGCCGAAATGTTTGGTTTGAAGCCACCCGTGCCAAAACCCATGATGATGACACCCAGCATGAAGACAGCAAAACAAGCAGTTGTGTCTGTGATCACAGGTGGGACGGCAGAAATGACTAGAATAATGTGACCCAGGATGGCAGCACCAATAGACCAGCAGATGGTCTTGTATCGGCCCCAGTATTCATCAGCAACCCAGGCACTGAGCAGCGGAACGCAGTAGCACCAGAAAGTGTTAAAGGTGTTGACACCGTTGGCGGTCTGCACACCCTGTCCCAGAGCTCCAGAAACACCCTGAGAAGATCCACCACCTGCACCAGTCCGATGATTGGAGCCGGGAGGGCCATTAATCTGGGGAAGAGAGTGGTTCACGAAGTTCGAGTCTGCACGCCTCACATTAGAATCAGGGCCACAAGGTAATCTTTTATTTGCACATACACAGAACCTGAGTTCCATAGTAGGAAAATCGTTCGCACAACTCCACGAAAGCGACGGTATACACAGCCCAAGGAATAGGAGCTGATACACGTCTGAGAGCATTGGGACCATAAAGTTCTTCCGAGGTGGGGTCTTCATCGCCAGTCTGCATGTTGTACGACGCTGAAACGAGACTTTTCTCAGGCTTGTGGGGGTCTGCGATCTCATCGCCGTTTGTAGTGAGAGCTTTCTCCCGACTGCTCTCGTGAATCTCGTCAGAAGACCGCGCTGCCTCTATGGTCGCCATCTCGCAGGAGGAATAGATGGGAAGCGCCCAGAAGGCAGAGTATCAGTGAGAGAATTAGGTGAAGGGAGTTGGGAGGTTGACACAAAGTGAGGGGAAGAGAGAATGAGAATTGGCGGGAAATATTCCTTATATTCCCTGTAAAAGGCCAAAGTGCCGCAGAAAATGCCCGTGTGTATTTGAATCGGGGCTAATGCGCCAAGAAATGAAGTATCCTTATCTTCCCTTTGCATTCGCGATGTCCTCCTCTCATTAGTACAGGTTTACCCCAGATCATATCACACTTTACTAGCTTCTGTTACTATACCACTTTGGGACATTCCACCACCAATGAGAAACCAGCGCTACTTCCATTGGGCTTATCGCATGTAACCCCAGCCGTGTATTCGCAATTTCAGCCCTGCCATGAGTGGTCGCCATATAAATCCTTTCGGAGATATTGAATGCCAAGACAGACCCTCGCGAGAGAAGCTTAACTTGAACTTGCGAGGGTCCCATCCAGTTCAGCAATCCGGTGGTTATGAATTCTCTGGAACTGTCTTCAGCGACACAACTCGACCTCATATATGGAACCCAAAGACGGTTACGAGAAACAAGAAAATCCTTTGAGGTAAAAGGTTTATGGCTTGAGATGGGTAATGGAACTCCGACGGAGAGATAAGACTCACGGACATCCCGAGTCTTGGCCAAACTTAGCGAAGGGCTGAAATGCTTGGCATCTTTTTGTCCACATGGGTTGGTAATTTAGTTCGCCTTGGCATGTAGGACTGAGCAAAGAAATGCTCCACTCCCCGCTCGCGTGGTTATCGCCCCCATAGATACCATGTGCAGAACATGCAATTCTGTCGTGCAGCATTGGGCTTACTTTTTCCCATATCATTGTGGTTCGCTGGCTGATACTTCGCTGACTGCCAAGCGGCCTATCTGTGTATCGACAGGCCTAGCCATAGGGCTTCTGGAACCTCGATAGAAGGATCAGTGTCGCCAGTGCAGGGATTGCAGAATTTCTGCGAAGTGGCGTCCACAAGTCCCGTGTCAAACTCATGTAGGAGCCAGCCGGAACACTTGTAAAAGTTATTACTTGATCTTTTTTTTGACGCTATTTTTCGATTTGTGAATCCTTGATGTGTCAGATTGTTTTGGTCCAGGCTCGTCCCCATACAGCCTGCAGGCCATATCGAAGGAGAGATTGAAGAGCCATTCGGGGCACTTGTCAGATAAAGTAAATTATTTCTTACCGGTGTAGACTATGCTACCACCCAGTTTATTTGCCAAATAACTAATAGCGACAACGGAAATAGACTTCTATGGCGGTGTTGGGAAAGAGGCTTAGGGGAAGTGGAAAAAGGGCAGATTCACGGCGGCTCGTTACCGCCACAACCTCGCATTCCCTCTTTGTCGGTTACTCGCACTATGCCATAAGATTTCCCGCCAAGTTAGCTCTCTCAGTAAACCCAAAGGAAAGGAGATTGGAGAAAATCAGGAAATCTGAGCTCAGCTTCAACAGGATAGTTTTCGCCACTATGGTGGCAACGTCCCCCTGTGGTCGGTTCGAACCCTTGCTCTGCCAACAACTTCGATTTGACCGCATGTAGTAACTCCAGCTAGCGGTGCCTGTGAACAAGTTTAGATATTAAACATCAAGTTCTGTGAAGGATTTTGAGTCAAAATATTGCATTGCAATTGGCTATGCGATGTACATACACAGCCCCAACTGTAGGACGTTTTTCAAAGAACAATGTTTCCAACATGAGATACAGTATCCCAATTAGCTCCATTGTTCCCTTCTGGGATACAGTGATACCTAGGGCCTGCACTGTAGTTATAAAAATCTGTAAATTTTCATGCATGTGTTACGCAAGATTGCCCAAGACTGCTTCTGTGTACTTCAAGTCTTGTCCTGGTATATTCTATTCCAAGCTTGTGCTTTATTAGACTTCCCTTCAATCTAACCTTCTCGTGAAGTTAATCCATAAGCCACCCGCTATTGTTTGATCTTAAAATGGTGGTATCATCGGTCAACGTGAGACCAAATCTGTCCCGCTATTGTCCTGTCAGCGAAGACCTTATAGCAATCTTCTTAAAGCTCTTTCCAATGCAGTAGATATGAAAAGGTATGATCGGGCCGTGGGGCAAGTTGTCTAAATGTGTAGTTCAAAATTTATGAACTCCGCGTGCAGTCACCAATAGCCAAAGGACTTGATATTTAGTGATCTAAATGTCAACATTCCAGCTTTACTTCCCTTTAGGTACCATGATCTAGTGTAAGTAGCGACCAGTTACTATTGTTTTAGTGGGCTAGAGTTACAAGGGCCTTCATCCGGAGCATCTGAGCAAATCTTTTCGAACACGAGTGTATGAAATCCATGTCTCAAATCTCCAACGCATGGTTTATACTACCAGAAAAGGGTGTGCCGGTCGCAAGAACAGGTCATGACTTCACCACTGAACAACACAACTCCCGTTAATAGCCGCCATATTCTGGTCAACACCACGTCTGGAGACCATTGAGGTCATGGTCTGCTGATGCGATGATATCGTGAAAAGAAAGAGAAAATGGGAAGAGTCAAATCCACCCCTTGCATGCACCTAGCCCCAATCGACCTGCCAAGACTTCAGGTTATCGCTTAACAAGTATAAACGATTGGCCACCCAACCCTGTCTCCCAAACTCACAGTACTGCCAGACCTGGCGGTTTACTTGGGGGACCGAGCATTGGATCCCGCTGATTGGTTAGTTCCCCGCATCTTCCCCAGACTGTTGGTAAACCAGGCTCCCGGGTCCCCCCAGACAATGGCCAACAAAATGGATCCTTGGTGCTGGATCTCAGAGTGTCGTGGCAGACATCATGGACTTCGGGATTCCAAGAGAGTACTTGATCGGCGGAAATCGGTCAGGTGTTGACGCAAGAATTTGCTACGTAGGGATGTGTTGCAGGGATGAGGATGAATCTCACTGGATCACAGAAAAAAGAAGGCGCTGAGAACAATCTTAATTTATTCGAAATGCATGTAGATGCGAACACGTTTCCTGTGAATCAAAATAGGAAATGATCACTGGGATGATGCCGGCAAATGACAGGATCTACCATGTCAACTGTGGATGATGTGGGGAGTGCGGGTCGAATCATATCGGAACTTGCATATTAATTCGAGCGATCGATTAGTCTAATTAACATCATGATGACAATATTCCAAGACGAGCAGCCAAGAATAAGAGAAAAATTCGCTGATCATTAGGATACGTATGAGGCGACAAATCAAAAGTCAAATCCAACGCTTTGCTGATCTCATACTTGAATGAGAAATAAATAAGAAACCAAATTATAACGCCATGCAATGAGAGACACCTATACAGGGTCACGCGTAGACGGATACATATTAATCGTCATTGTGTCAAATTCCCTTTTGATGTAGGCACGGGTTTACCACGCGGCGTGGCCACCGTCCATGCGCAAGTCGCTGCCAGTCATGAAGCTGCTGGCATCGCTGAGCAGGAAAACAGCGGCACCACGGTACTCCTCTGGACGAGAAAGACGGCCGAGCATGTTCTCCTTGGGCCACTGGTCGCGGCGCTCAGGGAATTCAACGAACAGCTTCTCAACCATAGCAGTGACGATGTAGCCAGGGGAGATAGTGTTGACACGAATGTTGTACTGGCCCCACTCAGCCGCCAAGTTGCGGCCAAGCTGAATGACGGCAGCCTTGCTAGCATTGTAGGCGGGACAAATGAGACCCTGTGTCATGTTAGCCCAAGGGAACAGAAATAAGTATATCAATAGTGGGGCGCAGAAAACTGGGGTACGGGGACACCGGAAGTAAATTGCCGATGGCTAAACTCGAGGTATTGCCAAGTGTGGGAAGGAAATGGGGGTGGGAGGGGTGGGAACGTACCCGATTGGCAATGGTACCACTCATAGAGGCGATCATGGCAATGCTACCTCCGTTACCGAAGCGAATCATTTGCTTGGCCACAGCCTGGGAGGTCATGAAAACACCAGTGACATTAACTTCGAACATGGTGTTGCTGTCCTTGGCGGAGTACTCCAAAGCAGTGGTTTCCTGCTGGATACCGGCGGCGGCCACCAGACCGTCCATGCGGCCTTCTGTGTTGGCAATGGCTTCGATGACGCTGTTCAACAGTTCTGTGTCACGCACATCAATGCGACGGTAGTGCAACTCGGTGCCGAGCTCCTTGGCGCGCTGTTGAATCACTGCGAATTCCGCGGCCTATATTTTGAATTCTGGTCAGGAGGACATTCTAAAGAACGTGCTGAAGATGTGAAGAATAGACATACTGGCTCCTCCAGACGATCAAGAGCGTAGACCTTTGCTCCAGCCTCCAACAAAGCCTCCGCCTGGGTCAGACCCAGGCCACGACCAGCACCAGAGACCAGGACTACCTTACCAGCCAAGCTGAATTCAGGCATCCTGGCCTGTTGGCCCAGAAGGACAGGTTGCGCAGTCATGGGTGCAATGGGAACCTCGGTTTGAATGGAGACCGACATTGTGTATTTTTTGTGAGAGGGGAATGGTATGATCAAAAAGGTAGAAAGGTGTGTGGAAGGTGTGTAGAGCCCAAAAGACGATGTCAAATTGGAAGGGCTATGAAGATATCAAGATATAGAAGATCAATGAATACAACTGTAAGTGTGGTGAGGAAAAAGCTGAACCACGGATTGAAGCTCCCTTTAAATATTGCTCTGGGAGCGGGAGGTATCAAGCCAGAACCAAGCCCAAGAGCCCATCCCGGGCAATGAAGGTCTCGTGAACATGAAGAGACTGGCAACAAACCCAAAAAAGGAAATCCTGGGTCAAACTACGCTCGGTCCAGGTCGGATCTGTCTCCGGGGAATGGGCGTTGGCGCATCTCAAACGGTCGTGGCGAGAAAAAACACGATCCGGGACGTACAATGTAATTTTTGCTTCCTCTTTCCGGTTTCTTTTCCCTTTATTTGTTTATTTCCTGTTTTTATTATCTTGAATACAATCTATATGTTCATTATAATGTCATACATCAAAGGTGACAAAAATACCAGAGTACTTTCCTGCCAAACCGGTTGAAATCTTAATTCGATGATTACGAGCTTGCAGTTAGAGTGTAGATCGGATGCCTAGTTTGGGCAAGCCGATCCCCCGGGAACCCGCGCCACTGGAACCTCTTCAGGTGACCCCGGGGAATCTCCCCCATGCCGCGAAACCCAGACCAGTCGATCCCACATGTATTACACGCTCTCCATGAATAGCTCCCTTGATCTAAAATCCATGGGTCATGTGGTCTCCGGCATCTATCACTATAGCCCTGGTTCCTGTTCCTGGATACTGGGAAAACTCAATGGCCCATTCCCGGATCTGGGGGGTTTTTTATTTTCTATCAGCACATTCCATGTCTCCATGGTTCACTTTAGGAAACAGTGATTCAATGGAATCTCAATTTTACTTGAACCAACACTTTATGTATACAATATTTAGATGCGACCGTCCTTGGGGGTGCAAAAAAAAAAACATTGAACAAAAACCCACGGATGAGATTCTCAATTGCTACCTCGAAATCGAATCACAATAAACCCAAACCGGCCAGTCCGTCGCATTAGCAAGCCAAAGAGGCGCAGACCAGGAACACGTTCAGAGCTGGCGTCTATGAAGACCTTGTGACCAACAAAAAAATCTGTCTAGTGAAAGTGACTTACTCATTCGGGCGATTCCGAGATTGTGCCCCTGCCTTCTCCTATCACTACGATCCCTACCATCACGATAGTGCCACGCTAGCCTGTTCCCACTTTTTTTCTTGTTCTCGTGAGCACCACCTAAACAGCAATAAACATTGATACAATCTTCTAGAATTCTTCCGCTACCCAACTCCGACCCCTGCTGGCCCCTAGTTAGCTTCTCCTGCATAGTACTTTGAACCAGGCCTTCGCGCACAAGCCGCGTACAACGAACGGTCCCAGTTCTAGGCCCAACTAGATCTAGATCTAGAGCCTACGGTCTGTGCTTTGTTCTGTCAAATTCTCAGATCCATACCCTGTTCCTGTTCCCATCACCCCTGTTTCGCTAAAGATAAATAGATAGTCAGGTACATCTAATTGGCTTTTTGTCCAAGCGATCCCATATGCTGTGGCCAAAGTATTCGCCTCCAGTATGGAGTATCTGTTTCTGTGCCGTCCCGGCCCGCGCCCGTCGAGAACGAGCCCGGTCCCACATTTACTTCATCTCAAATATGGTTACGGCATGCTGGATCCGCTTTCCCCGGATATGTCGGTGAAGATTATTTGGTTTCTTTATGCGGTGCTGCCGAGCTTATCGTCCCCGTGACCTGATGTGACCCCGGCATTCACCCCGGTATGCTAAAACCTGTCTCCGGGGAGGAAGGTAATTGACTCTCCATGTTTATGTTGCTTTTTGTTTTTTTATTTCCAGGGAAGTAAATCTATGTACCCGGACAAAAGTACAATCTTTGGTGATATGTATTTCGTGCTCCGGCCAATAATTTTCTCCCAAGGTCTCTCGATACTTCCGTCCAGGTGGCCTTCCCCAATTGAATCCGTCCACCCCCGATGGGCGTCAGTTCTATACAATGTGACTATTGAGATCTTTTTAGGCTATGTTCAGTACCAATTACTTTCCTACGAAGTCGGTATCAATTAGCATTCACATTAGTCGCGCTATTTCTCTTTCATCCTCTTCTCAAAACACAATATTCATCGATTGTTGGGGAGATTTTCAAGCCAACTGCAAGTGTCATGCGATTCATATACTCTGAATATTTACGCGGCAACTTCGTCAAGAATATATTGAGTGGGTCATCCGGTGATGCGCCATTGGGTATGTCCTATTCAAAGACTTTGAAATTCGGATCGGGACTGGGCAGCAGTTTATGAAGAGCTCCTCAATGAATACCCAAAATGCCTGGGGTCGAGATCTATTATGATAAAAGGCTGCCCTGGTGTTGCAAAAAAGTTCATAGGCACGTCAAAGGCTTCTGTGAAGTGTAAGAAAGATGTTAAAAAATATATCAATAATACAACTTGAACATAATGGATCGGCTTGTTGGTTGGGGGTCAATTAAGCATCATTTCCGGTTAATCTACAAAGGAAACAACAATCATGAATAAAGAAATTATCGCGAGTTGTAATTAGATAGATGTATCATAGAGTCAATGGCGTGGGTGGACCAGAGAGGGCGCCCTATTGCTTTTCCGCGTGAGTGAATATGCTCGCTAAGGTTGTTGCTCCTTCCAAGATTCAAGATGAGGGGTGCGCTAAGGATTCAGCCAAAGAAGCCACCCTCCACTTTGCAGATCAATACGCCATGATCCACAACTTAGCCCCCAAGTCTGTTGTTTCCCAAATGCCCCTTGGTTAGAGACCGGACAGGAGCTACGCAGTTTCAGAATTCAATAAAATAAAGACTTCTTCCTTTCCTTACATTTATTCTTCACTCCAGCAACTTGACTCCGTTACAACTCCAGTCCACTCACAGATATGGAGCCTTTCAGAAGAATCTGGCCACAGTCTTCCCTGACAAGGCCGCCCTCACTTCCCCCACTCTCCCGTCACAAGTGGGTCGGGTAGTGATTATCACCGGTAGTACAGCGGGCATAGGCCTAGCTCTCGCGCGAGTTTACTACGATGCTGGAGCCACAGTCTACATGGCGGCTCGTAATGAGACCAAAGCCCAGGCTAAAATCCAAGACATCACTACTACAAGCACGTCTAAGACTCCGGGTTCGATCAAGTATCTTGCGATCGATCTATCCGATCTACGTACAATCAAACCTTTTGTCGCTGCGCTTTTATCACAAGAAACACGACTTGATATCCTGAACAACAACGCCGGTGTTGCTTGTGTACCACCTTCTCAGCGTACCGTGCAGGGCTTGGAGCCTCATATGGGCACGAACTGTGTAGGACCTTACCTTCTTACCTCGCTTCTATCGGGGATCTTGGTCCAGACAGCAACAGAGCCAGACACCCCGCCCAACAGTGTAAGAGTCATTTGGTCTAGCAGCCTTCTTGTCGATACCTCAGCACCATCAGAAGGGGTTCCGCCGCAAGATCTTGAAAATCCCAGTGGTGATCATATTCGAAATTACACAATCAGCAAAGCAGGGAACTGGTTCCTCGCTAATCGCTTTGCGAAGCGATTTGATGCAGCAGGTGCAGGTAAAAAGGGTGTCGTGAGTATAAACGCCAATCCAGCAACAGTACGCACAGGCATTTATGACAATGCACCGAAGACAGCAGTATGGCAGACGATGCCTGTTTTCGCTACTGCTTTGGATGGCGCTCATATCTTATTATGGGCTGGTTGCAGCGAGGACATAATGGTCCAGGATGGCGGACGCTATGTGATCCCCTTCGGGAAGTGGCATCCAAACCCGAGAAGGGATTTGCTGAATGCGATATCCGAGAATGAGAATGGTCAGAGTTATGCGAAGGGACTAGAGGACTGGGCCGAGGAGATTACACTGGCATACAAATGAATTTGACCTCAACATCAACCCGGGCGCGAGAGGGTGGATGTATGAATCAGTCTATTAGAAAGTTTCATCGCCACAATCCATTTCAGCCCACTTCATTTGGACGGAAGTGGCACATTAGCCCGAGTGAAAGAAACCAGATTGACCGCATCATACAGCGGATATTCGAGAGCGAGTTCGACCCGGGTTAACTGTGGATGATTAGCGTGCAAGTGCCACAATATGAAAACGGATCGTTTTCATCAGCACTAAAATCAAATGCTTGAATGATCTCAAAATGCGGATTGATGCCCAGAAAGTCAGCATTCTAATTGTGACAGAGCAATGGATAATGAGGCCAATAAGTACCTAGTCTCAGGCACTGCTTGGCTTGGATTGATTTAACTTGACTTTGAATTGTCGAAGTAAACAAGGGTGTTGATTTCGCAGCTCTCGCATTAAAGTAGTCAATCATTATGATGACGCTGATGATATATGGCAATATTAAATTAATTCAACACTACCTGGTGACTACATTCTAAGATACTTGAGCACTCCCAGAGGCTTCACTAATTTCGGTGTTCTCCAATAGTAATGGCGCTTTCCATTCTTTCAGTCTTCTCTCATCCCACCAAGCGTAACCCCAGTCCCAGTCCTGATCTGTGTTGCGATCGTAATTTAAAGCATCTTCTAATACATCCTCCTTGCTATGAGGCAGTATCCATGCTTTCTTCCAGCCCACGGTGGGTTGTTCAAGAGGCGAGAGAGTGGACCAGAAATGTTCAAAATTTAGGGTATCAAATTGATCAGCAGGATCAATGAAAGGGAACCTATAATCCCACGACAATCCCAACTCCGGTCCAATGAATGATAGGTAGCAGGCCCTGGCATTCCCGCAAAGGACATTCCGGCGAGATAGTCGATCCAAATGTAGAACGCCATGTATAAATTCAGGTCCCAGTCCTGCTAGTCCGAGTGAATGGTTTTCGTCGAAGAATACAAGATCATTTTCGATCTCAATGGCTGCACCAGGTGGCCGTTGTTCTTGGGGTATAATATCCCAAAAATATTCGCATGGTGTACTCTTAATGAGTTCTCGTAAGTCATTTTTCATCTCCTTGGAGATATCTTTGATCCTGGCATCGAAATAGTAGAGTATGCCACTCATTTCCTCGTATTCCCAAGGGGGCATTGTACCATAAAAAAGCCGATATGCCAAATGTTCCATATTGATGTACTGGCCCCCATCTGCCATGTCATCAAACTTTTCAAATTGCCAGACTTTCGAATAAGAGCATGAGTTGCAACATGAGACATTCCTCCATTCTGTAGGAGGCAAGTCGTTTGGAATAGCACGGCATGTGTCACAACGTATGGGTCCGAAACACCAGACTTCGTCACCAAAGATATTTTTCATAATTTGGAATCGGCACATTGCCCTTAAGAAACGGTGCTTTTCAGAAACTGATAAATGCAAAGGCAAACAGTCTTTCTCCCATTGATCATGCTGGATCCATGGGGGCCTTGGTGCGTGTATTGAATAGTCCTTGAGAAAAAAGCACAGCATGTTGTGAAAATGAAGCAGCTTTACACTTTCCTCCAGGCTTTCAGGCTCGTCAAGGTTGTTTGGCGAGTATTGTTCTAGTGAGGATTGTCCGCGCTCACGAATTTCATTTCTGCGGCGCCATTTGTCCAGCAATGTAATCGCTTCTTCCCTCCGGTAGGAGAAATGCACGCCTTTAGACCGCACAGCAGTGAGAGCCTCTGCCAGGTCAAGGAATCCAGTGTATTGCCTTTTTACAAGACATCGAAGTAGTTCTTGTCTCACTGCAAGGTATGCATTGTGGTATCCGGGCGATGCAAGCACAAGGGACTTGAGAGTATCGCTGTCCGGCACATGGAATAAAATGAGAATCTTGAGCTCGGTAGGAAGATCCTCAAGTGTCGATTTACCCTGAGGATAATATTAGCCGGGTGTTATTTGAACTGCTGCTTTAGGCTCACCATGTTTTTTGAAGCTGCAGTCGACTGCTGGCCTGCGGGGTGAAGAGTGGGGAATGAGATGAGGGGTCGACAAAGTAAAGGTGTTAATTTGTGGAGGAGTGAAGCACTTGTCCACTATTCTTATATCATTCATGAACGCATTTGAGAGTGGTCAGCTATATAGTTTGTATGTATGGCTGCTAAAATTTTGAAATCATGTTGACTATGTATTCTAAGGTGTCCAGACCGACCGGGTGTCTGAACCACCTGCGAATTATGTTATTTGTGCTAGTTAGGCAGTATTCACATCAGCACAGATAAGAAGTATCCTGAGTCTTATCCTGGTGGTGGTATTGGTATTATCCTGTCTAATTGGTCTACTTCAGCTTGGATCAGCCACGGCTCTGAATCCCTGGCGAGCAATGGTGAACTGCTTTATGATCAGCTATATGATCCCAATCGCGTGTTTGTGTCACAAAGGAAATTTCTTTCCGCGAGACCGATATTGTCGCCTAGGAGTCGCTAGTCATCCTGTTAATTTCATCTCATTACCATGAAATGTTTCGTGGACATTATCACCTGTTTCCCCCAGTATCTGCCGGTTATTGCGAGTAACATGAACTACACCGGCCCCATGATCAGCGTAGCTATCCTCTCTGGACTGACTGGCTCTTGCATGCACGAAATCATTATCAACTTCCCCGGGCGCTTTTGACCTGATGGATCGGTCTTTATCTCCGTACACTTTATGTGTGAATAGTTAAAGCACCTATTTTGTTTAACCTAGCTAGCCTGATTGGCGCCACACGGTGTCAATGATGATCCGGCACGTAGATAAATCAGGCTATGTGTTGTAGTGAAATATTGAAAGTGAAGTTGTTTGACTATGTATCGGCGGATTTTTCAGCCCACACAATCTGACTAAAGAACATGCCTTGTAAGCTCCGAACGCTCCGGTGAGTCCTATTAAGGGCTTGAATATGTACAAGGGTATCGCATTTTTGGCACCCCGGTTCGTTTTTTGTTGGAAACCTCGTAGCAAAGCACGAGTGGGCATTCCTTGGCCCACGCGAAAAGATCGTAAAATAATGGCATACAGACAATGAAAACATGAAAGAAAACACCGTAAGTGAAGGGGAAGATGTACGCAGCCCAAGTCGGGCACCCAGTGAACGCCGTCTCAAATGAACAGCGTAATGATAAAAACCAAGATCTTGACGCGCTGAACAAATCAGAGAGTTCAAGTGATATGCGTGATGCAAGGGCTCAAATAGAACAGGATATGATAGAAGAGGTATAGACTCAACTTTTTTCAGGTTGGAGTGACTGCAGGACTGAAAAGGTATAGGCGAGTGAGGGTAGAGAGGCTTCATCATCATTTAAGCTTCCCTGTAGCCCCATATCCGCCTTTGCTCGTTCGTCCACCAAATCCCAACTTTCTCGGCTTCTTCAAGCCACTCCGCTGCGTCCTTACCATACTCCGAAAGAACCTCATTAATGAGTTGCGACAGGGTCCATGAATTGGTCGGTCGCAACTCACCAGGATCTTTGCCCAGGTGAGTGAAGACATACTCAAACCCTTCGCGAAGCGGAAGGACGAGTCGGTAGGGCGTACCGGCAGCCGTAACCGAGATCATGGATCCACCAGCGTTGATGAGGCCAAAGTTCCAGACGTATCGAGTATGCGGACCGTGGTGGTTCTTGTGCGGGGCGCGTACTTCGATTTCGTCCGGATTCTTGATCTGGCTGTCATGGTCGCGCGGCGGTTCGTCTTTGATAGATGAAATGAAGGGGCGGATGAGTGATTGGCCTTGGTACTCGGGGAGCAGAGCAGCGGCAATTTCGGAGTCGCTTTTGTCGATAGAATGGGACTGAACGAGCATGTCCAGGATAGTGGGGATGATGGCGAGGGCAGTTGCGTTAGCTGTGATATCGATACGGGGCATGTGTGGGTGTCGAAAGACGAGTGGGACGCGGAAGTTGCTGATATGTCCGTTTTCGTAGGTGCCGGTCATATCTTTATTGTCTTCTCCAAAAGCTTGTCCGTGATCGCCGACGATGACAACCAGGGTAGAGTTGGCGATACCGGTCTCATCTAGGAGATTCATGATATCTCCAAGCCAGTTGTCGACGAATCGAGCGGCGTTCAAGTAGTTATTCATCAAGTCGTGGTTGGCAGCACCCTCGGATCCCATGTACTTCTCCTTGTCGAAGCTTTTCGGGGTTCCCCAGGGATGGTGTGTGGTGCTGGTAACGTGCGAGAGGAAGATACGGGTCTTGTTGTTTGCGGCCTCGTAGAACAGATCTCTGACGTAGGGCTTCAATTCTGTCTCGGCATACCCAAAGTAGTTAATCTCCTCGCCCTTGGGTTTGTATTTCGACTTGAAAGCATTCATGGTCTTCTTCACAACTTTATGCTTGAACCCCATATTTTCATCCAGGATATCTTGACGGTCATAGTCATCTGTGATAGATTGCATGAAGACAGACTTCCACTGGTTCTGTAATGCCTCTGAGGTATGAGAGTTGTTGCTCCGTGCTTCGATGGCTTTGGGCATCCTCTTCTGGTTGAACAATTCCAACAGCTGCGGTAAGCAGGGCTGGTAAATCTCAAGCATAGACTCCTCTAGGAGGTCAACTGGCAAAGGGTGAACACCACAATGGCTACCCAGAATACTCTTGAATGTCAAAGAACTACCTGTGAGTGCTCCGCGAACATTGAGTCCTCCCATACCTTCCTCCGCTGGATCTTGCCAGTTTGCCTCACTCAGATCCACCTTCTCGCCCTTGCTGTCTGTCGCATATTCGCCAGTCAACATCTGTGCAATTGGGGTCATCTTCACTAGACGATCAATTGCCGCTTCCTTCTTTTTCTCCTTATGGGAAGCGATGAGGGCATCAAACATGGGTGTGCCCTGCTGCATGGGGAACATCTCTTTCCGCCCACTTTCAAGGGTTAACAGAACAATGTTATTAATTTCCACCGAGTGTTCCTGGAAAGCTTTCTGTAGAGGCTCATAAATTTCACCATCTAAATTGGAAATCTTCAGAGGATCCGCTTTGGGGTTGAAGAACGCATTTTCGTCATCACCGCAAAGATAATAAGAAGGATTATCCTTCTCCGCCCGCTGCTGAGGGCTCATAGCCCATCGGCTAAATCCCGGGGGTGGATCTTGAGGCAACCATGAGGCTCGTGACCACCCATCCATAAGACTGGTCTTTTCCACGGGCCAAAGAGGGAAGGGCTTTGCAGGGTTTCGGCAGCCTTCCAGCGTGCTGGACTTTTTGGTGAATGCATCGAGTAGAGTCAGAGGCAACGCGCCAGACAGATGATCGTAGGGAATCGAAGGTCTAGAGAGCTCCAAGAACAACAGTGAGATCAAAGCGGAGACTAGAAGCGCTATACGCCGAGCAGATCGAAGGTCCACGGATGCAATCCAGGATTTGCTGGGAACCGAAAGTATATTCCGTCGTGCTTTGAATGCCCCAATCAATAGATCTCGGAATCCCTGTAATACTATGCCGGTCAGGTTATAAAGGTGGGCATGGATCAGCCACGCCACGAGGCCCAAGACGGTAGCTGCGGCGGACACAGTTGAGATGCCGCTTAATAATATCTTCATGGCAGCAGGATCGCTCAGGAAACTATTACTGGCGGCCCAAGCGACCTCCGCGCCAGTCTGCATGAAGAATCCAAATTGGATGGAGGAGGCCCCCCAGGTGATTAAGCTATATGACTGGTCAGTTCTCCGATAATGAATCTTGATAGTCTGGACCCAATTCCCATGGAAACACCTACGAGAGGAGTCCACCCAGACATGTTGATATCCATTGTAGCCGCGATTCTGGTGTGGGGAATTGTAACAATAATCGCACGAAGCTAATGATAAGCAACTCCGGTAAAATGAGTGTCGGTGAATATAGCACGAGGTAGAGGAATGGTAGCGAATGGAAATGAAGGCCGATATGTAAGGCCTTCGAGGCGAAGCTGCTGACGACAAGAGCCGAGAAAAGGTATGGTGGGACCGGCGGAAGGAAGGCAAAGATGGCCATGGTATCAGCTCATGGTTTGACGGCGTAAAGATGGTTGAAGAGCGCGTCGGGGGAAAGTGTAGCCAAGGGATGAAGTTTGTGGAATGGAAGGTTTCGAAAGAAAGGAAGAAAAGACTGGAATGGGGCCAAGCACCCGGAATGTATTGTTTACACTCAAATGTACATTTAGAAAAAAGAATCGGAGGAAAGCGAAGAGGAAAGTAGTAAAGCGCACAAAGTCAAGTTGGAGTAAATAATCCAAGATTAAACTAAAACCAGGAACCGGAACGTTGACCAATCATTTGATCTGTTTTCGACGCTATAATTAACCAGTAAAATGGGGACTGGAACGAGTATTGGGGCACGCGACTGGAACATTGACTTCAATATCCACTAGACCTGTCCCTTTTTCCATCGCGGACCCTCTTTTTTTCTATTTCCATTCGGTTGACTCCGTCGGGTGGATCTTCCCCCTTGGCGATATTCTCACGGATGCTACGGAAAGAAACTACAAGAAAAAAACAACGTCCCACGTTTCACAAGAGCCTCGGAACCAGAACTGTAAAAAGACGGTATGAAGAGGCGAAGCTTCCGGACCCTGCATCATTGGTGTGTTGGCATATTCTTGTTGCCTGAAGCTTGACTCCACCTTGTTTACCAACACGATGTCTGAGACATTTTCATGATTTTCTTACTATTAATCATGGTCTCCGCTACTCCTTCTCTCCTTCCCCTATAGGGGCTAGCATCGCCACAATGACCTAAAAAGGGAACCGAAGAAACACCTCGCGTAGGCCAAGTCCGGGGAAAACCAGGGCCAAGCCGCCATCGCTCCAAATCACTAATGTCACGCTGCGCGATCGGATTTCTTTTACGTCCGATCCGTTTAAGAAAATGCTCTATCACAGGCTCGTGGGTCTGTGGAGAACATCCAGCTGAGACCCTGAATCTTAAATCCTGTCACCTTGACCACCTGGTGTGCTGAGCAGGATGGACAATCCATCTCAGCAAGAATGTGTTTCTCTGACGTGATCGCCCTTTAGGGCTGCCATACAGATCTCAATCCTGTGGATCCGGCGATCAAACCCCCTAACGGTGAGCAAAAGAAAAAACAATAAGAATCTTCGAGGGGTACATTGGCTGCCATAAGCCTGAACCAATATGGCAGTACTGCGCCGGTCAGATCATACAATACCGCACTCTTTCAAGATTCTGAAGGTTTCGCGCCCAGAATGTGACCCTGAGGCTCAGGCCAAGAGGACCCTGAGTTGTGCGACCCGTAGCTAGTTTTCATGGTTGTGAGGCTTGGCATTATAAATTGGGTCTGATCGGCCCCTGTGGGTATGGTCAGCCTTGCGGACCGAGGTTGCAGAGCGGATGATGCATTATTGCGTCCTCATTGCATCTTCATGGGGCTGGAGAAGGGGTTTTCCTTGATTTGAACCAATACAGGACATCGGTCACACGCAAGGGACTTATTTAGACTGTTTAGCTGATTAAGGTTCCTGCTGCCTCGAAATTTGGGCATCACTGTGAGTTATACTAAGATTAAAATTTTCATCCTGACAAGTTTCTTATCTTCCAGAGTTGCTTGTACTACGGCAGTTTAGGATATTCAAATTGGTTGGCGATCTAGGTCAGTCTAGCTTGCACAAAACGAATACTGTCAGGGGTGCAGCTAGTACCTGGTGTATTAATCCCCGTCTACATTATATTCCAGTATCGACGATGGCTGATCAAAGATGGATATCAATCTATTTCTAAATGCATCTGGCTCAACTCTATCTAGTGAGGTGATAGCAGTCATACCCCACTATGTATAATCAATCAACTGAGAAAAAGATATGCAGACTTATCCCAAATCTCAAACCTCAGTCCGTCCCGTCGATCCTTCATCGCCCTCGCTCCTGCACCATCTTCGCAATCCCATCCCCAATATCAGTCCCCAACTCCCCGAATCCCTTGATAACCCCCTCTCGATCCCCCTGCCCCATTTCTTGGCTCATCTTAAACTTGCCCTGTAATCGCTCGATTTGAATCTCAATCCCAATAATATTCTTCTTCAACAACTCCACATAAGACACCGGCGCCTCACCCACGTTCCACGCCGTCGGCTTCCCTTCCGCACCGGTGTAACCCATCACAGAGGTCTCAGCATGTTTTGACAAATCCTGTACCTGTGTCTGCAGGAAAGTACCGGTCTCCTCGGACTTGGAGTTACAGAACACACGGATCTTGCCGTAGGCCTGCACGGCAGCATAGTTCCATGTTGGAACGACCTTGCCCGAAACTGGTTTGGTTTCCGTGTAGAACTTCGGTGTGACGTAGTGGTGGTGTGGCCCGTTGAACAGAACGAGTACTTCGTCGGGGAGCTCGAGAGCTGTGTCTTTGCCTTGAGCTTCTTGTTGCGCGGCGAGTGCTTCCATTAGAGCTTTGGCTTGCGGGTTCTGCTTTGCAATATGTCCGCGCAGAACTCCGGGCTTTTCAGAGTCATTGGTGGGGACATCGAGTACGAATGGAATGTGGCTGGATTGGATAAATGCGTGGTCTGTAGTCTTGATGGCCGTTGTGAGGACGCCCAGGGGGTTATCGTGGATGAACTGTTGGAGGACAGGGATGCATGTTTCTGCGTGGGCGGCGCGAAGATACATGGTGCGGGGTTGGGAAGTAGGTATATGGAAATTTTGATCCGGATGCAAATTCTTTTGAAATAGGGTTCTGTACTGATTATAAGGTTCCGGCGGTCATGTCAGATCTATATAGATTTCTTATCATCCGCTTAACTCTTGGTAATCACTGATTCGTGGGTCGTGATTGGCAGTCGGTGCCGACTCTCCTCTGGTAGAATATTGGCATGCAAAGAATGAGTCAATCGGGTCCGTTGATGCGACTGACAGGGCGCGCTGTGCTAATCCGCGGAGCGGGAATTGACCAATCAGCACATGTAGTTTGTGGGTCAGCTTTGTACACCTTGGGTTGGGTTTCCAAGGTTGCGGGGAAGACTTGAGCGTAACACATTGCGATTTGGCGGTCATTTCGAATTTTATAGAGCAAAAGCACTTCCCGTGCGGTCAGTCGGACTGTTTTTAAAGCAGAGATCTTAGATGATCAATCACTGTTATACCATAGTCAATTGCTCAGAGTGAAAAGTAGAATTGAGTGCAATAAAGAGAGCCGCTCCACATACACTTCAACTTCCTAATCAGGACTAGCGCTAGCTGACATCAGTGTATAAGGTGAAGATCAATCAAACATTGGTTGAGGTATGACTAGCCTTTTCACATGAGAAAACCTCAGTCATAGCGCTCGTGGGATTAACATGCTATTTTGCACACCAAGTAGCTCGTGACTGAATAGGATAACTTCGTTGTACGCCTGTAGTGGCAAAATATGAATAACCAGCACAAGGTATCACAATGTGATCAAGTAGAAGGGAGTATCATTCAAGACGTACAGATAGTATACAAGATATCGAAACAATATGCAATGGTCGAAGCGACCAACGCCATCCATCTCGGAACCACACCGAACACCAACAAGCCGCTAAGAGCCAATCCTCCCAGCAGTAATAGAATCGAAGATCAAGCGGCCCGCGACACAATTCCACTTTTTCCAAGCTTATCAATAGTCCCGCTCTTCAACCTCAATGTCCTCTCAATATCCCTACTCGGCAAACCCTGCTGGTCACGCATCGTCAGCGCCTGGCTGATGGTGAATGAATCCAGGAACTGGCGGCCTGGGAAATTGGCGTTTCCAACAGCTAGGCTCTCCTCTTGCGCAGCCTTTGTGATGCGCTGGCGTGCTGTGACGACTAGCAAGGCTGGGTTTGAGGATGTAGGGAAGACGGTTTGCACGGTGCCGCGATTGAAGGGGTTAGGGTGTGAGAAGTTGCCGGATGGATCGACGGGGCCGATTGAGCGAAGGGAGGCGGCAAAGTCGGGATCGCGGCCGTCAAGATCGATGGCTAGATATGCTATTAGTGTCAAGCTTTGAAGTGGCAAGAAATTGACAATATGGTTTGGGTGGTTTTTCTCTTTTCCTTTTTCTTCGAGCTGCTAGATGGGTATCCCAGATTCGCTGAGGCACATACCATTGGATTTTGTGATGGAGGGTTGCTCCTTGGAGTGATATGTTGGGCCCTGTGCAGGAGCCGGAGCTCGAGCTGGTGGTGGTGTAGGAGCAGGCGTCGGTGTAGGTTTTGATTCTTGGGTTTTCTTTGGCGGCGCGGCGGGTGCTCTCGGCGGAGGAGCAGGCTTTTTAGGATATTGGCGCCGTGTCGCTGCGCCAGCAGCTGACCGGGCAGGTTTTGAAGCAGCAGAGCCCATTATAAGAGACTGTTTTTGGTTCTGCGGGGGTTGGAGAATTGGTTGTGAGCCTTCCGCGGCGGGAGATCGGAGGAGAACGCGGAGTTGACTTGGCGCTTGGACGGGGCAGAGCCACTTAAGTGACGTCAAAATATAATCAACACCGACCTGCTCGCCTTGACACTGGAGAATGATGGTGCTCAAGGAGCTTAAATTTTGCAATCAATAAAGTAGAAAATGTGTGAGAAATTGTAAAATGATGGTGTTGTTGAGCAGCGCAGACAATTGGCCTCAACTATGCAAGCGTACAGGCAGAGAACCACGACTTGGATATCAGCGTTATCTATCAATTCAGAAATCATAGCCATCATATTTAATATCTACTGGAAGTAAATTTATTTATAAGAATCCTATTTTGTCGGAAGGAAAAGGTGGATATCATCACAGCTAAGATACAATGCCACACAAGCTCAATAAGTCGACGATCAAAAGAGCTCGGCGAGAGAGGCCTATGTTTTTTAAAGCGTTCTTCTAGACGCTTAGCGGAGGCCCGCAAGGCGACGGCCTTGGACCTCACCCAACGCGCGGCTACCGCTCACAAATGCGACCGCACCAACGGCAGCGGCAGCAGGCAGGATCTGGAACAGGTTCCAGGAGGTATAGTAGAGGAAAAAGATACCTTCGAAAGCGACCAAAGATCCAACGAAAATGGCGTGCGGGAGAGGGGCAGATTTGAAGGCAGTTGACAGGTGGTTGACGTTAGCACCGAGGAGGAGCCACTAGATCACAAGTTAGCTAGACATTCAGCTACATAACAGTATTTATTCTTACCAGACCGGCCAAAAGCGGGAGAGCAGCGCCGACTAAGGCCACGAAGGCCAGAGTGATAACAATGGGCGGGCTGGTGGCGGCATCCTTGAAGATGTGGTGGATCTCGGGCAGCTTGCCGTATCTCTCGACGTCAACGGTGGGGACGGGAACATCGGGGTTGCGCTCGATCGACAGAGGGAAGATCGAGGAATCGTATGCCTCAGAGCTCCCAGAGGAACCAATGACCACACGAGCATCAATGGGCTCAGGGAGAGACAGGAATTGAATCGGGAGGTCCTTCTGGGTCTAGAGCAACTTCATTAGCTTGATCTAAACATGCGGAGAGCTTTGAGGTCGCATACCAATTCCAGCCGCGACTTGCCATTCTCCTTAACGGTGAAGGGGTAGGAGATATCCAATCCAGTGTGGGAATCCTTCAACAGAAGGAAAGCTTGGTGTGGGCGCTTCGCGGAGCTTCCTTCCTGAGTAGTCAAGGTGACGCGCAATGTATCGGCACCAGCAAGCGCGACGGGTTTCGAGAGCGGTTTGGAGACGGAAAGCCTACGGACAGCCATCTATTAGCTTCCGATAACCTTGCAGGTAGCTGGAAAGTTCATTGATCTCACGATTCCTTGAATCCGCTGTTAACTCCGGCACCCTTAGGTTGGACTGCCACGGTGGCATCAGTAAAGCCCCAAGCTGACGCTGCAGCTGCAGGCAAAGCAGCGGATGCCAATAGGCAGAACTGAACAGTGGCCTGCCACATATGCATTGTGAAAACAATTCCAAAGGAAGAAAGAAAAAAGCAATGATTTAAGAGGGTAGGTTGGAGGAGCAAGGAGGAGAAGCTGGTGGTTGACAGATTGCAGAATAAGGCGGAGGCCGATAAGCGCCGATCGACTTTAGCCCTAATTTCTTTTCTGCTGGGACTTCATCTCTCTCTCTCCCATGAATCGCCCTCGCTGCTCTAGCTGTCCCCGCAAACCTACTTAATCCACCTTTTTAATCTTGAAAAAACCTGTTGATTATTGCTTGCTGGATGGAGTCACCCCTAAACCAACTGTAAGTCCTGCTAAACCTACTACTTTCTGAGGCCTCCTCTGGCCCTAAACCCCGGCTTCAGCCCTGGACCGACTCTTCAGGGCTTCTGACGTCGACTCCCTTTGCATCTGGGGTAAACCTCTACCCCCACACCCTAGATTTTTCTTTAGTCCAGATATGTCTATTGGCGCATTATCGTTCCCTTATTCACTTTGTTTACTCCGTTTGTTTCCGGTTGCCTCCAAATGGTGTTTCTTTGAGCCCTAGTCACTGACTGCCCGAATTGGGAACAATAGTCTTCATTCACCATGCCTCCCAAAAAAGGAATGCGTAAATCAATGCCGGCGCGCATTGTTCATACTACATTCACTCCATCGCGACGTTCACCACGAGTCCCCACTCCTACGAGAGCTATAAATGAGAGCGATTATCCGACCAAAACTATTGATTTAGCTACCGATCCCTCCTCAGAGAACCTTGTGACATTTCGGTATTATGATCCCAAGACCCCGCCTCAAAACGACTCTTCAAAGAATACGTCTCCTGACGTAACTTCAACTGGCCGCCGAACTTTCCAGGCTCGTCCATCTCGACTATCCAACGTTTACACCCCGGTGGTGGAAACACCCAACTCCTCCAGTCAAGGCAGCCGGAGAACTCGCCGTTCGGCTGCTCTTGAAACTCCACAAAATCAACTGTCCGATCCTGACGCCCCTGAAAGTCTTGGCTCCACTGGCTGGACATACGACCAATACATGGGATCACACGACGACATGGCTCCTGCCTCTCCCAGTGCTGCTTCCTCCAAGGGAACTCGCGCTTCTGCTCGCCTCCGCAAGCCAACATCCCGTGCGATCGAAGCCCTGGCATTAAAGAAGAAGCCCCGCAAGAGAGCAACCCCCGCATCTGCCAAGAATGGAACGACTGAGCCCGAGGCCCAAGTCCTCAATAAGACCACTCCCAAGTCTGGAAAGGGCAAAGGCAAGAAGCTTATGAAGCAGAAGAAATCTTCTCTTTGGAGCATTGATCTCGACACGGAAACCGCAGGACGAAAGCTGTACGAGATCACCTTGGTTGCATTGGGTGCCGATTTCGAACTTCCCTCTGATCCAGAGTGGTTCATCGCCAACGCTCGATTTGAATATTTCCAAGCCAAAGAGGGCTTACAGCGCGCTCGTGAGCCTTCTGCTGGAGATGAGAATCAACCCAACCTGTACGACAGCGAGACCGACACCGGAAGCATCCGGCAATATAAGCAGCTGTCGACACCACAGATTGACGAAGATGGCTGGGCACGAGTCGGCCGCATCAACGAACATGGTGAAGAAATTATTTTCCCCCCAGGTGACCACAGCCCATACTGGCCGCCTCGCACTTACAACGACGACACGTTGCCGTATCCACCTGTTCGTTCTCGATCAGAGAAGCAAACCCAGAATGACAACTCCTTCGGATTCCCTCCCTTGATGGGTGATCGCAACATTCCCTTCGATGCCCATTCTCACTTTGTGCCAGAGGATGTCACTGAAGAGCTGGCTCGGGCTCAAGCACGCGGTGAAGCTCGTCAGAAGGCACTCCCTACTCCGACTGAACCCAGGAAGCCTCGTTCTGCCAAGCAGCGCCAGACTCAACCACCCATGGTCGACGGTCCTGCTCCCCCTGATGAAACCGAAAAGCCAAAACCCAAGCGACGCGCAGTCAAACGTGCCTCTTTGCCAGCACCCACGACGCGGAAAGCAGCACCTCCAACCAAGAAACCCCTCGCTCGGTCTGCCAAGGCAGCCTCCAAGACCGCTCCGGCTCCTCTCCCTGCCGAGACTGACAACGGAGAAGGTTCATCACAGGACCCGCCTTTCAGGCCCATTCGTCTGGTTCTCACTGCTCCGCGACCTGAAGGGAAGACCAACGGCAACAAGGAGCCAGAGACCGATGAGGATGCAAGTATCAAGAAGGAAGGGGCATCTCCGACTTCTGTCAAGGGGAAGAAGCGAACTGCCGATTCGATGAACGGACCAGCGGGAGAGACTGCTGCTGCAAAGCGCGCTCGCCTTGCAGGCACCGATGGCGAATCTGGCCCACAGAAAGGCCGAAAACGTGCAGCAACCACAACTACAACTACGCCGAAGCAACCGGCTGCCTCGAAAGCCAAAGGCCAAAGTGAGGAGTCGCCGCGACGAAAGGCAACACCATCTCGGGGTCGGGGCCGAGGTCGTGGTGGTCGTGGTCGAGGCCGTGGTGGAAGCTGAGGCCGCGAATGAAGTCAGTGCTTGAATCTAGTGAAACCGGGACGAAGTTCTTTGTCTCTTGTCCCTCGTGTCTCTTTTTCTTTGTTTTGTTTCTTATGTCTGTTGTTTTTTATCCTGAGCGACCATCAAAAGGCGTTTTCATTTGAGCATTTTCCAGCGTTGACTTCCTGCATTCTAAAAACACCACTAAGGATCTGCATAGCGTGATGTTTCTTCTTTGTTCTCCCATTCTATTCTATGATTAGCTATCAACCCCTCTCAGGTCTCAGGAGAAGCAACCTCTATTTCGGTTTTCTACACGGAGCGAGTCTCCCTTGCTTCATTATACCAAAATGTGATTAATTATTGCTCGGTGTGTACAAAACTTGCAACATCAATATACTCCTCAGTTTTTACAGGTAATATCCATCCTTGGTCATTTAATTGATTCTTTTCGGCCTCCTGAACATCTAGATTATACAATCCTTGTAACACGTCTCGCTTCAAAATTGTGTTTCTGCCTGAGGCATCAATACCCCGATCTCCTCCTCATCTGATTGATCCTGTTCATTCTTTTCAGCACAAAAGAATATATGTAACAATCCACCAACTCCGACATCTATCTAAACAATTACCAATCCAAAATGCCCACGTACCCATCCGAGCAATTTCGTCCGGGCCAACCGACGCCTGCTCCTCGCCCACAGCGTCCAAGGCCGTCTCTGAAGGGACACCCGGACATTCGGTCGACAAAGGAGTATAAGCTTGCTGCGCGGAGGTATGTTCTCCATCCCATGTCATTCATTCAGTGATTTCCTTCCCATTTGTCTTTCTGCTGTTTTCTAGCTTGGAATTTGCCTGCGGATAAGCTTCCATCTGTGTCCTGCTTCTAGTATCCATTGGCTGTCCTTGTGATCTGCGCTTTGCGCAAAATAACTCCTCGCATAACTCCATACTATTCGGATTACCAATTTACTGATATTCGTCATAGATGGACATCGACTATTGTCGCTTTACCGTTTCTCATGTATACATCTTACATTCTCTATGAGCGGAGTGAGTATTCTATTCTAATCCCCGAAAGTTCCAAAGCTGTTCTCGTCGGCCGAGTATCTTCTTGAGTGACTAACAAGATTTGCTGCTCATAGCCTACGGCGATAAAAGCCAGAAACACTTCATTCCTCCGAAGAAAGAGCAGGAACAGCCTGAGCCTTCTTCCAGCCCCTCCCCAGCCTCGTGAAGGATGAATGGTGTAAAGGGTCGGTGGGTGATTGTTCGAGTATCATCTGTACATTAAGCGTCGGAATTCAACTGCATCACGTTCATTGCGTTTTTTTCTCCAGCTTAAAAGTCCGTAGATAATTACTAGCCTGATGCATTAGATCAGATAGCTGAATGGTTCAAGCTCATATACATCAAGATCGAATAACAGAAATGGAAAACAAGTCAATGTTCACGAGAAAACAACCAAAATCCATAATCATCGTTCCTTTTTTATTTTGTTGACTACAAAAGTATGAAGTGATTTTCATATAAATAATATCTCCACCTCATCAGCCTGCTGGATGAAATGTAAAGGGCAAATGTAGGAAATCAGGAGGTATGTACTAGATGCTTAATATGCAATAGCTTCGATGGCAAATTCACCAACTGCCCAAGTCTAGGAAAGGAAATAGGGAGATAGCACCGGGATTTCCTTTTCTTTAGCCGGCCACACCCGGCATATGGAACTGGTGCTCTCCTGAGCCTGTCGATGGAGGCACAGAAGCTAAGCCGCTGCTCACGCTGGGGGGCTTCACACTTCGCTCACGCATACGACGACCCTCCATTAGACCACGCAGACCACGTTTCTGCAGACCGATGACACTGGACAGGTCGCCGGTCCAGATTTCGCGGGATGGGCGGCTAGCATCCGTGCCACGGCGCTGGTGAGCGCGGGACTGCGAGCGGCTTTCAGTATCGCTGACAAACTCTGAGTCAGACTGACCGAAGCTGGACGCTGATGTAGCGGTGCTTGCGGTACTGATGGAGTCTTCACGCTCGCGGTGAGCGCTGCGGTGCTGCCGGCCACGGATGTTGGTGTCGATGCGCAGTGATGGGATGCCGCGCGTGTAGTTGGTGAGATCGCCCGTGCTGCTGGCAGCGGAGGGAGGCATGGCGCCATGCTCTGTGTCGGATGAGTCAGAAGCCATTAGGCCACTGTGGTGGGAATTTGTGCCCTCGGAAACATCGTGCATGGAGCCATTACCATGTGAGCCATTGAGGGCTTCTAGCGTGCCGCCTAGGCCACCGGTGAAGCCAGTACCTCTTCCGCCTCCTGCTGCCATAGCCGCTGCGTTGAATACTGCCGCGGCATTGCGGCCATCGAGGACTTGGTGCAGTCTTTCCACGGTAGCTTCTAGGAGACCATCTATCTGGTAGGGTCGTGCGAGCTGGAGGAGGGAACAGAGGATCTGCGGTGTGCACAAGGAAGAGCCTGGAGGAGGAAGAGCGGATGTGTATAGATACTGAACGAGGACTTGGAGTGTAAGGATGGTGTGGGGGAGATATAGCACACGGGGTCGGGCAGTCGGGGCAAGCCCATGTGCAGAGGGAGCTTCCAAGTTCTCAAGGAGAGCCTTAGAGGGGGCAGAGGGGTTGACCAAAGTCGTTGCATTAGAATAAAGACTATTGTGGCCAATAGACGGGGTAATGGTGATGCTGGAGTTGCGACTTGGGTGGATCTGGACAGGGCGAAGAGTTCCGCCGTCCGCAATTCCGCCTTCGGACGATTCGCGCAGAAGCTGGATGAAATAAGGTCCCCAGCGTCGGGCCAGGACACGAGAGTTCACGGGAATGCGCTCTCCGCCAACAGCCTGTAACTCCATGTCAGACATCTCGTGCAACGAAAGCGCCAGTTTCCCCAGCTCATCCGATGCGGCTGATAGCGGCCGTCCACCAGTCGTCAATTGGGCTAGCTTCTGTTGCAGAGATGCAGGGACTGAAGGTGAGCTATA
Source organism: Penicillium pulvis (assembly GCF_028828015.1). Lineage (NCBI taxonomy): Eukaryota > Fungi > Ascomycota > Eurotiomycetes > Eurotiales > Aspergillaceae > Penicillium > Penicillium pulvis. The sequence continues at coordinate 3,290,388 of NW_026643072.1, forward strand.
CGACTTGTATCCTGATGTTGAAGATGTACGAGAGGGGTTGTTGTAAAGACCAAAGGCCTCCAGTTCAACCAAACAGATATGTGAGAAGTTGATCCGCCGGTGATTGTAATCATCAACCAGGCTACGCTTGCGGTGTCCAAGGATCACAAACGAGCTGCGACGTGGCCAAAGAATACCACGATTCCAGCTACCATGACCAAACACGGACCCACCGGCGTCAATACGACCCCAAGTTAGGGTCTTCAAGTCAAGAGCCCATAGAGCGTATTCTTGTTTCGAGGAAGTCAAGTAAGTACCACTGACAACAAAATGGCCATTAATAATACCACCATTGGGGAAACGCAGCCCAGGTGGAGATGCTTGGCTCTGCATCGGTCGTTCAACAAGACGCCCGTCCGGCAGGCGCACCTGCAGCTCCAGCTTAACATCGAGGAAGTTATAATTTGAATAAATTAGCATGGGGCATCCTGGCGACTCCGCTTCCTCGATCGGCTCTTGTGTGTCTTGCTCAGGGGCAGTAGATCCAATCTCGGAGACGTCCATGCCCACCAGGGGTGCGACGACACTACGATAGGCACCGCAGCTGCGACCGAGAGGACTAGTATTGGTCCATTTGAGACTGCGAAGGTTGAAAACGCTAGTTTGCTCAATGTAGTGGTTGGAGCTGTCTTGGCCACCAACAACTACCATTTCAGCGCCACCAAAGCCATCAATGTCCACCCCGATTGAGCCTTGGTGGGGTGTGGAGGATTCAGGGTTATTATGGATAGCCGACAGCGGCGCACGCGCAGAAGTGAAACTGGCACTTGACGGGAGAATCGTGGCACAATGAGCATATCGTCCTTGCGGTGAGTCGTGCGACGCAACCCGAGTCCATGCGCGCGATGGGACATCGAAAATGTGAATATCCGACATGACCACGACCTCTGCCTGAGTCTCCGATCCAGACGCACTGGGGTTTGAAGGATCTTTGGAGGCACTGGGAGCTGGCGACATGCCACCATAGGCAACCAATTTGTTATCTCCGAGAGCACATACACTGTGGAAGTAACGTGGCGGAGGAATGTCTCCTGTCGCTTCAATCTTGGTCCAGTGCCGCCGGATCAGATCCAATTCATATAGGTCTGCGGTTAACTTAGGACGACTCCGCGAGAGGATCCGGCCTCCGAAAACGTATAGTTTGTCGCCCAAAATTGTTGTGGTAGCCCCGACCAGGGGGTGAGGCTCCGTGCCGGTGGTTCGGCGCACATTGCACACCAATCCAGATAGGTTGATTGGTCCTGACGAGGGTTGTTGATTGAACGACGGCGAGGCACCGCCTGTTGGGGCGGGTTCTTGACCTGCATCTAGGAAGCCCAGACTCGACTGGCTCCTGGACATCATCGTGGGCGACGAGGCTGGTACAATTCAAAACAAAATCGGTGATCCCAAGGAAATATACAGGGTATGGTTGGCCCCCTTTTTTCGCAAAACTCCGTCACTGTCAAACAGTATACATAAAACGTATATCGGCTCGGTTTGGAACGTGTAACGATCGGAATGTTTTGCTAGGCGCTGATCGCAGGTACCGTTGCGGCTCGAGTTGTGGCCTTGTGGGGGATGGGTTGGGACCAGGGGATGGGGTTTCCCCGCCGCGTCAAGATAGGCGGGTATTTGGCACAAGGAAGGCCAGGATTCGAGGGCCGGGGATTATCTTGTCGATATGCCAGTCGACCAAAAGCGAGTGGGGAGAGATAAATGTGTCAGACTGTAGACGTTGGATCGGCACAAAAAAGGCGGTCTCAATCAACGCTTTCCCGGATGGGTTTGAGGGGGCGGATACAACCGCGCTATTTGCAGTTTTGGCAAAAGGGCCGATCCAGAAGAAAAAAGTTAAAGGGATAAGCATATTCCCATTGTTGTTTAATCGCAGTTATAGTTCGCTTGAAGGACTCTAAATATTGCTGGCTTCTAATTCTTTCAATCTGTAGATAGAACTTTGGAAGATTCTAAGGTTGTGCATGTGCATGGTAGTACACAATGCGTATTTGATCGGAAACTGTTATGGTGCCATATCGACTCAAGCCATTTTAACTTTAGTGAGACATTCACGCCCATATTACGCGAAGTCGGAATGGTTATGGATACAGAAAGATTGACAATTGGCAGGATAAGTCATTTCATATTGGTATCAAGTAGGCTTTATACCAGCCAATTCAACTATATTTTATTTTCGCGTTACATCGTAAAGCCCATAACTTAGTTAGAGGGGTCCTTGGTGAAGCGGAGGTAACTGTCATTTAGGTCAGAGATAAAGTAGCTGTCATAGGGTATGCAGGATCACTTACGGCTTGACCTCACGGATCTCACCAAACTTAGCCTTGGCATCGGCAGTGGAGACGGGGGGAGGAATGACAACATCATCGCCGGGCAGCCAGTTGATGGGGCAGGTAACGCCGTGCTTCTCGGTGGTCTGGAGAGCATCAATGACACGGAGAACCTCAGCAGTGTTGCGGCCGGTGGAGGCGGGGTAGGTCATGATCAGACGGATCTTCTTGGCGGGGTCGATGATGAAGACGGAGCGGATGGTCAGAGCCATACCCTTGGAGTCAACGTTGGTGGTGTCCTGGTAGTCGACCATGTCGTACAGGTAGGCGACCTTGCGCTCGGGGTCGGAGATGATGGGGAACTTGAGCTGGGAGCCGGAGACCTCATCGATGTCCTTGATCCAACGGTGGTGAGACTCAACGTGGTTGGCACTCAGACCGATGAGCTGAACACCACGCTGGGTGAACTCGGGCTCAAGCTTGGCGAAGGCACCGAGCTCGGTGGTGCAGATGGGGGTGAAGTCATCGGGGTGGGAGAAGAGGATGGTCCACTTGTCGCCAATGAAGTCGTGGAAGTTGATGGGACCGTTGGAGGTCTCGGAGTCGAAGTTGGGGGCAGTAGAGCCCAGACGGAGGCTGTTGCATGGTCAGCTATTGGTCCTGGTAGTTCGGAACTGTATGGAGGGGGGTTATACATACGGAGCACGCTGTTCAGCCATTGTGATAATAGAAGTGAAGGATTGGTATCCGGTTTGTTTTAAAGAGGGATATGAAGAAGGAAGTTCAGGAGGGGGAAATAGGAGGTTCAAATACGGGAGCTGCCCCTCTTGCTTGCCAGCACCATCTTCTTGTCGCAGTGATCGACTTACCTCATCCGGCTGTTGTCCATCACGCAATTATTGGCCGCCTTTGGCAGAATAAATGCCATTGGTGGGACCGGTCATGGTGGGCTGTTTAGTGTTCCTGATTGCAATAATTCCCTGCTAAGCTACCGTCCAATAATGGGGAATTTCTCAAAGGTTCTCTTCGGCTCCAGAGCACGGGTTAACCCCTCCATACTTGTTGTCTATAACACTCCCTTCCCCAGACTTTTCCTTGCCCCGGTTACTCCCTCTCGTACATTTTCCCACATGCAGAACCTCAAAAGTTTGCACTTCTGAACAACACAATTGCATCAGCTCATGTTGTCGGCCGAGCTGCGTTAGTGTCGAGTCGGCCGATACCCCGCCATGGAGCCAATGGAGACTCGACCGGATGGCGCAATTCCATTCTCCATTTGTTCACATTAATAATCTTAAAAGCCACCTGCGCTACCTACAGTCGATCCCCGAAGTCGCAGATGGGAGATACCAGACTGAAATAATTGGTTAGACTCTTAGCGCTCCTGTAGTGAACCTCCGGACTCGGGTCGATGTTGAAGTGGGATGAGACCCACCAGGTGGGGCAGACCTTCGGTAGGATTCCTTGCTTTCAACAGCTCAACCCTGCAGAGGTTCGTGGGCGTCTGGGCACTGCTACATTAAGCTATTCTGGACTTACTCTAGTCTGCGATGGTAAGCACACGTGGACATCCATATACCGTACAGGTGCACTAACTGGGGTGGGTCACGTCCCCCGGATTGATCGATCCATGGATACACGTGCGGAATAGTAGCAAAAGTAAATACACGTAAAAAAATGCTTCTCTAATAGACCTCAATGCAGATGCTCCGCTGCCTGGTCTCATCACTGGCTTTTGAACTGACTCACCAGCGACCAGAATGGTTCAGGCACGGGCTTTTTATTGGCTTACGAAAGAGATCGAAGAGGGTAGTAAGCGATTCGATACGGGACATTATTGATTTTGCAGCTAATTTTCAAATCTCTGGCAACAACGGGTATCCCTCTGGTGACTTCCAAGGCTTAGGTGTTCCAAGCTTCTCCAATTCGGAGTTGATGGAAACCTCTGTTGATAGTTTTCCGAGGTTGCATACATACCTACCTGTTGTGGCTTTCCTTTTCAGAAAACTGGGTGTATTATGCTAATGTTAAATGCCTATATCATTCAATTTGGGTGTTTCTAGATGACTCTGTATCAATTGTTCGATAATTTATCAAGCTTCATAAAGGATTGTGCGGAAGTTGAAAAAGGGTTTAATGTGCTTTTGTTCGAATATTGTATATACTCCGTACTCCACGCGGATCAGCAATAAAGTTAAAAACCAAATGACTGAGAACACCCAAAGCCTTAGGACTCGAAACTGCGCTAAGACTCAATAGATAAGCCCAATAGTTTCAGTATTTGCCCAGTAATGCGATTTTCCTCTCTCTTTCACTCCTGCCAAAAGGGGCCTTCCCCCGCTGAACTTGAAGATCCGTCGATCAAGCGTGTCACGTGGATTACCCGGACCCACCGTCGCGTCGAGCTCGAGGCAAACAGACCGGAGCTTCGTTCTGGTCCATTCCATCCAATTTCTTGTCGTCAGAAACTCATTGAAAAGCCTATCAAGCTGGTAGCAATTGAGTATTTTTGAAAATTTTGATTTTCCAGAGAATCCCATCCTCCACCCCCTCTTCTCTACCCCTTTTACTGCGAAAAGCGCGCCAACCTCGGAACCCTCAAACTACATGCCGCCGAAACGGAAGGCAGAAAGTACAACAACAATGACCGACAGCGTTGGAACCCCGTCAAAGCGGGTGCGCAACTCTGAGTCTGATGCTGAGGGGGAAATTGTTTCTGAGGTAAAGTCACAAAATTATCGGGAGCTGATCGCCAGGATTCCCTCGAAGGACAACCCACTTTGGGTCCGCAATGCTGATCCATTGACCACATAGGCTACCCCCCAGACTGGCGAGAAGAGGAAGCGTGGTCGCCCGCGCAAGTATCCCGAGGGCACTTTCCCCAAGCCCTCTACTGATGGTCCCAAGCGCGGCCGTGGACGTCCCCGCAAGATTCTCACCGAGGAGGAAACTGCTGCAGCTGCCGCTCAAAAGGAGGCATCGGCTGCAGATGGTCCCAAGAGAGGGCGCGGGCGTCCTCGCAAGGAACCAGGTATGTTCCTGTCGAGATCGAAGATGGTGTGTTCCAAGGACTAACTGCTATTGGTTTGCCCTTCAGGTACCGAAACACCGAAACCAGCAACTACAACCCCGAAAAAGAAGGACGGTCGAGGCAGGCCTCGCAAGAGTCTGCCTGCCAATGGTACGGAGGATGCTGCTGAAACCAAATCGAAGCCCGAGGCTACCCCATCAAGCGTGCCCAAGGAGGATGCCGGTCGCTCTTACTGGTTGATGAAGGCTGAGCCTGAATCACGCCTTGAGAAGGGTGTGGATGTCAAATTCTCCATTGATGACTTGGCTGCGACGGAGACCCCAGAGCCATGGGACGGTAAGACTTTTGCCCGCTCACGATGAAGAACATTACTAACGATAAATAGGAGTTCGAAATGCGGTTGGTAAGACTTGATTGACAACACCACAAGTGATCCGAATGACCTAGCTTACAGGTCAACAGCTAGGAATCTCATGCGTGACATGAAGAAGGGAGACTACGCTTTTTTCTACCACTCCAACTGCAAGACCCCTGGAGTTGTAGGAGTTATGGAAATCGTGCAAGAGCACTCAGTTGATGGTTCGGCCCTTCTCATCCTACCACTCATGTTATGCCTCTTACTAATAATCTCGTCGCAGAATCCGCCTTTGACTCCAAGCACCCGTACTACGACCCCAAGTCCACCCGCGAAAACCCCAAGTGGGTCGTTGTTCACGTTGAATTCCGCTGCAAGTTCAAGAAACAGGTCACATTGAATGACCTGAAGACTCACGCCCAGCCCGGAAAGGCCCTGGAGAACCTGCAGACCATCAAGCAATCACGACTTAGTGTTTCCTCAGTGACCCCAGCACAATGGCGTTACATCTTGGAGTTGGCTGGTGAAGATCCAAGCCAGCTGCTTAAGACGGAGTTTGATGATGAAAGTGATTAGCTTCTCAGACAGTAAAATAGGGTCTGGTTTGTACAATTCTTCCGAAATATTCTCCTTGGGCGTTTGAGGCTGGACAATAGGGATTTTAAGAGAGTTTATGTCATTTCTAGCCTGAGTTTTAGTGGGTAGTACGGCAAAAAAAAAAAGATTATCTCATCGATCGGGAATTAAAGTAGATGCGGATAGCCGTGCCAAATCCAGACATGAGCACTCAAAGATTGATAATCGACCTCGGTCATCAATACTGCATGTAAATGAGGGGATTAAGCTCCAGCGGCGAGCGCAACCAACCAGCATCAGTAAACGGAACCAAATGACCCAGAGCTCCAATGGTTGCCCACGAAGAGTAAGTGCACCCGACCCGGTGGATACCGCGTTATCGTTATCGGAGCGGGGGGTCGACTGCTGCTCAACTGGGGTCCCTCTTTAAGATCTTAATAATTCCGCAAATGTTTGGTTGTACCTTTACTCTCCGGCCTTTGCGGTGTTTTTCTTCTGTACTTCGCTCGACTGCTTCTCGTCGCTTGTATACCACCGCCATGTCTGACATCTCTGTGCAATTGACTGCCCCCAACGGGCGCACTTACACCCAGCCCATCGGCCTCTTCATTAACAATGAATTTGTGCCATCCAAGTCTGGCGAGAAGATCACTTCAATCAACCCTTCGTAAGTCATGGAGTAAATTCTTCTTCTATCCAAATGTTCGGGTCGTTAACAGATTCGCAGGGACGAGGCGGAGATCGCGTCCGTTTATGCCGCTGGTGAGGAGGATGTTGATATCGCTGTCAAGGCCGCACGCAAGGCCCTGAAGGACCCGTCCTGGAAGGGACTGTCCGCTACCGACCGTGGTAATTTGATGTTGAAGTTTGCCGACTTGATTGAGAAGCACCAGGAGACCCTCGCCACCATTGAGACCTGGGACAACGGTTAGTATCTTATCTCCAACATCGGAACGGCCAATGACGCTGACGAATTGAAAACAGGCAAGCCTTACTCTGTTTCCCTCAACGATGATCTCGGTGAAGTCCTCAGTTCTCTCCGTTACTACGCCGGCTGGGCCGACAAGGTGACTGGCCAGACTATTAACACCACCCCCCAAAAGTTCGCCTACACTCTGCGCCAGCCCATTGGTGTGGTTGGCCAGATCATCCCCTGGAACTTCCCTCTGGCTATGGCTGCCTGGAAGCTTGGCCCTGCCCTCGCATGTGGTAACACCATTGTTATGAAGGCTGCCGAGCAGACTCCTCTTAGCATTCTTTACCTGGCTAGTCTGATCAAGGAGGCTGGTTTCCCTCCCGGTGTCATTAACATCATTAACGGTCACGGCCGTGTGGCCGGTGCTGCGCTGGTGAAGCACACCGATGTTGACAAGGTTGCTTTCACTGGCTCCACTGTCACTGGTCGTGAGATTATGAAGATGGCTGCTGGCACCCTTAAGAACATCACCCTCGAGACCGGAGGCAAGTCTCCACTGGTTGTGTTTGAGGATGCCGACCTTGAGCAGGCTGCTAAGTGGGCCCACATTGGTATCATGTACAACCAGGGCCAGGTCTGCACTTCTACCTCCCGCATCTTGGTTCACGACTCTGTGTACGATAAGTTCGTCTCTCTCTTCAAGGAAGTCACAGCCACCACTAGCAAGGTCGGTGACCCCTTCTCTGACGACACCTTCCAGGGTCCTCAGGTCACCAAGGCACAGTACGACCGTGTCCTTTCGTACATTGAGGCCGGCAAGTCCGAGGGCGCTACCCTCGTCGCTGGCGGTCAGCCCTTCAAGAACGTCGGCGACGGCCGTGGATTCTTCATTGCCCCGACCATCTTCACAAACGTCAAAGATAACATGCGCATCTACCGCGAGGAGGTCTTCGGTCCCTTCGTTGTCATCTCCAGCTTCGTCACCGAGGAGGAGGCCATCACCCGTGCCAACGATACCACGTACGGTCTCGGTGCTGCCCTTTTCACCAAGGACATTGAGCGTGCTCACCGTGCCGCCTCCGAGATCGAGGCCGGTATGGTGTGGATCAACAGCAGCAATGATAGCGACTTCCGTGTTCCATTCGGTGGTGTTAAGCAGAGTGGTATTGGTCGTGAGCTTGGCGAGGCTGGTCTCGAGGCTTACTCCCAGGTTAAGGCTGTTCATGTCAACATGGGCTGCCGGCTGTAAGGAAGGGAGCAGAGCGTTTGACTCTGACCGTTTTCTCCTGTAACTAAATGAAAAATTTATGCTTTATGACTAGCCAGCTCTCTTTTATGGTAGAGAATATAGTTGTTTCTTTGAATAATTCCCTATCGACTACGTATGATATAATCCGAAACTCTTGGGTCTGTCCAATGGTACACGATATATTGCGGAATGGCCTAGCGTACTGTCGCATTTAATACCACATGTTCAACCTGAAACTTATGATAGCCACTTGAGGAAATCCTGAACCACGCCCACAATTGCAATGGGTACTAAAACAATAAGTTCGTTGGCTGCTTGGGTGTTAATTGATGATTTAAAAGATTTACTCAAAAAATACTTGTGGTGGTTATATACTGCTCGACGGATAAACTCATATCAGGGCGGCTGGCCTAATGGCAAGGCGCTTGATTTCGGTTCAAGAGATTGCAGGTTCGATCCCTGCGTCGCTCGCTATTCTTTTTTTGTTTTTCCCGCATCCACTACCCACCAACTGCCATTTTTCATCTTTACTTTATCTTTTTTGCTTCTAAAGATTCATTCATGCATGCATAGAACTGGCAATTAAATATATAAATTAATTCTCGAGATATTTCCAGGTCCTTTTATGATGACATCGTTCGAACCGACGAAATACTTCAAACAACAATCGCTGGTATCTCTTCGTGAATGGCTAGCTCTAATAATTTCTACCTGCATCGCTTAGCAAATCTCAACACCTAATGGAATACGCCAATTTACAATTTCCTTGATTCGGTTTTTTCCTGCGCTATCCGTCCGCGCCACCTAGAGATGGTCAAATCGCCAAGCGTCTGCTTCCCTCCTCCCTGTAGCGCCCACCAGCCTTGGTCGCGCCTGTGATCAATCACAGTTAAAGCACCTGGGTGCTCAGGTGGTTGGGAGAGGCTTGATGGGCGTTGGGATGGCGGTTCTAGACTTTGCTCGTTTGAGGAATGATATGTCAAGAACAGAAGGCAAGGGCCGTGTATGGCGTTAATATATATTGAACGCGTCAACCTCTGTACAATCAGCCCAGCCTGGTCCACGGGTGCGTAACCCTCATCATGCCAGGCCTAAGCGGGAGACTGGACTAGATCATAGTCGAAAATGTTGAAATTCTCAAGTATAGGCATATCGCTCCAAATGATCACTTTGGAGATTTTGAAGGCCGTATGCCAGGAGACTGTTCTTGAAATCAAGAAACGCGCAAATGAGTCTGTAATACTTCCCTGGCGGGAGTCTGAAGACATGCATCAACTATTTGCTGACCACATCGGCAGACTTCCAGTCTGGAGTTTTGTGATGTGGGATGAATGCCACTTGCGTTGCTCACCGTCATAGTGTCCTGGCAGCTAGAAGTCTGTAGATACTGTCTCGCATGTTGACCGATTGGCCGATATTAATACATTCCCTTAGTCAATGAGATATGAAGAAGATTACCTGGCTTTTCTCTAGATACCAAGAAATCCCCCTGTTGTAAGAGGAGCTCGGATGTCGGCTTATGATTTTACTCAACATGAAACTGTCTCCATAAAGATAAGGAACCGGGAGACTTTTGCTTCGAAAAATCCGAATGCCTCCTTCGGGAGCGCAATTATATTCTGTTTCCAGCCAAAGTTCAAGCATGAGCATGATGAACAAGGAAAATTTTCAGGATTGGCTTACGAAGGCTGCCTCGATACGGGCACATCTAGGTATTAATCCTTGTGCATATACCAGCCAAAGTATGACCATAGGCGGCAGAAAACACTTGGCTGTACCCAGGTACAGGCCAAGCCCTGTAATCATCAGTTCAATCATGAACCCGAACCCGAACCCGCATGGAAACCTACTGCCAGACATCAAGATCTCACCCACTCCATATCACGAAACTCAAGATTAGGATTAGTGACAAATACGAGCAGAAAGGAACCACGATCTCCCTGTTGTCTATTCTTATTGATGCCCAAACTGAACCCTTTTTTCAGTCAAGTTGCCCGGTGCCCACATCCTGATTCTGCAGGATCATCCCGGAAGAAGAGTTCGTGCTATACCCTGATAGGTACATGGAGACCATCCATGTAGTAATGAAGACGTAGTCGTATGCACTTGATACAGACAGTATGCACATAGGCCCCGAGGCGATCACATAATGTAGCTAGGGCAGGTATACAGTAGAAAGGATCTGAAAATGCACCTGCATGCAAGCATTAGTTGGCAAAAAGCTCCGACAGGCCAGGTGCTGGCAAGTGATGAGGTGCATAGAATTGTTTTACATTGAGCCGAGACGGAGAGTATCTCTTTTCTGATTGGAGGGGTGTGATGACAAGATTTCGGGGGCGACGTATGTGTGTCTGTGGGTTTATGCGCGTGCCAGGTGGAGAGTTTGGATTCGGTACTCGGTAGGAGCCTTGTTTCTAAAATCTGGGTCTGGTTGGTTGATAGAGTTTCCTAACATTATTCGGCATCCATTGATTTGATTTGATGGACCACGGGCTCTTAGTTCTGGTGGGTTTTCATGACTCGGCAGGATTGTGATAGAGCAAGGTGGATCAGGCCATATTTCAATAGGATTGATGCAGATAAGAACAAAAGTACCACACACCCTTGCCCCGGGTACTGTTTCTGTTTCAATGCCGGCGATTAAGGTTTCATGTCTTGTTGTTTTCTGTATTCTCAGCGTTCTTTAATGCCCAATTTGCTCGGAGTCAGGCAGGAAAAATTGGGTTGGGGCGGCATGGCTTAGCGCCCAGTACCAGCGCACACATCTCTTGCATGCATGCAGAGTTGGTCATGTGAAGCCACTTGGACTGGTTTGGGAAAAGCGGTAATGACTAGGAGAGATTATCAATCATTCGGCAGTTATGATGTACTCTATTTCGTACATATCTAATATACCAGTAAATGTATCTTGACACGCACAATATACTTTAGTGAGTTGATACCCTTGCAGGGTTCATGTGAAGCCCAATGTGATTCAGCTTCCTGCAGGGTAGACAATGCGGGAGTTGACTCAATAGTATGTACTGCAACGTGGGCTCCACAACCTTAGACGTCTTGTGCTACAAGTTCAACGGATGTAATCCGGCTCCACCGCCCACTTTGCCCACGTCTGTTCTCAACCGATTGTGGGGGGCGGGGGCTTGGCACACTTGACGGTGTCTCCCTCATCATCTCCCTTAAATATTGTTTCTATTCCTACCAATCACCCTGGGCCAGTTTCCGCGATCGGCGCTGCCAACAAGATTTTGACTTTGGCGGTTCGTTGTCTCACTCATGAACAGGGGTTCTCACCATTGAAAATTTGTTTCGTCACTAACCTGTGTGACTAGACTGTACACGCCTCCACACCTCTTCTCAGGCCGAAATAGCGGTGTCTACCCACGGCTTCTTACTTCCCCATTCTGTTTATTTTTATTTTTATTTTTAGTTGCCCTAAGCCGGATCAACATGTCTGAATTTCAAAAATGGACAGTCAATGAGGTCAGATCATTTTCGTATTTTCCCTGCAATTTCCCGGGATTTGGACCGTGGATTTTTCTGATTGGCTCCTTGCCTTATTTTCTGTCGGTCAAGATGTGATGGAGTGTCGGTTCCGAAGAAGAAAAGAAAAAAAGAAATACCACAATTCACCAATCACATTTTCATTCTTGAGCAGCCTGCTAATTTCCACCTAGCCCTATATCGACATAGCGGGAACGCTGCTCGAGGGACCCTACCACGATGTAGCCAACAACGAGTTTCGCTTTGTGGATATCTGGGATCATAAACTCTATCGTCTCGATCTGGCCAAGGGTCCAGAATCTCTCAAAGCAATTGATACAGACGCGGCAATCGGGTATGTGGCTTGCGTTAGTGCTGTTCATTTTGCCTCTCGTTCACCGTTTCCCGTGGGCAATTAAAATCGTACACGAGATACATGATGGATACCTAAAAACAGGAAAAGCAAGACGCTAACAACGGAGCTTCAAGTGTCACCGCCAATATTGCCAATGCAGATGACGATGAATTGATAGTCGGGGCCAAGCTTGGATTTGCCCGGCTGAACCAAGCCACCGGGAAGCTATCGTATATTCACGAAGTTTGGGGCGCAGATGATGGACCGGGGAAGGCGGACATGTAAGTGGCGAAAACCTCCTCAAACACGACATCTATGCCCAAAGAAAGAGAAAAATGTGAAATGAGAAAAAGAAAAAAGAAAACATGAAAAAGGCCCCCAAAAACGAGTCTCGAAGAGCAAAAAATGATGAAACCAGTCCACACCGACTTACTTGAACCCCACAATCTAGGATGCGCTTTAACGACGGCGCTATTGATAGCCACGGCCGTTTCTGGGCGGGAGCCATGAATGACCCTAAGATCAAGGCACCGGGCCCCGAAGGAATCCTCTTCAGATTGGACCCAGACCTAAGCCTGCACCGCATGCTAGCGCCAGTGACGATCCCAAACGGAATAGGTTGGAACAACGCCGACGATACGATGTACCTGACAGACTCTCCGACGGGCAAAATCTTCGCGTTTGATTTCGATGCCGCGACGGGCGCGATCAGTAACCGACGTGTCCACTATGATCTCGGCGAGCCGCTCGAGCCGGATGGATTCGCCATAGACGTCGAAGGATGCATCTGGTCTGCAGTCTATGGTGGCGGGAAAGTCATTCGGATCTCACCGGCTGGCCAGCTCATCGGGCAGATAGACTTGCCCACACGGAATCCGACATGTCCCGCTTTTGTGGGAACGGAGCTGTTCATCACTTCTGCCAAGGATATTGTGGATGATGAGCGGTTGCCGCAATCTGTGCGGTATGGAGGCCGAGTATTCCGAGTCGACGTTGGGGTCCGGGGCAAACCTAAGCATGAGTTCCGCTTTAAGTAAATAGTATGAAAGTCAATTCCGCAGCCTTTGTTTCTCAAGGTTTGGGCTCCACTTGTGGATAGAACTATTATATTATTTCCGATATGTACGGGCGATCATGAAAAATGACTCCTCGACCAGCGGTGACTTCCCGTAAAGCTGGAAGCTTGAAATTGTATACTTCACATGTAGCTAAAACAATCGACCATGCAGCTGGAGCTAAACCTTTTTCAATTTCTTTTGCTCGCATTGAACTACCTTTCTCCCCTTTCTAATTCCGTTTAGTTTGCATTAGCATTGAGGCTGTGCTAAAACTATGAATTGTCTGTATGCTTTGTTCCCCCCTGCACGCCCGGGCATTGTTAACCCGCAGACTCAAATTCAAACACATCCTGAATCCCGAGTACGAGTTTCCAAACCCCCTTTGCCTTTTTTTTTTGCCTTTTTCTATCCGACTCAATATACGTTACGTAGAAACTGAAGTGGATACGTCGATCACCAAACGGGCGAAATGACGGACCGGCTCGCTGTCATTCCCATGGATTCAGTCTGCTGCAAGGGGAAAACCAGCCTAAAACAAGGCTGGAAACTTACACGTCGAATCAAACCATGGAAAGCCTAGCCTCTCTTCATTTGACCCGCTGATCTCAGATTCATGTAGACCATAACCCCAGTTCAGTTTTCAATCCGCCCGATCTAGGTTTTATCTTTTCTTTTCTTTTACTTTTTTTAATTCGTACATCTATTGTGTAATGTTTCACTGCTATGTAACCCTTGAGTACCAGCACTGCCGCTTAGGCGGGTCCGACCCTGCAGGGCGAAATGCAGGCACCAACTTGGGCCTACAACCTATGTCTTTCGGTGTGCTGTATGGTGCATATTCCATTACGACAGAATGGTACTTATGACCGAAGCTTCGCGCCACGCCTCACTTGAAGTTTCCAGGGAAGATAGATACGTTCGCGGAAAATAAATCCACAGCTCTCTAGCTTTAGGCCGCGAAGTGATGCTACTGTATAATTGTGGCTTATCTTAGATTTTTTATTTGCTTTTTGCCTTCTCTGGACGCGGTTGCGGCGGACACAAGGATAATGCAGTGTAGACATTCGCCCTAAGGTAGTAGATTAGTGAAGCTACGTTAGTGTGGCGAAACCACGTAACTGGGTAGCCAAAGATTGAAACGCAAATCCCACATAGTTGTTAAAACGTGGAGGAATACGTAGTGGACCTCGGATTAGGCTGTAGTTTGTACTTGTACCTTGTGTTACGCAGTTCGATTTCAGTACCAGGAACCCGCGTACCGGATACCTGGGACAGCCTAATAAAACCACCACCCCATGGTTTTATTGCCCTCTGACCCGCATCATTTCGCATGGCCATGACGCGCATCCGAGGACTCAGACGCCCCCTTAAACTATTTCGTATGATTACGTGCAATGACCCGACCCACTGGAACGAGCGTTTGAGATTATAAGCCACCTTCATGTTTTACCCGCTCTAATATGGTTCACACTAGAGTAATTTTCTCCATGGACAATCCCGCCCCCTGTCTTTCATCCACCCCCGAAATGAAAATCTGGAGGAAAATTCACTAGCTGACCAGTCAGAATTTTTTGATCTATCAGACCGCAAATGTTGACTCGGCGGACATGGTGATTCGCTGCTTTCCATAATGGCGGCTAACAAATGCACGCCTTGCCTGGGCAACCAAGCTATACCGTCTGGGCAATGACAGCTGGAGACATATGCAAACCGATCTATCGTTTCCCTCCAAGGTTGGTCACCGTTCCTCTGCTATCCTTAGTACATATTGCGTAGCGATCGCCCCTCTTGCCTTATCAGGACCATGGTTCTACATGCGAAATTGTGCGCTAAGCATACTAGGCTAGACCATCGACTATCGAGGATCGTGGGTTAATAGCCCCCCATTTCCTAAAAAAGCTATGACAGTGGCTACTGCAAGTGTAGGCAAAAAGTTACCAGCTCAGCCCACACCGTGATCATCATTTCGTTTTCCGAAGGATTGCCGACTCCACCCTGTTCGCGCTAGTCTGAATCTTCACTGACCTTTTGTCACGCGGAAGCCTTCGCGCTAACTGGGATCTCGCGGAGCAGGAAGCTTACCCACTCCTGCAAGCTCTCCATGAGACAGGGGAGCTGCCGGGTTTGCCTTCCGGTTGATAGATCGAGTGAGCCGGGTTGGGCTTTTGGTTCTTTTGTCTAATGATGTGTTTGATTTTCGAGTTGATTACTCAGTAATCTAGAATTTGCAAGTTCGAAATTTTCTCTTGCCAAGTGACCAAGTGCTTGCAGATCATGGTGACACAAATTGATGTCAGTGATGGGCTGGAATTTTGTTATTTCCCTAATTCCGGTGACGTATGAGCTAAAGGACATCACAGATGGAGAGATTCCTCCGAACGGGCTTCGTTTCTCGAATCATTCTATTTGCCCCCTTTTCTAACGTTCGCGTAACAAGAAAACGAAAAAAACAAACACAAAAGGGTATAGTCCGTGCTTTTTTTTTCAACAATTTTTTTTTCTTTTTCAATTTCTACAAATTCTATCTCCTTCTAGAGAACGGATACCGTCAAATAATTAAATAGATCCCCACTAACTGCCTCACTTCCACAAGCTATGTTCTGCCAAGCGGGTCTCTCCAATAATCGGATCCTAAAAGTGGAGGCATCAGTCTCCTAACGGCGGCATCGGTCCCTTTGTGTCGGGATTGGCATGGGCTGGTGATGCATGCACAACATCAGGGGAGGGATTTGTTAAAGTTTGGGGTTTTACTTTTTTTTTTTTTCCTTTTCTTCAACCAGTACAAACCTAGCTCGGAGACGTGTACCACGAAATGGGTTATGGATAATTCTATTTGAGAAATATGTTATCCCATTAAGTTAGTCTGCCCGTCACCAAACTCTCGGAAGATGACAGGACCTGGGAGACTATCGCCTCCCCCTCATAGCCCCAGACTAAACCCGAGGTAGTATAGATCTGAACTGGAAATTGTCCCATGTGTGTTCTGCGTCATGGATCGAAGGGGATAGGGATCCACTTCCCCCTATCACCTTTCCCTTTCACACATGGCACAAACCTTCGGCTCCGTACTCCGTAGTTTATAGAGTACACAAGGGGGTATGCATGTGTCTCCCACCCGTAAAGGACCAGGGTAGAAGAAGTCAGGTATTATATCAAGCCACAATGGCTGCGAAGTTCGTCATCGATTCTCTCGAAACGTACAACATACATCCTACAGATGAAAACACACATAATCAAGAAAGTAAAAGAAGGCTCCACCCGTCCCTTGAGACCAAGACCACGGTGACGGCGCCCGCGCACTTGCAGCTCTCCATGATTCGTTGTATGCCGATCGCTGGTTGGTTCCCCGTGTATAATCTGTAAGGAAATATTACCAGTGGAGAATGAATTCAACTTTTTTCAGGCAGCGCTTTCCCACTCCATCTGCCTTATACCCAATCCCCTGGTTGCTTCTCCCAGGCACGAGATGGGTTACTGATATCATTCGTACTTCTCCACTTTTCGCCTTATTTTTTTTTATTTATTTTTATTTTCTTTTTTCCTGTACGTTGACAGAAACCCGTGGTCCCCGGGCCCATCTATACTCTAAAAAATAAATCCTAAAATTACGCAAATACGAAAAATTAAAAATAAAAAAATAACCCAAGGTAGATCCTGCCCAACACCCGATGCGCTGGGTCGGACAACAACTTTCTTTTCTGAGCATCCAGGCCCCAAGAAGTTGATGGATCAATGGGTCCGTCTCTCACCGCTGCATTGTACGGATGATTCATTAATAATTCCAGCTTCACCTTCTTTCTCCTCTAGTGAAACTTTCCCCTCTTTTGTGATTTTAAAGAAGGGCCTCGGATCGCTTTTGCCGTACACGCACATGGGCTCTGATCTCTGAACCTGTACATTTCTGTGCCCTATCGCATTAGTCTGGGAATTGACCCCAGTGGCCCAGGGAAATTCTTCCTGTGGATTGATCTTCTGCCTGAACAATTCATCATTCTACCTCAATTGGACTTAGCTCGGTGATATACTATTCTTACCGCATATCTTGGATTTCATCCTTGAGCCTCTTTCCCATTCTTCTTCCTCCTCCTTCATCGTGGCTACTCTGGGGCTCAGCGTATTGACTGCGCCTTACCCGAGGCCGCTACATACCTCAAACCTGTCGCATTATCCAGCAATTTCACATTACCCGGCCTCCTCCCTCTCTCATTCCACTCGCGAGTTCCCCGTTGACTCTGAGAGAGGGGGGCCTCGGCCATGCCCTAATCCCAAATTCAACCAAGGAGATCCGTCTATGTCGGAGCCTCTAGGTACTGCTCCATTGTCTGACGATGCGACTCAAGATCGCAGCATGATTGACAACGAGCATGGTCCAGGCACCCGCCATTCATCACGTCGGCCACAGCTACGGGCTCGTCCACAGTCCTGGCATCCATATGGGCCAGTGGAACCACCACTGGAAGCAACTTCGTCAAGGCCTATAGGGGTGCACTCTATCTTGAACCCGCCAGCGCAGACAAAAATGGAAGCGGGCAGTCGCGATCTACGTAGTCTGTCTGGAACAGCCTCTCCTCGACCACGAAAGGGTTCTTCGCCTGCTCCTCGTTCGATGCACTCTTTGCAACAACCGCTATCTCCCAGATCAATTGCGCGGCCGGGGATCAACCCCAGCTCACCTTCAGCTCGGTTTGTGGGTGGTGGGAGGAGCGGACAGTCGAGTGTTGCCCACTCGCCACTAGTTTCTCACGAACCACAGGGTATGCGTCAGACTCCAACCAGCCCTCCTCTGCCTCTGGATTCGGCACTACGACCTATTACTTCATTACCAGGCACCCAACCACCCGTGACTGCGTCTTTACAATCTACGCCCAATCTTCATTCGCACCGAACTAGTGCAGGACCGGGACCACTAACAAATCATAAATCCCAGGAGACGAGTCCAACCACATCACATTCAGCCTACGGCCATTTTGGACGTGCGTCTCCGGCCATAACCATGGCCTCCATCCCACCAAGTGTCGCACAATATGCAGCAGCACCAGCACCATACATGACAATGGAAGCCATGGCTCGAGGAGTCCCCGCAACAGCTGGACCACGCAGTCTGGTCGAGGAGACCGGAGCAAGAGTGGCAAGCCCAGTACCAGGTACACCAGGCAGTACAGCATCTATAGGCGGCCTAATTCCATGCGTCATGGACCTCAAATCCGGATCTAGCAGTCAGGCCGAAAAGCGCAAAGCCAACAGCGACGCCTCTCGCCGCTTTCGAAATCGCAAACGCAACGAGGTGCAACTCGAGCAGCGGCTTACAGCACAGCAAGATGAAATTCGCCGCCAAAGTGAAGAGATTCGAGTTCTCGTCCACCAGCGAGATCATTATAGATCGGAGCGCGATTTTTTTCGCGAACATCTTAGTCGTTCAGGCTCTCTGAGCTCGTTACCACCAAGACCGCCATCGCCACGCTCGGTGCCCTCTGCTTCACTTCTGCCTGCTCCAACTGAAACAGCCCCTTCATCGAGGCCACAGGGCTGGCCGGGAACGCCGGGCCCAGCGCCTTATGCATCTGTGCCTCACGGCACTGCCCCGGGGAGGGATGTGGCGCCCTCCGGACCACCGGTTGCTGGAGGCCCTCTGCCGCCGTTTCAGGGCTCATGGCCTCGGCCATAATGTGTGCCCGAAAGCGCCATTTGGGCAGCAATGAGTCAAGTCTCCTGTTTCATTTTTTCTTCTTTCCTATGTTTTCATATGTCATATCTCTTTTATTCGTCTATCTGGTCTGGAGCATGCGGCCACTGGTTTGGCCGCAAGTGGTGAATGTTGTCATTCTTGAGAATTTCAGCGGGTGCCATGTCATTTTTCATGAAATCGCCTTTACCTTCTGGTTGGGTGTGTTATCATTTGCATTTATGGTTAATATTTCCTTGTTCCTTTTGTTACAGCACCATACCCCCCATCCACCATATTACGCCTTTCACCTCATATCCCTCATGAGTCCCCCTCTCCCACGAAAGCCGAGAATGTCCTGCAAGAAGAAAAGTGTTTACGTCCTCTACTATCCGTTCCTACCCTCCAATACTCTACACGGCGATCATCGGCTCTTTGTTGATCATGGAGTGGACCCCGGTGTCTAGTTTCCATAGCGCTGGTGCTACTGGCGAAATGCTGAGTCTAAGATTTCTATTTATTTATTTATCCATTTTACCTTTTTCGTTTGTTCTCTACGTATCTCCTTCCGTTCGCAGGCGCAATGTGACATGGCGTTGGGGCATGGATCTATTCCAATCAATATCTTTGTCTAACACCTTCCAAGGGTCCGAAATTCGGCCGAAGTTGTTGATCTGTCGATCTATAACATACTTTTTCACCAAAACCCACTTTCAAAGCGATTAGCCGCGTGCCGCGCAGATAGGCTGCATAGTCTATGTTAATCTATTCAGTAGAGCTCTCCACATAGGTGCATCTTAGTCCAGGGGGCCTTGAAAGGCGATCTATGTATTCGCAAGGTCTGCGCCAAAGACCAAAAAGGAAAGTTGATACATGTCACTGGCAGTGCTAGTGGCTTTGTGCGGAAGCCGGATGTCTTCCGGTCTGCATTTAATGTGCAGTAGTCAAGACTTGACTTGACCGTTACAGGTCCACCTGGCTGATTCCGGCACTGATCGACAAGAATATCTATAGGGGGTGAATTTTTAAGGTGTGGTTCGGGTTGTGTGTGAGCTGCCAGCTGTCGGGTTGTGGAAACCCCCCTTGCTCTCCAAGTGGATCTAACGGCTCCAGCAATCGACTTTTGACAGCTTTATGTATCTAAATAGAATGTCTCCATATTTGATAGAGTCTGGAACTAGATTTATTGAAAACTACAAGGTACCGGCAGTATGCATATATGCATAAGCTTGGTGACGTGGAAAGTGCTGCGATCCAGATCGAGGACTGGCGGTGAGTGGAGACATATGTGTCTCACAAGGCGGGACAGCTGAGTGCATGAATTAAGGATCATGTGGGATATGGCTAGCTTGTTACAGAATGAGAAAAGCAAGAATGTCAGATGCATGGTTTCCCAAACAGTCTACCATTTGCGTGCCTTGGAAGGTAGATCGGGGTACTTGGAGGGTACGTCAGCCTACACACTAATAACTATGGGGATCAAAGTACTGGACGAGTACCGCCTTGGCACCCTCCCACGTGTTGAAAATGGAGAACCAATCACAGAGAGGAATGCGCTCACGAGCATGTCCAATGTCTGCCCTGGACCAGATTGCAAACATGCGTGCTAACTGCATTGCGTTGTGTTCCCGGTGGTTTTGATCTTTCTTCAATTATTTAATTCGCAATCTTTTCTCTTTTCTTCATGATGTTCCTTCCTTCGACCGATACGAGTGAGCACGGGACTTGACCAAGGTTGACATCATCACATCCAACAAGGGGCGAGCTTGAAAATGGTGGGGCAAAGGAATCAATACACTCCCCCGGAGGAAGAGTGCCTACTGGGTGATAGCTCCGAGGCGATACCTCACAAGTCATCCTCTCCCACTTGGAGAAGGCTACGAATCATAACCCTCATCACAGCTATCATCGGTGCTCTTGCCCTGGTACTTTTATATGTGACGAACGGGTACGAACCCTCATCTGGGAGCGTGGAGAGCGTGGAACGTAGGAGTCCTGACCAGCCATTGGTTGCGTCGTATAGGTCCAAAAAACAGGTCGTGCACCGTCCCCATGCCTGCGACAGCGTGCGTAGCGGCTACGAATGTTTCTCCGATATCTCCCACCGCTGGGGTCAATACTCACCTTACTTCTCACTGGCTGAGGAAGGTATCTCCAACGCTGTTCCACAGCAATGCGATGTCACCTTCGTGCAGGTACTCTCCCGCCACGGCGCACGGTACCCCACCGCATCAAAGAGTAAGTCGTATGCCGAGCTCATTGAGGCTATTCAGGCCAATGCCACCGCGTACAAGAACAACACCGCGTTCTTGCGCTCGTACAACTACACGCTCGGCAGCGATGACCTCACAACCTTTGGCGAGCGCGAGATGGTGAACTCGGGCATCAAGTTCTACGAGCGCTATGAGGCTCTCGCGCGAGACAATATCCCCTTTATCCGGTCATCAGGCTCCTCGCGTGTGGTCGAATCAGGAAAGCTCTTTATCAAGGGATTTCAGCACACAAAGCAGCAAGACAAACATGCTCTACATGCGCAGGCCGCACCAACAGTCAACGTCGTCATCTCCGAAGATGCTGGCTCAAACAATACCCTCAATCACAACACCTGTACGGCATTCGAAGCCAGCACCATCGGTGACGATGTCACTGATAACTACACCGCAATCTTCGCGCCACCTATCCAGACACGTCTCCAGTCTCTCCTCCCAGGCGTCATCCTCTCTCTGGATGATGTTACTTACCTCATGGATATGTGCTCCTATGACACAATTTCCGACACGGTAGACGGCAGCAAGAAATCCGACTTCTGTGCCCTCTTCACCGAGCATGAGTGGTCGGAATACAACTATTATCAGTCCCTCGGCAAATACTATGGCTACGGTGCTGGAAACCCACTTGGCCCGACCCAAGGCGTTGGATTCGTCAACGAGCTCATCGCCCGGTTGACACGCACTCCTGTGCGCGATCACACTTCCACAAACCACACCCTGGACAACGGACCAGGCGCCGCTACTACATTCCCCTTGAACCGGACGATTTACGCAGACTTCACCCATGACAATGGCTTGATTCCGATTTTCTTTGCGCTGGGTCTGTACAATTCCACTGCGACTTTGCCTACCACTCATATCCAGTCCGCTAGTGCTGCGGACGGATTCTCTGCTGCATGGACCGTCCCATTCGGAGCACGTGCATACATTGAGATGATGCAGTGTACTGCTGAGAAGGAGCCGTTGGTGCGGATTTTGGTCAATGATCGCGTTGTTCCCTTGCAGGGTTGTGACGTTGATGCGCTGGGACGTTGCAAGAAGGGTGATTTCATCAATGCGCTGAGCTTTGCGAGGGAAGGGGGTGATTGGGCCAGCTGCTATTAGATCAAGAGAATTTGGTGGTCTTTATGACGCTGTCCTTTTTTGAAACCTTAAAAACATGTCTTCATACATGCAAGCTTTGTATGCTTGACCTTTTTGCTGTGTACAATAGCTTCAAACACTGATACCCCAAAAGAATTCGATTCAAGTTAAAGAATTCATTGCCACAGTGATCTCTTAAATGTTCTCCGCCGTGAGCGGAGAGGTAGTTGCGTTTTAAAGAGGTTCTGGCCATAAGACATGAGAGTGCGTCTCAGTTTGATGTACTTAGCTCATTTGAGATCTGATATTGAGTCAGAGATCGTGTGGATGTGTTGGTAGAAGGAAACTTGGTCATAACCTTCGATTCTCGAGGCTCAAAAATCGGAATTTAAATAATGCATACATCTGGTCTCAAGGTTTAATCTTTTATATCAGGGTTCCACCGAAGTCAAAGGTTAGATAAGATCAAACTTTCATTTCATATCCAAGTCATGCGATTATCTAATTACAGAGACACAAGACAGCTTGAAATGCAGACATAGACCTCAAATATTCAAAATTGCAGCAGAACTGGTAAAAATAATTCAAACAGCCTCCAACTCCGATAAAGGGATCGATTGCTCGCTCCTCCCATATGTCATAAAGACTATTTTCCTGTCGTAGATCTAGATTCCGCCTTGGATCAACCTAGCTCAATTTACATGTGATACGCATTCCAATGCCCATTTCCATGCCCGTTACTATGCATACGTCGTTGTTTTGCAGACAAAACCCATGCCGTCCAGAGTGGTATTTGGTCTCTTTGAACAATGTAGCCATTGTCCTCAATATCATCTTTCGAAAGACTTCGTAGCTTTTCTAATGACGCACGGCTCAAAGGTACCCGTCTTCCATGCATTAAAGGCGAAAACAAAGAGCTGCCAGACGAAGGTTCCGAAGTCCAAGGTTGCTCCGGAAAGGATGCGGCTGCTGCAACCGAAAGCGAGGATGGTGCCGGTGCAGGAAGGTCCGCGTCGAACACTTCAATCCCGCTAGTCATGGATACTGTATCAAAATGATCTGCATAGTCGATATCATACAGCTCCACTCGATCCAGACGTTCCATTTCTTCGCGGAGTACTGTGAGCACGTCCCTCCAACGCCCCATAGAGCGGAGGTAGACGGCATTTAAGCGAAAGTCTCGGAGTTGGCGGCGATGTCGACGGGCTAGGGATATAATCTCGTCGGCTCTCAAACGCCAGCCTTGCAGACTGAGGGTGCGAAGTGTTTTCCACCGGATATCATGAAAAATGGCCTCGAGATCTAGGTCGAGAGGGGCCTTGGGTGGAAAGCCGAGATGAATGGCGACAAGGTTTTTGGCTTCGGCAAAGAAGCGGTTAAAGACGCCAGACAGGTCAGACATGGTTGTGGTAATGTCGGCATTGGAATGAAAGTTGATATCAAGGCTGGTGAGCCGGCTTCCCATCGCGGCGAGAGTAGTAGACGGTGCTTTCAGGAGTTGCAGTGTAGCTTCGGGGCTGATCTGGGGCCCGATGAAACGAATAGCAGTACACTGAGACCCTAAAAGGGCGATTCCCAGAGTCGTTACTGCGCGCGAACATGCTGATTCCCACTCGAACCGAGCTGTGCTGGGATCCGTGCTCTCAGCATTGCGGATGGAACGGTCGCGAATAAAGTCGAGTAGGCGTTCGTCGTCCTGATCTTGCAAGCGGAGTAACTTGATTTCTTGCAGTGCTGAAAAGGCGGCAATTCCCGAGCGAAGCTGGACAAGATCCTGGCTTGTTTCGATGAGAGTAATTTGTTCGTGCAATCGTCGACTGTGCACTTGTGCGAGTGGTGGGTTATCGATGTCGAGTTTCTGGAATATTGGTGACCACCCTGTGATATTGTCGTCAGCCGATCTGTCCTAACTAGGTTTGTGAATATAAGGATTGGGTACCGCCGCCTTGATAGAAGGGTCGCACGAGATATGTCACCGTTTTTACGTAGCAGGCCCGCTGCATGTCTAGCAACTCCCCAAGTCGCCGGAACCCATCCTTCGAGAATCGTAGGTTGAAGCGCGCAAACTTTCGAGGTGTGCCGATCCGCATAAA
Organism: Penicillium pulvis; assembly: GCF_028828015.1. Lineage (NCBI taxonomy): Eukaryota > Fungi > Ascomycota > Eurotiomycetes > Eurotiales > Aspergillaceae > Penicillium > Penicillium pulvis. Next base: position 3,314,822 of record NW_026643072.1, read on the forward strand.
GCGTTTACAGACTAGGCGAAATCGATCCAGATCGGATGTCTCTCCGTATCGAACCGGTTTATGTTGCGTCTCCCCATTGCTATAATTTCCATTGGTATATATTTTGCCATTCGAAGTGTGCGGCGCAGATTCCAATAGAATGGCCAGGATTTCGCTCAGCAGCTCATCGGCGAGATTTTGAATACAACGTGGCTGGTCCATGATCGGCGCTTCGCGGCCGAGGATCCGGCTGCCTGTACAAGATACAGCAACATGGAAGAAGGGAAGAGGAAGAGAGGAAAGAAGAAGGAAGCTTCTGCACCTAGTCTTACAGACCGGCAGGAGGGGAAATTCAGTTGGGGATGCACGATTGAGGGGGCACCAGTCCCACTATAAACCCGAAAAAGAAAAAGAAAAAAAGGGAAGAGGTGCACGAGTATCGAATAGAATTGGACTCATCGGACCCCAGAGTCCTGTCTCACCATGGACGCATGGCGACAGTTCTCGCCCTAACAATCCAACGCGACCGGGATGATCATCAAGACCCTGGTTTAGCGCGCTTGGATGCTGACGGGCCTATGCATCAAGTTGGTTTCATTGGTGACGCTTTCTCGCGGCAATCACATGATTGATCGAGGCTGCGGCCAGCCAGCGCGAAATAGCGCGAACCTGCAGAGACTTTTTGTGGTTAAGGAGCAAGTTGTGTTGGTGGGGGGAAGATGGTTGGTGGTTGTAGAGTGCCTCTTCTTGAAGTCAATGCAGGCCCCGCTCAGGTTGTCACATCTCTGCAGAGTGACGGACTCGCGTGTGGTGGAGAAGCCACCAACGCGATTGGGGGAAATTGGCCGAAATGTGAATGTATTAAATTCTACAGGTCTTCATTGCTTCCCTATTTTCTTCCGCCCCCCTGTAATTCTGTAATTCCAAATTTTCCCTGGTTCCAGATCCTCATACTTTGGCCCGGTTCATACGTCGTCGACGAATGTCGGTGCTGCTGATTTTATCCTCGAAATTGTTGGCGCTCGCCTTGGCCTCTCCAGACACAAGAACATCCACTTCGAAAATTGATAGCCTTGACCATCCTTTTTTGGCCCGTTCCTCATTCACGAATGCCCCTCCAGCTGACGTCTCCTTCGATACCACCAATGCACTGATGTTCTCATCGGTAACTGTGGGGCCGCAGACATCGAAGAACTCCACGAACTTATAGATCAAGTTGGGCTGGAATTGCATAATCACCACTTGTCCCTTGCCATCCGACGTTCTGGTACGTTCCACTCGTGGAGACTCATTCCCTGAGAAATCCATAATGCCAGCCAAAAAAGCTGCAGTGCTCCTGAACCGCTCCTCCCAGCTTTCTAAACATTCGGCAAATTTCTTGTTCACAAGCAAAGCATCACCAGTCACACCGATCGTCAAAAGCCTTTCTCGATCCTGATTATTATAATCTAGCGGCTCCAGCGCTAGCGCCAGTGCTGTGAGTAGACGCTTGTGACCGAGGTGAAGATGATCGAATGTTCCTCCAACTGCAACCGAGTAGTGGGGCTCAAGGGACGGCTGGTCTTCAGGAACTAGAAGAGACTGCGGGGCCGACCAGTCTCCGCTGGAGACCATCTGCAGGATCGATGCGGTGTGATCTTTGGACGAACCGGTGATACTGCTTAGGAAGGAGTCGGCCAAATCCCGGCCGGCCTGGTTATCTGGACTGAATATTTGGTCCCACAGTCGGCCCGAGGTTGCCAGTGACTGAAGGTCAAGGATTGGCCCAATCTTTGAGCCGGTTTTGGCTTGAGAGGCTGCAGAATCGGACAACGGATGATCAACAAATACCAAGCGTGCATTGATGCCACCGGGGGAGTCAAGTTCAATATCTTGAGCGGCTGCCACAGCCCCAATCAAAGTATAGATGCTCCCGACATAATGTTCCACCTGGGCAAAAGTCTTTGTACGAGGCCTGTTGGATGGAGAAAGCAGACCTGGGATTGCCAACGCAATATCGAGTGTGGCAATGCCATCAGAGGTCCCCAAAGTCTTCGACAGCTGCACGAATACATCGGATACCGAGGTCTCGAATGCTTCCTTGACCCCGCCAAAAGAAAATGACGGAGGCGGAGGCAATAACAAAAGCGCTGAACAGGATTTGAGGTGGGATGCCATGAGTGCAACTACGTACAAAGTAACCTATCACAGAAATCAAATCAACAAAAGAGATCGTAGAAAAGAAAAGAAACAAAGAACCTAACTGTATTCCGATTAAAGCAAGAGCGGGAGCGTCACCCGGGGTTGGCTGACTCAGCGCGGGCACCCCCAGCTTCACCTTGAACTCTCAAGCTGCGACATCCACAGTCGCTCCCCTCTCTACGCCTCATCTGCCTCGGGAGCTTCTTGTGAAGCTTGTGCAGCTTACTGCCATCCTCGGGTCCCTCCCTCTCGCTAGTCTTCTTTGTCCCAAGGGGGAGTGGAGCTAAGCCCCATACACCCCTAAACGACCCCGGACCCTCCGCACAATGTCGAATCCCTCCTTCGACTCCCCTCGACGGTCCGCTGTCTTTGCCCGTCAGCCGGAGGAACTGCATATACCATCCACGGGTCTAGTCAATCAGAATTTGTCCCGTCAGCCTCCCTCCCATGACTTCCCCACGACCCCAGACACAGGTGCAGGCGCGACTCAGGTCCCCTCGATCAATGTCCAGCCATCTGCGCAATCCTTGCAGTATGGGAGCGGTAGTGGAAACAGCAATAACAATCTACCAGGCGCCTTGACTCCAGGAGGTCAGAACCGCCCCCAAGCTGTCTCAGCCAACACAGCCCCGTCGGTCATTCCTACCTTGCAGTCATCACAGCAGCCCAACCATCGGTCGAGCATGATAAACTCTCATGGCCACTCCCGATCTAGCCCGGCTGGAATAGATCCGTCCATGTACAAACAACACAGCGCTTCGGAGGAGTCTAAGTACCCCACATCCCCCGGAGCTGGATTCCCACCTCAGACCCCGCAAGGATCCAAGTATTCGCCGCTCGGCCTGGCAGACGTTCGCCTTCCTGGTGACCATTACCTTAGTGGTTCACTTATGAGTCCAGGAGCAGCTCCATACAATAGCGATAATCAGGTGCCTACCAACAGCAACTACATAGCACCGTGGCCCATATACGCAGTTGATTGGTGCAAATGGCCAATTTCAGGGAACTCGAGCTCATTCGGTGGCAAATTGGCATTGGGCAGTCACCTGGAGGATAATCATAACTATGTGCGAAACCATTTTTGGCTGAAGAGAGGTGTTCAATGCTAATAACTGCGCTATAGATTCAAATTGTTGATACGCATTGGGCCCAACCCGACCCTGATACCCCGGATGCAGCAAATGGGGAGATCAAGCTAGAATATGTCAAAACAGCCGAAGCGACGCATTCATATCCCGTCACCCGTATTCTATGGGAACCACCATCGTCCCAAAAACAGTCCACTGATTTGCTTGCCACATCGGGTGATCACCTTCGCCTGTGGTCACTCCCCAATTCCCAACCGCTGCCGAGCTCAAACAGCATTACACGGCCTGCTAATCAACGGGATGCTCCTACTGCCAAGCTCTCGCCCTTGGCATTGCTCTCTAACTCCAAATCCCCCGAGCATACCGCCCCGATCACCTCGTTGGACTGGAACACGATTTCCCCCAGCTTGATCATCACATCCAGCATCGACACAACCTGCACGATCTGGGATATTCCGACCTTGACAGCCAAGACACAGTTGATTGCTCATGACAAGGAAGTGTTTGACGTTCGATTCTGTGCCAACAGCGTTGATGTGTTCGTGAGCTGTGGCGCCGATGGCAGTGTCCGCATGTTTGATCTGCGAAGCCTGGAGCACAGCACTATCATCTACGAGCCATCTGAGAAGACAGACGTTAAGCGTATGTATCATTATATCTATCCAGAATTGCGCAAGACCATGTCCACTAACACATCCTAGCGGTGATGAGTCCCGGTAACACCAGCCCACCCGGATCACAGGCAGGAGCTTGGCCTCCACCACTGTTGAGAATTGCAGGTATGGAAACTGTAACCCATTTATATAAATGATGGCATGAGCTTACGCTATTAATTAGCATCTCCACATGACGCCCATCTGCTAGCCACCTTCTCCCAGGATTCCAGCGTTGTTCGTGTACTCGATGTGCGGCAACCCGGTCAAGCCTTGCTTGAGCTGAAGGGTCATTCTGCTGCACTCAATTGTGTAGAATGGTCCCCAAGCCGGCGTGGTCAGCTTGCTTCAGGTGCGGACGACAGTCTGGTTCTTCTCTGGGATCTCCTTAGCCCAAGCAATAGCTTGCCCCCTGCCCATGGCGTCGGTGCCCAATCCAGCACCTCTGAGCGTGGCCCTACTGCTGCCTGGCAATGCGACTATGAAATTTCCAATATCAGTTGGTCTCCGCAGGGCGGATCCAACCCCTCAGGTCAGCCACGGGAATGGCTTGGCGTTTGTGGTGGACGCGGGATATGGGGCGTCGCACTATGAAAGAAAAACGGAATTTCGTAGGTATGAACGAAAAGAAAAGACATTTAGCTCAGGAAGGTTCTTTGGTTGTAATCCCCCTTTCCTGTTTTTGGGCAGTCTTCTTTTGCCCTGTCATTTCATGCGCTCCTGGGATCTGTTCTGCTTTCCTTCTTTCCATATGCGATTGCATTAGATGGTTTCTTTCTCCGATCTCCATCGATCTTGCCTCGGCGGCTGCATCTATTCCGCTAAATCCCATCTCCCTGCATTCCTCGCTCTCTTGTTAGCCGCCTACCTATTGCCGATACCTGGTGGTCGCCGCGCATAGCATCACCAGCCGAGCCGAACTAGATATGAGCTGGGCGATGAGGATGGATGTGACCATCGCGATATACTTTGATTTTGGCACGAGTGAATGAATGAATGAATGATACATCGGATTTCTTGTTCTGGAGCGCCCTTTTCTTGCTCATTTCTGTCTTCGGACGATTTGTTCTTGTTTAGACCCGAGAGGCACGAGTTTAGGGAGCAAAACAAAATATTGACACTTCACCTACTGACCTTTGAGGCATAAATCTTGTTACTGGATATGAAGCAGCTACACTGCTTCAGGGACTACTAATATTGTTCTACGAACATACATCAAGTTCAAGAAGTTTGCCATAAAGCTCTAATAAATTGATATATTGTCCACAAGAGTAGGGTTTTTTCGTTTTACTCGACCAGCGAGAAGACGCTTGTAGGAACAGAAAACAGCAAAGTATCTATCTTTAATGATGTAATTATTGCGTTCGAGGGGTTTGCGCTCTTGGAGTCAATAGACTAGGGGTTGCAGATGCAGAAGCACCCTTGGCTATGAGCCGGTCCTCAAGCCATCGCGCAAACTTAACGCTGGGAACATCAACAACGCGCCAAAATACATCTCCCGCCCAGATGGAAACAGGTAGACAAATCAGCCAACCTATTAAGAAACCGAAACAATATTGGAAATTTGTTTCTTTGCCTGTAACTTCCCAGATGTTTGGCATAAGCGAATATCCCAGGGAGTGGAGAATGGGCCCATGGACAATGTAAAACGCGTAAGATATTTTGCCCAGATACTGGGAGAGAGGATTGGTGAAGAGCTTTTGGATATCGGGCGAGTGGTTGATGCTGAAAACGATCAAGGCCGCACCAACTGTCTGCGGGAATCGGTGAGGCTCCCCGTAGGTCCATGGGGTGATTTCCCAGAGCCATCTGTAGCCTGGCGTCCATTTGAATCCGAGGTTAGGACACGAGCCGATGTAAAGGCCGATCACGAAAACTCCGATCCACAAGCTCCGGCGAGAGATAGTGGCAAATATTTTACCACTATGTGGGAAGCGGATGTGTAGGTTGTCATCTGTAACTGATGAAGCTGGCCGCTCCCAGGTTCCATTGATCTGATCGATTTCGGCCATTTGCATGCCCACCAGAAACAAGACAACGTCCCATCGGCCGTAGCGCATACAGAACCAGGTCAGAGTCGCGACGAGGGTCATGCGCACGGGAGAAACCAGGCGCGAGGTCGCTAAGGTTGTGAGGAAGAGAACGAGAGAGCAACGGAACTCGACTGGGATGGTCCAGAGGTGGGGGTTGTAATTATTGTAGTAGAGAGACCAATCAAATGGGTTCATTAAGCGTGCCACCGTGTAATACCAGTCCCAGGACTGCTTGTATAGAGATTTGTAGACTGGCGGATGCTGCTCATTCGTGCCGACAATGGTGCGTCCTTCCTTGATCACCCCCCAGGAGTAATTGTAAACACCAAGTCGAACAGCAATAAAGACACAGGCGAGACCAACGATAGATGGGATGTACAGACGCAATGCTCGCCTGAAAGTTGACGACGCCAGTACGGTGAAGGTCTGGTCGAAGGATCGAGACCGAATAGTCCTTATAGGTTTGTAGGAAAGAACGTAGCCCGAGATGACAAAGAAGATGGCGACCATGATATGCCCGGAAATGAGAAGATGAAAAAAGGGCAATTGGTGAATTCCCCAGTTCTCGCCTGCGAATCCCCATCCGACCGCGACTTTCCATGTATATGCGAAGAGAAAGTGGAAGTTGAAGACTAGCAGACAGGCCCAGCCTCGCAGCCCGTCGAGCGCAGCGATCGCGTGCAATTTGGCCGGCTGTTCTGGCTCAACACCCACATATTTCTGCAGGAAGCTGGGCGTGAGAGCAATGTTTAATCTGAAGAGTAATTCTTCCGCACTGGCCAGCCAGTTATCTTGCGACCTTGTCGAACCATGTGAATTGGCTAGTATGTTTGAGGGGTGGAACTGGGAAAACCCGTTCCAGCGCGAGGACTGATCAGAGCTGCTAGTTTTAGAGGCCTCGAGGTCTTCTAGGGGTATGTCGGTCGTTGTTGGGGTGCGGTTTTCGCGGTTTTCGAGGTGGGATGCCATGGTGGTCGAGGTGCGCGCAATTCCTCAGAGCATGTCTCGTGCCACGTGGGGCGCAACAGGGGGCAATGTTATGTTCAAATAATCATCAAAAGCGGCCACGGAAGTGCCATAGAAGGCAGACGAAGAGGCGAGGAGGATGAAGGAGCTCGTCCAGCGAGAGGGTCTTTGAAATGGGGAAGCTAACGTTGCCGTGTCCACATCGGCAGAACGCAAGCCGAAGTACGTCAGCGGGTGTTGCAATGCCTTGTCTCACCTTCTCCACTTGCCATCGAACCTAAGTTAGACCCAAAGAAATACAATGATAAAAAACAACCAAAATCAGCAAAGCAACCGAGATAAATGTTGAAAGTAAAAAGCAGAAGTTCAAAGTTTCAGGAACACAGATCCAACACGAGGCGTTGATCACCTTCCTTTACGGGTTACAGTGACCCGTGTTCGGCCATTTCTTAACTTGAGCCAGGACGTTACTCAATTGCTACGCAAGCGCCATCCATTACAGTGAATTTAGAAGCGCAGAATAACTTGCGTTTAGATAACATACAAAGTGAGGCACCGCTAATTTTAAATGTTAAGAAATCCGTCGATATGTGCTCCATAGGCACTTCGACCCTCAATCTATGCTCCCATACGACGCATAAAATCCAAGATCAATTGGTTTGTTTTTTCCGGACACTCATAAAATGGCATATGACCGGCTTGATTGAGTGCATGAAATTCGACCTGGCCAAACTTTTCCTTGGCGAATTTCTCGACCTTGTGCACATCCAAGTGTTTATCCTTTGTACCGTGAATAATGCAGATGGGCAACTTGGCTCCAGCTGCGAGGATGCTGTCTGAGTCTTGTTGCTTACCTGCCGAGGCTGATAAGCATTCATCAAGTATAGATGCTGGATAAGAGTATACCTGGGCGAGAATGATACCACGCCATAGCCATTTATTTTCGGTGTAGATTACATACCCGTCGGCGACACAAGAGTCTACCAGAAAGACTATGGCTTCTGAAAGTTCAGTCGCATTTGCGTCTAAATTGGCTAATGTCTGGAATGTCGGTCCCATCAAATTGTTGCCGACTTCCTTGAAGGCAGAAAAGAACGGAATCCCACCCAGATAAATTATTCCAGATAACTTTCTCCAAGATGCTCACAGATATCGGATGAAATGGTCCCGCCAAAGCTCCTGTGCATAACGTTATAAGATGTCCTTGACGCACAAATTTACCAATTGATATACTTACCATCCTGCTAAGACTGGCCTTTGGAGATTAAAAGACTCACATATAGCTTGGAAGTCCTCTGCCATGCACTTTGAAGTATATGCATCGGCTGTCGTGGGTTGGTCACTACGAGCATGACCACGGCAGTCATATCGGACCTGATCATCATAATTAGTTTCTCAATGGATGTGAGCTTCACCTCTGATTGATTATACCAGATGATACTTTTGTAGAGATAAGTCACCAAACTGTTTCTCAAAGGCCATCGAAGAAAAACCAAATCCGGGGAGGAAGACTATAGCGGGCCTGGTATGATCTCCCGTTTCCTCAGCCCATATCTGGGTCCCATCAGCTGAAGTGACGAATCTGCTGATCATTGTCATTTTCACCATTATAGTCTACTGTGTAAGAATAAGGGATCATTTTAGATGAGCCATGTTTGGCCTTTTGTATCTCTCGCTGTTACCATTATAAGTACGTCGGTCCCGGCTTTTGCAATTGACCGAATATTATTCGGGGTCGGATAGACGAAACCGACCGCAGCCTTATCCGATCCGTGTTCGAGACATAGTTATCAATGGAAGGGAATTGTCTTGGGACTATTGACTTCTTTTTACGAATTTATGCTCTGTGTCTACAGAAAGGTTTACTTCTTCCAAAGGCTGTATACTTCGTGTGTGCCTTGATGCCTGATCCGAACGAAGATTACTCATCATCACATGACTTTGGTGATTTGTGGCCTTTCTGCGAAGCTTCTGCCTAAGCATTATACTCATCATGTTGAATAATGGTAAATGAAAAGATTAGCGATAGATCAATGAAATATATGTATTATCGCAAAAGCTACACTGTTCAGATATCTTTCCCGAGATCTAGAGTGATTTTTATTGTCAGATTAATTATCTTGTCATATACTCATAGATCGAGCTCTAGCTATACTATAGCTCAGCTTGTTCTCGTGTGAGAGCTCCGACATACAAAAAAAAAACAACATATCAAGATCTTCTAAGACTATCAATAGGAAATAAAACAACTATATAGCCCAGAACCTCTACTTTACTGTATACTAAGCCTGTAGTTTCTATCCAGTGAACTTCCCCGAAGCGGCGATGATCCTCCAAGCTCCCTAATTCGCGCGATTCGGGGCGAGAACTTCTCTCCCTTCCTCTTTGTCCTGATTTATTGAGCCCTCCCACCCTCCACCTTCGCGACTCCTTCTGTGCTCGTCTGGATGTCGCGATCCTTCGCGCACGATCTTCCTTAATCCCTTTTGGGTGGTCGTGGTCGCACCCCCCCGAATACCAGCGTCATGGATTTGCGCACCATCATGAATACTGATGCCGGCGGCGCATCCAAAGCCAAAGCACTGCCGCCCAACCAGTCGTCCAGCCCTGCCTCTGATCTATCTCAGAAACAGCGCGCTCAATCGGCCTATACAGAGTATCCAGCACGTCCCCCACAGCCTCCATTGCAACATCCACCGCATGCCTCACCCGAGCGATCCTCGCCCTACGGGCCTACCCAATCACCATACCAGCAGTTCAACGCAGGACCCCCTCCGATAAATACAGCAGTACAGTCTCAAAGAACGCAAAGCCCTACACATGTCTCTACTCCCTACGGTTCCGGAGCGCCCGACCCATATGGTGCAGCGGCGTACAATTCGCATCCCCAACACCCCGCGGGCCCCTTGGCCTCCCCATATACACCACAGCCCATGAGCGCAGGAGTTCAAAACACTGAGCCGGCATCATATTTTGCTCAGCAGCGTTCCCATTCTCTTCATAGTGTTATGGCCAACCCGCGCCCCATCACCCGAGACAGTCCGCCTTCCGTCCCCCAGCCTCATCCATCGCATCAATTCTCTCCCTCCGCCCATCAGTCGGTACCGGGAACTCCTTTGGGACCTCCACCTGCCTTTATATCGCGTCAATCACCATCTGCCCGACCAAAATCTTCTGGTCGCGATTCTCCACGAAATCTTTTGTCCAGTCCTCGGACTGCTCATGACCGGCAAACACGAGATCCTACACAAGTGCCATCGCCATCAAGACAACGTCAATTCTCTCCCCCACTCCCGACCGACCGATCACGCACCTCCCTTCCATCCCACTGGTATAAAGCAAGAGCAATCGGAGACTGCAAGCCCTGAATTTTCTCGGCAAAATAGCATTGCAGCAAACTCTGATTCCGCCGGAGCTGGTCCGCGTCGCCCGTCTGAAGACAAGTGGAACGATAGTCCTACAGCACCATTCCATTCTGGACCGGGGTCAGATTCACGCGCCTCACCTATTGCGACATCCCATACGCAGATAAACAGCTCGCCATCGGCCTCGCGAAGCGGTTCTCATTTCAAGATGGAGATTGACCATGAGCCAAACCAGCGCATATCAAGTCAGCCGCCGAAGAAAAAAAGGAGGCGATACAATGAGCCTCCAATTTATGCCCAGCGGAGCGTGCGTACCAAAGGCAGACCCCCGATGATCCCAAATCCTCAGCCCCCTATTCCGAAACACGCCAGGCAGTTGCATGAAGAGCGACAGCTCAGCCGTCGGGCTTCCTCAGCAACTGGAGCTGCAGTTACGGCCGTCACTCCTACCTCCGTTCGAACACCTGTTGCAGCGCCACCAAGCGCCAACGGTCCTCCCACCCCGGCTGCAGCCTCAGCACCGACTCCAGCACCGGTAACCGCGCCGAGCACCAACAATACCAGCACCAAAGCGGTGGGAATTTTGGGACCGTGGGAGCCGTCAATCACCGGATTCATTCCTCACGAAGAAGTTACAAAGCTTCTCTGCGATTTTCTATTTCAACATGTGGTGATGAGGAACGACGTGGCCACCGGCTCCGCAGCCGCTGGGCAGGGTGCTATCATCGAAATAGAAGGGAAATTGGGCCATGTAATGGACATGGACAGAGGAGAAAGGCTGAATTTGCCAATTCTTACTGAAACCGTTGTCAACCGAGATATTCCACGATTCCGCACATCGTTTGAAAGCAGCATGACTGTTGTAAGTCTGCTTTGACATGAACAAAAGCCCCATGACAATTTCTAACCATGAGATCTCTACAGGAACAACACCGTGCCATGAATAATTTCCTGAACGAGGCAGTCAAGGCTTCCATGCCTGGTACAAACTCCACTCGTGTTCCAATATCTTACGCACACAAAAAGGAGCGTGATACCTTTTACGAAGTGTCTCCCGCCGATCTGCCTCCAGTAATTCGCCAAAACCTAAACCCTCGCCACAAACCAAAGGTCCGGGTGACAACAGACCAACGGACTGGTGAAGTGCTCGCAAAGATCGTCAAATGCCGTGTCGCCGATATCGATGTGTGTAGTCCACGTACAACCGTCGACTGGCGCGTGAGCGTGAACCTAGAAATGGAGTACGAAGGTGATCATCGCAACCTGCCTCTAGTGGACATGTCCAAAGGAGGCCGTGGCGAGCGGAACAAGGACCGCATGAGCTACCGACACTTGGCCTACCAAGTTGATCTGACCCAAGTAGCCAAAGCTGAGGTGAGTCCACTGCTACCCATCTTTTAGTCCCTGTGTTACCATATTCAGTCTTCTGACCTTTCAAACAGCCTGCAACGAAAAACGAATTCGAACACGAGCTCGAAGTCGAAGTGTCCGCTGATGAAGTTCGCCGACAGGGTCAACTTGCAATGAACGGGGACCCATCAAATCAGTATGAGGAGTTGGTCAAAGGTTTCGTGGATAATATTCGCGTGCTGGCACGAGCGGTGCCACCTTGATGAACTGTTTTATATTTGTAACATGTATTCTGGACTAATTCGGGGTTACTCGATGACATTTCTTTCCTCTCATTTATCTTACACGTGCTGATACGGTTTATTTGCATTTCCGGGGTTGAAAGGTACATGCGGTAATAGAGAGAAAACAATGATTTCGAACGGCAATTTTCCATGGTTGTTCGGATGAAATACTTGACGTGAATCGCTAGTAAACTCATAGACCTCTCGAAAAGTATCCTGGCTATATTTACCTGTTTCCTTGGTAGAGGGAGATCTTAATTGCATTCGGAATATCTTATACGATGAATCTTGTGATTGCTTCCTATGTCATCTCAACTTGTAATTCACTTTGCTATATATTGCCGTGTCTACGTGTTTATCCTGCCCAGGTGGTCGCAAAGTCATTGCCCCAATATGGCCTGAGCACCTTCATCGCAACGAGTATCAAACAAGTCTTGTTTTATCATTGGCACACCTGCCTAGGTAGACGATCTGATTTTGTTCATTTTTAGAGGGCCTAGGCGTTGCCAAATAGCTTCCACCGCTGATTGACCAGCGCGTCCACTCCAGCCAGCCACTTTTCCCAACATTTTCCGTCGTCTAACAGCAAAATCATGTTTATGCGCTTATAATCACGAGTCTCTTGATCCTCACTCTCATTCTTCAACGCCACTCTACTACTTGGCCCCCAGACCATCCATTTACGGTCCTCGCTATCCACATTCCACGGTGCTAGTCCATTTGCGAATCGAATCCAAGCGGAGGAAAAGTCATGAGCCATCTGCTTTTCCTCTTCATTGAACTCGTTCTCCAAGTTCATAAAAAGATAGAGTAGCTCGTGTGCATGATACGCCGTGCCCTCGAAAGCATTCTGGAGACGCGACCGCTGATCAAAGTGATAGAGGAATGGCTTCTGAGCTGTCTGAGCAAGTACGTAGTTCGGGATCTTGAAAATCGCGTCACCGCACATGTGCTCCACGCGCCTGAGAAACTCTTCTTGTGGAGAATCAATGGTGATTCCGTACGCCTTTAGGATTTGATCCGTGTGAGCCTCATCGCTAATATAAGCTTGAAGCACCCGGCGGACAGAATGGTAGTCATCCTCGAGCAGGTTCAAGTGGAAAATGACACCTTCATGGTAGGTATCACCGAACATATACCCTTTCAACCATGATGGTGGGGTATTGACTCCCAGCGGGTTGACTCCAGAACGATAAAACCACCCGTCTAGACATGGATTTCCTGTGCCCGACGGAACACCTTGAACATCCGGAGTTGCATTTGCAAGTTCCTGTTGCGGAATAGCACGCAGCTGATCCAAGGCTTCAGGCGCAGAAGGATCAATCTCGAAACGATGGCAAACAGCCTCAAAAAAGCGGTCATGTTGCTCGATCGTCCATGCTGGAATGGCCGCGGATAGACCTGACATGCACACAGCCCGATGAAATACTGGTGGGCTCGCGGCCAGCAGCTGATTGCTGATTGAGATGCCCCCAGCAGATTCACCAACGGCAGTCACATTCTGAGGATCACCTCCCAGGAATTTGACATATTGCTGCACCCAGTCGAAAGCGACTTGTTGGTCTGTGAAGCCAAAGTTTCCGCTACCTGCATGTCCATCGCTCTTGAGTTCATCGGCAATGGCTTTTCCAGCAAGGAATCCACCAATACCGACGCGATAGTTGAAGTTTATGCAGATAATTGGCAAGCCAATGGCGATGCTTTGGGAAACTAGGTTCACTGCATCGAAGATTGGGAGATTTGCGCCTCCGTACAGTAGGGATCCGCCGTGGACGTAGACGAAGACTGGAAGGCCTTGGCTGCCTTCTTTCAATGGATACGGAATGACGATATTCATGACGAGAGCAGACAGTTCGTCGACTGATCGAGGATGAGAGAAATGTGCTGCCGGAGGAACAGGTACCAAGTCATCGGCATCATCTCCATCGACAATGGGACTTGGACAATCGTTTCTAGTCGAAGGTTAACATAAAAGTTTGACACTGTACAACCAAGAGATGATCTTACCCTAGTCTTGTTCCATCATGATGACCTCCCTCCCAGTTTGTTCTCAATGTTGACCGTGACCAGCGCTTTGAGAGATGGGCATACGGAATACCACAGAATTGCTGGACGCCATTGGCATACTCCAACCCGTTCACCGTCCCTAGACCAGGGATGGTGGCCTCACATACTCCGATAGGTACCTGAAAAGACATTTGAGTTGTTATTGATTTCTATATTGTTTATCTGCGGTATGTTATATATTGAAAAGGTATAGTCTTGGCTTGTCATTGCCCGAATAGGCAGTCCGACCCGTTATCAGCAACAACTCCACTTCAATTTCCCCGCATTTGCTGTACATAATGCAGAAGCTTGCATCCGACCTTATTCCTTTCTTGATCCCCCACATTCGGAATGTCGACCCGCTCATCTCAGGGATGCTGGACGTGCAAGCGCCGTCGCAGGGCCTGCGATAAGGCGCGTCCGACATGTCAGAATTGCACGCAGCGGGGGCTTGACTGCGAAGGCTATGAGGTACGATTGCGCTGGGGAAGTGGCATTGCCTCCCGTGGTCAGTTCACGGGGGCAGATAAGCCATTGAAGGAGAGTGTCCCGTCGAGGCCGAAGGGTCGTCAACGAGATCTCAAGAGGGAAAGAAAGAAACTAGACGCATCGCCTAGTGATACTGGCCAATCAACCAGTCCTGGGAATTCAAGTTCGAGTCTTGATGAGTCTCCGAGAGATGATTACGCCATGGTTCCTAATCCCGAGAAAAACCTTTCGCTTCGCTTAGAGAGGTCTAAACAGGACGAGGCCTTGTTCAATGAATGTGAGTTTTGAGGTGAAATGTGGAACTCCAGAAGACTAATTCTTCAAGTTCTGAATGGTGGTATCAACGTACTGCATTCCACCACTGCCCAAGAAGGGATGTTGCAACCTCGACTACCTCAACTGTGTCAAGAGTCCAGTGCCTTGTATACAATATGTTTGGCCTTCCAACTTTCTCTATCATCCTATCAATCACCTCTATTCTTCGAATACTTCGACGCAGCACTAAGAGAGTTTCGATCCGAACTGGCCCAAAGCACCATTCTATCGGATGCGACCCTGACAGCAGGACTACTGCTGTGTAGCATTGGCGTACGTCACCCCCAAATTCCGAGTCCATCTACACACGTTAGGTTCTGACCCTCTACTCGAAACAGCTGATGCATGGTTTACCGTGGACTGTCCATCTGGAAGGAATGCACAATATATTACAAAGCCATGGCCTAGCCGATAGACATCGCACAGCCGCACAGACTCCATTTCGTACTCACTTAGTGGAGGTAATGGGAGTAATGGACCTGCCCTTCTTCTCGGTTGGTCGTCAGACCCCCTGTATCGGAATTTGGCGCCGCTACTGTCAGCCCATTTTACCCAGAGAAGGAGTTGAGCCCGTGAGTGGCTTGCCCCGAGCTCTGGTGGACCTATTCGCCGGTATCTGCATCGATACGACAGAACAGAGTTTCTGGGATTGGCCCGGCGAGCCGGGAAACTTCCTTCACTGCTATCTATGGGAAGCCTATCGCTTAGCTGGGATCTTGACTCTCCGTCGTCATGCACGAGCGGAAGAACGTCAATCGCGAGATATGCGGAATTTTTCGGCGTGGCGTCAACCTAGTGCGTGCCCTGCTGATGCAACTGTTCTTGTAACTAGGATCCTGGCGAATATTGATGCACTTCGGCTTGCGTGTGTTGAGCGCCCGGCTGAGGAATCGTTTATAAAAAATGCAATTCAATTCCCTATTGTTGTTGCTGGATTGGAGGTTGCGATACTATGCCAGAATCCACAGTGGCAGCATACTATTCGGAAATGCATGCTTGGTACTCGACAGGATGAGATCTTGTACGATTTGCTACAGGAGATGTGGCAGAAGAATGATCCAATTCTTAGTATTGATAGTTTAGCGAGAGCAAGGGGAGTGGAAATGGGTTTATTATGATTTGGTCTATATTATATGAGAACTCGAGCGCTAGATGAGATTTCTATTTACCAGTTATCCAAATGCTTATGTACACCTGAGATCTATTGAGATCTATTGACTTTGAAGGCGATCACTTCCCCGGACGAATCATAGCCCAAAACTTCAGATTCTGTTCCTCATCCAGCAGTTCTACCTCATCAACCACCTGAAAGCCAAAGTTCTCATAGAACCCAATATTCTCTCGTCGAGTGCACTCCAGGTATACTGGCTGGTCTCCAATCTGTTCCAAAATACACATCATAACGCCCCCTCCAATTCCACGCGATTGCAAGGAGGGATGCACAGCAACGACCTCGAGATACCACATCGTTTTCTTTGAGTACTGAGCTTGTGCACTCTCCAATCCCTTCTTGTTCGCTGCAAAAAGTTGATCGACTCGCTAGATAGATTAAAATCAGCATTGAAGTGCATAAAAAAAAACAAGCGAACACGTCCAGTTATACTTACCAGTTCCTTACAACCCGTATCATGTGCCGGCTTCAAAATATCTAGCCAAAACAACTTCCACATAAGCCACAGTCTTGATAAAGACCAGCTTAATTGTTCCTTGGGTGGGAACAAGAAGACCACAGCGCCTGAATCTTCACCACCTGATATTACACCTGTGATTGAAGGTTGTGCCTCCTTTGCCAGCGTAGTATCGGTCTCGACTGACACTGTGGATTCCTTTTGCTTCCGCGGGAACTTCAGCGCCATCTCATCGACATTGTCCGAGTGAAGCACCCTGCCATGAGCCATCACGGACTGGATGCGTCGATACTGCCATTCCCATACTGACTTGTCTGGTTGAGCCCACGGCGTTGCATTTGGGCGCAACCATTGGATCAGCGGATCGGATGAGAATGCAGCGTTAACAGTGCGGATAGCAGCTGCAATTGATGTTTCTAAACAGAATGTATCAGTTGATGAGCCCTGGTACCTTTACAATGGGGGAAGCTTGGACCATTTCGAATTTGACGTAAGTCGACTTTTGGGATCGACTTAGACATGGTATGTTCTAGCTTGAGCTTCGATAACCGATTTCCCAAAATAATGCAAGGTCAAGATTGCTTTCGAGGTGGCTATTGGGGATTGATAAGACGCGACAGAGTATATGAAAAACATCCATGTAGTTGGCTGAACGTTGGGATTTTACGCGAGATCAAGATCCACGAAGTTATACTTTCGATAAGGAACATTGTTCGTACTTATTTCCCCGGTGTGTCCACCTACTCTTTCGAGCTAAGAAAGTCATGATGTGGAGAATAAAGATAGAGGTCTGTGCAGTTCGATAGCTTTTCATCCAAGCGTTGTGTTCTTGGCAAATGTTGTTAGAGTAGTCTAGACCCATTGAGGAAGGCCGACGCCCGCAGCCATATCTTGAGATGTGGCAACCCCGGCAAATCAGGACGTGTTCTTTCTCCGCATCTCCCCCGGATAACGATGCGCACGACCTTTCGCTTGTCAATCCAATGCTTTCGGTTTGAGTGGCGCAGACATAGTGTCCATCATGCGTATCGCTATGTTGAATATCTGCCATGAAAGATATGGTTAAAAGCATCCCCTGACCCCTCTCCATCCTCCACGGAACAATCTGGTTCCCAATTGCAATATGGCCGATACTATTGAAGTTTCTACTTCTGCGGAGCGAAATGATCTTCCTCCAGGAACCTTCTTATTGATTCGAGGTATAGTGACGCGAGTTATTCACAAACATACTGATCATTGACTTGCTCAATAGAGGATGAATACGATCTCAACAACCAGCGGGTCGTGATGCTTGATCCAGTCCCTACCAGTGACCCAAATGAGCCATTGGTATGTCTATCTCCTTTCGGAGACAAATGAGTGCACGGAACTAAAATATATCCACAGAACTGGAGCACTGCTCGCAAAACTGTCAACTTCACTATCGTTCTCGGCATGACTGTCGTCATATTTACAGCGTGAGACACCAATATCAGCCTTGTTCAAATGTCACCCCAGCTGAAACACTTGAATAGACTCTCCGTGCAAGCTATTTTCTGGCAGCAAATGGTTGTCGATTTGCACGTTACCTACACGGAGCTTAACAGGGCAATGTCCGTCAGCTTTGTTGGCTTGGCCATGGGATGCTATCTGTTTATTCCCCTGGCAAAGAAATTTGGACGTCGCCCTATATATATTGTATCAACCATGCTCATGGTGGCCACCTCCTTTTGGTCGGGCAGTCTGACGAGCTTGACCGATCTTTACGTCTCCAATTTACTGCAAGGTTTGGCTGGTGCAACCAACGAAGCTATTGTTGAGATTACGGTAGGTGCCAAGCATGATTTGTAACTGAATGTCTGACTGACCTCGCATAGATTGCGGATCTCTTCTTTGTACACCATCGAGGCCGGATGAATGCTTTGTATATGATTATGGTGATGATTGGCGTACGTTAATCCATGAGTATCTGTGAAGGATCTCTACTAACTGGAAGCCCTAGTCTTTCCTGTCCCCCATGGCTGCCGGCACTCAAGCGACCAACCAAGGATGGCGGTGGTCCTACCGCACCATGGGAATTTTCAACGTCGTTTTCCTAATTCTTTTCATCTTTGTATATGAAGAGACGAAATACGTCCCAATGATTACGGGTCAATCCCAGTCTGGGCCAGAAACGAACGATAGCATCACCAAATCCGATGACAGTGATCGAAAGCAAGCACCTCAAACAGAGACGAAGTCTACGCAAATCGTCGAACCAAGCACGTTGCATCATGAAATAGACTCCAGCATTCCGATTAATGGATGGCGCAAACGTCTAGCCCTGGCCACCCCAACACAGGAATCGATCTGGCCATACTACTATCGACCCATCTACGCGTTATTTAGCTTCCCAGCTGTCATGTATACAGCCTTACAATATGCCTCGGGTGTAGTATGGCTCACGATACTGTCTAGTGTTCTATCACTCACATTCCCACTCCCACCATATTCCTTCACTTCCGAGCAAATCGGTTTTATGAGTGTGGGTCCGTTCATTGGGAACCTCATTGGCTCGATCTATGGTGGTGTGTTGGGTGACTGGTCGATTCTGTACTTTTCACGCAAAAACAAAGGCTATTTCGAGCCGGAGATGCGTCTTTATATTCTGCCTATACCTGCTGTCTTCATGACAGGTGGTTTGATCATGTTTGGCGCTACCATTGCTAGGGTAAGATGTGCCAATTTCCTCTAGAGCTTGGCTTTTTTGGGCTTCTCTAAGGATATCGTTCGCTAATTTCTCTGACTATTAGGGTATGCATTGGATTTATCCCAGTATTGCTGGAGTTTTCTTTGGGTTTGGGCTGGGCAGTATTAGTGATGCTGCATTAACACTGGTTATTGATAGTTACCGTGAGGTATGTTGCTTGGATGATTTTCCCTATGCTATCATCTTTCATGCTGGAACAGAGTGACTAAACAAATTCTGGTATTTAGATCACAGGTGATGCTTTTACTGGGATTGCGTTTATGCGTAACGCGGTTAGTATTGGAATTCCGTTTGCAATCTCCCCTTGGATAGAGCGGGATGGACTCCAGGATATGTTCATCGCTTGTGGATTCATCTCTCTTGCGATTACCTCCCTGATGATTCCGATGATATTTTGGGGCAAGGATGCTCGACGTGCCTCGGCCGCACGGTACTATCGAGTCATGGAGAAGCAGGGAAGTGTCAGGCATTGAATGATACCGGGTATTGAGGTAGTGGATGTTGTCGTGTGAGTTGTTTGAAGATGTAGAGGGAGATTTCCGTTTAGTTAGGCTTTACCTGGCAGTTTATGTGGGACTCTATAAGGCTATAATTTCAAATGAACATCCAAGGACTGGTATTATTCGAACTGTGTGAGGCTACAGACCAAACTATATTTTACTTGACTATGATAGCAAAGACAAAAAGCCCATTTCAGACCTCTATAGCATTTAAACCTACTACCATGCAGCCAGTCAAGGCATAGAGGACACTTCTGAAGTTCTTGGCACTATATCCTTCACTATTCTGCAGTATAGATGCCGATTTCGGCACTCCTTGTAGGAGAAAGGCCAAGCGCTAGGTGTCCAACCAAAACTTGGTCAAATTAAAACACTCTACATATCCCCTATAGATGCGCTTGGCGTTGAGAGCCAGGCGCAGACCTCGGCAGCTCAGCATCAGCAAGTCGTTCCTCCGAAACAAGCATTTGCTCTGGAACCCAAGAAAGATCTGCATCAACTGCAGGGTCCAACGTCCCGTCCTGCTGGAGCAACATAATAGCCAAAGCCTTTCCGCAAAGCCAACATTGCACCATGCCCTCCCCGCCGAATGCAGCGCACACCCACTCGGCTCCAAGCCCCTCATCCGAGGATGATCGACCTGTCGCCGAGACCGGCAATTGTCCCACCCACGGGAAACCGTCCGAACTGAACGCCATGTTTCCTGTCCACATTGCCTGCACCGGGTCACCTTGCACCCGGCCCCAGGACTCCCGGCCAAAGACTGCGCTTAATGCACCAGAGAGGTGGATATCAATGTATACAGACATCTCGTCATCTCTAGCTACTCCCAACTCTGCAATTCCGCCGAGTTCACCTTGACCAAACCCTCCGCCGAACATCATTTGTCCTCCAGGAAGTTGGGTCAGATAGTCGAAGCCGCGATGGTAATTGAAGAGCCAGGAGTGCTCGTATGCTTGGCAGGGGAATTTGTCTCCAGGAGTTTGCGCAGACATCTGTCCTCGCACGGGAAATATGCGGCCACGTAAACCAGGGACTAAATGGCCGACGTGAGAATTCGTGCAATGGATGACATTGCGAGCGGAGATGATTCCTCGATCTGTCTGGACCTTATACTTGTAGGTCGAAGACAACTTGGTTTCAATCGATGTGACCGCTGTATGATCGTTGACTTGAAACTCCTCTGGATAGTCTGCGAGAAGTCTAGCCAGTATACCTGTGACAAATTTGTAAGGCCACAGTGCACCAGCAGGACCGGCAACAACACCCGTTGCATTTGCAAGCTTGAACTCCTGCCATTGGCACATGTTAGCCAGTGCATTTGAATTGCACAGTCTAATGAGGGAAACTTACCTCTGGCATCAATTCTCGGTCATATGAAATCCACTCTGCCGATTCTTCTGGCATGCCCTCTTTGAACCGTTGAAGTCTTTCCAAAGCGTCTTTCCATGGCTGATCTCCAAAGAAAGCACTCAGAAACTGTACCTTCCGTGCCTGAACCTCCTCTGTGAGACCAAGCTCTTCCGCAGCATCCAGCATTTCACGCAGATGCGATAACCGGAAGCGCATAGTCTTGCGGGCAACATCCTCCCCATACACATCTGCTAGCTCGGCATAATCATCTGCAGTTTCGAGAATGTGGCCACCATTTCGCCCAGTAGCTCCACTGCAGATGTCTCGAGCTTCAAGGATGACGACAGCTGGATGGGATGGGGCTGACGATGCAGATCTGACACCGTTTTGAAGAAGCGTACGCGCTATAGATGCACCTGTTATCCCCGAGCCAATGATCACCACATCGGCACTTGATGCGAGGGGCTGCATGGATCGCTGCGCGAACTGCGGGTGCGGCGTCTGCGTCCAAAAGGAGGAAGTTGTGATATCATGGGGAATACCAGGGTCCGAATAGATACGGTCAATAGCCTGTTGCCGATCTAAGACCGAGATCGAAGAATCCTCAAGAAGGAACTGGGCAAAAGGCATTCTGGTTTAATTTTGATCTAATTTGAAATGATGCTTCTGGCGCAAAGATTGGGGGGAATATGAAGTTACAGTTAGAACAGAGAAAGGAGCCTAAAATACACTATCAGAAGAGCGAATGACCTTCACGAATCACATGCAGCATGTTGTACTTCCTTCTTTGAGCGCGTCTAACCACACTTTGCATCTGACTTTCTTTATGTTTTGCGCGTGAGCCGTTTTATTGATAAGGTGCGTCCACCTACCCAATTGGACTCGTGCGGAGATGATTCCCCACTTCCATATCTTGGGGTTGATATACACGAAAGCAGCAGGTCCAACAACTATAAATGCAGGGATTGAGCCGAGGAAATAATGAGCAAATTAATATCTACGTCGAAGAGTTATACTTGCTATCATGTCTTCGATCCCGTCACCCGGAAATGGCCTGTTCCCTGAAGGCCCGCAAATGCGCCAACCCTCTCTTGCACATCTCTATCGACTAGAATGCGATATCGCTAAGGAGGAGATCAATATTGGTGCTCCGCATGATGCTGGTGTCATCCGCAGCATCGCAAATATCCTGCGAGGCAGCATAAAAGGCCCCGGAATTGAAGGTTCTATTCTGCCCCTTGGAGGAGCAGACTGGGCAACTGTGGTGAAAGGGACACACGTAAGTCTTCAGGAAGTCTTTGTGATCATCCAGTAGATTTAATTTAATATCAATGACAGTCCATGACCCTTGACGCCCGCTACACCGTCCGAACCACCGATAATCATCATCTATACATCCGTGCCCACGGTCTCTATCGTCCGGGACCAGGCACGAGCTACGCAAAACAAGTCGAAAGCGATCCGATGATGATGCCACCACCGACAGTATCGCAGGACGATGTGGAATTTTTTTCGCACCTGAGGATCGAAGCTGGGCCGGGTCCATACAACTGGTTGAATGGGTTGGTCTGTCTTGGAGTCATGGTTTGCGAAGGAGAGAAGATTTGGATTGATGCGTACCATCTCACAAATTTCCCGGGTATCAAGCCTGAAGATGTAATGGCAAAGGCATAGATTGCCGACGCAGCGGCAGATAGATAGCTTTTCAATTACCGACCTCAATAGATGAAGGGAGATTTATTGAAAACCACGCAGTGAGAGGTTGATGATTGAGTATGTAGTACGCAAGGTAGACTCGTAATTTGGATCGGAATACTATATTTACGTGCCTCCGTATGTGTCTTGGCAACTACCTACTCACGCTATGATATACCCTGATCGTGGTCATATATGCGGTAGCTATGATCTTGGGGCGACTGACGAATGATATGCATTAAACCGGCTCTTTTTACCACCTGGAATTTAAGAGCCGTTGCAATGTTTGAGGGGCATCCTCACAATTTTCTAAAGGGAACCACAGCCGATTAAAGAGCTACCCCGATTAGGCAAGTGGACGCACCGTCGCATCGATCTATGCAAAAGTGGGCCACCGGGTCTTGGAGGCGGATATTCCGACAACGCCGTTATCGCAGTCATTCATCGTGTATATAATCACCGTTGCGTCCAAGATTCGTATTCTACAATCCCCGAATAACCATGGCGAACGAAAACTCCGAGATCCCCGAATGGCAGGAGCTGGTCGCTCGCAAGCGCAACGAATGCCAAGAGAAAATCCCAAGCGAGTGGACGCTGAGTGCTGACCTATTGAATGCACCCCCGCACTTGTTGGAATATGATGCTTCCCGTAAAAGTGGCTTGCTTTCGGAGCTTGAATTGGATCTCACGGAGAACTATACAGCAACACAATTGCTGGTGAAACTTGCCTCTGGTCATATCAGTTCTTTGGCCCTTACGACGGCGTTGTGCAAACGAGCTGCGATTGCGCAGCAGCTGGTAAGTTGTTCTTTTTGTGAACCCATAGACTGCAAATAACTGATGTGTCAAATTTGTCTAGACCTCATGCCTCACTGAGACGTGCTTTCCACAAGCCCTGGATCGAGCTCGGTTCTTGGATGAGTACCTTGAGCGAGAAAAGAAGCCTATCGGCCCGCTTCATGGGCTGCCTATCAGTATGAAGGATAGTTTCTGTATTGAGGGCTTGCAGTCAACCGTGGGATATGTCTCGTTTCTGAAGAATGACCCGGCGACAAAGAATTCTGCTCTAGTCGCAATGCTGTTAGAGCAAGGAGCGGTCCTGTATGTCAAGACGAATATCCCGCAGACAATGATGGTAAGTGACCTTCAAGTCCGTTTGTTCGACTGATTGAGCTAATGAATTCCAGACTGGAGACTCCGAAAACAACATCTTCGGTCGTACTCTCAATCCTCACAATACATCTCTGACAGCTGGCGGGTCCAGCGGCGGCGAAGGCTCCCTCGTGGGATTTCGGGGATCAGTCCTAGGCGTCGGCACTGATATCGCGGGCTCAATTAGAATCCCAGCTCTATGCTGCGGTGTATATGGGTTCAAGCCAACAGCTCAACGTATTCCATTTGGTGGACAGGTCTCAGGTGCAATGGAAGGCCTACCAGGTCTGATACCTGCTGCTGGTCCATTGGGTCACAGTATTGCCGATCTGCAGCTATTCATGAAAACTGTCCTTAGTGAGGGCAAAGCTTGGGAATATGACTCTGCGGCCTTTGCTGCGCCATGGAACGACAGCCCGCGTGCAACCACCGAGAATAATGGAAGTCTGACCATTGGAGTCCTTGCCGAGGATAAAGAATTCCCGCTTCACCCCCCTGTCAAGCGAGCTCTGAATCAAGCTATTGCGAAGCTGACTCGCGCTGGTCACCGCATTGTTTACCTTGAAAGCGACAAAGAAGAGCTTTCTGTCGCTTATTTGTCTCGCCTGGCCTTTCAATATTTCATTTATGGTCCCTCGGACGATAACATCAAATCCAGTGGTGAACCGCTAGTGAAATCGGTGGCCAGGTTTGATTCTCCCATGTTCACTGGTCCATTCCCAGTCGATATGGAACTGGATACATTTGAGAAGATCAATAAGCTGCACAAAGCTCGCACTCGAGTCAACAATGCTTGGCGTCAGGTCTGGGTTGATCAGAAGCTAGATGTGGTACTAGCCCCAGGGGCACAGAACACTGCAGTTGCGCACGACACCTATGGATGGCCGCCGTATACGGTGATGTGGAATGTGTTGGATGTGAGTTTAACCTGAGGCTAGGATTTAGATATCTGGTAACTGACCTTGGGAATGCACAGTATCCCGCTTGCATTATTCCGTTTGGAAAGGCGTCAAAAGAGCTGGATCCGGAGCCAATGAAAACCGATGACAAAGTTCAGCCAAATTGTATGTGAAACCTGTCTCTTTATCGACCCTTGCTAATAGGAGACAGACAACCCAGATGAAGTTGATGGCGCACCGTGTGCCATTCAAATCATCACTCCACGGTTCCAGGATGAGAAATGTCTCTGGGCCGCAGAGATCATCGATCAAGCTATTCGGTTGGTATAATCTGGACGATAGTGCATGTGCATACAATCTTACCCTTTTCACCCCTCTTTTATGTGACTGGGAACCTTGAAATACTTGTGAATCTTTGATGTATGCATAGTTTTGAGCCAAGTACCACCTGGCTTCCATCATCAATAACCTCTTTATGAAGCTTCTAATCTTCGGCATGCCTTTCTGTGTACTCTCTCCTTACTTTTGCAGTGTACTGGGTGCATAGGAAACTTTTTAAAGCCTCCTATGAAACCAATATTGTCCTAATTTTTTTTGAGTAAATACACCTTCAACCTAATTTCTCTACGGAAGTACGAATGGAGTATCCAGAACTTATATGGTGGTAACATTTATGAGAAAGGAAGAAGTCTAAGCTGCTCTAGTCTCGCCCAGTGGTTTTTCAGGGGCACAACCACCTTCAGGAGATCTAACTCAGCGGAAGAGATCATCTCCATCAGTGAATTGCCTATCAGTATCCACAGTGTCGGTCACAATTGACGAGACCATACCTGAAGCTAGCGCAAGAGGGCCCCGATATTGAACAGTGACTACCGCAATGGAAAGCACGCCGACGACTGATCGACATGGAGCAATGGGGGTCGACGCAGAAGAATTGCACAATACAGTAGTATTCGAAATCAGATTTACCTCTACACTTTTAGATTTTCATCTCCAAACCCTAGCCTGAAACACGCTGGTCTAATTTCAGCCATTCCTTTATAATTCCTGTAAAATTATATTGTATTCCCTGGTATCGATAGATGAGTTATTGTTATAATACTGTAATTTACCTTGGGATTCGACAGAATCCTCCATGCAAACAGGCCAGACATGATGGAAACCCTAGCACTGGCATGACCGTCCTTTCATTCATTTCCTTACAGTAGCAACCGCTTCCGCCTTCAATGTCGGACAGTGCAGGAGCTTTTTCAAACCTTAGTCATATGAGTTGCTAAGCCGTATTTGGTTAAACCCATATTTAACAATCCGTCACAAGGACAAATTGTATTATACAAAACGAAGAAAAGGCTAAGTACTAAGTATAATGAGTGCCAATTTACTAATACAGCGCTGAGATGATGCCACGCGCACCACCACGTCATTGCAACTCTGACATAAATATACTGAGCCTCCGAAAGATCGCCCTTGATTCCTAGAACAAATTTATATATATGATGCAAGGATAGCGAAAGACTCAATACATCTCATAAGGCGACTGTGGCAAAGTGTAGTGGGCATAAATACATGCAATTGGGCGACTAGTTAGATCTACCCTAGCACTTCACAAGGAGCCATTTCAACAAGAGATTACAAAGTATCAGATGCTATCTTGCAACTGCAATACTGAATATGTTCAACGTCTCCGCAGGTCACTGAGTCCTATCCTTTAGACCCAAGGCCTTCTCCTTGCCTGCCAGTGCTCGCTGGTACATCTGTTCTGCCTCCTTCAGCTTGCCTTGAACCTTGTAGAGATTGCCAAGGTTTTTGACTGTCTCGAGAGTATATATATGATCAGGACCTAGGACCTTTTCCTTGCCTGTCAGAGCTCGCTCGTACATGTCTTCTGCCTCCTTCAGCTTGCCTTGATTCTCGTAGAGAATGCCAAGGTTGTTGACTGTATCGAGAATAGATATATGATTAGG
The DNA here is from genome assembly GCF_028828015.1 of Penicillium pulvis. Classification (NCBI taxonomy): domain Eukaryota; kingdom Fungi; phylum Ascomycota; class Eurotiomycetes; order Eurotiales; family Aspergillaceae; genus Penicillium; species Penicillium pulvis. Next base: position 3,341,490 of record NW_026643072.1, read on the forward strand.
AGCTAGAGCCTTCTTATACCCTGCTAGTCCTCGCTGGTACATCTGTTCTGCCTTCCTCAGTTTACCCTGACTGAAGAAGAGACCCGCAACGTTGGTGACCATGTCGAGAGTAGATATATGATCAGGACCTAGGACCTTTTCCTTGCCTGCCAGTGCTCGTTGGTACATCTGTTCTGCCTCCTTCAGCTTGCCTTGAATCCTGTAGAGACCGCCAAGGTTGTTGACCATCTCGAGAGTAGATATATCCTCAGGTCCTTGGGCCTTTTCATATCCTAGTAGAGCTCGCTGGAACATCTCTTCTGCCTCCTTCAGCTTGCTTTGAGCGTTATAGACAACACCAAGATTGTTGACTGCTTTGAGAGTAGATAGATCATCAGGACCAAGAGCCTTCTTGTATCCTGCTAGAGCTCGCTGGAACATCTCCTCTGCCTCCTTGAGCTTGCCTTGATAATAGTAAAGATCCCCTAAACGAAGGAATGCCCACCATATCTCAATATTATCATCTAATAAATCTAGATGATATATATGATTGGCGTGTGGAAGAAGCCGTTGCTGAAGCTCTGAGAAGATCCTGTTACTTTCACTAGGCACAGAGTATCCAATGGATATAAGTGCTAGCTCATTAAGCTACATCCAATTCACATTTTTGTCTATATTAGCAACATGAAGGCACCAGTCTTGTACTACTGGATGCATAATATAGCTTCCTTCTTGTTGCTTACTCTCAAGAAGAGAGAATCTGATCAGAGACTTCACACAAATTTTGAACGCGAGTCCGCTTGATATAGCCTTTTTGAGCCAGTCCGGGATGTTCAAGCTATAGCAGCTATTCTTCACTAACTCGTACCAGATATCATGATTATCAAAACGAGCCAGTAGTAATAGAAAGTCTGCTGCGCTTGGGTCACGCTTCTGGATCTCAAGATATGAGATCATCCATGTTTGTAATATATTGCCTTGCTGATACTGACGACCAGGATTCGATTATAGCTGTAGCTCAGACCAAGATTCTTGGTAGTACTCTAAGTACTCAGTGATGCTAGTTCCAGTTTCACGCATAAACGCCCCGGCGATGATGATGGCTAAAGGCAGTCCACCCAGACGATCAGTAAGAGTAAGGATATCTATATATATTAGCATAATCTATAATATCTTTTCATGAAGTGCCATAGTACCTAGATTGCTGTCAAGTTTGCTTATGGTGTTCTCTGTTGATAGTCCACTACTTTGTAGAAGTAGTTGAGTTGAGTTATAAGAGTCAAGCCTGTGAACCGGGAAAGACTTCCCTAGCTCAGTGAGGTCCTGAAGTCGAGAAGTGATAAGGATGGAGCCATAGTATGCTTTAGGGAAAAATTCCCAAATATCATATCTGTCACCAATAGCGCTGTTGAAGGGGGAGTATTGATCGATATTGTCAAAAATGATTAGCCAGCGCGAGTTGCCATCTAATGCTAGCCAACGTAACATATGCCTGGCTCGTTGCTCCACTTCTCTATCATTAGTGGCCTTGCTATCCCAACCCTGTCCTAGTATTCGGTTTAAGGTAAAACTCAACGATTGCAAAAGTGTATTGAGGTTCTTGCCATTTAGCCAGAAGATGGCTGTAAAATGATCTCTATGATCTCTCGCGAAGCGAATCGCTAGCTGCGTCTTCCCGATTCCGCCAAGCCCGTGAAGAATTGCAACTTTCTGAGATGGTGGTGTGTCTGTTGGTTGTAAATACTGCCATAGACTGTCTAGCTCATCTTGCCTTCCCACAAAATTTATAATCATAGGCATTGTGGTAAGGTCTAGAGGGACATTAAAGCGGTGGACTATATAAAGAAATTTTGAGTTAGTCATTGATTCAAGCTATGTAAGTAGTGCCAATAATTGAAGGATATCTCACCAGAATCTACTAGCGTGTCCTGGGCTATTAGAGTGGTTTCAATAGAATAGATCGGAACCGCCAAGATAAGTTCTTTAGCATAGGCTGCAGCAACCGCCGCCGCATATCCTTGCCATTCTTTAGTCTTGTGGGAGTCAGCATAGTCACAGATACCTCGAATCACTAGGCAAGGGAAGTCATTCATAAGCCCTGCAGCTTCCATTTCCACACAGAGGACCCCTAGGTCTCGAGCCAGCTGGTCTCGCTGTCTACCATCTTTCACTACCTGATTTGCAGATGCAATCAGTCCGTAGTGGATCACTGGCTCCAGCTCTTTATAGTCTCGTGAAAGCCGCGGAACCAGTTTAGATCGATCACAATCAATACATGTATCAGATCCTCTATGGATATATTCTGGTTGATATAAACAGTCCTCTTGAGTGGGCCGTGTAAAAGTTGTAGCTCTGCGCGGGGTCGTTTTGATTTGGATATCAGAGATGAATTCAAGAACTCGACTATCATCTGTGAAGTGGTGGGCTTGGAGGGTAGCGAGGGCAGTCAGTAGGACCTTAGGTGGCCGATTAAGCATCCCCGTCCGCTGAAATCGACCACCACTTAACGCTTTACCGAGATCGTATTGGATCACGCCTCCAGATATATCTGCTGGCTGGCTTACCACAATATCGCCCAGGCGAATGTCTGCGTTGCTGCTTGGAACACCCCCACCGATACCGACCATAAGACCAAATCGGATAGAGCGGAAGCTAGAGAGCAACTGCGTCGCTACCACTGCAGCTGATACAGTGCCATATGCGCCACTTGGTAAGCAGGCAATGACAATATTGTGTTTATCGATATTTCCAAGAATATACGTGTTTTGGTCTGTCGATGGGCGAGGCAGATTCGGGTGTATTGCGTCCAACATTAGCTTTGCGGCTGCCATCTCCAGAGGTAAAGCGCAGATCCATCCAACCGTGTAATCGTCATGGCATAGTGGGGCCTTAGCTGCCATGATGGAATATGTAATGGTGGATTTTGAGACAAATTATCTTATCGTGAGTTCATGGTAAACATAAGATGAACAAATATGTATGCCGCCTAGGGGAGAGAAGAGGGGTAGTTTGAGTGGTATCGCATGCATGGCGATTTCCTGTAAGTTACAAAGGACAAGGTCCCACCCGCGTTATGTAAAATACAGTTTCTATTCCAAGAACAAAGGGTTCGACGGATATACCATGTCCGGATTAGCGTGTTCAAAATTAGGGTTTAGAAAATCAAGTCAAAGAGTAAAGAGGTGAATCTGATTTCGAATATTACTGTACTGGAGGAAACAAATTGAAGGACTCAAACTGGTCATGAGAAGCTTTGGAATGTATTTCTCTTTTCAACTGTTAGAAGTTTCATTTGCAGTTCTGAAGAAATTACATTCGATTCAAAGTAGAATACATATGCGAAGCTGACTGGGTTCCATCCAATATCTATGGAACTGACACGCTTTTTGAAGTGTTGGAAGGTATTGAGTGTGTTGAAAGAACATGATAAGAACTAAGGTTTACGGACTGGGTGTGCCGTCATCATAACGTGGGCCAGCATCGTCGTCGCCGTAGCCCGCACCAGGCGTGGCAGCTGCACCTCCCATGGCCGGCGTTGGTGCATCGTACGCAGCAGGAGTAGGAGCTTCGTAGCCACGCTTGGGTATATCGCCTGGAGTAGGGGCGCTGAAAGCTCCACCCGGGGTAGGGGCATTGTCGGCCCAGCCGCCTGGAGTGGGCGCGGATGCACCGGGGGTGGGAGCAGCGTAGGCACCGGGAGTTGGAGCGGAGTAACCCCCAGGTGTAGGGGCATCATCGTAGTCACGCTGGTCTCGGTTGTTGGACATGCCGGCCCCACCCCAGGCCGGGGTGCGGTTTCCGGCGCCTGCGTTGCCCCAGGCTGGAGTACGAGATCCAGAAGCAAAGGCGTCATATCCAGAGCCGCCGGAGCCAGAGTCGCCATAGGGAGTGCGGGATCCAGAGTTCCATGCTGGAGTCCTGTTACCCATACCACCGTAGGCAGTGCGGCTTCCATCACCATAAGCAGTGCGACTTCCGTCTCCGTATGAAGTCCGGTTTCCGTCGTTCTTCCAAGCAGGCGTACGAGAACCACCCATGCCAGACCAAGCCGGAGTCCGTGCGGACGCTGCGCCTCCCCAGGCCGGGGTCCTTGAAGAATCGGCATTAGCCATAGGAGTGCGCCCACCTTGCCATCCATCTCGGCCCTGAGGAGCACCTCCATGCGGGACACGAGATCCTCTTCCACGGCCCACATCCAATGGCTGTTTAGAAATGGGGCTATCAAACCATTAGCAAACTATACATTAGAAGTCTAGGGACCAGATGATGCAACTCACTCCTTCGGTGTCAGGATATCTCTCTGGATAAGGACAGGCTTGTTTGATGTGTAAAGCTCAACTTGGGCAGTACTATCATCGGAGTCTCGGACGATACCCACCAGACCCTTGTAGCGGCCTTTACGCACAGTCACAGTCTTACCGATCAGTCTGTCACGACCACGCTGGGGAGGCGGCATCGCACCACCGCGGCCAGCGCCGGGCATTTGCATCGCCATAGCAGGATTCATCTTGCTCAGGTCTGGTCCGGTAGGGCGGCCACCCCGGGCAGAAACAGTGACAACGTTTGTTGTTCGCACCACGGAAATGCCAGCATTTTCGGCCTGAGCCTTGTTGTGCAAGAAGAGGAAAGAGCGGTAGATATGGCGAATGGCTCCATTTCTCTGCTCTCCATACACTTCACGAACGGTATCCCCGTGTCGGATTTCTGCGCCATTGCGATCTGTTGCTACTGCATCGCGGCGAGGAGTGAGCTTATTAGCAATCTGGGTTGGAAGAACATTGCGAACAGAGCCGTTCTGATCGATGACGCGAAGAGATTCGCGGTCAACCTTGATGACACAAGCCACGGTGGCAGCACTGTAACAACGTTAGATAGTCGCAGGGAAAAGCATAGGAATCCGACATACTCAAGCTGGACAAGGTCATGAACATCATAAATACCAAGTTGGCCATCGGCGGCCATCTCAGCAGAAATGCGAAGGTCCTTGCTGAAAACAGTAATCTCTTGCATGCTCATATCACTGAGCAGAGTAACGGTGTCATCTTTGACTTGGACCACCATGCCCAGTTCGTTTTGATAACGACTACCTCCAATGACCTTTACATGATCACCTTCTCTGAAACGCTTGCGAAGAGTTCGGACGGGGGCATCGATTGTCTGACCGGCCAAATCTCCCTCGGTGACTTGCAATGAAACAATCTCGCCCCGGGTTGAGACTGTGCGACCAATCAAGCCCTGCTGTTCGCCACGGTACACCTCCACAGGGTCACCGGGTTGGTATGAGTCTTCGGCAGTCGTATTCTTCAACGTCTCAGCCAAAGATGCCAGGTCGAGGTTGGCGGTGCCATCTTCTCCTCCACGTGCAAACATGGCCACCTCCTCTAGTCGCGGGTTCACATTCTTAACGATCAAGTGCTGGACTCGCATGTCCTTGATAAGGAATCCATCAATGTAGTTGTCATTGAGATAACTCCATGACTTACCACCCAATCCTGAGGTAGACGAGAGGTATTTTGCGTGCTTCTTCTTGGCCTCCGACTCACTGAACAAGCGTTGTGGAGCCCGGACGGCACTCGCGGCGCCACGTTTGCGCTTGGGATCAACAATCGCAGCGGCATCATCATTCATACCATAATCCAGTCGGGGAACAAGTCGAACAGTCACGTTAAGACCGTTGGTCTCAACCTCCTCAATCTGGGCCAGATCATCATGGTATTTGCCACGCTTGATTCGGACCCATCCACCAGGGTTAAGCTCCTCTGACTTCTGGACTCGGAGAAGATCGGGCATCTCCTTAACGGGAACCAGCGTCAATTTCTGGGAGGGGTAATAGAAGTTGATAGCTTCCAGGCCTTCAGTAACATCGGCTTGTCTGCGTGCTTCGCAGTAGAACCAACCCTGCATGATGTTTCCACGCTCGAAAGCCGAAATGATTCGAATCGGGTTACGAGAGCCAGGAGGACGCTCTTCAATGCGCTTCTGGATAGAGAAGACAACCTCCCGTTCTTTGCCAGGTTTGCAGCGACCACCCCAAATGCTGGGATCCTCAACACTGGGAAGAAGCAGCCGCTTAGGGACCACAAGGGCATCTGTTCCAGCGGCACGGTTCCGGCCATATCGTTCCTTCAGCATCTGCGCCTGCTTCTCCGCATCCATTGTCGCATCGAGTTCACGCTGACGATCGAGTTGTCTGTGGCGGCGGTCATCTGTCTCAGCACCGACGGGCAATGCATCGAGATCATCGGGGTGCATTTCTGTACCGAAGTCGGCGAGCTCATCCTCGTCCTCTTCGGCTTCATCTTCCTCTTCATCAACACCAGCCTCTTCTTCGAAGAAGGAAGAGACACCGCCTCTTCTGCGCTTACGCGGACGACCCTATAAACAAGCATTTGTTAGGAAAGGCTATCGTAGTTGTGATGCCCGTTTAGAATACTAACAACTGCCTCTTCTTCTTCCTCCTCCTCTCCTTCTTCATCGTCATCGTCTCCATTTTCCTCGGCGCCTTCATCATCATCATCATCGCCGTTTTGGGCTTCATCCTCGTCGTCGTCGTTCGCGGCATCTTCGCTAATGCGGACGGTCTTTACCGGCTGTTCATTGTACGCTTTATCAGTATCACATTCTAATCCATCATCAATAGGATAGAAGCTACTGACCTTAGGATTCTCGGCGTCAGACTCATCTGCCACAACGGGATTAAAGTCATCGTCCTCATCCTCAGAGCCGAAATCATGGTTCAAAAGATTCGACATTATGTATGGTAGGTATCGAGTTCGAAGGAGTGAGATTCGGGGTAAAGACACGCCCAGAGGTCTGTGGATTGACTAGTCTGTGGCGATCGGAAAGTCGAATTGGGCTTGATTTGGTAGGAAAAGACTCGAGACGATCGAAATTGAGAAGATCACCAGGAGCGCAAGGAGAATGTTCCGGGCTTTGCGGACAGTCACCGAGCGACGGGACTTAGAGGAAAACCGGCCACAACCTCGATTGCATCAAAGGTAAATGGAAGGCTGAGAGAAATTGAGACACAGCGATCTGGGGGTAAGAGCTTTTATACCCAGAGACGCTGGCTGTGTCAGGTGAGAGATTTGGGGGGGGGGTTGAGCTATTCTTAAAGTGAAGCAGGTCGCGCCGAAAGTCAAAGGTCAGAAGCTGCGCAGTGGGTCGTTGTGCCTACCCGGATACTGTTTACCACCACTCCATGCGCATTAATTCTAGCCTTGAATCACTTTTCCATCTTTTACCTGGTTTAAGTACTGTAGCAGATTCAAATTGTCTTTTAAATTTCAGTATCACATTCTGCAAGTCAAGTGGATCCACGTGGAAGTCTTACAAGCATAAGGCCATGGGTTTCATCCTTCTAGTATTACTTTTAGATACTTCATGGGGGCGATACTCTATTCCTCCAGAACCACAGCGTCTTATACAATTCGAACGTGATTTTGAAGCATGGTACAATATGTAGCAATGCTAGTTAAATTTGTACAACTTGTTTTTCAAATCATGTATTGTATTTGCTAAAACCAAAGCAAATATGCACAGTCGATGTTATATCATACAGGACAAGATCGTAAGGAAATGCGTCACACCGGACGGGATATCTAGCCGAAAGAAAAAACCAAAGAAAAAAGCCTGCAAAGCTAAGGTGAGAGACACAGGTGGTAGCCAAAGAGGGAATGAACCGAGTCTAGTCCTTCTAAGATCCAAAGCCCTTATAGCTTCATACCAAACATCTCGTGTACACGCAAGCTCTGGCGCATACTCAGATCTAGCATGATCTCCTCACTTCCACCAGGAATAGCGTAGGCACGCACGTCACGGTATAGTCGCTCGATCTTGCCACCCTGGCCACCACGGCTGTAGCTCAGACCACCAAAGATCTGGCTGGCCTCGCGGGCACAGAACTCGAAGGTCTGGGTGGATTGGGCCTTCAGACCGGCAATAGCACCACCCAGCTTCAGCATAGCCTCAGTCTCTTCCATGCACTGGCACTGGAAGATGATGTTCTCCAACCAGTTGTAGGTGGCTTCAATCTGGCGAGCCATATGGGCGAGCTTCATACGGATGACAGGGTGGTCAATCAGGTTTTTGCCGAAGGTCTTGCGCTTGTGGGCGTACTTGACGGACTCTTCATAACAGACTCGAGCAAAGCGGACACACTGGATGACGATACCAATACGCTCATGGTTGAAGTTAGTCATGATGACCTTGAAGCCCTGGTTCTCCTTGCCAATCAGGTTCTCCACGGGCACCTTGACGTCCTCAAAGGTAACGTAGGTGGTGCCACTGCTCAGGACACCCTGGCAGTCCATGCGTCGGGTGCTGACACCACCGGCCTCGCGCTCAATAAGCAGAACGCTGAGACCGTTCATGCCAGGCTTACCCGTCCGCACAGCGGTGGTGAAGTAGTCGGCCCAAATACCGTTGGTAATCCACTTCTTCTCGCCGTTTACAATGTAGTGCTTGCCATCCTCGCTGAGCTTGGCCTCACAGCCAAGGTTAGCAACATCACTGCCGGCATCGGGCTCAGTGATGGCCAAGCAAATACGCTTATCACCAGCCAGAATTCCGGGGAGGATGCGGTCCACCAGCTCCTTCTTTCCAAATTTCACGAGGGGTGGGCAGCCAATACCGTAACCACCGATCAGGTTCCACACGAGACCACCGCTGCCGGCGCGCGACAGCTCATCAGTCAGCAGCATCTCGTGGAACAGGTCCCAGCGGTCCGGTGTCACGGCCTTCACGCGGTATGGAGTGTGCTGCTCGGGGTACTTGACACCCAACAGACCGGCTAAGTAGCCCCGTTCGCCCATCTGCTTGTAGATATGGGCGGGGACTTCCTTGCCCTCATCCCACTCGGTAACAAAAGGCTCGATCTCTGTGTCGACCCATTGGCGAATCTCCTCGCGAAGAGCAGCGTGAGTCTCGTTGAAGTAGGGGGAGGCGTACTGCGATCACACGCCAACATATTAGTATCTGGTCATACGGCTAACTGTTGGCGTTCAGAACTTACGCCCTGGTACCATGAAGGGTCGGCAAAAGGGATTAATTCGCCAAAAGGATCCTGTGGCTCAGCAGTTGCCGGCGGCTTCACATCGCCCGAAGCAACTTGCGGTGTCGGCTCGGCCTTAGGGGCTGGAGCGGCGGGTGCCGGAGCCGGTGCCGGTGCGGCCTTGGTATCCAACGAACCAATTTGCAGCTGAGCCTTGTACTTCTTCAGGATCCCTTCATTGTGATACTTCCAGAACTGCTTGGAGGCATCCTTTCCGGCAACTCGTTGGAGAACTATGCAAATGTCAATATTGAAGTTCTCGGGATCGGCCCGGATCTTATGACGTACTTTTCTTCCCGCCTGTTCGCATATATCCCGTTAGCACATGCTTGTTTGGTGATCACTATTCTTTACCACTGTGGTCGCATAAATAACCCGATTAAACAATGGAAAGCATACCAGGGTGCTCGTCTTGGAACTTGGTGACATCGTAGACGTCCTCATCAATCACAATATACAGGCTGTCGCCCTTGCTATGCGACGCAACGTCGTCCTTGGTGAAAGTTTTTGACATGGTGGAGGGCCTGGAGAGAGAGAAGGGAGAGAGAGAGAGGGGGTTATGAACGGAAGTAAGAAATGTATGGTACGGTGATCAGGTGAAAGAGAAAGATTTCCTAGGGGCGAAAATAAAAAATGGATCAAGTCCGGGGTAGATGGAGCACGCGCTATATAGGTTCGGGGGGCAAGCACTAGATTTAGAAAACCCCGTGTTCACGTCCACTTTCTTATTTTGGGGCCTCGGAGTATTAGCTTGTGCTTGTGTCGGTCTGATTCTACTCTTCAGCTGCAATTCCTCGGCCGCTGATCATATCGGTCATCGCCGTATGTCCGCCGCATGATTGGTTCAATGTGCGTCATCGCGACAAAAATGCCGAGGCGAAAGGCTTATCTAATCGCGCATGTGAAGACAGGGTTCAACGTAGTGATGATCTCGAGTTATAGATAAATGCATATTGAATTGCCCTCCCTGAATTCTGATACTAAGCTCAAGGCCTTCTCAGATTAACATTAGATTTTTCTAACACGTCTATGGGATAGTACCGGGGCAGCTACTGGGAGATCTAGAAACCAAGCCAGAATAAGACTGAGGTCAACGACCGTTGGAAAGTTCTTGAACCTGCTCAGACTTACCTAGTAAGTCGCTTTAGCCTTACAAGTGAAACAGTTACAGGTCTCCAATTCAATAAATGTAAATGAAAAGCTTCACTTCATATCACAAGCGGCAGAAACCGCACTACTACATCAGGAACCGAGAAAGCCTGATAGCTCTAGTAATACATCCAACGTCAAAGAGGTTATGTTGCAGAAACCCTCTACTCATCCTCTCCATCCGACTCATATGTGAACTCATCCGGAAGAGGCGCGTCCTCCACGCCCTCCTCATCCTCATCAACAGCTGTCAAAACACCTGCGGCGGCCGCAGCGCCAGCCGGAGTATCGGACATGGCAGCCCGAGCAGAAGCCCGTTGAGGGGTCTGCAGAGCAGCGTTGCCAATGGCAGCCTGAAGGCGATCTTGAAGGGTCTCGGCAGCGGGAGCCGGTTGCCGTTGCTCTTTGCTGGCCTTCAGCTCAACAATATCACGGGGTTCGTCAGGCTGCTTGTCAAGGACAACAACAACACCACCGGTAGGCTGTAGAAACAAGTTAGCTAGTGCACTAATCAAATCGGGAGCGATAAAACGTACGCGCTTGACTGGCTCATATCGCGGGTCGGGGAAAGTGAGGTATTTAAGCTGTGCGGGTAGTGCCCTTGACATGTTGTCTAGCTCATACCCAACCTTCTCCCTCTCCGCCTTCTTCTTCTGGCCCTCTCCAGTGCTCTTCTCCCCATCTTTGCCCTCTTCTCCCTCTTTAGGGACAGTCTCATCTGTATCCATCTTGTCGGGTAGCTGATCTGACACCTTAGGGGTGGTAGGTGTTTGGTCAATGTCCATACTCTCGCGGCGGGCCTGCTTCTCCCGACGCTGTGCCCGACGTTTGGCCTGGGCAGTGGTAGAGAGGACGGCTGTCTTGACCTTCTCTGGGGCCTCTTCTGTTTTCACCTGCTGCTCTGGGGGATAGTCGAACAAGCTGGGGCGAGTGTTGCTGTGGAACTTGAAGTTTGGCACTTCCAGCTTCTGGTCCACACCGATAACAGATGTCGGGGTGAAACTGAGTGACAGGAAGTGGGTAAGAGGGAACCAGTACCAGTACTGCACAAACACGGCGGCACCGACAATGCCGGGCATATTCAGGTTGCCGGTCTGAGTCTGGAGGCTAATGGTGCAGTTGCGACCGCCGGCATCAATGATACCAAGGGCCACGGCGCATCCGAATTTGGCCATAGCGTCCTCATGGCGGTCACCCATCATCTTCATCATAGCCTTGCGCAGGCTGGTAACGCGAGGATTCATCGCCTCGTTCTGCTGAACAAGAACCATAGCCAGAGAAATTAAGGCACCTTGGCGAACAAAGTCTGTGGAATCCTTAAGCATAGGCTCCAAGAGATCGATGGCCTCATCCAGACCGGTTCCTGCACACGAAATACCAAGCGCCATCGCAGCACCGTAGCGGACGTGAGGGTTGTACGATTCAGAGAGCAGCTCGACCATGCGAGGAACGCTCTGGTGCTTGCGGAACAGGATGAAGCCCAAGCTCATGACCGCCACTCGTCGAACGTCATCATTGACATCGCTGACGGCAACGTGGAGCAGCTTGCGAACCGCCTTGTTGCTGCCACTGCCACAGTATGCCAGAGCAATGGTCATGATACCACCGTAGCGGAGAGTTGGGTCAGGGTCCCCAAGAAGACCGTTGATCAGCTCATCCGCAGCTTCTTGACGACCATACATGATCAGAGCCATACCCATAGCCAGACCGCGGACAATCTTCTCATGCTGAGTGTCATGGGCATACTGAATCATATCCTCCAACGCCTTCATGTTGCCAGTTCCCAGCATGACGAGACCCATGGCAAGGCCAACTGCCTCACCGTTGAGAGCAGAGTCGGTATAGAGAACATTTCGAAGGTCTTCGTAAATTCCCTCATCACCAGTAGCCATACCTGCCACACCCAAACCTAGGGCACCACCATGCTGAACAACCTCCTCGGTGGCCTTCTTGAAGTGGTCACGGATGAGGTCCACGGCCATACCACCGTGGTTGGCGTAGATAAGGCCAAAGGCGTAAAGAGAACCACCCTGGCTGTAGACGGAGCCGGAACCACCAACGCCAGCAATGTGTTCGCGGGGAAGGTAAGGCTGCAAAAGCTTCTGGCCCTGGCTCAAGTTGCCACGGTGAATGACACCCAAGGCAGCGGTTGCAGTGAACTTGGACCAGTTAACAGCCTTGCCCAGCCACTCCAGGTTATCACGGAAAAACTTGTCGTGAGTAGTACCAGCGTGCATGAAAGCATTCGAGAGAGTAACTGCAGTGTGGAAAATAGAATTCCGAGCCTCGAGGCTATCACGAATCTTATTCAAAATGGCAATATCGGCTTTGTTATTCCTGTAGAGGAACTCCAAATTCAACTGAATGGTCTTGATGCCATCCAGAATGGCAAGAATGTTCTTAAATGCACTGCGCAGCTCATCCGAATCATCTTCGTTCGATTGCCGGGAGATGGAGATAGACTGGTCCTCGAGCAATGGGTCCGACTCATTGGCCTCTGCGTGCGTGTTCTCCTTGTCGGCCTCATTTTCGGGAACAAGCTCGGCAATCTCTTGGCGAACCTTCTGGAGGAACTCCTGGGTACTGTTGTCATAAAGGTCGAAGGAAATCTGGTAAGCGACAGCCAGGGACCGCGGGTCACCCTTCTCGACAAGCTGGCGGAGGATAACAGATGCCATCGAGTGTTCATTAAGGTAGACGACACATTTCGCGATAGAGAAATAATCGGGTGCGGGAATCTCGTTGAGTAGCTCGAGGATAAGTTTCAAGATCTATATGACGGAACCAGTTAGCACTGTTTTGACTTTCAAGGAAACCACTGGACAAACCTCGCTACGGAACGCTCGTTCTTGGACAATGCCCATGCAAATATCCAGAACGTACTCCATGAGCTCCTCACTCTGACGGGATTCGCCCTGTTGCTTCTTCTCGTCCTCGCTGGCACGAATAATAGACATGCGGAGAACATCCAAGCTCTTTGCCTCGATGGCAATTCCAATAACCTGGCGGTAACGCTTCTGGCGGAAGCACTCCTCGAACAATCGCTCAATAATAGCCTGTAGTTGGCCCTGAACACCACGCTTCAAGATAAGAGGAGTGTCCGCGTGTTGAATGCTGATGTCCTCGCCGCCAGGGTGAGCGGCGTCGATGCCGGGGACCTCTTGGCGCGATAGCAAGGACTTGGAAGGCAAGGCGGACTTTGTGAATGGTGTAATCGGAGAGGTCAGGCTTGCTGATGTGCTTGTGGCACCTTCGCCAGATGCAGGGAAAGACTGGTTCAGGTGGGCAGAGTGGTCGCCGGCGCTCGGGTTCTGGGCGGCAGATAGAGAGATGAAGGTATCGACGCATCTAGCTGTAAAAGGCATGGATTTGTTAGCAACACAAACGTGAATTTCATCGTCGCCGACTGGCTTACCGATAATAGTCTCTTCGTACTCGCCACCGTTGTCAAGCTTGAACAGCTTGCCTGCACCCAAAGCAAGAACCATGCTCTCGTTATATTCCTGGAGGTGGTAGTACACCTTCGAGGCAACCAGAGCAGCGAGTTCACGTTCCGGGAATGATTCATCTTCGTATAGGGCCTCGCTGGATAGATGTCGTCAGTGTCTGTAGAACGAGGACCCGGGCAGGGAAGGCCGCATCGAGCGCGATCAACGGGACAATTCAGCCCATGCTGGCAACTTACATCTCAGGAACAGCGTTCACAACCTCGGTCCAAAGCAAATCGATCTGTGAATCTAATGACTTCAAAGCATACACCTTGAGCTCAGGGTCTGGCTCGGAGAGGAAGCCGACCAGACCGGCGGCCGAAATAACTCCGACCATCTTGATTGTGTAAGACAGCGGGTGCCTAGATGTGTTAAATGAAGCTCAGGCTCCGATAATGATGCTGTTGTCGATGTGACGAAGCACTGTCGCCCGAGAGGGAGCTTTGGGGGCAGAACAGCGAGCGAGCCCCAGTACACAGGTGGAATTCGGAAAAGTGCGATAGTCAAACCCCAAGCAATATGATGGCAAGAGGCACAGAAATCAAGTTAGAGTAAACGACACGATGGAATGAAGTGAAGGTACGAATGGAAGCTGGAAGCAGACAGCGGAAGCTTTGCAGGCGCGAGACCCGACAACGTCAACGGAGCTGACTGTATGGTCACGTGCTCCGGGCATCAGCTGCCCGCGAACGAGGTCTGGTGCTCCATCTATACATCTGGTAGATGGTGATCATGGCTGACATTTAAATTCCCCTGCTGCCCCCCTGAGAAGCGTGCAGAAGTTTCATCTTTGAAGCTTCCTCTGCAATATCTCAAGCCTCTGTTCTTCCTAATCATAATGTCCATTCTACTCCCGTTTCGAGATAAACGGCTGCCGCCGGTACCTGCAGCAGCTTCCACATACCATCACGACCCCCTTCTCTACATTGAGCGACAGTCTAAGCACATCCAACGCTCTCTCCAGACTTTAATTGATGCACAAAGCGACGGTCTACTCTCTGGAATTGCTCAGCCCCAACCAGACGGTACCTCTGAGGGGAGCTTCACCCCGACCTCCTCTACAGCTGGTCGGTCGCGGTCTCCCTCCACAACTCCCGCAAGACAACCCCGACCAAAAAAGATAGGACTGAGAGCTGCACGAGATGGGATCTTTCAGTCGATATATGATCTACTTAAGCTACGAGAAGAAGAGCGAGAAATACTCTCGTCTCAGACAGATGAGAGAGACAATGCGCTGCATGAGATCCAAGGTTTTACCTCGAGGCGAAACGGTCTGGAACAAGCTATTTCTGTGATACACAATGACCGAGAGAATGGGCGCGCTAAACGGCTTCAAGAGGAGGCCCGTGGCCTCGAGACTGACATTCATGAACTGGAAACCAGGCTTTATGAGATGAAAGCCAAACACAGACACCTAGTCAGCGAAATCGCGGACATCGAGAACTCCGTTGATGCTAAATTATCCTCTTATACTGAATCATTGTCCATTCTACAGTCAGACATTCGAAACTACCTCCGCGATCCCCAGGTTCAGCCCCTCTCGCGGCAACCTAGCGAGTCTACTTTATACTCATTGAATCCCAAACGCCGCACACTTGAGATGGCCCAGGAGCTTTGGAAAAAAGAACAGGAGGATCTGCACAAGAGACAACAGGAGGTGGATGCAGAGATTCTGGCACTGGAGGAAGGAGGCGGAGTCTGGAAGCAAGTCATGACGGACGTGTGTAGCTTTGAGAAACGGCTTAGAGTCTACATGCGACGCTTCATGCAGTTGGATGTGCAGGCGAACAATGGCGCACCGATAGGGGATAGCAAAGAAGATGTGGCAGCCAGCGTCTCGAATGATTTAGAGCAAACCACACAGCGGCTGGAATCTCATTTGGAGCATGCCGAAGTGAAGGACTGGAGACTTCTTGTCTGTTGCATTGCAGCAGAGCTGGAAGCTCTCCGAGAAGCAAGGGCAATGTTACTTCCCGCCTTTGGCTTGCCTGTGCCCGAGTCACCGGTCGCCTCATCGCCGTCCTCTCCACAAGCACCCCCAGAGGAAGCCACGATTGAGCATGCAGAAGCCCTCGTGGACCCGTTGGATAATGAGGACTCTGACCCACCGGCAGACTTGTTGAAGGATGAGGATAGCCACCATACAGACACAGCGTCAAGGTCAGAGGATGACGAACCCGATCCAGCATGGCTTCTTGAAGCCTAAGGTCATGATAAATACATGCATATAGCGATGGATTAATAGACTAGGTTTTTATCTCTCAGCCATGAAATTTGTTTCCTCCCACGGTTGCACAAGTGTGTATTGAGTCTTTGAAATGTAGAATATGGATAAATGTAGAATATGGATCAAAGATCATCTGGGGTTCATCGATGCGTTCGGGCGGAAGCCGGAATCTTCAACCCAAACATAAACGGCCAAGCTTCAGTGGTTCCTCCCGAACACACTGCGCCAGCATTTGAATTGGAGAGAATTAATAAAAACGTCTGTGTCTTCATAATGCATCTTTACCGACCTACGTTTTCCTTCACTATTCCTTCAATTTATGATGGCCGTCAACTCGAATGCCGTGTTTATTTGCCCCGTCACTTTGAAAATATAGAATCGACACCTCCCAGACGCATTCAGGGCGCTATCTTCGCCCACCCCTACGCATCACTAGGTGGCAGCTACGATGATCCCGTGGTCGGTTTTATCGGCGGGGAGCTCCAGCATGCAGGCTTTATCGTGGGAACATTCAACTTCCGGTAACGCCCTATCTCTGAATCTGTGTGGAGGGTGGACTGGCTAACATCGACCCAGGGGAGCTGGAGGGTCCGAAGGACAAACTAGCTGGACCTCCAAACCCGAACTGGGAGATTATACATCGTTTTATGGGTTCATGCTATACTACCTGAGTGCTTTGATATCTGTCCAGGGGTTTAGTGAAGGTAACCAAGACGGAGGTATTGATCTCATTCTCGGTGGATACTCCTACGGGTCTATGATTGCCTCCAATGTCCCAACGCTTGATGTCATGATTGATCTATTTCGACCTGGCCTTGGCACCGGCAGCGTATCTCCGGGCACGCCCATTGATCGGATCTTCAGAGAGGCAAGGAAGATCGCTGCAGCGACAATGCCAGGTTCTGTAGCAACAAGGGTAGAGGACCGTGATGACGAGGGGCTCCGCGCGTCAACCTTGATCTCTTATCTCCTTGTCTCGCCATTACTACCCCCAGTAAGTTCTTTTCTGACAGCGTTTACCACTCTTTCGGTAGATGTGGGGGACCGGTCAGCTCAGGCCCGACCCGCTCGTCCAGCCGACCAGCTGAGTGCTCACCGGACACTGGCATTATTTGGGGATGATGACACCTTTACCTCTGTGAGTAAATTGCGGAGATGGTCAGCCGAGTTAGGCCGCATGCCGCATAGTCAATTTAGGGGGTGTGAGATTGAGGGCGCGGGGCATTTTTGGCGAGAGGATGGAGTGGAACAGGAGGCGAGGGAGATACTGCGGGAATGGCTCCGTGGTTATACATGATGAACCATTGTAGCCAAGGTAATCTGATTTGATTGATTTGAATCCTTTTAGCCTGTCTCTCTGTATGCAGTACGAAATGAGCCGAACTCTATATGTCTTTTGATCCTGGCACAGAGTTAAGATCTACGGGTGATTCCCTGCATACTTCCCTTACTCCGTGGCGTTTTTAGGAGTCCCGCTCTCACATGCATGCATGTGAACATCATCGATTCATTGATCATCCATGTCCAGATGACAGTGAGATCATAGTCATTTCTGAGTCATTTAGTGAAGATTATGCATCCTTGGCGGATAAATTTATTCCATGTAGTAGTTGCAACCTAATCTACCAGAACGTGGGGAACCCACATTCGGGCAGCCCGGGGTAGTTGGGGTCATCGGGCGGATCGCAAAACTGGTCCCCGTGACGTTCTTCAGACCGCCCTTGGTCTTTGCTTCTTTCGTTTTTCGCCTTTGACTTCCATATATCACTTTATTTCCCTGAAAATTATTTCATATTTTTCATCTGGACTCCAAGCTGCGTCACAGACCCGAATGGCGCGTTCCCGATGCACAAGCCTTCGATATCGGTGTTGGGCGACTCCACAATAGTCCCTTCAAAATGCTATTCCAAACATGACTCGGATCGGATTTCTTCGACGCCCGTTCGATCCCTGCGCAGGGCCATATCTATTCCAGCAGTGTCCTCGATTGTCAAGGACTCGTGGAATTGGGCCGGCGACACCCTTGGTGCCTACCGCGGTGGACCCTCGGCCGAAGAGCAGAAGCGACAGGCGGATATAGAGGATCGGAAACAAGTGCTTTATTTGAAAATAAAAAATGTCAGTACTCTTTACACCATAGGCGTGGCGTCTCAGTACCTGGACGGGTGGTTGCATCTGTTGCGTCACCGTGCTAATCATGACTCTGGGACTACAGGCAGTGTCGTACGAGGAATGGTGTAGCTGCGCCAATGAGCTCGACGCGCTAGAAGACAATAACAGCTGGAAACAGACTTTTGAATGCTCTGAGTACCATCCTCAGTTGGTACAGGAACGATTACGAGAGCTGGAAGAGGCACGCATCAGCTGCGATGTGAGCCGGATGTTGTTTCTGGTTAGGACTGCGCTCAGTCGGGACTTGGGAATGATGAGTAACGCGTCGCTCTATCGTCACTCACACATTGGGACTAAGGATTTGATCGATCGATACATCACTACAGCGCTAGATACGATCACCAACCTGGTAGATTTGTCGGTACATAATCGCTGCGATGGGCTGGAATTGAAGTATATCCTGGATCAATTGTTGGCAGCCCGGCAAGCATTTGGTCGCAGTGCACTGCTCTTCTCAGGAGGTGCTACCTTTGGGATGAACCATATTGGTGTGCTCAAGGCCTTATACGAGGCCAATCTCATCCCTCGCATTATCTCAGGCGCCTCTGCGGGCAGTATCGTCTGTGCAGTCTTTTGCACCCGCAGGGATGAGGAACTGCCAGGGCTTCTTGACACCTACGCCCACGGCAAATTTGATGTTTTTAACGAAGCGGGACGAGAAGAGAACATCTTCCAGAAAACAGCACGATTTCTGAAGTTCGGCTCCTTTCTAGATATCTCCCATTTGGCAAATACCATGCGAGCTTGGCTCGGAGATATCACCTTCCAAGAGGCATACAATCGGACACGCAGGATTTTGAACATCTGCGTATCAAGCGCCGGTATGTATGAGCTCCCGCGACTGCTGAACTACATTTCTGCTCCGAACGTCATGATCTGGTCTGCTGTGTGAGTTTTAACCCTCTTCAAGTTGGTATGGATCAATTATCTGATATGATTGCAGAGCGGTGTCCTGTTCAGTGCCTTTGGTCTTCAGGCCATACACTCTGATGGCCAAAGATCCCATCACAGGATTACCAGTTCCTTGGAATGACTTACACCGGCAATACATCGATGGTTCGGTTGATGGAGATCTCCCAATGACACGCTTATCTGAGATGTTCAATGTGAATCATTTCATTGTGTCACAGGTGAATCCTCATGTTGTGCCATTTCTATCCAAGGAAGATGGACCGATCAACGAACTTCAACAAGGTTTATCGTTCGTTCCTCGGTGGGTAAGCACAATGACGCACCTGGCAAAGGACGAAGTGTTGCACCGAATGAATGTCCTGTTGGAGCTTGGAATCTTCCCAACATCAATGACCAAAGTCGCGTCAATTGTGAACCAGAAGTACAGTGGCGACATCAACATCTACCCTGAATTAAGTTCTTCCAACTTCCCGCGGATATTGGAGAATCCGACAACAGAGTTCATGCTCGAGGCTTGCTTGAGTGGCGAGCGAGCAACATGGCCCCGATTAAGCCGTCTTCGGAACCACTGTGCCATTGAGCTTGCCCTTGACCAAGCTATTCAGCAAATGCGAGCCCGTGTAGCCTTCAGCCCGGGCCAAGTTGACTTGCGTTTGCAAGGCTCCATTCAACACTCACCCGACTCGATAGAAAGTATCGCTAATCGGGGACGTCTTCACAATCGCAGGAGGGGCTCTCACGGCCATGAATTGGAAAGAAGACGGTCAAGAGGTGCATCACGGGGTCAAAGCACACGAGAGCTTCGAAAGGCACGGAGCACTGTGTCGCTTGAAAACCCACAAAATTCGCCGGCCAACAATCTAATCTCCGTGCCGCCTCGCCCAAAGGCCCACCATCGCCGATCTTCAATATCATTTGGCGGCGGAATATTTTCAACTGGGTCTGGTAGCGATGGAGAGGAGGAGACTGGTCTTTCCTTCTCTGGTCACCCTCGGCAGCCCTGGGCCCGAGACTCTTGGGATGCATCGTCCCACGAAGAGTATATGACTCAGGGAACTCATTCTCCTATTCGATCCCGGCGATCATCTTTTTCTAGCAGGTCACAGCGGTCCGCTACAGGCCGACAAGTTTCCCCCAAGCAGGTATTGGGGCCGTCGGCGCGAGAGATTTCTATGGCCCTGTCACCTTCATCCCGCCACCTACTCAGCATGACGCCGTCAGTTCATCCGACGTCACCTGAGCCCATCGCGCGCAAACCGCACCACTAAATTTCTTTTGCTCACCCCACGAATCCGTCGTGTGCCGGGAGATAATTGGGTCACCAGTGATATTCTACAAATTCTTTCCCGTACAAACTTGCTTGTTTGTCAAAAGGAAGCCTTAGCCTCGAGCTACTAGGATGGGATTCTCACCTGCGTTTCACCTCGTCTAATGCATAACCGCCATGATTACCGCCGTCTATGACTTGCTGCTTATGATTCCCCCTTTGTCTAGATCGGATGACAGCTTCACATTTTCGGGACATTGTTTTGAGATTAGAGAGAGCTTTCATCGAAGCCCCCACCCGGCTATCGAAAGTATGACATAGGCCTTGAAAATGTATATAATAAGGTTTTTAGATTCCTGGCTTTAGTCAATATAATCTCGTTTAGCCTAGATCCACATGACAATTTCAGCTATCAGTACGAGGTTTTCCGCCCTTGGCGCCTTTGTCCGTGACGCGACTAAGCTCTTTTTTGACCGAAGGGCCGAGCTTCCGGGGAAAACACAGCGTAAACGTAAATATCGCAGGAGAAAAAGTTAGCGACCCTGTGCAGTGGCCAAAGAAAGGGTCGTGAGTGGAGATCGGCAGTCCAGAAAAGGGAAGCATCGGCAATGTGGTTGGGGAAGAATATATCTGATACAACATATGCTGGAGAAAACAACCGCTATTACTCGAGTTCTAGAACACGACCTCCCTCACTAGGCCTGGTGCAACACGTGTGTCCCACATTTTTCTGTCATTCGATGAATTCTTCCTGTCTTCTTTGTTTACCGGCCTGCAGGATGCAAGGGTTGGAAACCTTCTGGGTCCCCATCCTCAGGTCGATCTCTGAAGTCATGGACCCACTATTGGGGCTAAAAGCATCTTGAGAGGTTTAGACTGCAAGGACCCGCTCACGCTAGCCCCGAAGGAATGAAGGCTGACGACGACGTTACAGGGAAAGTGGAAATACTGGACAACACAGCATCTTGACAGAATTGACAGTTCATCATGAAACAGGGCTTGCTCCGCCAGCGTTTCTACATATCCCTTCTTGCAGGTACGAGCATGGGTTGAACAAATGACCAATTTTCAGACGAGCAGATCACATCATTTGGGACCTCTCAGTGCCTGTCATGATGAGGTGTTTTGGCGTGCTCTGCGCGAGAAAAACATGCTCATGAGCCCTGGAAGGCCGGTTCTCGTTCCAGCTCCCAGCAAAATGCCGAGCAAACCAATTTGCTGCCGACCTGGTTCCACATGTTGCCGATCCTCTCGTACCGTTGATACTCATTGGCGGGCACTTTATCAATCAGTGGAAACGTCGATCAGTTTCCCTACAAAGTCCTCAATAAATGTCCACTTTTCCCGTGGCTGAATCCACAAAGCATGGGCTCCTGTTCCCCTGATACAGGGGCTGTATCAAAACACACTGTGGCAAAATTGAAATGATCTCATGGAGGGCATTCAAATGAGATCAGGAATCCAAGTCATGAACTCATGTGGCTGGGGCAACGTTTCAAGCATCACATAACCGCTGAACCTTGCCTGGCGCAATTTTGGACTCGGCAGAATACTCTAGAGAGTCTGTAACCTTCCAAGGTAGCTGCTAATTCCTGCCATGTAAAGAAATAATCCCGAAAGCCAAATAAACAGGGCGCTTTGCCCGGGGGAAAGAATTAAGCTCGTCGGCCCTTTTAACTTCGTTTGGCCGGACCCATTGACCCTGCTCAAGCATGTCCATCCCGATCAGGTAGGTGGCCCTGAGCATCTTCAATGGAGAAACATGATCCCGTCAGACCACCCGGCACCAGTGATATACACGGAACATGATCGTCGCCCTATGGCTGTACCACGGTGCCTGTTCAAAAACTTTAAGCGAAGCGACGATACCTTCCTTGTTCTGTATTGGATAAATCCACTTTGCCTGTTTTCCTTTACCTGAAACGGTTAGCAGGTTCTTATTCGGTTGTCTGGCCAGCAGCTATCACGCTATACGCTGGGGAAAAACATCTCGACCCTGAATTTCAAGTGCCGGTTACTCCTAGTTTCTGCCTCTCGTCTCGTCTCTGACCCACCCATCCTCCGGGCTCCATAGATCGACACCTACCTTCTCGTGGGAATAGCGGCCCAGCCATGACCAGAGGCAAAGTTTTGAGATTATTGCCCGATCCCGGCGTCTTTGTGAGCCATGAGTGGAGCCCCCCAGCACACTGAGGCTGGGATTCATTCACCTATGCTTCTATAAAGAAGCCTGCACCCGCCTTTTCTCTGGTACTCCATTCAACTATACATTTAATCAAGATTGTGTTTCTTGGTTCAATTACATCCTCTCTTTTTCCATATCGAATCAATTGCATTTTACTCGCCAATCCTTTCATAATGAAGTACAGTTTCGCTCTCATGGGCCTCGCGGGCTGCGCCCTCGCACTCCCCGCTCCCCAGGGTGAGTTCCAGCCATCTGGACCTCCTCCCCCTGGCCTTACTCCCACCGGCCCTGCTCCCACTGGCCCTGCTCCCACTGGCCCTGCTCCCTCCGATGCCTTCGGTGGCTTCGAGAAGCGTCAGTTCGGTGGCCCTGCTCCTTCCGGTCCTCCTCCCTCGGGCACTCCTAGTGGTTTCCCCGGCCCTATGCCCACTGGCCCTGCTCCCTCCGAGGGACTCGGAGGTCTCGACAAGCGTCAGTTCGCCGGCTTCCCCTCTTCTTTCAGTCTTCCTTTCCCCGAGCCCACTGGTGGCTTCGGTGGCCTAGGTGGTTTCAAGAAGCGCCAGTTTGGTGGCCCTGCTCCTCCCGGCCCCCCTCCATCGGGCACCCCTAGTGGTTTCCCCGGTCCGATGCCCACCAGTGGCCTTCCCACAGTGAGCGTTCCTTTCCCCGAGCCCTCCGGTGGCTTCGGCGGCTTTGAGAAGCGCCAGTTCGGCGGCCCTGCTCCTTCCGGCCCTCCTCCCTCGGGTACTCCTAGTGGTTTCCCCGGCCCTATGCCCACTGGCCCTGCTCCCTCCGAGGGATTCGGAGGTCTCGACAAGCGCCAGTTCGGCGGCTTCCCCTCGTCTTTCAGCCTTCCTTTCCCCGAGCCCACTGGTGGCCTCGGTGGCTTTGAGAAGCGTCAGTTCGGTGGTGCTCCTCCCCCTCCTCCCTCTGGCTCTGCTCCTTCCGGTCCTGCTCCCACCGGACCTATGGCCACTCCCAGTGGACCCATCCCTACTCCTTTCTAAATAATTCCCCGCGCTACTTGTAGCGCACACCAGCACGGGCGGAACTAGGGACCGCCATGCCTACATGGTGAAAACGTCTATACACGACGTGTTGTACAGTTGTTCAGGTCTTGACTTTATAAATTGAATTTGATCAGGACTCGGTACAGGATTTTCTTTTGTTTTTCTTCATGGACTTACGCGTATAGATGGTTTGGATGTTTCAATGTTATCCATGATGACCTTCAATATACGTAGGTTCATTGTTTTATGCTTCAATACATTCTTTTTGCTTTGGCAATATACTCTTTTTCTAGAACTGAAAGATTCCGACTTTGCGAAGGAACTGTGATGTCTCACAAGATGGCGAACATTGAAGAAAAAAATATAGTAAACAAGACAAGGTATGTTGCCCGGAAGGTAGTTAAGATCACAATAAAATGTGTGAGAACAGGCATAGATGTGCTTATTGTGCTTGCTAAGCTTTCTAAAAATATAACTAATTTACCTGCATTAATGGGTTACATCCAAATGCAGACTATGAATCCATGTTAATTAGCTTCTATTTTGGGCGTTCACGAGTGAGGAGTGTGCTAATTAAGGAACAACTTCCCTGTCAAGCGGAACTACTCCACAATGCTGCATTACCGTTCCGGCGGCAATGCATAATCCTCATTGGCCTTCGCCCAGTCCAGCTGCTCATGAAGCTGTGCAGCTGTCCAGCGCCTCAGATTATGCACGTCGGGAGGTCTAATAAGCACCGGCCAAGTCTCTCATCCACCAAGCTTTATATCCGAACGCCTCCCGCTGCTCAAACCACGGATGTTTTCTGGAGAAACAGAGATATAACTCCACCTTCGTCGTATTGGCAAGGGATGCTGTTTGGGGCTTTGTGCTTTGTTCTTTTTCGCTTCTGTTTGCCTTGTTTTTTGGTGTGTACGCCTCGAATCCTGTTCCCTGGTTGCTGCGACTCAAGTGGCCGGTGACCCCTCCACGGCCGAAAGAACCCCTGTCCTGCCCGTGTCCAATCCGAAACGATCCCCGTTGTTTGTGTTGGTTTTTTCCCTGCAGACGAGCAAGCCTTGACTGGCAATCTTGAAGGACACCGGATTATCTGCCAAGCTCCTCTGAGCAGGGCTTATTGATCCCTTGTCGTCAGCCCTGGACGTGGCGCTTTGTATTTGAACAAGCCGCGTTGCATCATATCGGTTACCCCTCATTGAGGACATTCCTGCTTTTTGTTATTTAATTTTCCGCTCGAATGTTCCTTGCTGCTCTCTCACTGGAGAGTAGGCATATAATACTTCTGGGGATCACTCGTTTGCTCTCACGATAGCCATCATGTCCGGCATCGTCAACAAACCTCTTGCCATGTTTCGCAGGCCCGATTCCCCAAGACCACTTCATGCTAGATGGGGTGACGTGGCCATATCTGTTCCTACAGAGGGATCGTGGAACCAATACAACAATCCTCATCGTCCAGCACAAGAAGAAAGGCAGACGTATGGTCCGGGCTTTGTCCCGCAGGATCGTCCTTCCAGCAGGACTGATACTTCCTATAAGAAGCACGATCATCTGGAGAATGGCATAGGCAGACCGCCTCGCTCATCAACGCATATTCCCCGCCGCAACTCCCTTTCGATAGGAACTTTACGTACGGGTCGTCTCTCTGTGCGTCTGGCATCTCGCCCCAAGCACCTTCGAGGTGAATCTCAACCTGAGCGAGATACCCTCCAACAAGAGGCCCAGCGGACTGATTTCGCCTACAAACCAATTCACCAGGACTACCTTGTCAAGGCGACCGAGAAATCGAAGCCGGCCGACACCACTCCGTTCAAGTACATCCCTACAAATGGACGTTATTTGGAGGAGATCCCCGCTGCTGCCCCCCCTCGCAGTCAGTCTGCGATGTCCCAACGCAGCTCTTACAGCCGGCGAGACTCGCTCGGTGAGTCGCTGGACGAACGACTTTCCCGACGTGGTTCGCACCAGGAAGATGATCGTCGCAGTCTTCACTCAAGTCTTGGTGATAGTTCGGATAGTTCAAGCTCGAGGCGCAACTATGATCTGCCGAGACGAGCTACTTCTCCCTTTGTTCCAGCTGATCGGAGAAGGGGCTCGTTGATGAGGCCTATGACTATGGCGATGGTTCCTGATCCCGAGGATCTTTATGAATGATTTCAATGATCCATGTCTATCAATGCTTTATTTTTATTTGTCTACGTATCTACGGGTTGTGGGATTTTTGATATAGTCATTGCGCGGCGTTGGGAATCGGCATATTCAGGTGTTTAGGTTGGCGGCGTCCACCGGTTTTGTTTCTAGATAGTACTCAAGAATGGAGATGAGTTCACAATCTGCCATGAATCGCCTGTAAGCGGTGATCACGCTACCACTGCATATTTGTTTGTGCTTTAGGCCTAGATTTCGCCTTTCTACAATAGTCATCTCTGTCCTGCGTTCAAGCCCAAGTATATACGCGTTTTCCCGGCCGACCCCATACCCAATTGGCCCGGGTCTAGATCCATGAGCTAGGAGAGGTAATTACTTTATTTACTAAATTATTTATCTCCCGTGAAAAGTGTGGAACGGAGCGTTGCGCTGAACCCCTCTGCACGGCGCAGGACGTGGCATTTAACCGCGCGTATGCATAGATCCAAAACGCCTCTAGACCTGAATATTTACTAACAATGGTTCAGGATCCTGAATAGCTGCCTTGAGACTGTTAACGATCCAGCTGCCAAAGTCGTGCTACCCATGTACTCAGGAAAATTTGCCTCGGATCACATTCAGCTACGGATAAGAAGCCACGCAGATCACAAGCGGTGATCACCGATCGTATCTTTGTAGTTGTTGGTTTTGGCTAAAACCGGGTCCTTGATTGGCTGTATGGTCGAAGCGCTTACAATGAACCAGTCAGGAGGCGTTCGGAGTGTTGGTTAACGCCACCACCTGAATGTGATTTGTGGACATGCACGCTTATGCACGAGAGCATGAAAGTCCGAGTTTGTGGACTCGGGGCGCTTTTGCTCCTGCGACTACAAGATGAACTCAAGTGGGGTTGGGCTTGGCGTGGTGCGTTGGTCACCAAATTGGGTTTAATTGGGCTTAATTGTGGACTAATTATGGGCCTTTGGATGCTATTTTGGAGTTCTATCGGTTGATTCTATCTTTAATTTACTCTCAAAATAGTTCTATAGTTTTTCTGAAACAGGGTCCCGATGTCAGAAGGTTGATTGAACCATATATCAAGGAGTGATATGCCAATCTTATATCTGAGCTAGAATTCTAATTTCTTCCCCATTGCTTAATTTTGGGGAAACGTTGGAACCCGTGTTGACAGGTTACTATTCCACTATTCCCCTGGAGCTACTGGTGACTCTGCACTGTGATAGTCACTAGCTCTCTTTTTCGACCAGGGGTTTGGGATAGAATTCTCCCCGTCACACGAGCTACCAAGGATCCTCTTTTGCAACGGTGATTATCATTGGCGTGGGTCGCTGCAAGCGTTGAATTGATCCTTGCAAGTGAGTTTAAAGTGGGCAAAACATCGAGGTGATAATGCACGCTAACTCAAACCCCGAAGTGACTGGCGGTTTCCTGCATCTTTTCTCTCGTAAGGAGAGAGCAAAGAGAAAACAGCTAGCGGCACAACAAGAGCAACAACCATACCTACGTGTGCCACCAGCCTACAAAGCCGATCTCTATGAAGCGCCCACCGGACCCCGCTCCGCACATCCCCGTCCACTATCATCCTTTGCTCCGGACTTAAGCCGCCAGTCCCACTACTACCAATACCCACTCCCCCGAGCATCGTGCGATCAGCCCCCACTGCCCACTTACGATCCATCAAAGTACCAAGCAATCCGACCAAATTCAACCCCAAGTTCGGATCTCCTCGCTAATCCCTACGCCGGACAATCTTCCAATCTGAGCGCTGCACACTACCATAATGCCCGGAACTCCATCTATCAGCCTGCCCCGGCTCCGGACCCATACTCCGCACCGAGGATACTGCGTGAGTCGGTGGCGCCTGCAAGGCGACAAACTGCTATGCCTAATTCATCCCGACCAGCCGCTTCGCTTCAGCAGCGGGTTAGATCAGAGGCTCGGGAAAGAAGTCGTTCTGAACCTATGCCTGCAGGTCCTGATAGCCAAGGAAATCGGCGTCGGCAGAAGCCCGTTCTTTCGCGGCTGATTACCAATTTCGGTTGATTTATGGAAAGCGAGTTCATGGCTTTTTACTTGCTTTAAAAACATGGCTGTGGAGACGGCCTGTGAAGATTATCTATATGACCGTTACGAAGGATTGGGGGCGCTTTGGTGTTTATGCTACATTTGGCAATTTTTAATAAGATTTTTGATTTTCGAGATTTTCGATGAATGACATTGTCTATGATTTGAAATTGACTCGGATTTAGTACGAAAACAACGTCCTTGGTGGATTTGGATTTTCTGCTCCACTTCGATGATCGAAGAGATCGAGACTCATAAACGCCTCGAGGTCTGTGCCCCTTGTCGATCTTCCACTTTCCCACTTCCCCTCTTTTGCCTCAATCCGGGTCCTTCGAGCTCTGAAGCTTTGGGCGCCTAAGCTCGTGGTCGACGGGTCGATCAACCTTGTTGTTCTCCGAACCAATATTTCACCCATCAACTGCAGAAATCTCCGTGAATGCATTCAAACGTCCTTTTGTCTCGCGTACATCTCCACATGCGGGATGGGTAATCCACTCTACTGGCAGGGATTAGACTGCGCCATGGTGAAACATTGTAGTACTTCTTGGTCAACTTCAGAGGGGGGTCCACCCCCTCTTCTGATCCCTGCTGGCTCGAAAATGCTCTCCTCCTACCAAAGACCCTTTCGGAGAAGTGACCCGTCAAAATGACCGAAAGTGATAGTGGTCAGGCGGCCGCGGGATGTCCCCTGGTGCTAATCATCTCCCTTTGTTCTAGACAACCCCTGGTCAAGCCGGTGGAGGATAAACGGCCAATCTAAGATCAGATGCATCCAGTAGGCTGATCATTGTTCCCTATTCTGGACGTCCAGGCATACTACGCAGGTGCAGATCCCAGAACAAGCGCCATGCCAAGATGACGGCGGACGACGTGCAGCCATACTATATGCAACCCTCGTCCTGACTCGCCATCATGTTCTCCGTCCCCTGCAAGCAGCCTGCGCCGCAAAGTGCAAGCTATCAGACGAACCGGGGTGACGAAATTTGGGGGCCGACAACAACTACTCGCTCTACCCCTCTTGAGCCAAGGCTATCTGCACCCGATACTGCAGTCGTCGAAGCATTCCCACTTCACTACAGCCCGTTGGCCTCTCTCACCCACTCATTTCTCGCGCTTGTGGTTCACCCGCTACTACCTGAGGTGTAGTTGTACTGTTGAAATTCACATCGTCGTTATTCCCAAGTGGCGCCCGGGGGGCCACCGCCAGAGGGGTTGAACCATTGTGTCGGGCCACAATCCTGATTTCCTCAACGCTGGCTGGATGGATTTTGGCCCTCTTGCACCAGCCGTGAGGTATCCGGAAGATCTTCTCTTGTCTTGGATAAGCCAACAAACAAGCCAACAGAACATGCGGAAGCTTGTCGGTTTTTCGTCAGAGACCCCCATTCACGATATAATTCCAACATATGCGGGCGCATCTGCTGCCTCGTCATCTTCTTTTTCTAACCCTTGACGTCGGCTTTAAGTCTGTCGCTCTTTGGGTCAAGTCTCAACGGTCTCTGTGGGGGGAATCTGACCAGCCCTGAAATGAGCGCCGCTTTGGGGAAGGATCTGTCCTCCCACTAAAGAAAATAAGGTATACCCTTTTTTTCTGTAGGCAGCAGAGCTGTCTACTTGAGCTCCCTTTCATGGGAAAACTTTCCCGAATCATGGCGCGCTTTATGAAAAGGTTCAAGAAGAAGCAGAGGCTTTCAACGGAATATCATGACCGCTTTGGTGATCCTGATATCAGTTACCCCAACGAGGGATCTTGGAACCAGTGGAGCCAAACGTCAGGATTCGTGGCCAATGCTTCTATATCTACAGAGGCCCCTCATCGCCTCCAGCCAGATGATCACCGACACTATGGGCGACCCTCTGTTCCACCTCTACAGAACCAAGGCTGGAACGACTTCAATCCCCATCACATCCACACTCACAACCCAACGGAATCGATACACGATGGTTCCAACTTTCCAAAGGGATATTTTGATGCAAGCATTCGTCGTCGCCCTGAGAAAACCATGAGGCCTCAATTTCAAGGCCTGGGGATCGATAGTCCTCGGCACGATATGCGAGACGACATCAGGGAGAGCGACGGAGACGACGACAGCATCTGCGACCCAGCCGAGGAATCTTGCGACGAAGAAGACGAGGAACGCGATACTCTGGGTGACCCTCGAGAACTTATTTGCCGTGGCTACACGACCGGAGATATTCCACGTGTGGGCCAGGATGAATGCGGCTCATACGATCGAGCAGCAAAATCGCCGGCGCTGTCTATCACTTCTCGCATGCGGCGAGTCAGTATACAAAGCTCAACCACTCAAGCGTCCTCTGTTGCGGGTAGTTCTAGAAGGACTAGTTACACTGCGGCTTCTTCTATCTCTGCACCTTCTCTTCCCGATACTCCCCGATTTGCCTCCCATACCATGCATCCTGCACATGCAGAGAAGCGACCGCCAGTCCCTCGTCCGAAGGCCCGGGACCCTGAGCCAACTCCTACTCAGCCTGAGTTGGTACCATCCTACGATGAGCTTTATGGATGATCTGGGGACAATATTTTTTTATTCTGTTTCTTTCCACTTTCATTTGATTTAGAAAAATTGTGTTTTTAACGAGGGCGGCCAAATTTGCTTTTATTCGACAATCTCATCTTTCTCATCTTTTGGAGGATGCAACTCACCTAACGTGAAATTAATTTCTTTCTCGGGCACCAAGTTTAGTGCTTGCCCGAATGCAATACTTCCTTTGACTCTTGATCTTTTATCCGTGTAAGCGAACATTGCGCTATTCCTGCTAGATGTTCAGCATTATCACTGTTTAGCACAAACTCCACCGAAGTAAACCTGTATTTCCCCCACTTGTGTACGACTCTTGGCGCTTAGCATTTCTCAATTTCTTGATTTCCTTTCAGCTTCGAGGCCAGAGTTGGAAAAGATGAGGGGTTGCAATGGTGAACACCCGCCGGTCCGTGCAGTATGCAGCTGCAGGTCGTGTCACAGTCACAACCGCCCACTCGCCAATCACCCCTCAATCTTCATCACACTTGTCACGCCCCGAACGGGTCCACTTGAACAAGGGTAACTGGTCGATCCCGCTCCAGCAACCAACCGTTGGTCTGCAACTAATCTCATGAGTGGCCCTGTCCAGCCTCTCTGCGATGAGCTCTAAGCGCCGAGTGGTCACCTTGCGAGGGGTGTGCTTGATTCGACAGGCACATCCTTCGCCAAAGCACTAAGGCAAATTCACACTGCATGGCGAATCACTCGGTCGCCAGCCTTTTCGCGACTGGACCACTCCACTAAATCGTCACACCCTCTGGTGTGAGAGCTCTCGGACACTGAAAAAAGAAGCTTTTCCTCCCGAAGACGCTCATCTTCTGACTTGTGCTTCCTGTCAGCTTTTCCATGAAACCGTGATCGTCATATTGCGGCGCTTGCCTTCTGCTTCTTTTTTGGCGGTCGAAGGAACAAGCTAACACCGCTCTGCTTCCCATCCACCATGCTTGGGCTCTGGCAGTCCAAGATGTCGGCATTAGCACTCGCGGTCTTGCTGAGCACCCCAGCTGTGCTGGGGTTGCGGGTCACATCTGGCTCCTCATGTACGGACAGCTGTAATAAATGGGGCGCGGCCACCAACACGACGGCCGACGAGATCTCGTGTGTGGACACTGCGTTCAACAGCACAACAAAGGGCAAAGACTTTAAAGACTGCATTACCTGCGAGTTAGAAAGCACCTATGAAGATGATACAACCGGTGAAACTGATGTGAACTGGGGTCTCTGTATGCTCCTCCGTGAACCGTCGACTTTGACAACGCTAACGGGATCAGATAATCTGCGATTTGCGCTCTCGACCTGCGTTTTCGGATACCCTGAGAGTATCTCCAATGTATCGTCTCCATGTCCAGTGGCGTGTGGGACGGTTCAAGATGCCGTGCAGTTCGAGATTGAGGACCCGACTGCGGACAACTTGGGTGCATGGTGTGATACTGCGTCCTTTGCAGACAATGTAATCAACACCTGCGAATTTTGCTACAACCTCACAACTAACCAGATCTACCTGGCAAACTGTACGTACTCCTTGTCAGCAGCAAAGATGAGAAACAAGTACCTGACTTTCGAAATGCAGTCCTCGAGTCCATCCGATATAACTGCCACTTCCCAACAACCAGTGGCGACGAATTCGCCGTCTCCCCAACGAGAATCTTCACGGAGTCTCTTCTCCCCTCAAGCATGTCCCTCACCACCCCAAGCGCAAGCTCCTCCCACGTAAACCTAGGCCTGGTAATCGCGCTCCCTGTCCTAGCCTTCATCATCATTTGCCTCGGCATCGGAACCTGTTGCTTCTTCTACATCCGCTACCGCAGAAAGCGCAACCGCCAAAATCGGTTCCCGGACCATCTGTATGCCCGCTATAATGACACCACCATCAGCACGCCTATGCAGGGCCAGGGTGAGTGGACACAGCAGCAGCAACAAATGTACTCCGACTATCAGGCTTTTGCACAGATGCACGCTGCTGGGTACGGGCAACATCATGGTTTCAATGAGCAATACGGCCAGGCTCATGAGATGTATGGTCTCAAGCCCAAGCAGGATATCCAGCCGCAGGCTACGGAGATCACTGTTCCCGGGCCTCATCCAGGCCCTGAGCAGGCTCCTCATGCTTTTGGCACGGACCAGAAGCATGCTATGTAATAATCTCTGTTGATACCTGTGCTGCATATGGTTGAAGAGTGAGCAGTGCATCTTGAAGATGCCTAAGTCAGCAAAATAGTTCTGAGATATCCATTGATCCTCACGGCGAATGTTGATGTTGATGTTGATGCTTGTTGGCGATAAATAATGATTGGCTTCTGGGGTTCTCTGACCCCCTCATTCAAGGCGTTTTGGTCTCCTTTCTGATTTGCGTGCGATGAATATATCCCAACATCTTGGATGGATGATAGCTGGACTGAAAGACATTCCTTGAATACCTTACTAGGTAGTGAACCGCAATGCAAAAGAATCATCATGAACGAACACCCAACAGAAAACCAAGTCGAAGTAAATAGATAGAGACACTGTAAATCTTAAAGTTTTTGTAGATTTTGGAGGGCAAAGTGACCCAGACAAAGAGGAAGAGAAGCGAGAAAGAGCGCCGTATTTATTCCTAACCAAGCTTCCGCCCTCCCTCGCACAAACCTTCGAAAAGTAGATAAACACAGCTCTCAGAGCACCACATTCCCAAAAATAACCTCAACAAAACCTTCTTCACACCGATCAACCTCGTATCTGTATATCACAGTTTACCGGCCCGCCACACCCTCGTCAGATTGGTTGGTGGGTGGGTTTCAGCACGCACCGCCAAGAGGTCGAGAGGGTAAGGGTCCAATGGGGATGCGGGGAGGCTATTTTTGGGCGAGAGCGATCCTTCGGGCTGCCTGTGTTTACCGTGAGAATAGACAGGTATGGGCTTTTTGCTGGGGAGATACTCGGTGACTCCGTACAAGTCCCAGAGACGGGACCTATTAATAGGGAGTGCGCTGGCGGGGTAATGAGATAAGGTGAGTATGGACACAGCTGTCATGGCATATCCTAGGATTTTCTGTATATGATTGGGTCTCCACTAAGATCTCAGACGATCATTTCTTATAGGCTCAAGCCGTTAGCTTAATGAGTAGAGGCCCAGGGTCCTTTGGCGAAACATCTACAGTACACTCAATTGTACATCCAATCAACCTTTTCTTGAGATGGCTGGGAGGCATTTCATATATCATTTTTCTTGTTCCGAAAATAGAGAGGAATTGAAAAAATATTTCTGAACCAATTAAAGGCCTCCAATAATACCAGAAACCGACCGGAAAGGACTGGCGAAAGTGCCTGATTCCTATAGTTCAAGCTCAGAGTGGACCCACCAAAAGCTTCCAGCATCTTAACCTCGTCGAACCTCAATTCATACCAACCACCAGAACAACCTCTCACCCCCACAATGTCAACCCTCAGCCAAGACCAGATAAAAGTCCTCGAGCAATCCCGCCAACGGCTCGTTCAACTAACCCGCTCCCTGGGCTCCCTAATCGCAAGCCTCAACCAAAGCGACCCTCTCCCGCAATGGTACGCGCAAACCACCACCCACCTTCCAGCCAAACCCAGCTAACGAATCCCAAGGTCCTCCCTCCAATCCCAAGCAAGCATCATCTCCAATAACCTCATCAGCGTCTCCAAACACCTCTCCGAACACAGCGACCTCCTCTCAACGCTAGTCGCCTATCCAGGCCCCGAATACCCCGGCCGCACGCAAGCAAATACCCTGGAGCAACTCCTCCGCACGAAACTCGATCCTCGCGTCGAAGACTGGGTCGCGCGCGGTCGTGTCGCTGGTACAGATCCCACGCAAGCACCGGTATTCAACATGACCGCGGAGAACAAGCCGCTTAGCGAGGCGGAACTCAGTGAGCTGTGGGAATGGGCGCCGTTTGAAGCGAACCAGGAGGCAAGGAGACGGAACTGGGGAGGCAACTTCACGCTTGAGGAGCGGGAGGGGCCGGGGGGTATCCAGGGTGTTGTTACGGGGTTAAAGAGGCAGTTGGAGGATGATGAGGGGGACTCCGATGAAGAAGAGGACGATGATGAGGAGGGTGAGGATGAGATGGAGGTTATCGGGGTTCATCGGAAGTCTGGGGGTGGATCTGGGTTGGAGTATGACATTGCGGTTCATCATGCGCATGCTGTTGAGCCAGTTGTGCCTCTTGGGGAGATCTTGAGGTACATGACTACTGGGCGGATGCCGTAGATATGTCTCCGCAATCATTGACTCGTGATCCTACCGAGGGGCTGCTGTCTATTTGTAGATGGAGGTATACAGGAATGGAATGGGGCTATAATCGGGGTTGGTTCCATGAATGTGACCGCATGAAGTCCGAAATTGTATTATTAAACGAATTACAACGAAATTTGAAAATGAAGCGCAGTATAAGAAGTGAAACAAGTCTTCTAACCGCGGCGCCGTGTGGTGGGCGACTTCGAGCTTGACTTGGGCACCGCAGTGCTTTGGCCTGAGGCGATCGGGTCCGCAGACTTGCGGGGGGCCTTCTGCTTGGGCGCAGGGCTGTTCCAGTAGTAGACCATCTGGGCAGCGAGAATCACGTTCAATGCGAAACCCGACATGAATCCGTAAAGAATCAACTTGTCGTCGACTTCCTGAAGAGTGGTGAAGATGCGGGAAAGGGAACCGACAAGGTAATTGAAGACCTAAGCACAAAATAATGTCAGTCACGTAAAAAAAAAAGCTATACTTCGATGCGAAACATACCGCGAATGCGCTCAGCTGTCCAGTTCCGCCCTCCTGCCAGATAGTATAAATTTGAGGGACCTTGCTAGCAATGCTCAAAGCTCCCGCACCAGCCTGCAGGTAAGACATAGTCTGCGCATCGACAAGAGTCTGATCGAAAAGCAGTGCGTAAACACTAGCAGCAATAAGAGCGACAAAGGTGGCGGCGGCGGCAGACCGGCCGGCGAAGGTCAGGACCAGCACGCTAACGGCGACATCTTGAATGGCGATAAGAGCCGACTCGCCGTATGTGGTGAAGGGGAACTGGTTGCGCACACCGTAGGAGAGGGTGATGAGCAGACTGGCAGTTTCCAACGCGTACGAAATGAAGGAGACACCGGCGGAGGAGCGCGAGTTGATCAGCTTCAGGATCTGAGGGAGCTTGACCACTGCGCTAGCACCGACGATTGCGAGTCCGAGGGCTTTGGAGATTGCGAGTGGTAGGCAGGCGGGGTCCTTGGTGAGGTCGAGGTCGAGGACAAGCGCATGGTGGCAGTCCGCGCCGATCAGCGAGATGGCCAAGTCGTGGATGGGTTGAGGGACCTGTGCGACGATTGGTCGGAGGTGTACAAAGATCGGTTCCAAAGTGGTTTGCAGACTGGAGACATCCATGGTGACGGTGTTTGGTTGAGGACAACGTGGTTGAAAAGAAATGTTTGTGTTGACATTCCCACGAACAGCGATTAGATACAAAATGACATAATCACGGTGCAGAAAGCCGTCAATATCAACAAAGGATTTACGGCGCAACGTCAATGCTTCTGAGTGAATGTAAGTAAACAAAATATAAACAATCATTACGCAGATACCCAAAGCTAAGCCATAGAACCATTTTGAATTTTCAAGTTGCGGCTACCCTGGTCTCTATACATGCTAGCCACAGGGTGTCTTTAATACCCTTGCTTGAAGAACTGCTAAAGAAGCTTTACATGCCTGACGATAAGTATAAATATATAAGTATCGTATGCCCAAGTAATTTGAGCCCCTTGTAATAGTATATTGATGCCGTAAACACGGAATAGTACGGAGTAGATCTGGCATTGAAGCCGAATAAATTGCGGGTTTGGTCCGTGCCGCCGCCGGGGAAAGTTCGCATCGTTCCACTTTTCTCCCCTTCACCTGTTAAGGATCACAGACGCGCCATGATCCTGTTACGGTCCGCCCTATTGAGGCCCATACCGCCTCAAGAGGCGGTTCTGTGTTCGCGATGTCTAGTTCGATCGCGACCCTATGCCCCCTCAACAATTCGGGGGTTCCTAACGTCCTCAAATCGGCGAACGGGCATCATGGCGAATCAATCCACCTCGCCCCTCCAAAAGACCTACTTCTCTCCTAACAGATTTTATGATGGCTCAAATACTACCGGCGGCTTGCTTTCATCAATCGCATCCTCAAATGCCAATCCCCAGTCCAATTCCTCCAACTCGCAGCCCCCGAATACCTCCGCAACTCCGAACAGTACGCCCGAGTCAGCTACTCCAATTGCGCCGGAATCTGCCCAAAGTGAACTGCCACACCGACGGAGGAAACGCTTGAAGGAGGAGTCTAATAGCGCTCAACCGGAGCAGTCACTTCCACTGGATGCGTCGACGCAATTGTCGAACATCTCTGCCGCTCTCCCCACCACCTCCCTCCGCCGCAAATTCGCTGCATACCTCGCTCTGACGAAGCCTCGACTCTCCTTCCTGGTCGTTCTTACCACAACATCTGCATACGGAATGTACCCCATTTCGTCGTTGCTTGCCCTCGACCCGGCCATGACCCCTCTCCCAACGCTCTCGACCTCAACCTTGACATTGATCTACTTGACCGTGGGCACATTCCTCTCATGCTGCAGTGCCAATACCCTGAACATGATGGCTGAGCCGAAGTATGATGCATTGATGTCTCGGACACGGAATCGCCCACTTGTTCGCGGGCTGGTCTCGCACCGTGGTGCTATGCTATTTGCTATTGGTACCGCGGTCATCGGTCTTGGTCTTCTGTACGTCGGAACAAACCCCACAACAACAGCCTTGTCTGCGGCAAATATCGCCCTGTATGCATTCGTGTACACGCCATTGAAACGCATTCATGTGATCAATACGTGGATCGGAGCAATTGTCGGTGGCATCCCACCGCTGATGGGCTGGATTGCTGCGCAAAACCAGGTCGCTACAACAGGGCATGACACCTGGCGTGACATGCTGTTTAGCGAAGAAAGTATCGGTGGATGGTTGCTTGGTGGTATCTTGTTTGCCTGGCAGTTCCCTCATTTCAACGCCCTGTCTCACCTCATTCGCGACGAATACAAGGGGGCAGGCTACAGAATGCTTGCCTGGGTTAATCCGGCTATGAATACTCGTGTTGCATTGCGGTATTCTGTGCTGATGTTCCCCATGTCCATCGGTCTTTGGTGGGTCGGTGTTGTCGGTCACGGCTTCTTGGTTGGAAGCACTGTGGCCAATTGCTGGCTCGTTCGTGAAGCTTATCGATTCTGGCAACATCAAGGTGCGCAGGGCACCGCCCGTGGTCTCTTCTGGGCTAGTATCTGGCAATTGCCTATTCTACTTGTTGGTGGACTAGTCACAAAGAAGGGCTTGTGGGATGGTGTCTGGCGAAATATCTTTGGACAGCCAGAAGAGGAAGACGACGAGGAATATCTGTATTATGAAGATGAGGAGGAAGATCTTGGAACTAGTTCTAAGTCACAAGATGTTTCTGTCCCATCAGTGAAGCGGAGCAACGCTTTGTCTACTGCATGAGAGACTTCATGACCAGTTTTCAGGTATACATTGTTGGAATATTGGTATAGACATACCTTTCCACAATTTCTTTTGTTTCCTTTCTGGATTATCCGGTTCAGCTTTATACAGCGGTTGGGAGTGGCGTTTTTTTGTTTCCATTTTCTTCTTGTATAACATGTCCATATGGAGCCAATTGAATCACCTCCAATATCATCAAGATTATAAACCTTGCCTGGGTAGTTCGCTTTGGACCGAATCGAGTGTCCTTTTGAAGCTGTACTGGAACAGAGTGCGTGCCAACACACAAAAATCACTGGTCTACAGCGCTTTTGTGCATTTCTTCTCCGTTCCCGCGAGCTTGACCACGACTGATCGCAAATAATGTGCTTCTAAGCGTCGTATTACGAGTAATGTAGTCAGCATTTCTGCTATCAAGGGTCCACTGGTTATGCATTTCGTGTACTTATGACTTGTAATTCAACAATTGGACTTGATAACTCCGTCACCCCTTCTCCGGCAAGGAAAACCCCTCAAACCGAGTTCCGTCTATACCAATCTTGCACAGCCGCTTCGATATATATGCGGAATTTCTCCTGGTCCCTCGGCGACGCGAACGAATTCACGATGATATCAACAATGCTCTGAGAATCAACCAAGCGAATTCCATCTTGCTTAATATCTTCCATTTCCTCCTTAGTTGGGAACGTATAGTACCCACTTGCTTCGGTCTTCTGAGGGGTTTTGGATAGTTCTTTTCCCCTGGAGATTTTATCCAAGGCAGCTACTGAAACAGCCACTCCCATTTTGTAGACATCCGCCATAAATGCTAGCATTGATTTAGAATAGTCAATGGGATGCTCTCGGATGTCAATCACATCTCCGGCGTCCCAGTCCTCATCAATATCGTGGAGCGAATACCCGAAATAAGTCTCCTTGTTCTTCATGGCGCGGACGGTCGTCATAACTCCGCGGTAGGCAGGCAGTACGCCGGGGTGAAGATTCAACAGGCGTCGGGGCTTGGAAAAGTATCGAATGATGTCTGTTTTGAATCGCTGATAGCAGCGCACTGATAACCCGACACTAATGTGGTGCTTGTCAAGCGTCTTTATGAAAGACATCTTGTTGACATTGGGTACTTTTTCAACGAGGATTCCGTATTTGGCGCGAAGCTGGTCCACTGTTTGATGCGTTGCGCCGTACGAAAAATCATCTTTGAAGTAAGGCAAAATATACTGCTGAAGTAATTCTCTTTCAAAGAATGCCAGCTCTCTGAGGTCGAACAATGTCGAACTGCGACTAGCCTTGTGTTCTGGAAGAAAGACGTACGGAACATGACCAGCAGCAAGAAGTTGAGGGACCATTCTGCTCATCATGAGGTGCGAGAAGAGATCTGATCCACAGAATATTGCCACGTGTAACGACCGGGCACAAGGGGTTTGCGTCAAACTGTAGGAGATCCGAGAAGCATGGGCTGCGATACGGTCGATGGCACTCACATAGAAATGTGAACCACATGTGAGCGATCCGATGGCGTATAGCCCTGGTGAAGCGCTCAAGTCGTCAAAATCCACAGATATCCCACCCCTGGGGTGGGGGGTAATCAGCGTGTTCTTCAATGCAGATCGGAGAAGCGGCGACGGAATACGTTCGAGACTGCACTCTTGGCCCGTTGCCTCAATGATATACGGGGCCTCGATAATTCCAGACGAGGTCTCTGCTTTGAACGTACCATCCCATCTGACACTCTCTCCTTTGACAATCTTGAGCTGCCCACTTTCTAGCATCCTGACGATTTTTTGTGCATTCTGCACAGGCATTCCATGACGGAACCTCATCCATGTGCTGTGGTATTTCTCCATGAATAGCTGTTGGCTTCGTGGGGATAGTCGATTCCAATATCGCTCCACAACAGGAGCCGTGCCTCGCAGAACAGCTTGCCACTGCACTTGATTGGTCATTGCAGCCTTGATGTCCTGTCGTAGTTGCTTCTCTGGAGATGAATCATCAATGATCCAGCTCCAATCCCCGTTTGTAGCTTGTGAAAGTTCAGCCATTAGACCACTTGTGACTTGAAGAAGGCTGTCGTCCGGGTCCGATTCAAGTTGTTTAGCAAGCTCAAACAGGACGTACCGACGCGAATAGGTAGTCTGGTCTCCTTGAACTCGAGGCAGACGGCCACCGCGTGACATCAAAGTGATCGTTCCTCTGTGACCATTATCACAGAGGTAGGTTGCAGCATCAATAGCAGACAAGCGAGAGCCAACGATAATCACCGAAGAGCTAGGTGGAATAGATTTGAATTGTGATAGAGGCCATGGGCTCGGAAAGAATCCCGGTAAGTTGAGCAGATGGGAGTTGTACACCGAGGTAAAATTACCAAGGGCGAGAACGACAGCCTGCGACACTAGTGTTGTTTCGTTGGAAAGGGCCAAAGAAAAAGCACCATCGCTCAATCGTTCGATTGCTTTGGCTTCCTCATGAATGACGGAAACGTTCAACCCAGCCTGCTCAGCTGCACTCATTGCTTGCGCCCATGTATGTTGAAGATACTCTCCATAGTTCAGCCGTGAGGGAAATTCGCCTTCTTTCAGGCTTGTCCGCCACTCCGTAAAGTGCTGAGGCTTATCAAAATACAGCCCCATCGTGTCGGTATGCATATTCAAGATTGTTCCTGAACAGGAATCCGAATACGCTAAGCCAGGGCCAGGAATTTGACCCTTTTCTAGTATAACAACTTTTCCAATATGGTCTCCATTCTTGGCTCTTTCAATCAATTGAAGAAATACGGCGAGTCCGCTTGCTCCGCTTCCCACCAACGTAATGCTGAGTGGTGGAGAGGACGGAAGACTAGAGGAAGAGGAAAACAATTGAGGTAGAATCTGAACCATTGTGGATGATATTTTGATAATCTTTTTCAAGGTTTCTTCAGAACATACCTAGGTAGGCTTGGTTAAGTCCAACTTTATATCTCAACATCAGCACACAATTCTTCAGCTGACTACCCCTCACGCTATGCAGTTTCTAGGTTGAGGGCAAAGAGATTGTCATACAAGGATGTGAGCTAAATCTAGTCAACTACAGGCGCCAGGATGAAGCATTCGGAGTAATGAATGATGTGATTGCCCCAACATGGAGCAAAAGCACAGTCATACCCACTTGCTGATGCAGTCACTCATGAATACGCCATCCTTGTGAGCAATGGAGGATGAAGATCATATCACAATTGAGAATAGGAAAGCTGATACTGGACGATTTCCCACCAATACACAACACTCGTGTCCATGAATCCTTCAGGAGCATGCAGTCTGGCGGCGGATCCAGAGTAAAATAATACTATTTCGTCTACAAAAAGAGCTACCTGCAGGGATTTTCACCTTTCAGCATAATTTCTCAAGGATGATGAGTTTCAATTACCAAATGCCAATGACCATGACACATGAGAGGACGTAACAATGCATAAATAACTCTCAAGATGGTCAAAGTATTTACGTAAAAAAGAAAAGAACGCAGTATCTGACATCTCCACCACACTTCCAAGAAACATCATAACTTGAAATGTGCTAATTCAAGCAAATAAGAGGAAGACAAATACTCATCTCAAAGATCTTGGCCCTCCTACGTTGCATCGAAAATGAAGATCACCTGGTGTTTGTATTACTACATATAGCTTGCCAAGTCGCGCATATCGAATAAATAAAACTCTCATTCTTTAATTTAGCACCAAGGCTCATCACTTGGCAACAGCGCTATACCAACTATCCAAGGTGAATCTTACGCAGAATCAATTCAAGATATCATCATGCGTGCTCCTCAGGCTCTCGGCACAACGATCTTCCCAGAAGACTTAACCAAAGAAATATACGCTGAGCTTGCGCAAACAGTTCGAAGCCTTCCCAACCGTCTTTGTCTCACTGC
The DNA here is from genome assembly GCF_028828015.1 of Penicillium pulvis. Lineage (NCBI taxonomy): Eukaryota > Fungi > Ascomycota > Eurotiomycetes > Eurotiales > Aspergillaceae > Penicillium > Penicillium pulvis. Next base: position 3,383,080 of record NW_026643072.1, read on the forward strand.
CCTGTTAGCGAGCGATGATGCTGGGTCGCATCAATATGCAGAATGCACTCGGGAAACATGTCAGAATATGTGAGTAACCAAACAAAACATGATTGAATATTGCAATCTCAAATTGTTGAACCTTAGTGGGATCGACTTCTGCCTGGTACGTTTGACGCCCAGAAATGTGGCGACGTACATCAAGGCGCTCAATGGGAACCCATCTGTCCACGGCATTATGGTATATTACCCGATTTTCGGAGACACGAGAGATGATGAGATCAAAAGCATGGTTGTTCCCCGAAAGGATGTAGAGGGACTCAATCGGCCCCACTCTTCTCATGAAGTAACGGATGAAGCCCAGCCCCGTTTGGCCCCTACAGTGCCATGCACGGCGAAAGCAGTGGAATCTATTTTACATTGGCTGGGTATCTATGATCGGAGTCTAGCCGTGGGGGAAAGGCTGAACGGATGGGATATCTGCATCATCAACCGATCCGATGTTGTCGGGCTGCCTCTCGCCCAACTGTTAGCGAGCCAAGGCGCCCGTGTCTATAGTGTTGATATTTTAGGGGTCCAGATCTACCAAGCTAGTCTGACAAGTGGGTCAGCCGAGGTGCGGAGTACGCCAACTGAGTGGACCCTTCAGGATGTTGTGAGAAAGTCTGGCGTGATCATCTCGGCGGTTCCGCACCCTACGTTCAAGGTGGATACGAAATGGATTCAGAGAGGGACGATCTGCATCAACGTTGCTTCCGCCAAGGTGAGTGGGCCTCATGCGAGTGACGAAAGTATTTTAATCTCATTATGCAGAACTTTGATGCAGAAGTCCTCGAAGTGGCCTCTAAATTTGTGCCCCGCGTTGGGAACTTGACTATTGCTGCCTTATTGGACAATCTTCTCCAGTGCACCAAGGTGCTCCCAGCTTAGGCAGCTTACTGCTCATTCCTTTCCTCGGACAATGATAGTTCAAAAAATCTCCTTTTCAAAAACGTACCGAATTTTGAGTGAATTTCGTTGACCTGTTCACTAAATTGTAAATTCAAGAGAGATCAGATTAAAGCTTATATAAAGTTTTTTCTTTACCCCTATAGTTTTCCAAAGTTACACGGGCAACCCTGCAATGAAGACAATGCAGGCCTGCACAGATGACACAATGCCAAGTGAGTCAGATCTTGGCCTTGATCTCTGTTCCAGTCTTCAAAACCCGAGCAGCAACGAGGATGCTGGCGCCAAGAAAAAAGACAAACCACCCCAAACCTGTGCTCCGATGTAACCATGCGACCTTGCAATAAGAGCACCGCCAAGAGGTGGACCGGTTAAGCAGGCAAAGCTGACAATGGTGAAGCCCATACCGATACGTGTTCCGGTCTTGGTGAGGTCCGGTGTCAGGCTAGAAAGTGTGGAGGGCCATAAGCCTTGGACACCATTGGAAAACATGCCATACAAGACAGCAAAAACATAGAGACCCGCGCTCGAGTCGACGGCGGCCCAACAAAACATCATTATGCTAGCCCCAACGGTAAGAGGAATGATTGTATTGAGCGGCCCGAAATAGCGATCCGCCAGGTAGGCAGGGATGAGCCGTCCGACTATACCTGCTCCGTTCGTCACGATGATGAGCGTGTCCGAATCGGAATAAGTCAAGCCTAGGACATTGCGCCCGAAAGCCCCGACATAATAGAAAGCAAAATAGAGCCCCCAAAAGTTGAAAAACATCCCGATGATGAATAAGATGTAGGTGGGTTCTTTGAAAGCGACCCAGTCAACCAATGGGCCCGATCTACGTGGAGGTAGTCGTGGCCGGAGTAGGAGAGCCGCTGGGATGCTTGTAGCCACCATCACAAAGCCCAGTACTCTTACTGTCCATCCAAATCCAATACTTGATATGAGGGATTTGACCAGACCCGGGAAGAGCATACCACCGGTTCCGCTTCCGACCAAGCCAAAAGCCAGGGCAAAGACCCTTCGGCTGGAGAAGTATGTGGCCACGAGTCCCATTACTGGGCAGAACTGCAAGCCACTGCCAAGGCCTGTGCAGATCCCCTGCGCAAGAAAAAGCTGCCAATAGCGGGTGGCGAGGGAAGTCATGAAGACCCCGAGCAGCTGCAAGAAGACCCCAGCATAATACACGTGGTAAAAGAAACCGGCATCTAGAGCACGGCCGGAAAAGGTCCCGATGAAGAAGATGAGAAATATTTGCACCGATCCCACCCATGAAATGGCGGATGGCGAGACTCCGAGTTCGGATTGGTAGTAGGCTTGAAATACACCAAAGCTAGCGATGTAGCCCCAGGTATTAAAACACACCAAGTGACCCATTACGGCCTGTGTCCATGCCTGGACGCCCCCATCTGGTGGCGGTGGGGGATCGGGAATTGTTGATGGTTGTGATGGAGTGTCGGGCACGCCAGTCTCCGTATCCTTTTCAGTCATTAGGGTTGCCTAGGACGCCAAAGTATGGATTAGAATGAATGGAGGGAAGCAAGAAAAACATGAAAGGAAGCCTCAGCCGAAAGACAGGCTTGATTTATGGGCATTGCTCTGGGTTGGTGACTTAACTACCAGGATTCCCTTTTGACTCATCATGTTGGTATCTTCTTGGAGATCTTTCTCCAACACCAGTCTTGGGGTTGCAGTTAGTTGCAGGGACCCGCAATATTCCTCCAATGGAAATTAATCAATTCTTCAAGCACTTTCAGCCTTGCCTTGCAAGCGTCTTTTTGTCGAAATGCCAAGCAACGGCTGATCAGCGCAATAAAAGGAGCAGATTGCGTTAGAATTGGACCGGGGATCAAGGGGCCTCCACAACGTTCGGGGGCGTACGTAATTCCGCAACTTACCATCGAGCAGATTTCCTGACTGAGTGCGCCTACATTGCCTTGTTCCTATTTGTGAAGGATTGGGCATTTACTTATGCTCTTAGTAATCTTGTGAAGTTGTAACTGACCATCGCTGTTTAAAAAATGATTACATTGATAGGGGATTGTGACCGGGTATCTAAATATATGGTACACTTATAGTACAAAGCTGCCAAGTGAATATGACAGATGCAACCAAATGCTCAGACTATATGGAATATCTCGCATCTACTTCCGCAGCTGCAAGTGATATGTCTCCAACGCCTGAGCAGTCATAGGAGTAGGCGCTCCAACCATAGCATCATCGCCACCCTTACCAGTCTTAGGGAACGCGATAACATCCCGTACAGACTCCTTACCCAGCATAACAGCAACCAGGCGATCGAATCCCAATGCGAGACCAGCATGGGGCGGACATCCCGCGCGCAGAGCATCGAGCAGATGCGAGAAGTCACCGAGACGTTCGGCGGGCATCTGCAGAATATCACGGAAGATGAACTCCTGTACGGCGGCGTCATGAATACGACGACTACCGCCACCAAGCTCGACGCCGTTGACCACAAGATCGTAGTGATCTGCCACAGCTTTGGAGGGGTCTGTCAGGAGGAGATCCACGTCGGCGGCGGTCTTGGGTGCGGTGAAAGGGTGGTGTGTTGATGAGAGGCCAGCTGCGCCACCTTGACCAGGCTCTGAGTCGGATGAGGGGGAGAAGAGGGGGAAGTCGACCACCCACATGAAGTCAAAGCCGGTAGGTGCGGGCTTGAAGCCTGATGAGACCGCAAAGGCATGAAGGGCACGGCGCAGGTCACCGATTGGTGTGGAGCCACCGGAGAAGGGGGCGCGAGGACGAGCTTGGAGGATGATGAGATCGCCGTGATCAGGATCCAGCAATTCTTCAACTTGCTCGGCGGCCTCAAAGCCGAAGGGCTGTAGGCCACAGAGTGGCTGCTTGCCGTTGTACACAAAGACACCTGGGCCACCATCGGGGTTGCTGTTGAATGGTGCACCCGCTGGGGAATCGAGGAACTGGCTGATAAACTGATGTGTTTCGGCTGGGTTGTTTTCGTTGCCTTCAAGCTTGAATGCCTCGACAATTGGGTCATTCAAGTCCGAAATTTTGCCCACAAGGTCGACAGGTAGCAAGTGGTCGATTTTAATGATTTCCATTCCGTACCTGGTGTCTGGCTTGTCAGATCCATAGCGGGCCATGACCTCTTGATATGGGACTCTGCGGAAAGGGCCCTCGGGGGCAGGGTCTTTCATCAGATTGGACCAGAGACGCCGGATGACACCTTCCACTGTCCGCATCACATCTTCGCCCTTCGCAAATGACATCTCAAGATCAAGCTATATCAAAGATCAGTAAAATTTTCAGTAGTGGGTCCTAACTGTCAACATACCTGAGTAAATTCGGGCTGACGATCTGCCCGAAGATCCTCGTCCCGGAAACAACGCGCAAATTGAAAGTACCGAGGCAATCCACTAGCCATCAAGATCTGCTTATACTGCTGCGGACTTTGAGGTAAGGCATAAGCCAAGCCAGCCCGGCGCGTAGGAACCAAAAACTCGCGGGCACCCTCAGGTGTGGACTTGAACAGCAACGGAGTCTCAATCTCCGTAAACGGCGGCTGACTCTGCTCCAACTCCTGTTTACAGATATTATGAGCCTTAGCCCGAAACCTCAGCGCGTCACGCAGCTGCGCATCCGAACGGAGCTGTAGATACCGGTGCTCAGGCGAGAATACTGTCTCCGGTGTCATGATGATCTCTTTGGGGAAATCATTCAGAGGGTGAATTTCTTCCAATGCCAGCTCCCATGTATCTTCGGCGGGTTTATCTCCCTCAGTAGGCTTTGCCTTCTTCTTTTGGACCGTTCCGCGCACTGCGACGGGGCTGTGAACGTTGAGTGATTTTAGCTGTTCGAAGGCCTCGTTCTTGGCAAATGCAACAACCTGCAAGCTGTGCTTCATTGTAGGGTCGGTCAGGCGGACAAAGGAGAGCTTCTTTGAGAGATCTGATCTATGGCCTAGGTATCCATGCAGGACGACCTCGGCGTTGGGCTCGGCCTGCGAGAAGAACGACTCGAAGTCATGAGTGGCAGGTGGGAATTCAACTACGGAGCAGAACAGTATTTTAGCGATTAACCAATATTAGAAATCTATATGCATATAACCAACCCGCTTTTTTGTAGGCCTCCAGGAAGCTAGGAAGCTCCGGCGACTGTTGCTCTCGGAGACAAGCCGGACGATGGAAACGCCGCGACGCCGCAATAGATCGCACACATGGTGTTGACCGAGAGCCACGAATCAAAGAGGAAATAGTAAAGCTCGAGCGAAGCCGCAATGGCAGCTGGACGCCCGCACTCAGCATTATGTATGAATAATATGCAGTAAACTGTCGATGACTGTCTTACGATTAAAAACGGCAGAAAAAGGAAGCGCGGAACCCGCCCGCCCAAAGCAGACTAGCGCGGGTGATTTTCATATAATTGCGGGTCAACACCGCTTTTTTTTTCTTCTTTCTTCATCCTTCCAAGTTTAATACTCGTGAGTCTACCTGTTCTCCAATGTTGATTGAATTCTCGAAACTGACCTCCTATACAGAATGATGAAAGCCTAGTGTGTTCTATATGATATATCTCAACTCCCTGAGGCTTGTGGCTCTCCTTCTCTTTTGAGGGCTTAAGGGCTGCAAGACTCGGGAGAAGGGAGAGTGAAATCTGCGTTCGGCATACCACCTTGTTAAACCAACGGACGCGATGAAGGCATCTCTGACCCTCTTTTCAACTTGAAGGTGTATTTCTACTGGCAAGACGCCGTAGATAGGATATAATGCTGTGCTTGGAGGAGAGAACTGAGTCGTGGAAAGGCTGTTCTTGGATGGAAGATAGCTTCCTTGCTATGGCAGGTTGCTAATTGGAAACCCAAGAGCGCTTTTATGACAATGTGCTCGTTCTCATCACCTCTGGCATATGCGACAACAAATAGGCCATAATGAAACATATATTCACACTCTGAAATCCATTCTATATCACATGTAATTACCTGAAAGAAAACCCAAAGGAAATATTCTACCCCTGACCAAAAATCATACTTTCTAAAACGGCCTTCTCGCCGCTATTTTCCACCAGACTCTTGAACACTCCGTTCTCAATGCCCATCAGCTCCTGGGGTGAAGCAAACTCAACCGCCTTGCCGGCATCCAGCACGAGAATCCGATCAAAGTCAGCAATGGTGCTCAGACGATGCGCAATGACAAGCAGGGTAGTTGCATTACGGCCAAATTCGGCCCGGATGGATTGCTGAATCTGTGCATCGGTCTCCATGTCCACTGCCGAAGTAGCCTCGTCCAGGACCATGATCTTGGGACGAGCGACAATCGCACGGGCGAGACAGAGGAGCTGTCGCTGACCCTGCGAGAGATTGAGACCTCCCTCGGAGATTGGCGCTGACAGCGACGAGAAGATGTTCGAATTGCTTGCTTGGACCGTAACAGTAGCGGTGTCCGGCGTAGAGCTGCCTGACGCGTTCTGGGAGGTGAGAGTCGCCTCATTATCCGACCCAGAAACCAGGTGTACACGAGCCAGGGCATCGTTTAGCTCAGTATCACTGTACTCCTCGAACGGATCCAAGTTGGTTCGCACAGTGCCCGAGAAGAGGACAGGATCTTGAGGGATGATAGCAAGCCGGCTACGGAGATCGTGTAGCTTGATCTTAGAAACATCCAGACCATCGATGGAGATCGTGCCCTGGCGGGCCTCAAGGAAGCGGAATAGCGCCAACGTGAGAGACGATTTACCAGCACCTGTACGGCCGACCACACCCACTCGTTGGTTCTTCTCGACGGTGAAGCTGAGCCCGTTGAGTACGGGCGGAAGATCTGGCGCATAGCCCACAACCAGGTCGTCGACTTCAAGACGTCCCTCGGTAGGCCAAGCAGCTGGTGCATCCACACCACCTTGGTTCTCAAGCTCGATGTTGGAGTACTCAATCACGCGCTCGGTAGCGTTCATGTTAAGTTCAATATTGGAGTATTGGCGCAGGGCAAATGCAATTGCTGAATTGCATTGCAAGGCAAAACTTAAAGCGAAACCTGCCATGGACGCTGACATGCCGGGAAGAGAGATCACAAGTGCTGCGGTGAGAGTGGAAAAGACTGCACCAACGACGTTCATGCGAATTCCTAGCCAGCGATTGAACAGCCACACCGTCCACCAAGACTGAGCATGGGCATTGATCTTGTCATACATGATTTCGATGAAAGCACCACTCTTGCTGAAAGCGCGAATGGTAATTAACCCAGCCAAGCTAGATCCGAACTGCTCCAAGACGGGACTTTTAGCGGTACTTTCCAGACGCTTGGCTTCACGAGCACCGGTGAGGAAGGTCAAAGACAGCCGAAGACATATCAAAAGGAGACCAGCCGCGAGAATGAGGACAAGTGGGGAGACGAGGATACCTGCGACGATGATACCAAAGACTTCCAAAGTCTCGGCCAATAGGAAACCTAATTCGTATCCCAGTCGCGAATCGATAACGTGGAAGTCTCCTGTGAAACGGTTCAGAATTCGGCCCAATGGGACGGTATCCAGCCAGCGGAGCGGAGCACGTAACACAGCAAACACGAGGGAGTTGAAAAGATTTCTCGAGGCGCGAATGCTGGCAGATAGGATGCAATAGTATCGAACGGTTCCGATCAGGCATGCCACAACGGAGATGCCCATATATACGCCGAGGTACATGCCGAGCTGGCCATTGGCCTGGGTTGCAGCAGACATATTTGTCTGCATCATAGAGTATTGGAGCATCACTTGGGTTGTTTCGGGATTGGCATGCGTATTGGCGGAAGAACCGGTCCAGACACTGATCCACCATGACTATAGTTCGATAGTTAGCAATTTGCAACTGCACTAGGTGCATCCTGAATCTTCAAACTTACTCGTCCAACCATTAGTATAGCATAAGAAACGTAGATCGAGATTGTCACAGCCCAAGTAAGAGGGCGGCCACCCATTCCGAAGTAGGTTTTGTACACAGTGAGTCGGACAGATCCCTTTTCTTTTGCCTCATCTTTGATAAATTTCTTGGGAGCATCTTTCGGTGGCGCAGTAGCATTTCCATTGGCTGCATTGCTCTGGCGTCGGTGTGACGCGTTCGAGATGACCTTTTGGAGTGTTCCTCCATCAATATCATTAGCATCCTTTTGGTCGTCAGGAATCTTTTTGTCCAATTCCTCTGCAGCTTGTTCCTCGCGAAGAATGTCCTCCAGGTGATTAGATTTCCGAAGGTCGTCAATTGTGCCGGCATATTTCACACGGCCATTCTCCAAGAGCACAGAATAATCTGTTAGGGGAAGAACAAGGGCAACGTGATGGGTAACAAGAACACGAGTGCGACCTTGACCGAGTTCGCCTGTCAGGGCATTTTCGTAGACATGTCGACCAGTGTGTGCATCCAAAGCACTGAAAATGTCATCCATGACGAGAACTCCAGCCCGAGAGTACAATGCGCGGGCGAATGACACACGCCAGCGCTGACCACCACTGAGGTTGACACCGTTCGCACCAATATCAGTCAGTTCACCATCAGGGAGCATTTCCAAGTCCTTTTCCAGCGCACAGGCGAACAACACTTTGTGATAGCGAGACTCATTATATGGCAATCCAAACAGAATGTTCGCTTTGATAGTTGCGTTCTCAATCCAAGGGATCTGTGCAACGTATGCAATCGCATCGTCGATAATCCAGTTGGCACTTGTAGCCAAGTGATCAAAACGATCTTTAAGAGCGGGCGGGACAGGCACTTTCACAGTACCTTCCAAGACATCACATTCACCAAGGATAGAAGCCAGAAGAAGACTCTTTCCAGATCCAGTACGGCCAGAAATCACACTGAGGCCCTTCTTCGGTAAGTCAAAGTTCAGATCACGCAGCTGGAATCGCTCCTCCTCATCTTCTTTCTCTCCAGGGTGATGCTCTGCGGGCCATGCCACAGAGGCATCCTCAAAGGAGATACTATCTCCAGGGAGGGTGTTGACAACCTTTTCCGAGGCGGCCATGTACTCATCAATACGGTCCGCACTGACAATAGCTTCCAGCAGGTTGGTGATGATTTCTGGTAAAATGGCTAGTGCCATCTCCAGAGAACCGAAAACAGACATGGCTGTGAATGCAACTGAAGCGGATAGCTCGCCGTGGATAAGGGCATAGACTGTCAAAGATACGCATGAGAAAGCGATAGGACCAAGAATCCAAATTGCCATGAGAAAAACGTCATAGAAGAAGGAAGTCCACAGCGCACCCAGCTCGCTTTCTCGGACCAGTCCGATCTTCTTCTGCCACTGTCCCTCCAAGGCAGAGAATTTTACTTGACGAATACCCTGGAGGACTTCAGTTACAATGGCCATTTTCTGATCCCGATGTTTCATGAGTTTGTCTTGTGCGCTCGTGTATCGCTTGGTAATAGCAATATTAATCGGCGCAATCAAGATAGAGATCGAGAGACCAGCAAGAGCGCTTTGCCATCCGAGAATTCGGATTAAGAAGAGGCATCCAATAAAAATCTTGAAACAGGCACTTGGGATCAAATAGAGGAAGGAGGCGACATCGGAAATACGGCGGGCATCCACGGCTGCAAGATTGACAATACTTTGGCGACTCTTCTTCATATCCTCCTCCTCATCTTCTTCCTCGTCTTTCTTATCTTCGGGTAGCAACGCCTTTGCAGGAGCTTGTGTTTCGTCCTTTTCCTTGGACTTTTTCGAGTCCTTGGCATCCTTTCGGCGCATCGATTTGGCGAACACCACAGCCGTAAGTTCCGCGTAAATGGGGATCGCAAGCCTGGACCAAACACACCAGAAAAGCCATGCCTCGATGAACGAATAGAAGGCCATAAAGACTCCCAGTAGGATGACCCAAGTCCATGATCGCTGAGATGACCATCCCTCACTTCCCCGACCCTCTAGGGAGTTGAGGATGTTGAAAAGCGCAACTTGTGGTCCAAATGTCAGGAACGCCATGACCGAGACCAAACAAAACTGGAGCACGAAAGTGCGCCAGTGCGCAATCATAATGCCCCTCCAAAGTTTGGCATTTCCTTTCGCGCGTTCAAAATTCTCGCGAAGACGGTGTGCACGCTTATCAGCTCGTAGCTTAGGTAGATCAGTCAATTCCAGATTCCTGTGGCCGATTGTAAAGTCTAGGAGATCACTGGCCCATACGAAGCAGTAGAGACCAGCAGTCGAAACTGTTAGCTCTTTATCTACTGCTTGGCCCTCGAAGAAGATATTTGGGCGACGCGGTAGAAGGATACTGAATATCGCGCGCAGGAGAGCACTGCTGATGTTCGCACCCACCAGGCCTATCCATGTACGATTTTGGAGAAGACCATCTTGAGAAACCCATGCTTGTTGAATTTCAAAGCCCGCTACAGCAATAGAGATGATGCTTCCTGCGAAGGCGAATTGACCCAGTTGGAATCGTATAGTTGGACGCGGTTCCGTGAAAAAAGCAATTCCTTGGATTGAAAGTAAGACCTGTGTGAAACCGCATGTTAACTGTCATTGTTTCATTTCATTTTTTTTTATTGGTCCGAGTATCAAGCGGGCATGAACGTGATTGGCGCATTTTTGTACGTACCCAAATCGCAAACTGTAGCCAGTTAGCTAGCGGATCGTTTAGATCGCCGCTTATAGTTGAGAGAATTGAGAGTGCCAAGGAGGTCGATAGACCAGTTATGGAGAACACTGCTATTGAAACGCGTTGCCATTTGTCTGAAAAGGCGCGGAGTGATTCCTCAGTAGCCTCGCCATCTTCGTCACGATAAGCAGTAATTGCTAGACTGGCTTCATCATATTGGCGTCGGAGAATGCGATCGGCAATACTTTTGACTGCTTTGATACTATCAAGGGCGACCAATCCCAGGGCGACCGAGCCCGTCACAGTGGAAGTGTTAGGGGACATGCCTCATACCATCACTGAAGGAATAAAGGAATAAAGAAAAGAAAGAAAATGAGGCGCGAGTAAACTAAGAGGCATAAGAAGAGCATGAAACGCCGTGCTTATCTTTAATCCGACAAAATAGTCATAGCGCATTCGCCATCCACTAAGGTCACATCCACGCAATCGAGCGGGGGAGGTCAGTGCTGATGCGTATACTCTTCGTGAGGCACTGTGAGTCAAATCCTTCCACAGTGTTGATCCTTGGTCTAGGCAATGGTGTCTCGTAATGCTTGACTGCGGTTCCCTATTCATCTCATGACTCTGCAACGCCAGTGCATGCCGCCAAGCCCGCGGTCTGAGGATAAAAGAACGGTGTAGGGTAGAAACGCAACTCCCATTGGCTGATTTCATGACTCACGACTCCAGCGGCTTGCATGGTACATGATCGGAGCTCCGTGGGAGCGGGCACCAATTCGGGCCTGGTCCATTGAAAAAGCCGAGAGTGGGGCGAACACTTCTGGTAAGGTCAGCGATAACGACCTATGGTGGAAATTGCACTGTAGCTGCAGTAGTGATTTTTGCCTGAATCTGCCCTTTGAGAAAGCGCATTTATCCTCGAGGAGTCGTTATTTTTAGCAGAACAAGTTGAAAGGATCCATTGTCATTGGACCCACTGCCTGTAGGGACACCCTGTGTAATACTGAAAGCTTCGATCTGGTCACGATAAGCATCATATGAGGACCCTCACTCTATACTGACATTTCATAGTTTTGACACTTGGTATCCTCTGTTCATGGACCCGAGTCAAATTTGAGGCCGAGAAGCTGACTCCCCAGCTCGTGGAGTCAAACCTGTCACTAGTGATCCACTAGTGTGGGGCCCCAAAGAAGTTGATTATCACTTGACTGCAACCTGATCTAAGATTGCCTCCACCCGTGGACTGCATGCCTGCATGAAACATGTTGTTTGATGAAGAAAGGAATTCAGTAGGCTCAAAGCGGACAGACTGGACTATATGTGACCAACACAAAGAAACACAATTGTCTCCAAGGGTTGCATATATCTTGGCCGATCTACACTAGTGGCATGCCAAGCCAAATCTTCAAAAAGCAATCGCTAAATGCACTGATAATAACAGAAGCCAGAACTCTATGAGATGATATTCGAAAATAAGGGTCAAGCTCTCGTTCTACAGCACATCTTAATCAAGTAACTCTTTCTATGCTTCTGTATTCAATTCGCAGTCCACATACCAATATGTTCTGTGGCTATATTCCGAGTCTACAGTCCGTATATTGTATTGAACAATTTGAAAGCTACAATGTCTGTCTCCTTGGCTATTTTTATTTTCCAAACTCATTGAAAATGCGGATGATTGATACCGTCCTCCCTTTCTTTTTCCAAGATCCATGGATCTTTTAGATGTGTGAAAGACCGAATGCTTCACGCTTTATATATCACATTCAAATATGATTCTTTGTCTTCTGTCTTGGTTCGTTTCAATCAATTAGCTATCAAAGGCTGTAGTTTTGAGTTATAAGATGCATTCGAGTATTCCTAATGGTGCCTATCACCAAACCACTCAAGACAACCTAAAAGGACAATCATAACCTTGCTTGAATTCGATATCTAAAATGGAAGAGGGTGCCTTTTTGAAATATGGCGAGCGCCAAATTCGGGGAATCTTCCGTATGAATTGGATGCTTAAACCAGTAACTGCTGTCCAGTGCAAGGTTGAACAGTCTACGCTTGAGATAGCCGATCTCCCGTGGTATGAGTCGGGAAAAGACGATATCTCTGCCAGTACTATGAACACGTTGGAGCTTTTTGATCTCCCATTCCGGGAGGACTACCATGCTTTGATAGCTTGGTGTTACACGTCTACTGTTATTTTCAACAATAAGAGTATGTTTGGAGGGCTCGTTTCAGATGGCCTTCTAGTTATCGAGAAGATGTTCAGAACGGATACAGGGGCTCATATGTCTGATGTGGCTCTGGCAATGTACCGGAATTTCTATGAGATAAATAATTTGAAACAGATTCTTTTCTGTAACGTCGTCAATACTGATACTGTTGACTTCTTTATGGAGGATCTCTACACTGAGAAGAATGGTCTCGATTTTGCGGGACTGGCTGGTGTTCAGAATTGGCCATATGGCACACCAGAATACCTAGCTCTTCTGACGACCCCCATCTGCTCGGTGGCAGTGAACATAGTTCTCGGAGCGTGGCCCCGTGGCACTCACTATGTTTCCAATATTCAGACCTGTCTGGGGGGTCGCAACGGGGCCGGAGAGATGAACATCATGGTGGAGATTGATGAAATACCCGCAGATCTGGTCAAGATGCCTAAGCTGGCCAAGGAGACCAAAGCTGCTCTGCTCGAAGCTCTTGACATGGATCCTAATATCTTAGACTCTGAGTCGAGCAAGGCTTCAGAGGGGTCGTCGTCATCAGAGCCCTTGGCAAAAAGGAAGAAGGCAGACGAGTCTAAGAAACGTAAGGTAGAAGAGGAGTCAGAGGCGGGCCCAGCAAAGAAAAGGGCAACAAAAGCATTAGCGGAGGAGGAAAGTCAAGAAATGGATGTGGATATGGATGTGGATGTAGAAGGAGGAAATGATCCGATTTACAAGCCGGGACCGGCGCCGAAGCAGGCCAAAGGGAAGGGCCGAGGGCCGAGGAAGCCTCCGGTGCCAAAGAAAGGCGGCAAGAGATAAGAAAGCAATTAAAGGCAGAGAGGATTCTACCTGAAAGCATGAAACCTTGGAAGCCGGCAATGGGTCGATGTGAGTCTGATAGACGTGTGAACAAGGGGATTGACATGAGTGCAATGGGAAATGGCTTCTTCTTTTTATGTATCTATGATTTCAAGTTTCTTTATCTGTATTACTGCCTTGTATAGCTCTTTCAGGTTGAATCATATGTTCAAATTTATTGCTATATATGTGTTACTCTACTGCTTCTCCACAGATGTAGTACTACAAATTTGAAGCCCATTTAGTTCAAAACAGGTCTCCATCCTTGCCTAGGCACGAATCCGTCCACCTTCTCATCATCGAGCACATCCTTCCCCAAACGACCCGTCACGATGCTCCTCTCAACGTCTGGACCACGCACATGAAACGAGTCGAATCCGCGCATCGTACTCTCAGTGCTGTGACTTCGAACCCATAACCTCTTCTTTGATGTCGATGATGCACCAGTCACGTTGGGTAGATTGCTTGGCTCGAAACCAGAATTGGCTCGGTCCAAACTGAGATACCACCGACGTTGATGAATCGAGCCGATCGTGTTTGTTGAGCCGGGGTATGCATTGTTCTTCTGAATTTGGAGATCGATATCATCGTCGGAATGTGTTGTTTCTGCGTTTTCGGGTTCTGGTGGTTCTGTAGCCGAACCTTGCGCCGACGCTGAGGAAGGCTCAATGTCAGAATCGGATGTAGACGGTGCCCTTGGTGCCGTGCGCATGGAATTGACAGGCTTTCTACGACGCTTCGGCCCATTCCTGATTGGCCTTGCGTAATCGGTGCTTTTATCCATACGCAACATGATTGTGTAGTCCTTCGGCAGGCGGGTCCCGTGAAGTCTGAGTCGGATTTTGCGCTGATTCTAGGGTCAGAAAGCTGTATTCATATGAGAAAGAACCAATACGTACATTCTGAAATGCTTCTTGAAGTTTGGCACTATCCGAAGCACAATCCTTCGGCGACCTTGCATGGTCAGAATCTTCTGATCTCGAATCATCCGTCTCAGGCAGGGATTTATCCGCGTAATATGGCAGTACTTCGTACTCTCCCGTATCCCAGATGATCATACTTCCCGTTTTGACGGATGCAGTCTCAATAAGATGGTTCTGGCAGAAGCATCAGTTCACGTACCAATTTTATCTACAGCGGGTCGATGACGTACCCACAAACAGTGAATTCGAGTCTCTGTTGCATTTCGGTTCAATCGCTGGCTGTTAGGGTCTCCCGGTAGCCCATACATGATTGACCAGCTCACGGAGCTTGTTTTTGAGAACTGCAGTCGCAGATCATAGTGGGGACCAGCGACGGGGTGGTCGTGCTGGTGGATCACAAAATGGCGGCCTTCCGGGTGATCATTGCGTTGGTATAGATCGACCCATTCCGCGATAGAAAGACGAGGCATTGGTTGAGACTTCGACGATGGTCGAAGAAATTGATGCAATTTTGTAGAGATGATGCCAAGATGGTCATCCACTTTGACCTCGCCTGCCTCGATGGCAGCAAGGTTGTGCTCATTGTTGGGCGACGCCGATAGTCTTTGAGAAGCTTCGACGGCTTGATGGCGAATCTGGCGCTTTCTTAGAGGGGGAGATACTGGAGCTTTAAGACTGGATAGGGAAGATGCTGGCTGTGGAATTTGATGTTGTTGTGCTGGAGTATCGGTACCGACGTCTGAACTCGCCGCGCGTTTCATAGTTAAAGACCTGCAAACGAGTCTACGAGACCTCAATTTGACCCATGAAACTGCAATCTTGTAGTTCAACTCACTCACTGAGCCATACCATGTCAAATGAACGAGAAAACTCCATTGTGCATGTGCACAAGGAAGCGATCGTCGATTGACATTTATCCCGAGGATTGATTGGATAGATTAGTCATCTACAGTAGCGACTGGGCTTGTTCATGGATAGTATTCCAAGTTTCAATCTAATTCTCTGGTATCAAAATAAGATAAATCAAATACGCTCACAAGCTATCGATGGTGGGTATCAATAAAACAAATTCCTGTTAGTGGCAATCATTTGCACTCGGGCATTTCATACTTCCTCCCGCTCCTAATAGCCATAGAGACCCACCCCCACACTCTGGGGATTGTGGAATATATCCTTTGGATCAACCTTCGCTTTAATTTTCTGAAGCCTCTCAAGGTTGGGTCCCCAGTAAGACTTCTGTGGATCTTTGAGGTAGGGATCGACATACCCAGGGTATGCCCCGTAGACTCCAGGTCGAGAAGAAGTTATCACGTTGTTTAACCCATTGAGGAAATCCTTGGTGGTAGAACTGACAGGACCGATAAGACTGATTGCATAGGATTGCATCCACATGAACGCTTCTCGGTGGGCATAAGCAGTGGCATTCACGGCGTGGTCATTCACAGCACCACCCTCCAGGTCGAATACCACAAACCATGCGACAGTATCCTTTTTTGCAGTGGCAATGTATTTGAACATTGAATCGACGCCCTCGTCGGTTATGCGTTGTTCTGGCGTAAAGGGCAGCGATTTGGCGTAGAAGGGCGCTGGAGTGCCACCCATGGCCGCGATTATGAGGTCCTCAGCCTGGCTGGTAAGCATGCCAAGCCAGTCCGTCAGGTACAAGATATTACCATGATTCTTGATTGGAAAATGATCCTCTAGTCCGAAAGCATTGAACTCCTCTTTGGATCCGAAGAAAGTGCCAGACAGCAAGGCGCCACCTTCGAAAAGGACAAATTCACTGGAGAATTTCCGAGAGAGGTTCTTGGTCGCAATGAGATGCTGCCAATCTTTGAAAAGCTGCGCTTTCTCAGCAACGTTGCCGAGATTGACTTCGTATGTGTACTGAACGGCTTCCGATGGTGCTTCATGAGTGTGAAGCTTGAATTCCGTGACAATTCCGAAACTGGCTGCCGCACCTTTTATGGCGAAGAAAATATCCTGATATTGTGTTTTAGAGGCTCTCACCACGCTGGCATTTGCAAGAACCACCTCGACTTCCTCGACATGATCAAGAGCCGCGCCCCATTCGCGAGACATTAGACCTAGACCGCCGATGGTAAAATGACCACCCATGCCGACCTGAGGACAGCTTCCATGAGCGACGGCCCTTCTACCGGCATGATAAAGACGATTATGAAGATCGCCCAAAAGCGTACCTGAGCCGACGGACGCAATGTGAGTTTCCTGGTCAACGGAGAAATGTTGGAGGTTTTTCACATGAACAACCACCGCACCATCGTTTCCTCCAAGACCTGCAACAGAAATCTGAGTCAGTCTTGTCGCTACGCCCACGAGGTTAGACCTACCATAATTTGCATAGCTGTGGCCTCCACTGCAAGCCTGAACCTTGATGTCGTGATTTGCTGCACACTTGACAATTTCGGCGACTTGCTCCGTAGTTTGCGGATAAGTGATGGCGGTAGGAACCACAGGAAATTCCAAGTTGTAGGGATGAATGTTCGAGGAAAACCCAAAGTCACCCTGAAAAGCGAGCAGGTTGGAGTTGTTCCCCACGGCGGAGAGCAAGCAGTCGCGAACGACTGAGCTATGGGTAACACCCATACTGCGCGGTGGAGCAAGCCTTGAATGACGAGACGAATGTCCAGGTGGGTGGCGATGCAAGGAATGGAACAAAGGAAAGATGGAAGATCAAAGATAGTTTAGCTTTGAAATGTTGCAAGGGATTGGTTGGGGAAAGCAAAGTCTGGTCCCTGCATTCCATAGGAATGAGCGATTTGGGGAAGGTGCTCCTCCGCCACTGTGAGTAAATTGAACCTCTAATAGTTTTTTACTTCTAAAAGTGACTTTTCCCTTCAAAGAGACACAGATCTAATACTCGATTTACCATGTTTCGACCAATGTATTGGTGGATACCTTATTGTTTATTGTGCCCAAACAAGCTAAACCCAAGAAACACAAATCCCTATCCGGTAATCAATACGCGGAAGAAGTATACTTGCTCAGGTGTTGAGCATGTAGCGCGACATATCACAGGAGCATGTAGCCATCGAAGAGGTCGTTGGCGGGGATGCTATTGAGGCTGGCTGGGAATGTCTGCTCCTCTTGAACGAAGAACCTCGAGCTCATCAGATTATTATTGACAAATGCGCATGAGTCGACTCGTGCGCATTCATGTTCTGTAGGCTGATAGTAAGTAAGCTGCTACTCCCATCTCTGTTAGTTGGATGGATTTATTTAGCCAAGAGGGTGACCCGGACTTCTGGCTTGGCGCATAGGGCAGAAACATCTGCTTCTCGTAATGAATTTGGTGCAGAGGGATCTCATCATCAGGAATGAGATCAAAGCAAAGATTATTGCGCATTGTACATACTAACTTCCCTTGAAGATCTCGTCTTCGGGCCTATTCGTGACTCGCATTGTACCTCAGTTCAGGCCTTGTCTCGTATCCATGAGTCAGGCTTACATATTAAATCAACAATTAGATTCCATCATCTTACTCCGTAAAGGCATGAAAATGATTCAGGATGAACATACCTGCCGCCTGAAGGGTGATGAGATGATATTCCCAGCCTCCGGAATGGCGCGAATCGCGTGGGATCAATAGTTTGCCGATCATCTTAGTGTACCCCACTAGGTATATAACAACGCTTGTTATTGGTCACGTCCGTTAGGGGTTCAAGAACAGTACAATCATTCACAAGGGCCGGGTCGGTCCGGTCGGCATCCCCTCATACAGCAGTACTGAAGGATGATGTTGTACAGCTATTACATGTCTCGGCCAGAGATTACTTGTGGACGCCAAGAGGACTAATGGTTGGAGCCGGAAGCTGAGCTGAGCTGCGGTGACAAACCCTCCCGCTATTTGGTGGACATTCCCCATAGGAATGATGCCAAATATGACCAAATCCGATACCAGATCGACATTTTCATCGCATGCCCCATTCAAGAAAATCTTCCGGTTCGTCAATGGAGGGCTTGGCACGGCTTCAGCTATGATGCACTAATTCACTAGTATCATGCAGCGTGGGAAATGAATGTTCAGCCTGGCCAGAAGATGGTTTATTTAAATGGCCAGGTGGACACCCCCCTCTGGATCGTTGAAGCACAAGTTTACCGCGCCTAAGCCATTCTACCAACATGAAGTTTACCACAGCCCTTGTGGTGCTCAGCACCTTGGCCGCACCTATCACTGCGCTGCCCCAAGCAAAACGGGCCTCAGGTGATGTATGTTTACTTCCCGACCTTTTCACTTCATCAAGCATCTAACAGCAATTGACAATGAATAGTATAAAATCCCTGACCACTGCTACCCAGACCCTTGCAAAGGAATCACCTCAACAAACACTACCTACGTCTGTGGAGACTACCGCCTCGGACCCGTCACCGCACCCAAGAAATTCCCTCTCAATAACGAGCTGAGAACCTACGAGCGATTTGGAAACCTATGCCCAGCGCAGTTCCTGGAAAAGTGGGCCGGGTCTACCAACTCTTCAGATTCCTACGAATATCCTCCCCAGAATGGGTTTGTTGTCACCAATGCCGGTGCTTCAATCTTGGGCAACACCACCCTTCCTGTCGGACAGAAGCTCGACCGCTTCGGTTCCGAGTATGGATCTTTCCTGGCTCCCCTGGGTGCGCCATACATTGAGCGTTCGCTTCCTCCTAGCAACCTCAACACATTTGATGGCGATTATCCGTACAACTACTATGTGTACCAGGTGACGAAGAGCTTTGAGGTGGGACTAGGTCCTATTGCTCCGTGGTTTGAGCAGCCGGGTATGGGCACGCAATTTTTGTCCTACAAGAGCGTTAAGGATCTGTTGGCCGGTGGATATCTGCGCAGATTGACGCCCGAGGAGTATGATGACAAGTCTGAATACTCAGATAACTACACAGCTGGACCTTCTGCATCGGCCTAAGCATTGTCAGGTAATATTGAATGATTGGTAGATAGTAATTGGCAGATAGATGAACCTTTGGAGCACAGTTCCTTGCTCAGATAGGTACACTGTGGAAACTTGATGTATCAAACTGGTGCAGACAGATGAAGAAAAGACATGAAAACAGGACCAGGTGTTCGCAGCGATTATCACGCTACTGAAAAAAAAGGTCATCTAATTGTCGTGGTGTCCTCGATAGATAAATTGATGTGCTGATAAGGTTTCAAGATAATCTACACTAAGGTTTTAAGGCTGTCTTGAGAGTGGGTTACATATAAGATTAGCGCATGCTCCATTTATTTCGTCTTCTTCCAGTAAAGTGCGCTATTCCGGCGCACTCCAAGTATGCAACGACGGACGCGTCGCGACGCCACAGCCGTCTCCAGATAAGGGGAATGCCGTGAACGGCCGATCGCCCACCTTTAGGAAATTGGGGTCATGAGTGATATCAGCACGGGTTTAATAGTGCTTTCTAGATCAAAAATGCTAAAGACCAGTCTAGAAATGATTAAGGGCGCCAAGCTCGGAAATAGGGTGAGGAGACTTATCGGAAATTAGATAGGAAGATGGGCCATGCAGGAACAGTAGTTTGCGGAGTCAATTAGAGAACCTTATCCTGAGGTCAATGCAGTTTTGTCTCACTTTATTCAAGGGATATCTTTCGTACCTTGACACCTGATTGAGTCTTGCAGGTACGGAGTATACGCGTCAAGATGAACATTAATAGCAAAAAAGCAAACATTGATATTACTCCAAGCCTATTCGAAAGTTCAATGTATTTTTGGTTGGAAGCGCTAGCATCACAGGATAGGTGATTAACAAATGATCCATGGATTAAAGCCTTTTTTTCCAGGCTGTATGGCGATCATGTCTGTGCGTTGCTATGTGATTGCTAAGCCCGGGCAGTCTAAGTAGTCGGCGAGCAGAGCCAGGGTATTCCCCGAGCCCGAGCATTCATTGAACGCCATCTGCCCTCACAAAGGAGTGGCGCCCTAACCGGGTAAACCACGAACCGAGCCTCAAACCAAGTATATACAGCTTTCATATAAAACAAAGTGCGAAATACTCGAGAAATCATGGGACTGACAGCTGTGTTATGGACAATCGCATACTTCTGCTGAACAAAGCCCGGATTGAAATTGATCTCCCATTGTCTGCGTCAGGGATTGAATGATATCCATGGGTCATGGATGTGATAGCACATCCCTGTCTCCATGCGCTCCTGTGCAACCAGGGATAGAACAAGCCTCAAACCTTCAATTCTGTCATTAGAATCTGGCCCAGAACTTGCCGACTCCTTTGAATTGAACCCAAACTTTCAATCCCCTTTTCTTCAGATCCACATCGGGGATGCGGGTTCCTGATCGGGGACCATCGCGTGGTCCCCGGATCGGGTAATTCCCTTGAAGTCGCCAGAATACTGAGGCAATCAATCCTTTCATCTTTTACTCCTACTGTATATCATAACCTATACTCTTGTTGGGCTTTCAACACTTCGTCCCATTTCGTTGCCCACTTCGGGATATTGGCGGCATCCCATATCAATGACATCAATTCCCAATTTCCCGTCAAAAGTCTATTTCAGCCCACTACTCTCCTCCGAAACGCATAATGTTCACGCCGATTCACACTGCACTGGGTGCCTTACTGCTCTACCAGGGCTCTTCGGGGTTGCTCTTTCATAATGGTGCTGTCTTTGGTATCTCGTCTCTGGTCTCGGGGTCTATACTTCACCCGAGCAGGGAAAATGTGCCTATTATTGCGGGTTTGGTGTGCAGTATCGTCCCTGTGTGGGCTTTGGCTCCCTCTCTCATCCCCAACTACCCTGTTGCGCCTAATTCTTTGGCCTCGGTGGCTGCAACATTCGGTGTTGGCGTTCTGATGGGCTGGGGAACGAAGGTAATTATTTTTTCTTTGATGAATTGGTGATCACGAGCACTGACAGTTGTTGTTTTGCTTCTTTCAGAATGGTCGCGGATGTACCTCAGGACATATGCTCTGTGGCTTATCACGCTTGTCTCCTCGTTCGTTGATCGCGACAGCTATTTTCTTCACCACCGCTCTGATAACGGCCAACTTCGTTGGAGGATCTGGTATTCCACCTTGTGAGATGGGCCCTTGTTATACTCCCATATACCCATCGGTAGCAGAGCTTGCGTTCATGTCTGGTGCTTTGATCTTATCTAGCATCACGAATTTCTTTATTGTGCCGAAGGTACTCACACGATCTGAGGAATCGAGAACGTTGTTTTCCTATCTCGCGGGACTGGAGTTTGGACTCGGACTGTTGATATCCGGGATGGCTGACCCTGCCAAGGTCTTAAGGTTCTTTGCCTTTCTTACGGACTTTTCTCGCTTTGATCCTTCTTTAGCATTGATCATTGTGTTTGGCATCGGTCCATCGATGGCGACCTATCTGTCTAACAGTCCCCGTCAGATAAGTCACAAAGGAAAGTCACAGACAAAACCCACGCTTGCCGAAAACTGGAGACTTCCCACAGCCACGGTGGCTGATATTGACTGGCGGTTCGTTTTCGGTGCGGTGGCGTTTGGAATGGCTTGGGGTCTGAGAGGAGTGTGTCCTGGGCCGGCAATCCTGCGTACAATCCTTCAGCCCGTTTGGGGACTTGCAACAATGAGCGGGTACATAGTTGGAAACACATTCTAGCGTGGATTGGACAAGTACGATGAGATGATAGTTTTGTAAGATAATTGTTCCAAGACTGGGGTGTATCTAATGATAACGATGATATGCGTGACACGTGGGCTGCATTGGCCGAAGTAAAAATAACAATTCTCTTCAATCATCAACTGTATACGAGAATCAGCATGATTCATGCGAAGCACGGGATTCAGGTCAGAAACGTGGCGTGTAGGGTATAAAGCGTATAAAAAAAAAAGAAACCGAAAAGCCCAAAGGGTGGCAAGGAGTGGAGAAGGCTTACAACTCGGTCTTTTTGTTCAGACGGATGGCTTCCTCTTCAAGGTCCTCGTCCCTACGTGCTTTCACAGATTCTGAATGACCGAGGAAACCTTCCAATTCCATCCATTCCGCAGTAAAAGCGGTGATAAGCAGGGTCCAGTCCTGGACTGTATCCATATCCAGATGCTCTGCATCATCGTCCATAGTGTGCCACACGGGAGAAAATCCCTTGAACGGCGCGAAGTCGATAACATGCAGAATATCTACGCCTCGCGCCAGGAAAGGGATGTGGTCGTCTTGAATACCACCCCGAGAAACGACCTGTTGCGAATTCTTGGACGTATCAATGAACCATGGGTCGGTCGATGAGGACTTAAATTGGCCCAATGACCTCAGACGCTGTTCCAAATTACCCATGTTTTGGTAGGCCCAGTGAGTAGTCTGGTAGAAGGACATAATATTGGGACTTTTGGAACCCAATAAATCCAAAAGAACGAAGAGCGAGATAGACGATAACTTCGTTTTGAATGTGGACATGGCCGGGTTCATTTCCTGGTCCCATGTTTCCGCCAAAGAGCGGGCGCCGTAGAGAGAGTCAGTGCTAGTCCACTCCTCAAAGGCTTCTTCGCCGTCGAGGAAAAGCACCTGGATCCCGGGCTCTTCCTCAAATGCAGGGTCGTCCCCTTTCTCCCGCATGGCAGCCCATTTCTTCTCCAGCGCGGCATCGATGGTGCGCATTGCATGCATAATCATTGCGCATGGTGCTGCACTGTCAATGGCCCCGATAAAACCCTCCGGTGTCAACTTGCTGTCATAGTGGGCGACCAAGGTGAGTCGTTCAATGTCTCCGACGGGGGCGCCTGGAGGATCACGGTATGCGATGATATTGACAAAGGGTACCTCCTTCCCACGAGATAAAGGTGTTTCCGACGTAGAGTTTTGAAGCTCGAGCTTCCAATTGGGTACGGTCGTCCGGATGTAGTTGACTAGGTGATCGAGGACCGCATCGTGGCCGGGGGTGCCAGGGACACGGGTCTGGAGAATAGGAGACAGAATGGCACCATCATGAATATCGAATTCTTGACTTGGTCGTGGCAATGCCTTCAACGTCTCATCGGAGAGTCCTTCGTATGCTTGTCCGGGGCGTAGAATAAGTAGTAAGCTGAAGCATAGGAGTATGAAATGGCCACATAGGCTGGAGAAAGCCAAAGACATGACGACTGGACGGCCCGGGTTGTCATAAGCTCATGGCTTGTCAGGTAAGGTTAGTGCGCAGCCAGAGTGATAGGCTGGCCCGGCACTTCGGGAAATGAGAAGCAATGGGGAGGCTTAGGGTATTGACAATCTTCAGTCCCAAAGAGAAGGAATGCCAAGGCGGTCGCGATCGCCATATCGTCACCCAGCACCGCTTTCCGCTCGGGGAAACAAACTCCAAACTTTCTCCAACACCATGCGACATATTCTCCTCCACCCTCAATTGCGCGCGGCGCTTCCTAAATCAGTCCAACGGGACTTGCGGACTCAACTATGGGTTCGCTTCAAATCCCAGGTCCCCCGACCCTCCAAGCGCCATGAGCCAGCAGCGCCAGCAGCGCCAGAATCCAAAGAATTGAACCCAACCTCGGCACGCGCACCGATCCCAAGTGCCTCCAAAACAAACCTTCGAAGAGGTACTCTAATCCCCCCTTGGCACTAGCTCATGGAGTAGATGCTAACCAGGACTTCCAGGGCCACCGGAGCGTATATTGGTCTACTATGGAGGAACTGGCCGAGCCATGTTCCTAGGCATGCTACGGGTATCTACCATTCTTCTGTTTGGTGCCGCATGTTTAATTGTGGCACCATCTTGCTATAACGATGAAAATGAATGGTATATTACACCACTAGGTATGTTACATCCTAGTTCTCTGATTTGTCTTGGCCATCCTGGCTCCAAGTTTGCACCTGGCATTAACCAGGCTATGTACAGTGATTGCCGGCGGTGCAATGCCCATGCTTTTTGTCGCTTTCACATCAGCACCTTATGTCAACTTTGTTCATTTGGCTCTTCCGGCTTTCGCCCGGAGATCCCGTGAAGCGGCAATTCATTATGCCAAGGACCTACCACCAACGGCAATTCTCTATTTGAACACCATGCGATTCAACACCATTCCTCGCACAATTCAAGTGCGTGTTGGTGATCTTGTACCGGACAAGCATGGACTCCGTCCGGTCGTCTTCCGAAACACAAAGCCCGTTGAGAGGCCCTGGTGGATGGGGAAACACCAAACCCAGTTTTATACTGGTGATCATAGCCAACCGGGACGCCAGTCTTCGGCCTTTTATCCTGAGGTCTGGCCAAGTATCTTCCAGCGCATTCAAGGCAAGACACCAGGGCCGGGCAAGCGTTAAAGTGATAATCAAGCTCTATATTTGACTCTGACTGTATGATATTTACTGGCAGCTGAAGTTAATATGTATGATATTAGGAGTGAAGTCTACATAGTCGGCAATGCTACTGTATTGCCTATCCAATTTAAAAAAATGCAACTACGTTTAGGTCCTCGGATCGATTTGCATTTCTTGGTCCCCCGATTATCATGTTGCGTCTATGCATGGGCTAGGAGAGAACCCTCCTTTTGAAAGAAGGCAATAAGCTTGGAGCAGTATACACTGTCGCTGCCTATCTGTTTGTTCAACCCTCCGACTGATTTGGATGGTTTGGTGTTTGCACTCAAGTCTGCTTTTTTCCATCATGATTTCTTATTTGTCCTCTCTCTTTTCGTTTACATTTTGACACCTTGCTGCGTCCTTCATCTCTTTCGTTTGGTTCCCAACCTTTCATGACGTGGAACCTACTCTTCATCTCCTTTTACGTTTTGATTTCCAACCCTTCCGTTACGTGAAACTTCCTCTTCATCTAAGTTTTAGTTTTGAATTCGAACTTTTTCATTACGTGAATCATACCCCAAAATGTCTACTCCTTCCAAGACCCCGACTCCTATCAAGAAGGGCCAGATTACCCAGGATGGACTTCTGGGAATGTCAGCCTCGGAGGTCCGCCTTCTTCTGCTAGCTTCAGTTGTTCAGGACAAAGATGGCAAGGTATGTCAAACTTGATTTCAGATTCCAAGAACCCCGAAGCCCTTGACTTTGAGTTTGATATCAGGCTCACGCTTTCACTAGCCCGATGCCGAGAAGATTGCAAAGATGTGCAACTTCACCGTGGGCAGTATCAAGGTCCTGATTCCCAAGGCTAAGAAGAAGCTCATTGCCAATATCGACGACGGCAGCATCCCATTCAAGTCTCCCGCCGCGAAGCCCGTCTCCGCCAAACCCACCAAGCCAGCTCCCGACAAGTCCACCGCGCCTAAGGCTCCCGTTGCCAAGCGCGCCCGAAAGCGCAAGGCCGAGCCTAAGGATGATGATGAGGCTAAGTTCGAGGCCTTAGTCCGAGCGGACTCATCTGAGCCTGAGCAGCAGCAGGATGCCCTGGAACAGTGCCCAGATGATGTCTAATTGATTTTCCGTCCTTCTCACAGTTGATCTAAAGGGTTTTTTTTCGGGTCCTACGAATAGGATCATTTCGGGCATTTAATTCTCCATGTTGATCTCACTTTTTGTGCTTGCCCAGTGGATACATTCATGCTTTTTCGTACTGCATCGTTCACCTTGTGTGTAGTTGCAGCGTGTTCATGATTCAGTTGCTTTGTCTTCAATCTTGCAGTTGCTTTTGCAAGTTCTCTAGCTTTTAGGAATCTATTGGGTCTACTTTGACCATAACAATCTTCTGGCTCGTAGTAACGCAACCGAAATTACAACTAATGAAGGGCTTACATTCAAAGACCATTCATAACATTTCACCTCAGCGTGTCTTGGTTTTTCTCAATCTTGATTGATTCAGTTTAGAAATGAAGCCCATCTAATACCAAAGGCTACTGCACCTGAGAAGTGACACTAAAAAGTGACATTTAGTATTCTGTGACCAGATAGTGTAGGTACTCATGTAGGTACTCATGTAGAAAGAGTCACCTAGGTTTCGATATTGGTCTCACAGGGTATTTCAACTTTGTATTCAGACATATGAATCTAGCATTAAAAGATAACATAAAAGGAAATTCCGTACACGCCTTGACCCGAGATATCAGAACAAAGGAGACAAGATAATGGAGATGGTAGGATGGTCGAAATGGTAAAAAAAAATTGAAATGAACAGATCCGATCAAAAACTCTACTCCTTGGTAAGATGCTCGCCGAATGCATTTCAAAGTGACTCGATAGCTTTGCGCAAAACCTCAAGACCAAGGTCAGTAACTTCGTCCGCGCCTTCAGAAGTCGACTCTCGCAACGCCCAGGCAACATCACTCCACCAGCCAAGGCCAACGTAACCACCGCCCTTACGGCGCTCCAAGCTCTCTTTCAAGCGACTGGTATGCTCCCACTGCTGAGCAGCCTCTTCGGCACGCTCAATGACCTTGTTGGAGATACCACACATAGCTGCACAGTGCATACCGAAACTGCCCTCCGCAACACCATTTTCAAGTTTGTATAGGAATGTTACACGGCGCTCGGTATCGTCGACATGGATAGCCATGCGCTTCGGGGCGATTTCGGGGTGGTTCTCGAATTCCGCAGCGAGGGAGTGGTAATGTGTAGCGAAGAAGCCCATTGCACCAATGTGTGTGGCAATGTGGTGGAGCACGGCTTGTGCGACGGCGACACCGTCGTACGAACTGGTTCCACGGCCAAGCTCGTCGAGGATCACCAGGGACCTCGGTGTGGCTTCGGAGAGAATCTTCTTGGTTTCGGATAGTTCGACGAAGAAGGTAGACTGGGCGGCAAAGATGTTGTCATTGGCTCCCAGACGCGACATGATGCGGTCGACTGGGGTGAGTCGTGCGGATTGACAGGGCAAGTAACAGCCGATCTGTGCCATGATTACGGCAACACAGGTCTGGGATTTGTTAGCGACAAGTGTGGGGGAATAAAGCAACTCAAGGGAGACATACCATGCGAAGGAGGGTGGACTTTCCGGCGGCATTGGCACCGGTAAGCAGGTCGATGTTGGGTTTGTTACCACCGAGCTTGACATCGTTGGGAATGAAATCTTCGACGGAAGAAAGAAGACAGGGGTGGCGGAGCTCCTCAAACTCCAGGACGCTTCGTTCATCCTCAACAAAGACAGGCCGGCAGCTGGGTTGACCAAGAGATGAAGAAGCCTTCGCCAGACTGATCAGGCAGTCCAGCTGGGAGATGATGCGGACAGCCGCGAGCCAAGTACCGTAGTGCTCATCAAATCGAGCATGGAAGCGGCCGGCTACCTCCTTGACAATTTGGCTGTGGGTTTCTTGGGCCTCTTGCAGCTTACGGATAAGGCTTCGGAGCTCTGGGAAATAGTATCGCTTAACCTGCTTGGTAGCAGACATTTGATCCCAGTTCTTGGGGATGTTCTTCACTTTGACGGGCACTTCGAGCTGATAAATCTCCTTACCATTGTCACGGTAGCAGATGGAAGTAGAACCGAGATCACGGCGTGACTTCTTGAGGATATTATCCAGATCTTTGTGCAGTTGCTCAATGACCGCTTGCGAATTATCAAAATCCTCCTCAACACCAGGCTCTGG
The DNA here is from genome assembly GCF_028828015.1 of Penicillium pulvis. NCBI lineage: Eukaryota > Fungi > Ascomycota > Eurotiomycetes > Eurotiales > Aspergillaceae > Penicillium > Penicillium pulvis. Next base: position 3,411,010 of record NW_026643072.1, read on the forward strand.
AACGAGAATGCCATTTTCCTTGGCCTTGGGTCGATCAAAGGCCGTCTTCCAGTAACCCAGAAGGTCAGTCATGTCAGGCATTCCGGAGATCAACTGTCCGATGATACCCTCGCCAGCACCAGATTCTTTAAGAAGACCCATGGTGTAATCAATCTGCTCGAAGCCCTCCAGGACACGCACAAAGTCCTGGGCCTTGCACTGTCCAGCGTGGACTCGAGAAATCAATCGTTCCAAGTCAGGCATCTTGGTCAATTGCGAGGAGAACTGGTCGCGAATACTTGGATCGGCGTTCAAAGCGTCAACGGCATCTAGACGGGCATTGATTCTCTTTGCGTCCATCAGCGGGTGGCAAACCCATTGCTTAAATGTTCGTTTGCCGAAGGGTGTGATGCAGCAGTTGAGAAGTTGGAACAAAGTGCCCTCGATACCTCCATCATATGAGTTGGCGAAAATTTCCATGTTGATCAAAGTTTGACCGTCCAGCACCAGGCTGGAAGCCTTCTTGATAGGGTCGTACCATGTGAAGTTGCCAATGGTAATCAGATCCTGGTCAATCTTGAGAACGCGCAGGTATTGAACCAGAGCACCGAAAGCCGACATAACCAGTTCTTTCTCACGAGCCTGGCGAAGTGTTTCAGGCCAAGCCTTGATGTTCTCATCATCTGGGGACACGAAGTACTCCGCTGCTTCAAGCTCTTTGAGCGTAATATCGGCTTCCCAGAACTCTCTGCCTGGCTTCAGGTGATTCCAAAGCGTGGTGGGTCCAGTGTTGTTCTTCAGAATGCGCATTGTCTTCGTCGAGACGCAAGACTTTTCAAGCAACAATTCTTGAGGGCGGGTCTGCGCAACAAAGGTCTCAAACTTAGTCAAATCCACATCGTCGACAAACTCAGACATGAAAAATTGGCCCGTAGCTGTATCAACAAAAGCAATACCGAATGCGGGAAGGTCATCCACAATAGCCTCTTTAATAGCAACACAGTAGGTAGACATGTCATCCTGGAGCATCGACCCTTCGACGAGGGTACCGGTTGTGAGGACGCACGCCAGCTCACGCTTGATAATCTTGTCTTCCTTCCCACCCTTCTTGGCATCTCTCTCGCGCATTTCCTTGCCCAGCGCAGATTCGGACTGGTCAACGCGGGCAATCTTAAATCCCTTGGCCACGAATTGATTTGCCCAGTGAGACAAACTCATCTCCGGAACACCAACCATTCGCATATTGACTCGATCAGTAAGTTTCAAATCAAACAGCTGATGACCAATGGTGGCATCATTCTCGTACAGCTCGTAAAACTTTCCCTTCTTGAAGAACACCACGGTGTCCCAAAACTTCTGCTTAATCTCCCAGTACTGCTTCTCGAATGGCGAGAATTTGGACCAGGCAAGAGGGGGAATGTAGATAGTTCGAGGATCATACTCGGGGTGTCCCTGAGGGTTACCATCAATATCTTTGATATTCGCAAGCCAAGGATATCGGTCTTCAGGCTCCTTGACGTGGGCCTTCTCTTTTCTCGCGGGCCCCTTTGAGGCTGATTTCGTTTCCACCACACGCTCCTTTCGGGGTGCGTTGTTCTCAGGATCAAATTTCCACTGTTGCGCAGTCCCGGCTGATCCCTCGGGGATGTCAAGATCGATGTCATCGTCCGCTGGTGGAGGAGGCGGCGCAGATGACGACTGGTTCGAAGTCTTGCGTGACTGAGTGGCAGGTCTCTTGCGCTTCGGCGCAGGTGCAGCGTCTTCATCTGAGTCATCGGCAACAACGAAGTCGTCCATATCTTCGTTCAAGTCAGCTATAGCGCGGGCACTCATTGGCTCGAAACAAAACGTACCATCATCTGAGTATCCAGCATCATCCGCAGCCTCTTTAAATTCTTCTTCGTCACTCTCCACAACAGTCTTTTGTCTTTTACTAGCCCGACCATTCTTCCGGCTTGGGCGGAAAATGACCTCGTCGTCCTCTTCGCCCTCCGAATCAGACTCCTTGTAACTGACCTGCTTCTTCTTGGCCTGGGAGGAATTGTAAGTATGAGGGCGCTGTAAGTAATTTGCTGGGCGTTGACATACCCGACGAGAAGGAGACATTGTGGTATCTTGCGCTTTATCGTCTTTTGTCTAGAAAAAAGCGGAATTGTCAGCGTTGGGATTGCTAGGTGCACAATCGGCTAGGACTAACCTTCACACCAGCATCCTCCTCATCTTCGTCCGGAACAGGTAAATCACTACTTGGTACGGGACTCAAATCTGCCGCGAAACTCGAGAAGCTTCTCTTCTGCGTTCCAGGTGTTTGTTTTGTCGCGCTAGCACCGCGGTTCTCGGAGGCTCGCTGGGCGGGTGACGATGCAGGTTCGCGGGGTTTGGCGGATGAGGGAGTGGCAGGGGATGATTTCTGGAAGAAACCCAGAATCGACTTCTGGCTTTTCATGTTCTGGGTGCTGGAAGTCGTTCGCTTCAGCGCAGTTGAGGGCGGCGTCCCGGTGGGCGATGAGGCATCGGCCTTGGCCATTGTTGGCAATCCGTAATTTATGCAGATAATGCAGTCAATTGAGGACTATATAATGCACATATAGAAACCCACTTGAAGCATGGATGGGGTATAGTATAGGAATTGGTCGGATGGAGTTCAGCTGAGGATTGTTAGAAAGTGATAGGAGATAAAGACCCGAAGCGCGGATCGCGTCGACGCGTAAAGTGGTGTGCGGTCTCGGCGGGTCCTACGTGTTACAACCTCCTTACAGTATTACGCCAAAAAATGATACAGAAAATATCAGTATAATTCACAATGCAAGATAATATACAGATGCTATACGCTACATATAGGGTAATAACTAAAACTACAAAGTGGAGATGTTATTCCAAGGGTTCCAGACTTATTGCACGGGATCAGGCGACTGTTGCCATCCAGGTGCAGTAAGTCCCTTTTCACGGAACTCCTCGTCACTAACAATCTCAACCATCTTGAACTTCCACTTGCCCAACTTGAGCATTAGAAGTTTTCCGTCAAGAACAAACTCTTGTGTCTTCTCCGCAGCCCAGGGCCGGATAGGAGTGAAAGCAAGATCATCAGACATAGGACCGCTATCTCCAGGACGGCTGCCCACAGCAGCACCATTGTTGAGGATCACTCGGTGGCCCTCACCTTTGGATGCGACAAGTCCGGCCGACCAAAGAATCTTGTTGAACGGCTGGTTGTAGACCAGAGACTTAGGCAGGATCACTTTGGCGCTGGGCATGTTGGCAAAGTTGGTCTGGGGAGCATAGGCGTTGCCAGATTGCGGGGTGGCGTACCCAGCTATGGGTGATTGAGCGTGGCCAGCAGGGGTATTGGGAGTCCGAGGCATAGGTGAAGGTTCGCCCTTCGAGGACCTTGAGCGGAATAGTTGGCGGTGTTGAAGGGACACAGCATCCGCCTCTTGCTTGCCGTGGATCAACTCCACAAATTCATAGGCAAGGCGATGCTGAGCAACCCTCTTGGAAGGATCAGCATTCTGCTCCTCCATAAGCGTGGCGATCTCGGGCAAAGGAATGAAAGTAAACAGCTTCAAATAGCGTTCTACCGTGTCGTCAGGGGTGCGAACAAAGAACTAGATCCAGAGTTAGACAAATATCAAGCGATCGCAAAATGTGAGCTTACCTGATACAGCTCGAAAGTCGAGGTCATGTCCTTATCAAGCCAAATCGCATTGCCAGCGGATTTTCCAAATTTCTCACCCGACGCTGCTGTCAACAACGGCGTGGTAAAACCGATGGGACGATCCAATTCTGAGTCCAGAGGGTTTCGAGCTTGCTCATTTGCGGTGTTGCGACTGATAGATTTCACCGCGTCCATTCCAAAAAGGATATTTCCATACTGATCAGAGCCTCCCACCTGCACTTGGGTTCCCTTTTGGAACAGGTGCCACCAATCCCAGCCCTGTAGAAGTGGGTAGGAGAACTCCGCAAAGGACATTCCATCGCCTTGATTCAGTCGGGTTTTGACACTGAAATTGATGTCAGAAAGGTACACATTGACAGTCGCAGGAAGAGAAAACTCACGTATCCCGGCCAAGCATAGGTCCGAGTCTCATATATGCTCCAAGGTCGCGCAAGACTTCAACAAACGGCGTGGAGTTCCACCAAGTGTTGTTGTTGACCAAAGCCCGTTTCCAAATCATTTTTCGTTCATAGCCATGCCTCCTGCCATACTGCTCAATGCTTGTGCCCAACTTCTTCAACTGCATGTGCATGCTCGCCATGTTCGCCTTTCGGACTGAGGTGTGGACCTGGTCTCGTCCCTTCAATCGGCCGGTAGGATCGCCAACTCGAGATGTCGCACCACCCAACTATATGGAGTTAGTCATCCATCTTTTGAAACCACCATGCGCAATACATGCAAAACTCACCAAGAATGTAACCGGAAGACCCCATACATATCCCCAGGCCAAAACCATGAAGGGCAGCATGTGCCCGACATGCATGGAGGGTGCTGTAGGGTCGATTCCGACGTAGATTCCGGCCCGCTTTTCTGTGAACACCTTGTGTAGCAGTTCGCGCTCTCTGGAATCGAAACAGGTCAGCGGAAAGGTCAAATCTTCCGTATACCGGTATAGTACCAATCAGTGGTAGAACAATTGTCACACATACCCGACAACATCATGCAGTAGACCTCGCTCTTCCAAATGAGCAGCGAAGTTCTTTCTCTTGCCCGCCTTGATCTCCTCAGCGTGCTTCGCCCACTCCTTCTTCCCATCTTCTATGCGCTTCAGGTAGTTTTGTGTGATGCATCGTTGTTGTTGCTGTAATAGACGCTCGGGGTGCTGGGACAATGACACGGGACGACGCAATTCGCGGAGTAGTGTATTTGTTTGCGCTGCGTGGGAAAAGCTACGCGCTCCGTGTGGCATCGGTTGGAGGGCACGAGGATTGTACCATTGCGCTCGAAGGAGCGGGACCGACCGGGACCGCATTGAGCTGGTCCTTGACTGTAAAGAAAGGCAACGGAGCTTGCAATTGTAACTTGGGAGTGATTGAAATTGTCCGCGACTCCGATAATCACACCGATAAGGAAACGGAACATTGTTGATGCGGCGCATCTTTAGCTATGAAACGAACTTGTACAGATGACCAACCTTCGAACATACTGTTCACATACTTTGCTCCTTTTTAAAATGTGATGTCTGATTTTCGAAATCTAAATAATCTAATGCAAGACATTAACTGACAAAAATCTGGATGAAAGCCTCATTGCTCCACCCGCTGTCCAGTTTCATGGACTTCCAAGCCGCAAGAACATCGATGGCTAGCACTTGGCTATCTTCTCCCCCTTCTTTCCAGACGGTCTTTTGGGGCACTGGCTTTCCGAGGATCATGACCATAAATTTCTGGGCGATCTCTCGGTCCTTCAGATCAGACAAGTAGATGCCAAGGGTCCCTAGCGCCTTCAAATGAACATCAATCCGAAGACGACCATTGTCAACAATGTAAATGTCCGAACTAATTACCGCAGCGGCACCTGTCATCTTTCCAATTAGACCAAGGATAGCCACATGTGTTTGGCTCTCGCTGGAAGCGTTGCTTCCCTTGATTGTAAACGATTGGGTCGGGTATGCTGTGAGAATCTCCCAGGCCCTCTCCTGCAAAACGACAGACACAAGAGAGTTCTGCGCCATTGGCTGCATTCGCTCTGTGACTTTGCCACTTGTGTGCGCCCGGACTATGTACTGGCCACTTGAGTCCTCATGCACTCCAGGGAAGTCCATCAACGAGACCATGCACGATGTCTCGGCAGAGTGGATGTTGAATAAGCCCAGTACTCCGCTGCCGGTCTTAGCCCAGCCAGTGTAGCTTCCAACACGCAAAATATGGCCCTCATTGTAATCGTGATAGACATCGATCGTGCGACCAATGATGCTAGGACGAAGAATCACGGTGCCTCCTTGGACTGTCGGCGCCGTCATTTGATCTAGCAGTTCCAAGTCGTGCTTGCCCGGCTCGTCGGTTATGTATACTGGCCCACCCGACACGCAGCGAGCAGCGGCATGGAAAGATGCATAAGGATGGCTGGTCTGGAACATATCCCAATCTGGTAGGGCATTGAGGTACCGAGTAAAGAGCGCATTGTGTGCATTGCAGAACACATGCCATGGGTGAGACGCAGGGATTTCCGGAAAGAAGTCATCGGAATTTCGCAGCGCAATCGTCGGCTTGCTTGTCGGGAGCTGCGAATGGAATATCATTTGTGGAATCAATGACATGCATGAAATTGCACGGGTGCTAAAGTGCTTCAGTGAAGCAATGGACCACGCGTCTTGGTAAGACGTCATGAATCTTTTGCGATCCTCCGGATCATCGAGAAGGTCGAGAAAGAATTGGGCGTCAGTCTTGACAGAGTCCACGCCGGCAGAGGTCAGGTAGTCATAGAAATCCTCGTAGAAGCGTTGAATATCCTCTGGGTCAATGGCAAGAATTATTCCGTCTGCAATATCATGTGCAATGGGACCTCCGGCTGCAGGATCCTTGACTTTGACTTCCTTGGTCTTATATCTCTTCGCAAGGTCACCATCGGGGCAGATACCTCCCCAGTAGCCCAGCAAGGCGTGCCAAACTGCAACATGCTGAATATTACGGTGAGACCGGCGGATTGTCTCGACAGTCTGCTTTAGACCTCGAGGAAAGGCTTTGGGATTTGCCCCAAACTCCTTCCAACGGCGTTTGAATTGAGACTCGCCCTCATTGTCAAGGCTCTGCCAATTGTCATCAATAATTAAATTGACGATATTGATCCCGTGGTTCTTCAAGGCATCTAATGCACCCAAAAGTTTCTCTTCGGTCAGATTCTGACCAAGTCCGTTCCAAGTGCAGTATGTCAAGCCATCAAACCATTCCGTGAGCCACTGTGTTTTCATATCCTTCTCAACAATAACCGTATCATCCCCAGGGGGAGATAGGGGAGGCTGTTCCTCCGATGCGCCACTGGTAGATTGAGAGAATGGTTTGACAACTTTCCTTGCTTCATACACTAATGCCGACATGGCAACCTCAAAGTCCTCCGCTACTGCGGCGAGAACGTGGAATTGAGATGGCTCTTCATTATCACTCTTAGCATTGATCAGCACGTCGCCATCCTCGCCAGACCTGAAAGTAGTCAGGACATCATTGACTCCCGATACGGCCAAGAGAAGGAGATTTGTTCCATCTTTCCGCAGAAAAGAGCACAATATCGCCTCCTCTGTCAAACGGAACTTGTCCTTTCCATGCCGAGGACCCAGCCACGGGCTCCATATACGCACCAGTGAGAAGTACCTGAGCATAGATGATGGTGTCCCGAGAGAGAGTTCTGTCAAACCAGAAACGCCTTTTTGAGCCGCGTTGGCATCTCCAGATACTGCCCAAAGTAAGGAGCCCGGACATTCACTGCGACGAGATTCAACTTGCACCTCAGATGAGAGACCGTCGATATATTTCGTGAATTCCTCTTTCGTATTCAGAGAAATAACATCAATTGATGATGTCTTTTGAACCTCTGAGTTTCGGGGACCGAAGACCAGCTCGCCATCATTGACTGGACGCTGTTGGCTTGCCCATTGCCACTCGGTGTCAGGATTGGTCCGGAAGCGTGCGGTGAACTGAGCGTGACCACCAGCTGCGGGGAGCGAAATCTCCTCTGAGAATACATGGCGATAAAAATTATAATCGGCTTCATTGCCTGTTAGCAACGGTGCATTTGTGGAGTCAACTTTGCGTAATGGAAGAGCTTTCCATTCGGGGCTGGTGATATTGTGCCAAATCTGTGCCTCCCACGATTGCTGTGGAAGTGACGTGCTGGACTCAATGACGACAGTAAAGCGTACCTGGTACGAGTCAGCGTGTTACACAGAATAACACTTGTTGATTGGAATATCTGGGATGGTACATCCATAAAATGCTCTACTCACCGCATCGTCCTCTTCAGGCCGCAACGTCTTCTGGGGTCGCTGCAGACAGGTCACTTGCCCCAGGGGCGGGTAAGAGGTTACTCGAGCGAAAAGACTCATTTGAGCTGGCCGAATAAAAGTGGTCTGGGATGGCTTTATGCGATCGGCTGGTCCAACAATGGGAAGGGTGGAGGTCTTATTTCTAATGATGCCCTGCATTGGAGGTTGTGAGGGGTAATCAGATGCGTATGGAACTAGCCAACCAGAATTGGATATAGAGATATGTAGCTTCAGCGCTAAGAGGTAATTTGGAAAAGTATTATGCAATCAAATTTTGGATCCGAATGGCCGGGTTCGAAATATCTGTCTTGGTAGAGGTGTTTGTAGAGTTTACTCGTGAGCTATGAGAAAGAGGGGAAGCTCCCCTAAACTGTATTTCCACCTCAACTCTCATATTTCTGTACCTGACCTCCATGTCTACATATCCCACCAGCCTATTGTCTCTAAATGTTCTGAAAATTGAGAAGAAACATTTTCAATTCATTCAATTTTAAAACGCATTATGTCTCTTAAAGAAAAAACGGCTTTTACCCCGGCTAGTCTCCGTGTCCAAAGGGGAAGTATTATTATTGCAGGTGATTGATCACTCGCATTTAGCAGATCTTAATAGCTAGCTTTCCAAAGTGCTTTTGGGCCCACTGTGCATCCTGTTAGTACGTACTCTTTGGAGGAATCCAGATCAGAGGTTTACTGCTTACCATAAAGTCGTACGCCTCTCGGACTTCGCTAAGAGTAAACACTTTCTCATCCACAACGGGATGAATATCGTTGGCCTCAATGGCACGAATCATATCTCTCATCAAGGCCTTGCTACCAACATACACACCACGAACGGTGCAGATGTGGCCTAGGGTGTCCACAACGCTCGGCTGGGTCTTTGGGTCGACACCGCCAAGGAAGCCAATCACGCTGATCACACCCTCGTATTTGATAGCCTTGAAGCTCTGCTTCAGCGTCCCCGCACCACCAACCTCAATGATATGATCCACACCAGCACCATCGGGAGTCAACTTCTTAGCGGTCTCACCCCAGTTCTCATCCTCCTTGTAGTTAATGATGTGATCCGCACCTAGCTGCTTCAGTTTCTCGGCCTTCTGTGCAGAGGATGTGGTCGCAATCACGATCGCACCAGCGGCTTTGGCGAACTAAAACCACAACATCATGCATTAGCCATGACAACCGCCGATCGATGCTATTTCTCGTGCACTTACCTGCAACCCGAACAGGCTGACACCACCTGTGCCTTGCACCAGGACATATTCACCAGGCTTCAGAGCCTTCAAGCCGTACAGAGCATTCCAGCTTGTCAGTGCAGCGCATGTAAGAGTGCTGTTCTCAATCGCAGAGAGATTCTTCGCGGCCTTGACAAGGCCCTTCTCGGCGAAAACGCCGTATTCGCGAAGCGTGCCATCGATCACACCGCCCAGCCCGGTTTGGGTGGCAGGGATATCGATTGAACCGAACTGGTGGCCTTGGTTGAAGAGAGTCGCCACTTTGTCACCCTTCTTGAAATCGGTCACCTTGGATCCGACCTCGACGACCTCACCCGCGCCGTCGGATGCAGGCACAACGGGGAATTTGGTCGGGAATGGATACATGCCCTGCCGGAAACAAAGACCGCAAATTATTTCACTGATCTATACTCGGCAATTGAACACTAGAATCTTACCTTAGGGATGATCAAATCCCGATAGTTCAGCGAAGCTGCCTGAAGCTTCACTAGCACCTCATTCTCTCCAACTTGCGGAATCGAGGTTTCCTTGTAGACCAGGCCATCGAAGCCCTTGTCCTTGTTCTCGACGATCCACTGCTTGTTTGTTGCTGCCATAGTGATATTAAAGAGTAAGTCAGATATGGTAGGTTCCAAAGCTTATCACACTAGAAGTACAAGGGTGACCGTATCTTTTATACTCTAAGTGGTGTGCTTGACGTCACGATGTTTTGTGCCCAGGATCCACTTCATGACGGCCCACTTCGTCAATTATTAAGAAACCCAAAAGTCTCCGCTCCGTGTTTGGTCGGACAAACTCAATCATCCATTCGCCGATCCGATCGGTGACTTTTTGCTATCTCCAGTCTCACACACTGGTTTCTAGATATGTCCCGGTGAAGAAGCGATTGGGTGCGCACATAGGTACGGATTTTCGTTCAATATAAGCAACAAAAAGATTGGTCTTTTTCCAATGCAATAAGAAGAGTTCAAAAAAAGTAATGATGTATTTATACTGAGTATTGACGTGGGGATGATAAAGAACCAAATAACTGGACTTGATACCTAATTTTTGAACTAACATCTGAGCAGGACTGTTTCTCTTGCTATACAACATGTCAACACGTTAGTATGCTAGTACTAAATTCTTCATGATTTAGAGATTCGAACTGTGCTGGCTGCATGCCCAGCTCTGAGGTTAAAATGCATTTTTAAGGTTCTAGTGCATCCCAGTTGGCTCATTTGTCTTACGGACCCCTTTAATCGAACACCACAAAATAGTTGAACACCCTCACTACCCGCTATCAAAATAGCGCAGTAAGAAAAATTGGTATCCGAAGTATTAGAGAACATCGCATCATCTCGCTTGATTCATGTCAACATGTAATATAATGCATCAACGGGGCCAAGATAAACACTAAAAATACACTACTAGCTAGAAAAAAGCGGCGCAGTGGGCATCACCCTTGAGTACCTCACTTTCCAAGGCAGCTACGGAATAGATGTCCGAGTAGATACCCGAGTATGTACTTGGTAATGTTGCTCTCTGATTCTCGAATACTGCGCTTCTTAAATGCAGCCAGTCAGAGTGTGTGAATAAGTTTGTGATATTTTATTATAGTGTTCCTGACCTCACTCATTCGGCACTCTAGTTCTCCCTTGGCGGCGGACTGTATGCACATGGGCATACAGTCAAGGTCCAATTGAATTGTGCAGGGTGTCTTCTTCAATACCCCAGTGGTACGCGGAAACGGACACAATGATAATGGTAGCGAAAAGCACTGCTATTTCCTAAGCATCTAGCGCAGGACACAGCACAACTAGTCCCCTGCAGAAACAGCATCATTGTCAATGTTGAGGAATTTATTTTCGAGTCGACTGTCCTCAGCTATGTTAAGAATGTTCCGTTCATGTCAAAAACATCAGATTGGTAGAGTAGGAAATGTCCGCTCCAGCAGGCTTCTGTTGTTATGATTCTGTTTTAGAAGTCCCCCTCTTCACACTGCGTGGTCTTTCATCCTGCCAAGTATATTCGAAGAAAGTCTTTTTAAATCGTTGTCAAGTCACACCTACTCTTCCAGTATTCGTTGTAGTATGGAAAACAAAAACCGTGAACGGGGGAATACTCTCCAAAATTGTGCTTGTAATTAAAAAGACATACATTCTTTACGAGGAGATGTAAATGAGAGGCGGCCAACCATGGATGAGCTAACTGCCGGGCCTTATATAGCTCGGTATCCACTGAGGGGCCCAGCAATTGTGCAATCCGAAGCTAAGATCACTCAATACATTATGGCATCCACTTAATATGTGGTAGACGAGTACCAGGATTTTTCAAAAAGCACGAGATCAACAGACCGCGTGTCAGAGTCTTTCAATTATGACTTTCTATTGGCGTGGAGGGGGAGGGGTAAAACTGGGAGGGGCAGGCGTCGAAAATAAATAGATCGCGATTTCTCCGACTTTCCCTCTGTTTATTAAGAAGTTACAATTCTTTTCTGACTGAGCAGAGCTTTCTTCCCTCTATCTTCATCTTGTTGATCACAATGTCTCTCGGGCGTACCTACAAGCTTAACTCGGGCTACGAGATCCCGGCCGTCGGTCTCGGTACTTGGGTACGTTGCTTCCAGCCCTCTAGCAACGTCGCAACTAACTTATTCATGCGCAACAGCTTTCCAAGCCCCACGAAGTCGAGAAAGCAGTTGAGCACGCTTTGCGCAGTGGGTACCGTCACATTGATGCTGCAGCATGCTACCAAAATGAGAATGAGGTCGGAAATGGCTGGAAGAAGTCGGGCGTGCCGCGCGAGGACATCTTTGTGAGTTGACCAACTTCTACAAGTACATTCAAAGGCTTTATATGGCGGCTAACACATACTCTTTCGATTTTTAGATCACTAGCAAGCTGTGGAACACCCACCACCACCCCGATCACGTCGAGGAGGGCCTCAACCAGACTCTGAAGGATCTCCAAACCGACTACGTGGACCTATACCTGGTAGGATATCAACAATCCAAGACAAACCAATAAAAGAATTTTCATTAATGTGAAATTTGCAGATCCATTGGCCTGTCGCTTTTGAGCACACCAACGAAACTCTCACACCGACTGATCCGGTCACGAAGCGATTCCGCATAGCCGATGTTCCGGTGGCCGACACTTGGGCCGCTCTGGAGAAGTTGGTCGCGGCAGGCAAGATTCGTAGTATTGGTATTAGTAACTTTACCATCGATGCTACCAAGAAACTGCTCGAGACTGCGAAGATCGTTCCCGCTACAAATCAGATTGAGGCGCACCCTTTCCTCCAGCAGCCAGAACTGACAAAGTTCTTGCAGGACAAGGTAAGAACCTTCTTCTTTTCTACTTCTCATATAACAGGGTAACTGAAGGGACCTCGCAGAATATTCTCATTACAGCATACAGTCCCCTTGGAAACAACACCTTTGGTATTCCACGGTAAGACCGTCAACCTTTTACATCGCCCTTTTTACATCATACTAACTCTAGCCCCGCAGTGTTATCGACGACCCGACTGTGGCGGAGATTGCTAAGAAGCTTAACAAGGACCCCGCTCAGCTGCTGATCTCGTGGGCTGTCCAGCGGGGCTCTGCCGTGCTGCCCAAGAGCGTTACACCCTCGCGCATCGAGACCAATTTCGAAGGTAGGATGATAATGAATGACTTTTTTCACATGAGACTAATAGACTTGTAGATTTTGTCATTCCCGACGCAGAGTTTGAGGCCCTTAACCAGTTGAACCGCAACGCGCGATACAATTACCCCTTCCGCTGGGGAGTGGACGTCTTTGGGGAGCTGGGAGCTGAGGAGGCTGAGCGCCGGGCTGAAGAGCATGCTGCTAGCCTGCGATAAATGTTTGACCTATAGGTAATTTGGATATTTTATCTACTGGTTGAATAATCAATATGTAGATATATATATATGAAGTATGAGAAATTGAATATATATTTTCCGCAGTTCCAACGTTTACTTAGCATAAGAGGAATCGCCAAAGCCAGAACCGGGGAGATAAACATACCTATAGCAGTGCCTCATCGCCTATATAGAGCCATTTCCATGTTCAAAGATGAACTTCGAGCAGGAATTACCTTTGAAGAGTGATAAATATTGAAACAACGCGACCCTCCAGGGCTGTCAGCGCTCGTATCCAGAATTGATCGATCCCGGAACACGTTTTACCCACTCAAACCTCTACATTACCATTCACTGACGCGCAACTCGGTCAAAACAATCGGTACTGGCGGGAGTACAAAAAAAGATCTCTACATCAATCAACTCAAAATGCCAACTCAAGAAGGCCGAGTCACCAAGCTCAAAGCCCGGCGATCTCAAACGTCTGCACAACGCGTCTCCAGCCAAAAAAGTAAGAAATCTATCTATCAACAACACTCAATGTAATCAACAGCTTTCAAATGTTCTTGCCCGGCGCTTTCTATTCTAAAATTCCAGCGGTAATGACATACATGCTAATCACAACCCTCCAGGTCTTCCTTTAGTCGAGCGTACAAACGCGCTAAGCATCCAAGACTTCATCTCATACCACGTGTCTCCACATAAAGATGCATCACCAAACCAAGCCACCAAAACCGAACCAGTCACTGAAACAGATCCAGTACTGCCAAAATTGCCGCAACAAAGCAATGCGCCAAGCGACACGTCGCTGGATGTTTACTCCGCCGCAACCATCTCTACCGCAGATTTAAAAGCATGTCTAGATCTAGTCGAGCTCACATCCAGCGAAGACTATGCTGCCTCCGGCGCGGGCTGGTCTCGGCCTAAGAAGCGGAAGGAGATGAAACTACCGGATATGAAATACCTAGTCCTGCGCGACTGCGCGTCCTCGGCTGATATGCGGCAAGCCGATGTTGGTGCCGGTACCGAGAAAGCCGACAAGCCGAAGATTAAGGCAAGAAGTTTTGGGAATGCGAATGGCGGTCTGGAAGGAAGCGCGGATGAGCACGCCAAAAAGCACAGCGGTGTTCTCGGCTTTTTGTCTTTTATGGTTACCTATGAAGATGGGAAAGAGGTGGTTTACTGCTACGAAATCCATTTAACGGTAGCGGGCCGGGGGCGCGGGCTTGGGGCTTTGCTGATGGATCGGATGGAGGAGATTGGTCGGTCGGTCGGAGTGGAGAAGGCTATGCTTACGGTTTTTAGATCTAATGTGGTTGCGTGCAGGTTCTATGAGAAGATCGGGTATGTGGTTGATGAGTATTCGCCTCAGCCGAGGAAGTTGCGGAATGGGACGATCAAGGAGTTTGATTATATGATTTTGTCGAAGCGTTTAAAGTGAAGATTAAAATTTGGAGTTGGATTTGATTAATGCTTTTTATGTGCTATGAGTTTTTGAGCATGAATGAGATCATGATGCGATGGAAATGCAAGCATTTCTTATATTATATTTGTTTCACTTCCTGGCCCTGTGACTCCGGGTTGGCTTGCTCCCATTCATCTCTGAGAGCCGCGAAGATGCTGTCGGCTAATAGGATGGAAAGGCCGAGACTCCAGACAAGAGTAATCGCATAGAAGAAGTTGGCGTTGCCGGATCCAGCGTAGATCCACAGGTGGTAGAATGCGGGGCCAAGAAGACTGGAGTAAAGCAGTGCGGAGACTGCGAAAAATGTGTATCGCATCACTGTTCATGGTCAGTCTGGTGTGTTCGAAGATAATCATTGAACTGTCAAGACAAGACTTACAAGGGAAGAGGTGCCTGTACAAAGGTAGCAGCGCGAAGTAAAGAGATGCATCGGAAATGCTAGGGTATGGCTTGAAGATTGCAAAGACACCCAGCAGCGAAGTGATAATGAACAAAGGTTGTCGTCGCAGACGGGCAGTGAAGCCTCCAACGTAGCTGGCTAGGTGAAGCCAGAAGACGCCCAGGAAGAACTCCCGGAAGGAGTCGAACATCTCGATGAAGAAATACCACCACAGACCCACATTAGGAGTCAAATCGGGGACCAGGAGATGGAAGCCATAGGTAGCGGACAGGAATTCCCAGAAATTCCCAGTGACAAGGTATGACAGTCCAAGTAGGCCGGTGACGCTAGCCAGAAGTATCGCTCCATGTTGTACAAAGAACATCACAGTATTGGGGGCCTTGGATGACTGTGCTTGTTGGTCATAGCAGAGCAGCACCAGCGGAATAAACAACAATGCTGGGTAGAGAGACAGGTATGACGCAAATCCTAATGCCAGCACAGCATTGATGCTGTTTCCCTCGACGGCGTTCGAGACAGCATAAAGGACTCCGGTCGTGGTGAAGACGCTCGTTGATCGTGCTAAGCAGGTTGCGATGGTAAAGGGGTTGAACAGAAACCTGTTCATGATTAGGGGCCCATATTTTCCTATTATGTTATCTGATAGCACTTACCAAGCTGCAATGGACACTCCGTCCCAACGAATATGCTTTCGCATAGCTGAGTGTAGCCGGGTCTGCACCGATTGGCCCGATTCCGAGATGGAGATCAATGCATGCGCATTTACTAGATCGACAAAAAAGTAGAATATGGCGGTAGGGAATGGGCTGCTCTTCACATCTGGGAGCAAAGCGAATAAAGGGAGGAGGAGTGGCGCCTACAGTGCAATCGGTGTTAATTGGAGTCTCAATGAAGCACTTGCGATCTGCTTACTTGGTGGAAAACACCTCCATCATAGGGTGATACATTTCGGATGTAGAGAAAGAGACCTTCTTGAACTATTGTTCCAAGTCAGTACCAGTACTGTTGATAGTCGATCAGAGCATTGGGGGTAAATAACGTACGTCGCTTGAAGCTATTGACCGGGGTCGAGACCTCCACTCGACCTGTGAGTAAGTCGGGCAACGATGGGAAAAGACAGACAAAAAGTAGTCGCAGCACAAAGGCTGCACCAAACACAGCAACCTTGCGCCGGTCTACCGCCATGACAGCGAGTTCAGAGATGTGGAATTGGCGGGATCAACTCATTGATCTGTCCCTTTACTCCCGTTGCCTTGGAACCACGGACGCCCGCACCCGCACGGGCCAACTGACCGCCTCCGACAGAAAAAAAAAGTTATCTGGAAATTTTTCCTCTTCTTATCAGCAGAAACTGTTTGGATTCTTCAACTTCAAAGCTCCAACAGAATTCACCATGGCGAAGATTAAGAAGAAGGGTATGCTGACCGTTTTCAATTTCTTTCATTTCACGGCTAACAGTTTTTTTCTCAGGTACCTCTGGCGCGGCCAAAAACTATATCACCCGTACCCAGGCCGTGCGCAAACTTCAGATTTCTTTGCCTGATTTCCGTCGACTTTGCATTTTCAAGGGTAAGAAAGATTTTAATGATAGACTCATACGTTGTGATGCTGATTGAGACTCAAATTAAAAGGAATCTACCCCCGTGAGCCTCGCAGCAAGAAGAAGGCCTCCAAGACCTCGACGCCAAACACTACTTTCTACTACACCAAGGATATCCAGTACCTTCTCCACGAGCCGCTGCTGAACAAGTTCCGTGACCAGAAGTCTCTTGCGAAGAAGATCGCTCGCTCCCTCGGTCGTGGTGAAGTCAGCGACGCTGCGCGCCTGGAGAAGAACCATGCCCCCAAGCTCACTCTCGACCATGTCATCAAGGAGCGTTACCCGACCTTCATTGACGCCCTCCGCGACCTTGACGATGCTCTGTCTCTGCTCTTCCTGTTCGCCACACTTCCTTCTACCACCCATGTTCCCCACAAGACCATTGCCCTGTGCCAGCGCGTCTGCCATGAGTTCCAGCACTACCTGATTACCACTAACTCGCTGCGTAAATCCTTCCTGTCAATCAAGGGTATTTACTACCAAGCCACTATTCAAGGCCAGGATATCATGTGGTTGGTGCCGTACCGATTCGTGCAGCGTGTCAATGGCGATGTCGACTACCGTATCATGGCTACCTTTGTCGACTTCTACACCACCTTGCTGGGTTTCGTCAACTTCCGCCTATACTCCTCCATTGGCTTGAGATACCCTCCCAAGTTCGACACCCGAAGCGACGAAAACGGTGCCGAGTTGGCTGCTTTCACTCTGGAGGGCCGAAACGTGGGTGAGGTCCCCAAGGCCCTGGAGGCTAGCAAGCCCCAGACCAACGGTGACTCCAATAAGGAGGTTTCCAAGGCTGTCCAGGCCAAGGTAGACAAGGTCATCAAGTCCGCCGGCTTGGATCAGAACAATGATGAGGAGACCATGGACACAACCGAGGAAAACACTGATGCGATCGACCGATTCGAAACCGCTGCTCCCGAAGCCGACACCCTCCCCCAGCCTGACATGAGCGGTAACGAGGCAGGTACTCTCTTTGCTCCATTCGTGTTCTACGTTTCGCGTGAGGCCCCCAAGGCCCCCATCGAGTTCATCCTGCGTGCTTTCGGCTGCAAGCGTATTGGTTGGGATGCCGTGCTGGGCGATGGTGCTTTCACCCACGATGAGACCGATCCCCGTATCACCCACCAGATTGTCGATCGTCCCCCACTCCCAGAGTCTTCTCTCCCCGCCATCCCTGCCGGCGAGAGCACAAGCCAGAAGGTCAAGTCCGGCTCTCGCATTCCTGGCCGTACTTACGTCCAGCCTCAGTGGGTTTGGGACTGCATCAACGAGGGCAAGCTCTGCCGCCCTGATCTTTACGGACCTGGTGCTACTCTTCCTCCTCACTTGAGCCCATGGGTCAAGCCCAACCGTGGTGCTTACGACCCCAAGGCTACCCTGGCTTCCCAGGAAGAGGAAGGCGAGGCTGAGATGGCCGAGGCTGGAGACAGCGACGAGGAGATGGAGGAAGCTTCCGCAGATGAGAAGCCCGCTCCCGCTGTTGAGGAGTCTGAGGATGAGTCTGTCGATGGTGGTATGGATGTTGCTGGCACCGATGATGACGAGAGTGGCAGCGACGAGGAGTCTGAGGAAGACGAGGACTTTGAAGGACTCGAGGATAACGAAGCCGCATCTGAGTCAGAGGACGACGATGATGAGGCCGCTCGCAACCAGCACCAGCGTGAGCTTGAGGCTGAGGCTGCTGGTCTGCCCTTCTCTAAGGGTGCCACCGATGAGGCATCCAAGAAGAAGAACTCCCAGACCAAGAAGCTGGCTGCCAAGAAGCGCAAGGAGGAAGAGGAACTCGAGAGACAGAAGATGATGATGAGCCGGAAGAAGCGCAAGCTTTTGGAGAAGATGATGCACTCGAACAAGAAGACGTCCGAAGAGGCTGCCAAGCTCCGCTCGAAGCGGCGCAAGCTCGAGAAGGGCGAGAAATAGAGTCGAGCGATTTGTCACACTATCAAGAGTACTTATTTGTTGGCGTTTGCGGCTGGGAAAGTCCCCTGTATATGCATGTCCTAAAAAATTTATGTCCATCGAATTTAATGGTTTTTTTGCACCAAACATAGTACCTAACCACCCCGTATTCTAATGCCCCAATGTAATCTACCTGTAAGAGTGCTATCGTGATTGAATATCAGTCGCAGACCTGCTGCTGCATAGTTGATATCACGTGACATGGTCCCACTTGAGAATTTTTGAAGATCTTCATCTTCTACCAATCTTCAACCATCAATACCATATGTTCAAATCTTTTGAGATCAGCTGTATTTCGAGAGTTACCGTGATGCTTGATTCCCATCGCGGTCCAAGTTGCGTTATTCAAGCCCGGTACCTGCATATGACATGAGCCTAGTATCCGCCTCATCAACGTGCCTATAATTCGACTACAGGGCTGAGGGATGTCCTCATTTCCAGAAGACCAACCGTCATCATCACAGTTACTACCACCGCAGTCAGCTCAAGTGCGTGGATCGTTATTTGGCGGACCCAGCAATGATGCCGATCCACCGTCATCGAGGTCGCTCCGGCCCAGAAGATCGATCTTCGGCGGTTTTAGCTCTCAGAATGCTACACCGGAGTCAGAACATCAGCCTGAACCTATGAGCGAGATTATCCCCGATGAAGAAGAGGATCATTTGGATTTGATTCTCCGAGAAGAACCCTTGGTTGACCATTACGACTCTGCTTCGGACAGCTCTTATCAAGAAACCGATGATGAGGAAGCTAAAACATCTAAAAAGAAGATCGTTTCTGCCAAGGTTTCCTCTACCCCGATCGGTCAAAAGAGGCCATCTCAAAAGAAACCATCTAAAGAAGTAGCGCAGCAGACAACCTATTTCCTCCATCGTGGGATAGATCTCCCGCCGGGACAAGAGCGCCCAAATCGGTGGACAGAGTCCCAAGCTAAATACCAAAGAGCCATTGAAGCAGAGCGTGATGTATACGAGACTTTGATGGATTCTCGTGCGCAAGATCTTGCTGCTCACCTTTACAATACTTATGTGGCTTACCGACAACCCAAACAAAAGGACAACTCCGGCGATCCTCGGGTCTCAGAGGAAGAGGAAAAGGCTTTCCGCAAAAGATGGGTAGCGTGGCCTATGCCAGATATCTGGGTTCCTCGTGCAGGCGAAACTGCTTTTGACGAGCCGGAGGACCCTAACGAATTCCAGATGTCTGATACTCGCCCCAGTGGCGAGTTGGAAGAGTGCGTCATTGCAACAATGATGAAGACCGCCAGGGAAAGGTTCACGGCTCGCGAGTGGGACGGTGTGAGCGACGATGACAACGCGGAACTTCATGAAGAGAAAAATAGCCCGGATCCAGACGCGATGGAGATTGATAGTGACACAACAAACGACGAAAACAAAGTTGAAGGCCAAAAAAGTGAATATGATCAGAGACGAAGACAAATGCCAATCAGCTTGGAAGACGACATCGCCGCTCGCCAGAAATTACTGCCTCTTTCGCGCACCGCTATCTCGCATTTAGATCAGTTGTTAATGGGGCTGCACCATTCACTAAGGAATCGAGGCAGAAATTTGTACGACAGCGACGACTCTGCCACTGACACTGATGATGATGGATCACGGTCACGATCACGATCACGATCCCGACGTAAGGCTCGGAAAGGAAGCCAACCCCGCGGTCGGAAGCCAGGTCGAGGGATTCGATCCTCTGGGCAATCCTCACGCGATGTATCAAATTTAAGGTCATCTCCACAGCCCGAGAACACACAAAATGACGTCGATGAAAACCAAGAGTCAATAGATCGTTCAGGGGCACTCATGTTAAAAATGTTGCAGCGATTTCCCCTACGGGATTGGAGCGAGGTCATGGGCGTTGCTTCAATGGTGGGCCTGCCACCCAACGCAGTCAAACGAGCCGCAAAGCGTTGTGCGGATCTACTCGAGCAAGATATGACATTCCGAACATTCCACGAAGGCCGCATTGAGAAAGTGGGACGTCTCCCAGATAAGACTTGGGATTACGACTATATTGAAAGCGAAACCAATGACGAATCCGACATCGATTCAGGCCGAATACCCAAAAGCAGAGCTCAAAGTAGGAATAGCTCCAGAGGCGCTACACGGTCACCATCACGACAACCCCATCCTGCTCCAGTTGTGGTTCCAGCTGTTATTCCGGCGCCTCCACCAATCACAGTCTCTCATCCCGGCTCTTCGAATCCAAAGGTGGCACAGAAACCGATTCCGGCTAAACAGCCTGGCTTTGGAAGTAGTTCTCGTCGGCAGGAAGTCCTCCTCTGTCCTTTCCCTTCCTGCAGTCGCAGTAAGAAAGGCTTTTCAAGGACCTGGAATTACAATCAACACATGAAGAACAGACATCCTCAAGCCGAAACTTGAGTGGTTTTCGCGTCTCGTACGCCATGACAGTCGAGCCCGTGCGAGGTATTGAAATTGACCGGGGCGTGCGACGTGCAGTGCATTCGTGTATATGATATCCATCTAGTTACTATTTTTATTTTAGAATTCACTTTAATCTTTTAATTTCCTGAACACCCCGTGTAGACGGATCTCCTGTTACTATTGTCTTATCTGTCTCCCAAGTAGTCGTTCATGCCGGCGATCGGATCCAAAGTCGCGTATTCATATAACATGCTATTTGTATCGATAGGCCTTACTTTGCAGATGCGAGATCACATGACATGTAATTTACTGAAATACAAATACACGCAATTTCATGCGACCGCCTTCATCTGCACTCGATACTCAAACCAAGCTAACAGCCGCATCATCAAAACTCAGGCTGAAACAATCCTCCGATCAAATTGAACAAGTCTCTCGCCAGATATGATATGAGCCAGCACCGATGAGGTCCTCTCTAAGCTTATTAGCTGCCGTTGCTCGCAGCCAACCCTCGAAACTGAAAAAGCCAGCCATCAGTCTAGACCATGTAGGTAGACGGCATCAGATGCATTCATGAGCCACTGCGTGAAGATCTCCGGAAATCCACTAATAGGATCCACAGTTCATCCAAAGACAGCGTGTCCTGGCATTATGGCGCGAAATCGTCCGAGCTTTGAATAGTATGGTCTAGCCTTGAGCTCCTTAAGCCCACCCATGGCACCAGCTTACACGAGTATTTAGAAATCCCTCCTTCAACAACACGAAGTGAGCTACATTCATACGCTCGGCAGGAATTCGAGCGACATCGTGATGTGAAGGATGTGGTAGGTTGAAATTTCCTCTTCTCGTATTGTGATCCGTTTGAGTCATTACTGAATGGTACGCACAGCCACATATCAGATATTTGCTTTCGGTATGGCTACCTTTGTTTCTTTCCAAAATCCTAAAGGTTGAGAGGAATTTGCTAACTGGTTACCAAGACAGGAAAAGCGGAGTTTGATACCATGAGGCGGTATATTGACGAGCAGGTCGCTGGTTGACGCTCTTTGCATATGTGTATTAGTATCTATTATTTGAGAAGACATTCTGTACCAACAATGATTGACCAAGCATCTTATTCGTTCGGTTAGCAACGCAGCTAGTTCTAAGCGGAAATTGGTCAGCCAGTTGATGGATTGCATCATAGACCAGGTCCTGTTTATATAATCCCTAACGATATGTGCGTCTCTGTCCAATCATTGACATCACATATCCAAGGAAAAGTGGAAGGGTCGGCCCAAGAAGCCACCTGTCATATGATTTGCGGGTGGAGCATGAAATGAACCCGGTTATCAGCAAGGATTACCATGGCGATCCCTTGAGCGGTTGATATATCCGAGCTAGAGCCAATGTGGCGAGACCTTAATCTTTGTAAGCTTTTAATTTACATCATAGAATCTTGATTTCGAGTTGTTTATAATAACACAAATGAAACTTGGCGCGGCTGATGACGAGCATATATCTTTTAGAATTTTGTCTTTACCCTGCCCAGGTGGCCCCATAAAGTCGAACATGTTTCCCGTCGCACGTCCTCTCCGCACACTCCCCACGTCCAAAGCTGCAGACACAACATATAACATCTCACCATCGAACCCCGACATCTCGTTTCTGAAAAATAATACTGTCTCAGAGCTATAGCTCTCGAATTTCTCTACGTCGAGATGTCTTCATCCCTATCAGATTCGACGCAGCTTCCTTATATCGACCCTATATTGCAATCCGATCTATTCCCAATGGCTCAACCAGTGCCAAAATTACAACCACCATTAAATGAGATCAATCAATTCGCACCTCAATGTTCCCCGCCCCAGTCGGCTCCCTCCAGGCGGCGATCCTCCCAGCATGCCAGTACAAGCCCCCAGCGGGCCAAGCATCTCGAGCGCAATCGAATCGCTGCAAACAAATGTCGACTGAAGAAAAAGCAACAACATCAAGAAATTGAGAAGGTGTTGAGTAATGAGACTGCGAAGCACGAACACCTTCAGTCCGTGGTGACCAGTCTAAAAGAAGAGGTCTGGCACCTGAAAAACACGATATTCGATCATGCACGATGCGACGATCCACAAATCAACCTCCAGCTTGCCATGATAAGCGAACGTGCCACTCAAATTAATAACGCCCCTTTCCAATGCCCATCACCGACATTCTCGGTCAGTACATTCTCCGAGAATTCGAGCCGAGATGCCAGCCAGGAATCTAGCCCCCTTGAAGCTATTCCAGCGACGATGACGGCCCCGAAAATAAGTTATGACGAATACCCCGATACTATTTTTGAGACATTCATTGAAGCGGACTAGCTATAGGCCTAATGTCAATTTTCTGTGTTTGAAGTTAATAATGTGGCGGAGATCTCCAAGCTTCTAGCTACTGTCGTGACGTCATCGACGGGATTACCCAAAATAGGATGTATCTAGGCTCTTGTCCACGGGTACCTAAGGCACATCAATATACTCTGTTACGTGTGCAACCAAATCTAAGAGCTATCTACAAGATCATTCACGGATCACAACGTGATACATAAGGCTGAAGATTGATCGTGATCATTCGAGACCCGCTACACCTATGCGTGATCAGATCAGGTTATGCCGGAGACTAAGACCCTAGTGATCGGCATATCGTGTACTGCAAAAAGCGCAGAAATCGCCACCGCTGCATAAATGGGGTTCTCGAACTCTCTCCGTGTGGGATGGCAGAGCTCTGCAATATCCACTTTGAGCGACATGTGGGGAGTCTACATATAGACCCACCTTCATTAGCGGGCAAAAGGCCCGACCAATCGCATTGCTTTCGTTGCGCCTATGTGGATCTTGGAAAATGGCCGCCGTACCAACCTTACTTGTGGCTGAGGCACCGTATACACCTTGGGAAGTTGCAGTGCCACAATCAAAAGTGTTCGACAACATCTTGATTAGGTAACTTTCTGCCACTTTCTGCCCCGATATGTGTGCTGGGAGTACGGCTAGTGCCAAGGTTTCGTAGGCCATTTAATCGGAGTGGGAAAGGGTTCCACCAATCATGGCGGGTCTTCTCAATGCTTTTTCTGGATTGCGAAGGCGGTATCCACGTGTGTCAAAGGCGGTCTGTAGGTTGTTGGAGACTTTTGTGGTGCCGCTGCACTTTCCTTAAGCCACTTATGTCAAAGCATGCCGTACGCCACCGAATGTGATCGAAGTAGCTTTGTGGATCATGAGATCTTTTAATAAAAACAGTTTGTGTCCTCCGCAATGGGTTATTTTTCCTCCAAATTACTTTGACATCTTTTAAGATCAACTACAATCAAATATTTCTTTAACACACCCCCGGCTTTACATTATATGATTGTGGCCCAGTAAGACATCAACACTCAAATGTCGCCGTCTGTGACTCAAGACCCAACCGTCGGCCAAGATATGGCTCGGTTTACCACAAAGACAGTTCTAGGCTCCTCATTTGAAACAACCGAAAGGTTTGTGAATACCTATCATTGTGCGAATCAAACATGGATGTATAGTATATTTACAATGAATCATGTATAGATATAGTCACCTAGAGCCTATTGGAATTGGTGTCTCGGGACTTGTATGGTATGATACCCAATAATCGAATATTCAAATTACAACAGAAGCTTACCACTTACTGTTATTCACTTCAGCTCCGCCAAAGATCAGATTACGAAGCGCACAATTGCTGTCAAGAAACTTGCCCAGCCCTTCAAATCTGAGAATATTGCGAAGCACATGTACCGAGAGGTCAGATTGTTGAAAACGCTCAAACATGAAAACGTTTGTCTCCAAACGGTTGTCTTCGACGCGCTCAAGCTGCTAATTACTCATTTTGACAGGTTATTCATTTGAATGACATTTTTATTTCGCCCTCGGAAGACATGTATGAGCTTCTACATCTTGATGTATACCGCAAAAATAAACTAACCGAACAACCTTCAAATTTAGCTACCTTGTGACAGACCTCATGTCAACCGATTTACACACTCTTTTAAGATCTAAGAAAGTGGATAATCAATTTTCACAGTATTTCATGTACCAAATAATGGTGATTAACTACTCCCTCAAACAGTCATTAAGCTACTGCTAATATCTCACAGCGCGGTCTCAAATACGTTCATTCTGCTGGTGTCATCCATCGTGATCTGAAGCCAAGCAATATTCTGGTCAACGAAAATTGCGACCTTAAAATTTGCGACTTTGGTCTAGCTCGAGTTCAAGAGGCATCAATGACCGGCTACGTATCAACTAGATACTACCGTGCCCCAGAGATAATGCTCACCTGGAAGCGTTACAACGAGAAAGCCGACATCTGGAGCGCAGCTTGTATCTTTGCTGAAATGCTACTTGGAGAGCCTCTCTTCTTGGGCAAGAACCATATCGACCAGTTTTGTGTAATCACCAAGCTTCTCGGGTCTCTCCCCGATCACGTTATTTCCCATATTACTAGTCCGAACGTGCGTTCATTCCCGCGCAAGACTACTTCTGATGTCAAGAATACTAATACTTCAGTAGACTATGAGTTTCGTCCGCTCTTTACCTGAGTACTCTCGCAAGCCCTGGACAACCCTCATCCCAGGAGCAAACATGAAAGGTATGCACTTGAGTTCACCATGACATTAAGTCAATATGGAATTGACACGTTAGCAGCCACAATGCTCTTGGATAAGATGCTCCAATATGATCCCGATGAGAGGATATCTGCCGCCGATGCACTCACTTCCACGTACCTTGCTCCATATCATGATCCTAACGATGAGCCGGTAGCGGAAGAGGCGATTGACTGGTCTTTCCTTGATGCAAACCTACCGGCCGATGTTTGGAAGACTATTATGTAAGTTTGAGTAGTATTTTCCGCAGGAACAGAGCTGACTCGGGAATAGGTATGCTGAGGTCTTGGGATATCACCAGGAGGGTTCTTCGCCTACGCCTCCACCAGACTATGAAGGAATGGACTTGGCATGAAGTGCAATGTTTGATGAGTTAAGCCAATTTGGCTTCCCTAGTTTGACGACTGTTTATGAATTCTTTATGTCTACTTAGATTGTTAGAGCAGTGATACCAGGAAAGATTTGCTAGATTTATTGTTATTCCAATGCAATTTGACATTCAATTTTGAAGAATTTGATCACAGATGCTGAGCCCGAAGACAAGCATGTCGGTGGCACTGAGGATACTCAAAAGGACAATACAAGTAGATACGGAGATAAGCCGCAGGCCTTGCATCGCTTCTTTCCAAAGTCCGCCAGATACTCAGGCAGAAACCTACAAGTGTATCCACTTCTCAAATTCAAACTGACCAACCGACGTATCCGGAAAGACTTAAATTTCAGCGCTTGATCTGTGACTTAGCAATGCGCTTACCGCCGCTGTGCTTTATTCGCGATCTTGCGGTGGGGATTCCATGTGACCATCTCCAAAGCCAATTTGCCCCATCGGGCCAATCAGACCACTCGCCAGGCTTCCAAATGATCGACAACTTTCCATTGTACACGGCATAGTCTTGATTCGCAAGCATTCTCCATTAGAAAAGCGTCACAGAGTTTTCGACTTATTAAATTTTGCGTTGCGTTAGGTACTGGAGTCTTCAATCGTTGGCATATTCAATGTAACAAAGAGACGAATCATGCATTGTGTCCTCTATATATGCGGTTAGGCTTGTCTCACTGGCGCAGCAGGGTCTATCGAGTTGTCTTCAAAAAGTGTAGAAGCGCCTACTAGATGATGGAGAATGAATCACGGTGTTGCATACTCGCGATCTGCTTGCACGATGAAGTGTGTGACAAGATTCCTTTCAGAGAGCGGATTGACAAGTTTGAATCTGCCAAATGCTGGCTTGTTTTGGGATTCCAAACAAAGTTAGATATTCCGTATGTTTGCAACTGAGACTCCCAAGGTCAATGGTGAAACTCATAACGGGTAGCATATCAGATCAGACCAAGGGGAGTTAGTGGTTTTGACGAGGAGAAGATGAGATATCTAGTAATATACATTAAGGGTACCGCGATAGTTCACGTCAAAGGTCTCTTGGCGTTGTATGGCAGTAACGTTCTCTTGGAAATAGTAGAGCCCGGCATTGTTGATGAGAATGTCGCAGCTCCTGTGCTCGTTGCCGACCATTGTGCTGAGAGCGGTGATACTGGCCTTGTCGGTGAGGGACAGCTTAGCAGGGCGGATTTGCACGGTTGGAGGAATAGACAGGCCAGTCAAGTCAATAGAACTCCCGGAGCGAGAGGCTGCGTATAGAACCAAAGGACCTTCAGATTGCCGGACCAGCGCAGCACAGATAGCAAGCCCGATGCCTCGAACCTGAAACAATGGTGAGAATCGACCTGTTACAATAGTAGGAGACTTACGGTGCCAGTGACTACGGCTATAAAAGGGCTATTCATTGTTGAGCACCAAGCCAGGGTTTTCTTCAGGGCGTAATCTTTAGAGGGAAGGAGAAGAGGTGAAGATGGTCAGCACGCTGGATGCCTTGTAACTATCCCCGGCTCATGCTAAGCCACCATGATCCCAGCCCCACGTACTAAGTTAAGAGGTTTTGTATTCATAGATTACTCTAGTCAAAAACTATATCGATAAATGAATGCCTCGTATATTCAACGCTACCGGTAAGTTGGGGTAATCTTCGTTAGCTTATTGTTAGGAGCCGAGGAATTGAGAGAAATATAATAGCCATTGTTTGGATGACCACAAAGGTCGGATCAAAACAACCCTGAGATTATCAAAACCCCAGAATTCATCAGGTGCCATAGCATATTACAGTTTTTGGGGCAATGTATATCGCTAGTGGGTTCAGTTTATAAGGAACACTGTCTTGCGATAGGTCCTACGATCTCTTTCGCCGGCATGGCATTAGAAAGAAAGACCGGTAAAGTACAAACTGGTGAACATACTTTAGATATATCCATTACATTATGGTAAACATTATATGCATGCTATGATAATAACAAAAAGATGAAGCCCCGTGGGGCCACAGGAACGGTATATCAGTTCCCCACATATCCCATTAAATAATCCATCGTATCGTTTCGTACTGACTTCAATGCCACTTTTTCATCATTAAACCATCAGAGCCGGAGAGCCCAAACGGATTGAAAAAACTATCTCCGTATACCTTACGCAGTCTCGGCAGCATCAACCTGAGAGATCTCGGGCTGCTGCTCCTGCTGCTCACGAGCCCTGTGGTTGCTCCTCGAGTTCTTAACATCCATAACAGCATAGACATTTGTGAACAAGAAAAGAGCCCTAACATCCAAAGTCAGAAATGCCGTCTTCATAAATAAGGTCCTTGATCTTTCTCTTACCATTCAATAGCCCCAACAACAATCTGCGCCTCAAGAGCATGGCAACTGGCATAGTTGCACTGGCTCGGGTGTGGGATCATTGCAGCCATGGCAATCCATCCACTGAGCCAGAGTCCCATGGTGATCAACTCGACGGCGGGAATGACGAACTCGTGCGAGATGCGTGGGAGCCAGAGTGGAGCGAGGCCTAGGTAGGGGACGGCGACGACGGCTGTCCAGCAGCCATTGAAGAGCATGAAGTAGATCACATTGGAGAAGGACCATTCGGAATATAAAGATCCGATGACTGGAATTTATAAGCTTTAGCCATAGCTAGATACTGTCTTGTGTGCGTGACGAACCGTATGCAGTGAGACCGATGGTCGCCAGGGCAAAGATAGCCTGGACGATCCGGATAGGGTAGACCCAGGACAACATGTTGAATAGATGTATGTGAACTTGGTTGCTGGAATGCAGGGTTTTTTTTCAATGTCCAAGTATTTGTTGGGCTGGATGATTGTATAGTGAAACAGAGTCGAATGTTTCCCGCGCGTTACAGTAAACAATACTCATGCGAAAGGGAAAAGAGCAAGATCCACTTCAGGCCGAGCGGGGGAGATCCAAAGCTTATATAGGCAACAGGATCTTGTTGGGGTTTAGTTTACACTAAAAGAAAATTCAATAGACCGAGGCGGTTTACTAGTGTGGCCAGACGTCATGGTGTGATATCAATGCCTAGGCAAGGTACCGGGGCAAGAGACCCTGCATGCTCTCGACACAGGAACGAACCCGAGCATAGTGGAGACCGGAACCCTGACAGGGGTTCTGTCCAGGGCTTTTGGCCCGAACTATCAAAGTTTTAGCGCCTCCACGGGTACGTTCCGGGGATCCATTAACAACGCACCCTGCCAGTTTACACTACTCCTATGTGTCTCCCAAGCTTCCTATAGATGAATCATTCAGTGATTTGGGGGGAATTGAAGCATCTCCTCTGACTATGCGCTAATTTGAAAACTCATTTTTAGGGCCAAACAGCTGGCAAACGAGAACTGCTAAAGCATGTTGGGGTGATTCTATGACGCTAAAGTGTCGATCTCACATGCTCACATGAGTCCGAGGTAGAATCGGCGACCAAATTACTACAACCGGGTCGATCATACTTTAGTTTGGCCGACTGCGAGAGACGCTAATGCATCTTAAGTGGTCTCAACCCGTGATATTTTAACACGGTAGGTCAGCCCACGTATCAGAGGCGCGAGAAGCTACAGTGGAGGACAATATCCCGTCCACGCCCGCGCCAGGCACCGTCCCACATGCAATTGACCATGACAAACAGCCTGGAGAACTCAAAAAAATAAGGTGAATATGGTTTCAATACATCAGGCTTGTCATGCAATGTGATCAGTGTGACTTCAGAGTAAACCTAGAAACGTCAAATGCTTGGTGGAGATTGGAGCAGCTATATACAAAAATAATACAGATCAATCACTACAACGTGTCATAGTATTTTACAAGGGCAAGGATCACCCTAGTTCCGCTTGGCCAGCAAAACCCTCACGGCATCCAAAACACCGACCTTCTTCTCATCTGCCGGCTCAATCGACGCGCGAGCGGCATCTGGCTGCTGGGGCTTCTGTCCAGCCTCCTTCGCCGCAGCCTCGATAGCAGCATGGCGCTCACGCCACTCACGATCTTCTTTGTCACGGACCTCCAGCTCCCGCAACCAAGCATCGCGCTTTTCTTGTGATTTACGCTCCTCCACAGCCTTCTCGAATTCGCGGCGCTGCTGGCGCTCGGTCTTGAAATACATACCGCCTGCCACCAAGGCGACTAGTGTGAATGCCTGGGCGAAGATACGGGCGCGGAACATGCGGTTCATCTCGGCGGAGTCGCCGGCTTTCATAGATCGGTAGGCGCGGTAGAGGGCGTAACATGTGGCGGCGCATCCTGTGGCGGTGGACGCATGAGTTAGTACTTTGTGCTTAATTGGGCTGCTTGTAAGTCGGGTCGCGAAAGTTCGTAGGCATACCTAGTGGAACCAAGGGCTCTTCTT
Source organism: Penicillium pulvis (assembly GCF_028828015.1). Taxonomy (NCBI): domain Eukaryota; kingdom Fungi; phylum Ascomycota; class Eurotiomycetes; order Eurotiales; family Aspergillaceae; genus Penicillium; species Penicillium pulvis. The sequence goes on from NW_026643072.1 coordinate 3,441,226, forward strand.
TAAGGCGTCTGGTAAATTTCTGCATGCCGCTTTCCTCGCGAAATTGGCTGGTGAGAATATCTTGTTAGTGAACTGGTCTCCGCCCCCTCACATGTTCTTCCAAGGTAGTGTCTCCTGCTTCGGCGCTGAGCTTGGTGTTTAATGAGGTTTGCACGTACAGACTGCTCTCCGCAGTATCCATTGAGGACGGAAGGGGTTCGCGGCTCATTATGGCGGATATTTGTACGAATCAGTAGAGCTGGGTGCTCCGACTGTTGGGGTCGTGGGAGCTTGGATCGGGCGGTTTGCAGAGGGATTTCGGTGTTGCAAATAGCTGTCGGAATGATCGGATAAATTCCAACTCAGTTCCGGAAGCGATTAAAGCTCGGTGATGGTGTTTATCTGGGGCACGCGAGAGGTGTTCAGTACAGCATGACGTCGCGAGGTTTTTGCCAAGGAGTTTTTCTTCCGCCGCATTGTATAAGCCTATCAGGCAATTTGTATACTGAGCTTGATGGGCTATTTAACATATGGGCTAATATTTTGAAATCAATGTTGGAATTTTATATCTACCTTGGAATTAGCTAATAGGACCAGGCTAGGCTAGGAAGTATTGGGAATTATAATAAAAAAGGCATCAATCGATAATAAAATCTATGCAAATGTCGCCATCGTATCTCCGCTGACCGCCACCTTTGAGAATATTCGACATATACATTCCTCACACCGCAACCTCCAGACATACCCCGCTATTATTAGACAATGCATTAATGAGCCTATAGACTCTTCATTCATTCTAACAAATTAAATCAGGCTTATTGGTTACACTGTAATCTATCATGATTAGGGCTGTGGACCGGTGTTGATGACATAAGGTCCGATCCCGCTCCCCCGCGGGAAAAAAGAGTCAGAGATCAAAGAATTTCCCTAGAGTACAAACCTCCTCCTCTGAGTCATTGAACTTTCTTGTCGAGTACTCTCAGATTGGTCAATCTCTCACAGGATCAACATGTCTGACCATCCTGTCGCCAATGGCGTTAAGACACCAGTCACCCCTCCCAAAATGAATGGCTTCGCTTTGACCGAATACACCGCCGCTCCCACGCCTCCCTCAGAGCGCAACCCGCGTTTCCCTGGAGTGCCCCCAGACTGGGGAATTCCCGAATCTTGCCTGCTCCCCAATGGCTACCCTGATGTGAGAATCATTTAGTTGCCCGCTGTTTCCTCCCATTCCTTACATTATGGTTTCTAGTATCTCCGCCTGATCTTGACATCCCGCGTTTACGATGTTCTCGACGAAACCCCCCTCCACCATGCCGTCAACTTGAGTAACCGACTCGAGAGCCGAGTCCTCCTCAAGCGTGAGGATTTGCTACCGGTCTTCAGCTTCAAACTTCGTGGCGCTTACAACAAAATGGCTCACCTGAACGCCGAGCAGCGGTGGAAGGGTGTGATTGCATGCTCGGCTGGAAACCATGCGCAGGGTGTCGCTTACTCTGCCCGCAAGCTTAAGATTCCCGCGACTATTGTTATGCCCTCAGGAACTCCGGCTATTAAGCACCGCAACGTCGCTCGTCTTGGTGGAAGTGTGGTTCTTCACGGAAATGACTTCGATGCGGCCAAGGACGAGGCCCACCGATTGGAAAAGCAGCACGGCTTGACCAATATCCCACCATTCGACGACCCGTACGTTATCGCTGGTCAAGGTACGATTGGAATGGAGCTGCTGCGCCAGGCGAACTTGGATAAGCTGGAGGCAGTCTTCTGTGGCGTTGGTGGCGGTGGTCTGATTGCTGGTATTGGTGTTTACATGAAGCGCATTGCGCCTCATGTCAAGGTGGTCGGTGTGGAGGCCTACGATGCCAACGCCATGGCTCAGTCATTGGATGAGGGCACACGAGTTTTCCTGAAGGAGGTTGGCCTCTTTGCTGATGGTGCCGCGGTCAAGTCCGTTGGTGAGGAAACCTACCGTGTTAGCCGTGATGTGATCGATGAGATTGTTCAGGTCTCTACCGATGAGATCTGTGCTGCCATCAAGGATGCGTTCGAGGACACCCGAACAGTCGTCGAACCCGCCGGTGCTCTTTCCCTCGCCGGTCTCAAGAAATATGTTGCCAACAACCCTAGCCCCGACACCAACCGTGAGCTGATTGCTATCACCTCCGGCGCCAACATGGACTTCGACCGTCTCCGCTTTGTGGCCGAGCGGGCTGCCCTTGGCGAGAAGAAGGAGGCTCTGCTGAGTGTCAAGATCCCCGAGACACCCGGTGCCTTTGCCAAGCTCATTGAGGTGATCCTGCCTCACTCCGTGACCGCTTTCAGTTACCGGTTTGCACAGGAGCACGTTGCTGATGTGCTGATGGGCATTCAACTATCTGCTGTGACTGGTCGGGATGACCTGGCGAAGATTATGGAGGAGTTGGAGAGCTCAGGAATGTCAGTTCAGGACCTCAGCGATGACGAACTTGTGAAGCGCCACGTTCGCTTCCTTGTTGGAGGTCGCTCCAACGTGGCGGACGAACGTCTATTCATGTTCGAGTTCCCGGAGCGACCAGGTGCTCTGGCCAAGTTCCTGACCACTCTCCGTCCCAACCAGAACATCTCCCTCTTCCACTACCGCAACTACGGTGGTGACGTCGGCAAGGTCCTGTGTGGTATCCAGTGCCCTACTACAGAGAAGGATGAGCTCGAGTCGTTCCTTCGCGACCTAGGCTACCCCTTCAGCGAGCACACCGATTCCCCTACCTACCAGACTTTCCTTCGCTCGTAATGGAATCATATGACGCTATGATGCTTTTTGGTATATATTGGATGGAGACATACCGGGATATGATGAACAGTGATTTTATTCTTTCTTTTTCAGCGGCTTAAAAGTGCAACTCCGTCTCTGTACTTCATTTGGCGTTGGGTTCTGAGCATATAGACTATGGAGAATTGACTTGGACTGTATGATAGCTTTTTCTGTGTCAATTCACACTTTATTAATTCTTTCATGTATTTCCAGGTTGATCCTGATGTAGATTAGTATTGTTTGATAAGTATTGTTGCAAATCCACCAATCAACATCGGGGCGGGATCGGCCCGGCAAAACACAACCTCCGGCAACAATCTTCCAAGCACTATCAAGAGCGAGAACCCCGGGAGCAAAGCCAACGACAACCACTTGCATTTAGCTGTCCATTTCTCATAACGAGAATAGAGGCTCCGAGCCTTTGATAATTCCCTTCCACTCCCGAGGAAAGATCACAACCACCATCATGTTCTCCCTCCGAACTGTCCTCCGCGCCCCCGGTGCACTCCGCCAGCTTCTCCCCTCCGTCTCGCGTCGTTCATTTTCCGGAGTCGCATCTGCCCGTCCTCTTTCGCACATGGTCCAGAATGGTCTCACGAGGCTGCGCGCTCAATCACAGACTAGCAATGCTGTCACTGCCGCCGTTGGCACTTCCCGGCAGCTTCAGATTCGGGGAATGAAGACTCGGTCTTCAGTGAAGCGCCTGTGTGATGGCTGCAAGGTATGTTTGAAATGCATGTTGGTTCTGCTGGGATGTCCCAGAGGACCGTTGGAGGGATATATGTCTAGATACTGACTTCAATTCTCTAGCCTGTGCGCCGGAAGAACCGTGTTTTCATTATCTGGTACGATCTATACATTCCCAATTCAGATTGCCCCATTTTTTCAGAATACTAATATGCATTTGTTCCAGCTCGAAAAACGCCAAGCACAAGCAGCGACAAGGCAAATAGAGTGGGTGGATGCCTTTCCGCTTCGTTCTTTCTTCGGCACGCACGACTTTGATCTCCGCCTCTGCCTATAACTTTGCATATGTGTTAGTCCAGATGTATTTTGGGACATTATTGCGGCGCTTGGGTCTTTTCTTGTACAATAGTCTCGGGACCAGAATTGCGGTCTCTATACTGAATCAATTCAACTCTATTGATCTATACATGATTCATGGCTTCGGAATTCGAAACGATCGATCCTCCATCTTTTACAGTATCATTTCCTACGTGCAAAATTGCCCATATAGTCAGGTCTACATGCCTCCATGTTGAAAATGCTGGGACATGTAATGCGTGGTTCCTGACAGGCCAGCGGTCACGTGTCGCGTTCCTGGCTTCCCCGAACTTTTTTTCCGCGAAAAAACAAGCGCTGATCAATCTGTCTTGATTCGATCAATTCTATTTTGAGTTGATTATCGCCATGAGGTCTCCTTCTCTTGCACGGTTGCAGTACCGTGCGGTGTCTGGCCTGGCCAGATCCTCTCGTTTCCAGTCTCAGGGCCTTCTGCAGTCGCGATGCGCATCTACGGCCGCTTTGCGGTCTTCCGGTGTCGCGCCGGCTTATCAGTCGGTTTTGAAGACATGGGAGCAACGACGCAATGCCTCCGCTACTGCGTCTGCGGTGTAAGTTTCTAAATCTGTTCTATACCGGCTATACTCTAATCTTCGTTCTTTGTTTCATAGTCTTGAGGCCGCCGCCGCCAGCCCGGACACCCTGTCGCAAGCCGCTATTATCGACAACCTCGACCCCGTGGAGGCGGCTCGTTTGGATAAAGTTCGCAACATTGGTATTGCGGTATATACTATCCCAACGGCTTTCTGTTGTTTATTACAGCGTCTAACAGCTTTTCTACGATAGGCCCATATCGACAGTGGTAAGACCACTTGTACCGAGCGTGTCCTTTTCTACACCGGTCGTATCAAGGCCATTCACGAGGTCCGTGGACGTGACAGTGTCGGCGCCAAGATGGACTCAATGGATTTGGAGCGTGAGAAGGGTATCACTATCCAGTCTGCTGCCACCTTCTGTGACTGGGTCAAGAAGGACAAGGAGGGACAGGATCAGAAGTACCACATTAACTTGATTGATACCCCCGGTCACATTGATTTCACCATCGAGGTCGAGAGAGCGCTGCGCGTTCTGGATGGAGCTGTCATGATTCTGTGTGCCGTATCTGGTGTCCAGTCTCAGACCATCACCGTTGACCGTCAGATGCGTCGTTACAATGTCCCTCGTATTTCCTTCGTTAACAAGATGGACCGTATGGGTGCCAACCCCTTCAAGGCGGTTGACCAGATCAACTCTAAGCTCAAGATTCCCGCCGCTGCCGTCCAGGTCCCCATTGGTGCTGAGGACGAATTTGAGGGTGTTGTGGATCTGATCCGCATGAAGGCTATCTACAATGTTGGTGAGAGCGGAGAGACCCTCAAGGAGACCGATGAAATTCCCGACAAGGTCAAGGATATCGCCAATGAGCGAAGAGCCATGCTCATTGAGACTCTTGCTGATGTCGACGACGAGATGGCCGAGCTCTTCCTCGATGAGATTGAGCCCAACGAGGATCAGATCCGCGCTGCTATCCGTCGCGCCACTATTGGTCTTAAGTTCACTCCTGTCTTCATGGGTTCTGCCCTTGCCAACAAGTCCGTCCAGCCCATGCTGGATGGTGTTATTGACTTCCTCCCCAACCCCGCTGAAGTGGAGAACCTTGCCCTTGACCAGAAGCGCAATGAGGCTTCCGTCAAGCTTGTTCCCTACAACTCCCTTCCCTTCGTCGGTCTGGCCTTCAAGCTGGAAGAGAGCAACTTCGGTCAGTTGACCTACATTCGTGTCTACCAGGGTACTCTCCGCAAGAGCGCCAACGTGTTCAACGCCCGCAACAACAAGAAGGTCAAGATTCCCCGTATTGTGCGTATGCACTCTAACGAGATGGAGGAGGTCAACGAGATTGGTGCTGGTGAGATCTGTGCTGTGTTCGGTGTTGAATGTGCCTCCGGTGACACCTTCACTGATGGACAGCTCGGCTACAGCATGTCTTCCATGTTCGTTCCTGAGCCCGTCATCTCTCTTTCCATCAAGCCCAAGCAGAGTAAGGATGCTGCCAACTTCTCCAAGGCCATGGCCCGTTTCCAGAGAGAGGACCCTACTTTCCGGGTGACTTACGACAACGAGAGTGAACAGACCATCATCTCCGGAATGGGTGAGCTTCACTTGGACATCTACGTTGAGCGTATGCGTCGTGAGTACCGCGTTGACTGCGAGACCGGTCAGCCTCAGGTCGCCTACCGTGAGACCATTGGTCACCGTGTTGAGTTCGACCACCTGCTCAAGAAGCAGACTGGTGGTGCTGGTGACTACGCCCGTGTTATGGGATGGATGGAGCCCACTGGTACTCTCGAGGAGAACAAGTTCGAGCAGCAGATTGTCGGTGGTAGCATTTCTGAGAAGTTCCTGTACGCTTGTGAGAAGGGTTTCAACCTTTCTGCCGAGAAGGGTCCTCTCGTTGGCCACAAGGTTCTTGGTACCCGCATGGTCATCAACGACGGTGCTACTCACATGACTGATTCCTCCGAAATGGCCTTCAAGAACGCCACCCAACAGGCCTTCCGTAAGGCTTTCATGGACAGTCAGCCCGCTATTCTGGAGCCTTTGATGAAGACCGTGGTGACCGCCCCGTCCGAGTTCCAGGGTGATGTTATTGCCCTGCTGAACAAGCGTGGTGCCACCATCAACGACACTGAGACCGGTGTTGACGAGTTCACCATCTACGCTGATTGCAGTCTGAACGGCATGTTCGGCTTCAGCTCCAACCTCCGCGCCGCCACCCAGGGTAAGGGTGAATACCAAATGGAGTTCAGCCACTACGAGAAGGCTCCTCCGCAGGTGCAGTACGTTTAAAACCCCCTTCACTGTTAACTTTCTTTATGCTGATCAATTCTCGCCGTACAGGAAGGAGCTTATTGCCAAGTATATCAAGGCCCAGGCCGACCGAAACAAGAAATAAGCCTATCACCAGACGCATCACCGTCTGGTCTGATCTCCATCCGCCTTCTCTCCGACACATGTAACATTTATTTCCCCAATTACTCTCATATGGCCCGGCGGGGCCTCAACCATTTTCTAATGGAGATCAGGTACAGCATAGACTGTTGTCTTTCTATAGAAGATCAGGCTTCTGTTCATTGTTCTCGGCTTTGCCGTGGACTCAAAAATCTCTCATGTACTTTCTGCGTCATGGCACTATATCATCTCGCGCGGCTTTTTTGGGATATGTACTTTAAACTTCTAGATATTACTTTCTACTCTCCTGTCTGAACAATACGATGTCTTGTACGTTGACTTACTTTCTTTTCTCGTAGCCGCAAGATAGACTCCAATTTGAGACAGCAGGTGCTTGAATATAAGCTATTTTAATCTACTAAAGGTCTGTAAAATCGATGACTTGCGTTTCAATCTTGATATAACAAATTATATGTGAAAATTTTCTAATATGTGCAAATATGTGTAAAGGAGATTATGTATCACGAGACCTCGGGTGCCCCCCATTGTGAGAACTGAGCAAGAGGCTCGAGGATGACTGTGGAGGAAGTTTGGGCTCTTGAGCAGCGGCGCTCAAATCTTCCAGTTCATCAGGAACAGCGGTATGCAAGTCGATAAAAGAGTCGCGGTTGTCACTGACGCGTTGGTATCGACGTTCAGGGTCCTTTAGGGCAAAGGCGTAGACGAAAGACATGATAAGGAAAATAGCCAAAACAAGCATGTAGACCGCATTGTAAACGCAAAAAATGACTCCGATAATGCTGTTCATCATTTTGGGTCCGGTGAAGATTTCCGAGAAAAAGAGGAGACAGAGCGAATTCAGGAAGCCGAAGATGGCTGTTGCGACTCCGAATCGATTCATGCTTTTATCCATGTATGGGCGGAGCCAAATGACGAGTCCCATCATAATAACATCTATGACCAAGAGAATGACGGCCTGCGTTTTTGGAACGTGTTGAGAGACTGCGATGACGATGCCTTTGAGTTGAGTGTAGAGGTGTGCGATGGCGAAAAAGTAATAGGTGTTTGCGGTATAGTGAACGTGAAGGAAACTCAGCTTCCGGCTTAGTTTATCCAGACCTGAGTAAAGAACGTATGAGGCACTGATGCCTGATCTTCGGGATTTTTGAACGTGGTATATGGCTTTGGCTCCTGTCAAAGCTAGACAAATTGTTATGCCGACCCACCATGAAATGGCTAGGACGAGTTCGCCGGCTGAGTCGAGTCGAGTGAATTCCCAGAAGCAGAACGCTGCTGCTGACGGCGTGACGAGCGTGATAAAGCGGAGCAAAATTCCTCGGCTGGTGGTTTGTAAGCCTGCTGCGACGAATCGAAGTCGGTCGGGGAGCTTGTTTGATTTCCCCAGGGCTTGACAAATGAATTTGAAAGCCAGTACTATCAATACCGTTATGCAGCCGAAGAACATGAACACGGAATAGCTTGTCATGAAGATGTTGGTGGGTTCGATCCTGGCTCGGTAGGCCATGCGGCGGATTCCCTTGATGGTGATTTCTGTACTGGTTGAATCGGCTGAAGTGGTTGATATGGCGGATGTTGCTCTTTTGAGAAGATTCGTTGATATGTGGGAGTTTTCGACAAGACTGCGTTTTTGCGTAATCACAGAGACGCTTTTTGCTTCGGTCATGAGATCGGACGGTGTGCCACCTGTTGAGCGCAAGTACCAGGTGCAGAGAGTCTGTAGGAAGCCAACATGTAAGATTCCGATGCTCCACTGGAACATCTGTGTCCATGACTGTGCAATGGGTGGGAGGTTGACGGAGCTGAGGCCGATCGTTGCCTGCTGTTGCATTAACTCTAGAAGAGCTAGTGAGTAAAAAGATAGGTGTGTGGCGGTATTCAGGTGGCCTCTCATGAAAGAAAGTGCGGATGCACAGAGACCGAGGCCCGCGATTACTGCGAGAACCCATGAGACTGCGGGTTGATCGACGGTATGACCGTTGGCAAGATCGGCGGAGAGACATGCGATATTGCCTCCCGTTGTTTCATTTTTCACATAGATCACGATGGTAGCGTCTAGGTCGGGCACCGTGTATCCAATCCCTGTAGGAATGATTAGCCTTGAAAGTCAGGTAGATCGGAGGCAGTGTAACCAACCGGGAATGTCGGAAAGAATGGAGGAGATGTTCGCGGTGGCCTGCGGGATATCAAGAGCGCCCGATGAGACCGGGCAGAGACTATCGACACCTAAAGAACAAAGGTTGATGGTCTCATTGACAGCCATGTAGCCGTACACCAACAGCTGGATGTCGGCTGTGATTTTGCCGGAGATGCCCACATTTCCAACGAAAGCGAGGGTAAGCTCTCCAGCTCGTGATAATTTGGCGGTAAAGTAGCTCACGCTGATAGCGGAGTTGGGTTGGCAGATTTCCAATGCATCGGTTGTGATGTAATCGGTGGCAGAGACCAGTTCAGCGAGAAGTAACACCCAGAGAGATGAAACTCTCAAGGGTAGACGCATTTCCAAGTCTACCGGAACACCCAGCCATGAAAAACGAGTGACAGGTTGGGGTGTGAGAAAGGAGGAAAAGGCGTTACAGGTTGACCAGATCAGTCGTGGACCCTGTGTAACGTAATCAAATGGCACTATAATTAGGCATAAGCAACGGTTAAACTAAGCGATAGTTTGTAATACGACATTTTTCCACGTAAATCTAGGCGGCAAAGAAAAGCAAAAGGGAGCGGAGGAAAATTCCCGGTTTCTTCTAGTGCCGGGATTGCGCGGATATTCGTCCACGCGGACTCTCGGCGTCCCGCCCCCGTTCGTTGCATTTTTCCTTCACTGGAAAGAAAAAAGGGTCCCAGGGAAACCGGAGATAGTTGCCAAGTCCAAATCGGAGTTAATGAAGGCGTAGACCGTGGTGAGACTGCCAAGCTCGTTCTGAACGTGCTGGTATACCATGCTCCGGCTGAGGCCGGTTCCCGCTTAAATAATCCACATTTCACACCATAGGCCACACTATTGGTTACTTAAATGGTGGAACTAACGATGATGCATATCTAATAATCAAAGGCTCCATATTTTGCACCCCCTTCAGCCCAGGCCCTTCGTCAATACGCTACCGGTCCAGTTGGTACACGTGTAGGAAATCAAGCTTTGGAGTTCGAGAGAAAACAAGGCCAAAGAACAACCTGCATACCTCATACGCACCCTGCATGATGTGATCAGGCCACGAGATGCGGACAGGGTTATAACAATGCGTTACCGGAGTAAGCCACCGTGGCGTCACCCCCTCATTCCCCAAATTGACCACGGGGCTTGTGCAATTCGAAAGTACCCCACTCTCGTGGTTAAAGGGTGAATCAGGAGAATGAATATTGAAAGCTCTTCCAACCCCTGATCACCACATCCAGAAGTTCAAAGACGAAAAGGGATGAATCCATCGAATCCTACTTGAAGCCCTCTGCGACCGATTTTTCACGGAGAAACAAGCCGACCTCGGGGTCTAATGGATCTGTCGCTGCCGCAGCAAGAGAGGCAAAAACATGATATGAGCCCCCATTTCGCGCACGGTCTCGAATTGACATCAACGCACCTAGCGATCCTATCAGCCCGCTCGTCATATTGGGGATCGACATCGCAGGAAGAACACATCTGCCATCCGTGTGGCCCATCGATCGGGCCGTCACATATATGACGTACCCGACGCAGGATCTTCCTGCTGTTAACCGGGCCGAGCACTGAACCATTTGGTCCGTAGCAGTTATCCTCGACATACACGATACCCGTTCCTTTCCTGCCAATTCTAGGAGTTTGGGAGACTTAGGCCTCTTTTAGCGATGACTCCGGGACGTTGCCTTCAACAAAAGATATATACGTCCTGGACGAGTTGAATCTATGTAGATTGTCATTTGTCAGATCATTGTTAATATCTCGAACTCCCGCGTTGAGGGTAAGTTGGAGCGACTATTTTGACTTTTTAGCCGATGTATGACCTACATGGAGATTAGGAAGCCGGCTGCGGTTGACATAAATGACGTCCCAGGTGCCGCGAGGGTAATCCCGATAACTGGTCCAGTGATTATCCGCACCAGTTCCACCACTTTTACACCCGCTAATGGACCAAGGACGGGAGCCTATAGTTGGCCGAGACCCAGCGAAGGATCAGTTTCGTTCCTTGTTTCTCAAGCTACTCATTGTCTACCCAACCGGACCATCCAAGGTTGCAAACCAATCAAGAAGACATCGATGGATATCTCGTCGAAGCAATACCATCGTGTAGATCCAGTTCCTCTATAGACGTTTTACCATCTACTGTGATTTGCCCTTTATGATGATCATGCATCCCTTATTGGCCACAAGGAAAAGTTTAGGTTCTCTAATTGGCTAACATATAGATCCGCGAGGGCAGACCCACTGTGCTTTGACTCTATATTGAGTGTTAAAGTTTCCTTTCATCACTTTTCTTGGCGCATTGGTATCTATGGATTTCCACGCTATTTACGTGCGCTACTGGGCACGCTAGCCACGCTGTATCTGTCTACAGGTCAATGCTGGAAATCAGGGTTCTGCTCTCGACAGTGGATTTGCAGAATCGATCACGTAGATGCTCGCGACCTCGATACTGGCTGTCAGAAGGTTCTAAGATCCGCGGAGACTGATCAGGGCTGGGCTGCTGACTACATAATCCAGAGACTGCAGAATTTTGGGTAGTTGGCACAACAAGTGACCAAAATTAGTTGCCAATTCAAATCCAACTTGAAATAAGTACCAGATGTGGTTATGACACGCATATAATGTCCCATGAAATAACCAAATTATGGGCAAGGAGGTTTCATTCTTTCAACTCTGGATACAAGCCACCCATGGGCATAAGAGACAGGAAAATAAAAATGCCATTGGCTAGGTCAGGCTCCCTTCTCAATCAATGCCTAACTGTACCGCTGGAACCATTCACGCAATATGTCAAAGCCTTGACTTTCAGTCTAACATCAGTCAGCCCAATCCCATAAAACCACATATTGAGATAAGAGAAACATACCCCCATAATCAGAAGAGGAATAGGATCCCCTACTACCACCACTCGTGGTCATTCTTTCTTCCTGTTTTAGCACCTGATTCTGTGAAGCATTAGTCCTATCCAAACAAGAAAAACTCATAACCGGAGCAGAATCGCAAATCTCCGCCGCAAACGATGGAGGCAAAGCCCCCGTATTCGCCATCAGTGCTCTCCTCTCCGCGATGGTCAGCATTGTAAGATCCTCGCTGATATTAAATGACCAGCAAGCCTTCCCACCAGGTCTTTCACTCGCGTCCTCAATATCTGGACTTGGTTCCATATCGTTCATGAAGTAGGGCTTTTTGAATGTGCGGAGGGGTTTGGGAGCGGGGACTTGGTACCAGGTATCGCACTTCGACGGCTGACTCGGTTCGGGCTCTGAGATAGGCTTAGACGCAACTCGAAAGAGAAAGGGTACTCTGATTTTTGGGCGTTTGGGTCGGGTTTTACTGCTCGGCTCGCTGGGTTGACTTGGTCTGTGTATATTTGGTGTGCTTGGCTCTCCGGAAAGAGAGTACTTGTTGCCGAGCTGAGAGCCTTTCAGTTCCCAAAGAGGCTGACTAGCGTCGTCGCGGATCTGGTAGTGCTTCAGTAGATCTAGTGCGATCTCCGTGTGGGTTTCGTGGTCATTCACCATTCGGGTTAGGCGGCCGCTAAGGTGCTCATCTCGATTGTAGAGTACGCTTTCGAGGAAAGCTCCAATGTCGCTTGCTGTGACACCTAAGCTAATCCATTGTGTGAGAAGTTCGCGGAGGGCGCGGACGCCGTCGAGGTCCCAGGTCAGCTCATCTTTCCAGCCACGATTCGGCGTCTGTGTATTTTCAGCTTATGTTAGTGAACAGTCCACATGTGTAAGACCTTGGGAGCAGATTTTCTTACACCGATTGGGGAGCATATCACCCAGTCTTGCTCTTGAGAAGGGACGGGTGAGGTGGTGATTTTCATGGGTTTGTGTTTTCCCTTGCCTGAGCTGGGTGTGCAGTTAGTGATTGGGGATTTGTGTTTCCGCATGGCGTGTCCTTGATCGGCTTCTGGAGCTAGAGTGACCGATTTAAATGCTGCACACCTATTGAGAGGGTTAGTTGATCTGCGGATTGCACCAGCTCGGGCTGGGAAGTTCGGGCGAGTTTGGTTTGGGTGGGTGGTGAGTTGATGATCGCTCATTGTGAGGACGTACCCAGTACCTCCAGTGCTAGGTAAAATATGATTGAATTGAAAGTCAGATTGATTCAGTGTTATCTAGTCTAAAGGTTGGGCTAAGGTCAAATGGACTACTTTCTTTCCCGGGAAGAGTAAAGACTATATATGTCAGTATTGCACCATTGTTTAGTATTACTATTTTGAGATACATTAAAAGTAGAGAAGACAAAGCCAGTCTTGGAGCACGAGGGGCACCGTTGAACTTGTCCTTTCATCAGCAAGTTAAATGAGATTGTTGCGATGAAAGGAAGTCCTTGGAATAGCACAAAGGCGGACTCGCGTATCAATGAATATCCATGAATGTAACATCATTGTTGACAATTTTGCACCATCTTGGGATCCAAAAACCTATAATCTATGAAGATCTTGTCAACTCAATCTTTCTGAAATGGGACTATTTAAAGTTTGTGGGTTTCCAAGTAGCGTAGGTTGCCGCACATCTCAGGCTTGGGAGGATTATCTAAGTTTATATATCAGAATTGATGAGAGGAGATATTGCCTTGAATGTTATTTCCATCAGAGCTGTATCATGCACGCCCATTGATGCATATGGATTGATGGAAGTTCAACTGGCAACAAGAGACATCAATTGTTTAAAGTTGTTGCGGATAGTTTGAACTTCCCGTACCCTCTGTTTACTACGGGCAGGCAAGCACGTGAATACTTCCATCCTCTCTGACTTGGCTGGACGCAGACCCATCTGGGCAACATGTCGATCCAAACAAACAGAAAGTATTTAGGTCTCTGATTAGAGACGCAAACATAACACACAAAAACCAGTGGTGGTTACTACAAGTGCAGATTTACGTCCACGGGTACGTCACAATCATTGTCTATAGTATGAGGGTATTATAAAGCAGAGAACACTGTATACAATATGTTTTGAAACTCTAATTAGACATTGACAAGAAAGAAAGCATAGAAGATCATTATATACAAATGACGGGGGCGTCAAAAGCTTCATTAAAACGAATAATATTGTCCACAAGAAGTGATATAAGGGCCAGCAACATCAGGCCGAAGGGTATAATGAGCACGCTAAGCAGGAGACCCGAAGTGGAGGCACCAAGGCAGAGGATGAAGTCATGAAAATATGGTATGAGATATGAGCGTCTTAGAAACTTCTCAAAGCCGATCAGAGCCAGAGGACCCATCTTGCACCAGTGATGGCCCCTCGAAAGACACCGCGCACGAGCTTGAAGCCCATAACGATGAGCCAGACCCACCACAGCATACCGACGAGAGCCCATTCTAGTACGACGAAACCAGCACGTCGTACCCAGCGCAGTCGGCGACGACGTTTTCTAACGCCTCTATCGAGGGCGTCGCTCAGTGATTTTACTGCCAGCGTGCTTGTCGTGTTTAGTTGCACACACAGGTTTTCGGCATCATCGGCTGTGGCTCGCACACGAGGTGTGAGGGATTGATTGACGAGAGTTTCCAGGTCTTTCAACTGCGTGTGCAGAGGAGAGGAGGTAGTGGTGGTGAAGTGATGCATTGATTGTTGAAAAGAGTATTGAGTCATTTCAAACCTACGCAGAAAGTTTTGGGCAGCAAGGTCGTATTCACCGATCCTGGATACTCGTGGAATAGATGCAGTGGAGCCCATCGAGCTTTGAAGCCAAGGGGGAGGTGGCTCGCGCACAGTATGCGCTCGCCGTACAATCTCCCGGGCTTTGATACCAGACGATAGAAGAAGCGTTCGAGTTCGTTCAACTTCCGTCTTACCAGGGATGCCGGAGTCGTTCAAGGTTTGAAGACTGCGGCCAGAAATACTCCAGGCGCGGGTAGAGCCCGAGAGAGGTGGCCTTTTCTTTGACGGAGATCCAGGGGAAGCCTGGGCAAGACCAGTGACGGGGGGACGGGTGAGACTAAAAGGTACTGAAGGATCCCTGATTTCGTGTGGCTTTGTGTGACCACGGTTTGCGCTTAAGGCAGGGCCGAAGTCGAAGGTTTTGCTTCGGGATAGACTCATTCTTTTGGAAGCCTCCCGTGACGCAGGCCCACGTTCACGAGGACTACCGTAGTCTATTGCTTCATGCGATGCGCTTCTTTCATCTTGTCGTAATGGGGACGTGAAGCTGGGCAATGTCGAAATGAAGCTTCTCGAAGGAGTTCCCTTATCCGACTCCCGACGAGTAAGGCGCCCGGGTTCGTCTCCGAGCGTCGGAAGGCGCCGCAGAAGACCTCTCCGCTTATCAGATCTTTTCTCTTCCTCTTCCGAGTCGCTAGAGTCCGACGCAAGGGTCGTTGCTGACGAGGATTTCCGAGAGTCGGGAGGTACATCTTTTTTCAAGATGAGATCTCCAACCTTGGAAACTTCATTCCCAACTTTTTCTGCGATTCGGCCCGGGCCCTTCAAGATTCCACGCAGCTTAGACTCAGGAGGGTTCTGGCCCTTTCGTCCTCTGGAAGAGTCGACTTTTTGGCCCTCAGTCATACCATCGTCGGCATAAGAAGAAGACACAATGTCGGGAAGAGGGCTTGGCTCAAGCTTAGAGGCACCTTCAGCTTGCGCAGATGGAGGCGGCAAGGGATTAGAAGTTACGCTGGCCAAGCGAGAGTCCTCATCCTCGTACCCTCGAAGCTCTCGGTCTCCTTGCTTGCTCTTGCTCCTTTCATGGCGCGAGGCGATCTTGTGCCGCAGACCTTTCTTAGCAGGCGAGGGGGATCGACTTGAAGGTGGGGATAAATTCACAGCGATGCTGGGGAAGTAACTAGGCTGGGCAGGAGAATTGGGGACTGAGCTGTCCATTCCCTCCAGAGACATCCTTTGGTTAGATCGATCTTCTATGCTCCCAGCCGAGGAAAACGATGCTTTTCTCGCGGCATATTTCGCTCTTGTATTATTTGATGCATTTTGGGCTGGATTGTTCCGGTCTGTGTGCACTGCCCCGGCCGTTGAGGACTTTTTGCGGGATTTCCGAGATTCAGATGACTCTGCCAGACTTCCATGCAACAATCTTTCCAAATCCCTGCGCGAATGTTCCAGGCTTGAATGTTTTTGATCCACTGACCTGCGGCCGTCTGCACTGGACTCACTAGAAATGCTGCCGGAACGCATTTTCATCTTGTCCCAACGTGAACGCTTCCGCGAACTAGAAGCACTGCGGCTTCGCAAGCCTTGGGTGTGGCTTTGGAATCTGTGTCTATGGCGACCCCGATTCAGACTTTTGAACTCGGGAGCACGGGCAGGGTGGGAACTTGACATGGATGTATTCCGAGAAGGGGGTCCGTCGTCTGCAGAATGTCCCACATCGACAGAAAGGTGTTCTCTCTGTGCAGCGGCAAATTCGGCCTCGGGGTCAATCAAGGAGAGCTCCCCGGAATCTGGATAGATCTTGTTACCATCCTTGTCGACAATCTTGGCTTTGTTAGATAAATCCTCAATCCAAGCAACATCTGCTATGAGTTCGGCAGGTGAGATCTTCCAGTCAAGACGTAGCCGAGGTGCCTTCACACTGTTTGTACGGCTCACACGCCTTAGGCTTGACGGGGGCGAGGCAGCCAACAACTCTAGGTCCTCTGGATCCCCCTGGGACATATGCGATTGGCCTGACTTGAAAGAAGGAAGCTGGATAGATTGTGTTTCATCGTAGTTATTAGGGCTGTACTGTTCCTCGATGGTGCTAATCCAATCATGGACCTTTCCGGTGTCAAGCCAACCTTCTGCCTCTGCATGTATTGGACATTTTTCTCGATATCTGATCCTTCTGTTTCGTATCATTTGCAAGGGATTATAGCCACGGTTAGCTGCTGATTTATGGCCCGAAATGGATGACGAATCAGCATCCCCCGCAGTTGGGCCATTCCGAAGAGGAGGTAACAAAGGCAGCAGTCGTAGATATTCGTGAAATAGATCAAAATGACGGCGAGCCCTTTCCGCCCGAGCAAGAGTGCTATCAGAGAACTCGTAGGCCCGATTGTCATTCACCACAGTAGCTGGTAGATACTCCACCACCGGGGACTGACTGCTTTGCTGTGGGACTCGAGGCACCTCCTCTGGAAATTGGGTATAATTGCGCTGTGAATATTCGTACGAAACACGGTTTCCCCTTGAAGATGGGCCACGTAGGTCCACGGGTGGTGCTATAGGCTGAGACACAGACAACGGCCTGCGGCCACTAGAAGTCAAAGGCAATCCAGAAGCATTTCTTCTTCGAGATTCGTTGAGATTCAGGGCCAAGTTCACAATCTGCAAGGAGTCTCTATCCAGCCCCGTTGTAGTTCGCTGCGTATCGTGCGCTGATGGCTCGGCCGTTGAAGAGGTGTGAGATCGTTGGTCATCTGGAGGCGGCGTCGAAGTCTGTTGTATGACTGCTGGAGTCGGTGTTGTAGCAGCCGCAGCTGACTCGGAGGCAGAGTCCTTATGGCGATTCCACGGAAATCGGGATCGCTTCTTAGGTACCACGATACCAGGGTCGGGGGAATTTCGTCTCTCGATGGGCGTATCCGATGGACGCGAACGGTGCGAACTAATTCTGATACTGTTGGATCGAGGCAACGAATCCAGCAAAAAGCCACCGGAGCTCTGCGATCTGCGCTGGTTCGGGGTCCTTCGATCCCCATCACGAGAGCTGCTGCCTAGTGTACTCCCTTCTAGTTCACCACTCGCGCGGCCATCGCTTGGTGGGATAGCTCGTCGCCCAAATGAGCCACCGTTGGATCGTTGATACTGCGGTCGTCTGTCTTCGGGCGTGCCATGCTGTTCACCCGTCGGAGACCCTGAATCCCGCACGGGAGGGTGGTCCGCTCGTGACGACATCAAAGCCAAGGGAAGGGCAAACGATGTAGATTGCCACGCCCTTTTGGGGTGCAACAGGCATGGCTTGTCAGCAACAGTAAAGCATGGACGCGAAAAAGAGAAGAGAAGGTCAAATCCAAAGCCAAGAAATGTGACACTGGCGGGACCTAATGCGAGGGTCTGCAGGACGTAATGATCTACACTGTTGCGCGTCGAGCTTATCTAAGCATTATATACCTCTCCCACCACAAGTTCATCCAATGAATGTTGCTGATGGGCCTTTCATTTCGATTCAGGCCTTGTGCTGGCGTCTGTTGTCGAGCCTAAATTGGCTGGAAGCTAACAAAATGAATCAGCAGCCAGCAAACCCTTGATCTTGTCACAAAAATTGACATCAACCTGGATTTTACTTGGACATAGCGACCAACTTGGGTGATTCCTGGATCTATTTTTCTAATCGACCTACCCCATATAGCTTTTTACAGTATTTTGTGATGATGAGACATAGGAAAACCTCTAGCATTTGGGTCTAACGCAAAAGTACAACTAGACGTACAGTTCCTGTGGACAAGACGAAGATGTACAGGATAAATTGAAATCAGGATCGCTCAGAAAATGCGCTTACTCCACCCGCAAGCACTGGAGACGGGCCTCAGTCTCGATCACCTAGACAGAAAATTTTATGTTAGATCCACTTCAAAAAAGAAAAAAAGAATACAGAAATGTAACTCACCTCGAGAGCCTGCTTGACCTCAAGCACTCGGCGAACATCAGCCAACCAGTCCTTGCTCAGAATTTTAGCCCAGCCCTGAAGAGCGTTCATCTCACGAGCCGCGGCGTCAACCTGTCCCTCTTCCAACAAACTCTCGGTGCGCACCAGAATGCTCTCCACGTCGTCACCGTCGGCAAGGGCATCCTTTTTGAACATGACCTTGCTCAACACCATGCTGGCAGCGTGGCTGGCGATACCAGCGTCCTCGGGCAACAAACTGGCCTTGCGAACCTCGCTAGCGACCCGGCGGAAGCGCTCAACGATCATAGCGGTCGAGGGAATACCACGCTGGTAGGCAGTGGGGTTGATGGAGGCAATTGCGGCATCGACAACTGGGTCGTCAGCAGCCAGCTCCTTGACGGCTACTAGTTCACGGACGAAGGGGCGGGGAGTCTCAGTGCGCTCCACAACAGAGCGAACAGCATCCACAGCAACCTGAAGTTGCTGAGTCTTCAGGTTAGTATCAATGACATTGCTCCAGCCGGTGGTCAGCTTCTCGAGCTCACTGATGTTAGCAGAAAGCTCGCTCAGCTTGCTCAGACGACCCTCGCGCTCACGCTCAACCAGATCCTTGACATCGTGAACATATTTACGGTTCAATTCAATGGCCTGCTCCACAAGTTCGTTCTGCAAACGCTGCTCAGCAAGCTCCTGGGCGCGCTGAAGTTCGACGTGGATCTTGTCCTGGTACGCCATGGCGAGCTTCTCACGCTCAGCCTCAAACTCTTCGCGGAACTGGGCAATATCAGTGGCACGCATCTCCTCAAATTGGCGGATCAGCTCCTTAGCGGACTCGTCAAAGGTGGAGTGAGCCTTGTTGAGCTCCTCCTGGGCGGCGCTGCGAGCCTCGGTGCGGATCGCGGAGATCTTCTCACCAATCTTCTGCAACTCCTCCTTGGCCTTGGTAACAGGTGCAGAGTACTTGCCAGCATTCTCGTCGGCGCTGATTACGGTGACAATGTCGTTAAAGGTCTTAACCAGCTCCTGAACCACAGCCTCATCACCGTCCTGAATATTCAGGAGCTCAATGGTGTTCACAGTAGCAACTGCGGGTTTTCTGGGCTCATCAAGAGAAACTGACTTCTTCTCCTCCTTCTTTTCTTCCTTGGGCGCAGCCTTGGTCGCTGTCTTCGAGGCTTTATCGTCCTTTGCCTTGACAACCGTGGCCTTTTCCTCGGCCTTGGAGCTCATGTGAGGGCCAGTCTTGGAGACATCACTTCCCGACTCCTCACCAGTGACCTTCCACGACAGACCGCTGTTGCTGGGGATTGTGACGGGCTTGCCCTCCTCCCGAGGAGCGGCAATGACGCGGTTGGAGTGTCTGGAGGCATTAGGGAAGCGGCGGTAGAAGTCACGCTCCTCGAAGTAGAGAACGCATTCCTCGCCGTATGGGACATACTCGGTGAAGAAGTCGTGGAAGTTGTCGGACTTCAGAGCGAGGAAGATGCCGCCGCCATAGGTGAGACCGGAGGTCAGAATCAAGTATAACAAGAACCGACGGAAGCGGCCGGTCTTACGGACAGGTGCTGGCGGCTTGATAGCCTTGATTTCTGAACAGAGCCCAGATTAGTATACGTGATATAGATGGCGGATTGAGTAAAGAGGCTGGCAGTACCTTGTTCCGTGGGCTTCGGGATGCTCCCGTGGGGGATTGTCGACTCAGTGGAAGGTGTAGCGGGTGTCGGGGCAATAGGAGGCTTAGAGTCGGCAAAGAATCGCTATAGAAGGGACAATTATTAGCAAGGTAGTACTGGGATGTGTAGGGTGGTGTTGCCGTACCTGACCCGAAAGTTGGCTGCTCGCACCAGCTTTAGATAGCCATTGCGACGGGATTCGTTGGCGAACAGGAGACGACAGCAGCTGCCGACTCGGTGCAAATGAGGAGCGCAGCATGACTAGCCGCACAATCGCCAAATAGCGGGGAGGGATTGGAGAAAGGTAGATGGATAGGAAAACGGGAAGACGATGTTCGCTCGCGATCCGCCCCGATGATCCTGCAGGCGGTCAGACGGATTTCCTCAACCATCGCCCGCGTTTTGGAGCTTCTACTCCTATATGCGATGATGGAATTTGAGAAAGAAAAACCGATATTTTATTATTCTAATTCGATAAATATACTCATGGATGCATGTGTTTCCAATAGCTCTGTATACGTCAGAATCTTTAGAAACGGTCCCATGGTTTCCAAGGTTCTCCCAATGGTCCAGAAGACCAACGTTTATATTGAAGCACAAGATTCTTTACTGGCACGCGAGCATCCATGGATGTATATCCTTGAATTTTGTCACCTTCAACCTTGGAAGGTTCGGTATCAAGCGAAAAATTATAGATATAGCGAATACAGCAAGAGTCTCCGGCTGAATTGCTAGGTACAATATAAGAGAAATGTATTATCTGGGCATAGCATACTTAAAAGAGGCTCCAGTAAAGAGACGAACAAGGACGTAGGTGAAAGAGCAGATGCAGACGCCGGGTTAAAAAAGGGACAAGAAGTACAGGAAAAAAAGCAGGCGGGTCCTGCCACAGCATGTCTAAAGCCAAATTCCAGATGCGTCTGTGAAGAAAGTCGAAATTCTCCGGTCGGAAGACTGTGGAGAACTATCAGGAAAGAGAAGTAGGCGAGCGAAATATCGAGGAATCATGAAGAAAACGAGACGACTAGATAGACAGTAAACCGAGCGTCATCCTCTCGAGTGAAGATAAGGTGGGGAGCGGGCCACAGGTACGACCGAGTGCCTCCGAAGTCAGAACAGTATACTGGAGTCGATCGTTCGAAGAGTATCTCCTTCTGGCACCACAAGGTTGGTAGGGGGTTCGAGAGCACAGTTATTGTAGAGGGTTAGAGAAGGCATCGTGAATTTAGCAGTTGCATGCACCTGCACCTTGGGTCCCAGGGGCTTCAGGTCGCAGGTCGACGCCAGGTCGTGGGGCGGCCCGCATATTCCGAGGACCGGCTTGATCGAGAGGGAGCTTCTTCGCAATGGCTGTGAATAGTTCCTTCACGTTTGTCGAGGATTTGGCGGAGGTTTCGAAGAAGAGAAGACCAGCCTCGCGGGCATAGGCCTCAGCATCAGCAGTAGGAATGGCCCGCTTATCGGGGCTCTCGGTAACCAGATCAAGCTTGTTGCCTGCCAGAGCAATAACAATATTCTCATTCGCCTGGCGTTGCAGTTCCTTCACCCAGGACTTAGCCTTGTCAAGAGAAGCCTATTATCAAGTCAATATGGTTGGTGAAGGAAGGCGGATGAAAAATAGGAGCGCAAAGGAGTCGACCATACCGCTTGGGTGATGTCATAAACCACAACAGCACAGTTGGCATTTCGATAGTACATCGGAGCCAGCGACTTGTACCTCTCCTGGCCAGCAGTATCCCAAATTTCGAACTTGACTGTGGTACTCTCATCGAGGGAGATCGTTTGGGTCAGGAAGGCAGCACCGATTGTCGACTCTCGGTAATCATCGAATTGGTCCTGGACAGTCCCGTCAGCATCTTCATTCTCTGAAAGGACCAAGCTAGGTATTAAAAAACCTATGATAGCACTTGTCGGCTCACTTACCTTCACAAATCTCAAAACCAGCGAACTCTGGAGGATGAAGACCATGTTAGCGCCTGATACAGAACATCGCGAAGCGGAAGTCGAACCTTTCCCACGGCGGACTCTCCTAAACATAATCAAAAGCTCGGTCAGCCAAAATATCATAAAGTGAAACATGAAGATCATCGGGCAGCATACCGAGCAAGACGAGCTTGAACTGGGCGAACTTGGCCCCGGGGCGGGCGCCTGCTTGAGGTCGGGAGGCCATGATCACTGTTCAGGGCAGAAAGTCGGGATGACCGGATGGAGTTCAAAGTAAAGTCGATCAAGGTAAAAACAAGTAAATATTTCACCAACGGCGAGTTAGGGTCTTTCACTATCGAAGAAAGATCAGAAGGTAAGGCAGGCTGAAGTGGATGACGGAAGTTAGTCCAGCCACAATGAGTAGCGGGGCGGTGTGGCGGGTACTGTAACCATGACTGGTGCATTTTCACTATGAACAGCTTTACGTCGTTACTGCCCATAAGGCCCGCGCCTGCCGTGTATTGACTGCGCCGCGGTCGATCATGTGTTCCTGAATTGCGATAACATACTCCCACCTTCCTTTCCTCCCCTTATTGATCTCCCCCCACCATCACTACCTCAAATCAATCTCGAGGGGGCTGTTCGCTATGGCGCCTCCACTCCTTCCTTTCAGGGATGTCAATTTACATGCTTCCCCGTCCCATTATGCCTTCACGTCGCCCTCATCCCCCCAGGCACCAACCCTCGTGGTGGACCGGCCAACTGGAGACCTCCGCCTCAACAATGGGCCCCTCGCCGGTGCGAAGCGGATATCCAGCATTGCTGGAATACTGGGAATTCTGAAGTTGAAGCTAGGTAAATTGCGACCGGAGGAATGAGAGCTAAATGATGGCGCTGACCACCAGCAGACAAATACCTCATTGTGATCACCAAAGCGCAGCCCATGGGACGACTTCGTGGCCATATGGTGTACAAAGTCGCTTCAACCGAGTTCCTGCCAATGCGTGAACGCCCACTTCATGATACTGATGAGGATACGTACCTTGCGCTGGTCAAGAACCTGCTTCGCACCGGTCCAATGTACTTCTCCTACTCATTAGACCTCACCAACAGCTTCCAGCGCCAATCGCAGAGCCCCACAGATCTTCCCATGTGGAAGTGCGCCGATGATCGTTTCTTCTGGAACCGCTTCATCCAATCCGATCTGATCGATTTCAGCTTGGGGGCGAATGACACGAGCGGCATCCGGTATGGTCCACAACCTGGCGTGGACCCTTACATCCTTCCTGTCATGTTCGGCATGCTGCGCATTACTCCCGCTCGAGTGAAATCCACCTCCTTCACATTCGCACTCATTACTCGCCGATCCAGGCACCGAGCAGGCACACGATACTTCTCCCGGGGAATTGACGAGGAAGGCCATGTCGCGAACTACAATGAAACAGAGCAAATTGCAATCCTTAACGACTCAACTGGTGGAATGTCAGGCTTTGCTGGAGGACAGTCCATGTCTGAGGGCAGGAAGGGCCAGGATCTCCAGGTGTACTCCTTCGTACAGACCCGTGGCAGTGTCCCTGTTTTCTGGGCCGAAGTCAATAATCTTCAGTACACACCGAAATTACAGGTCCGGGGAGTAGACACCGCCGTTGAAGCCGCACGCAAACACTTCTCTGAGCAGATTCGTCTCTACGGAGAAAACTATCTCGTCAATCTCGTCAACCAGAAAGGCCGTGAAGAGCGGGTCAAGAATGCTTATGAGCAGATGATTCGCACTTTGATTACATCGTCCCATGAGAATACCGAGGCTAGTGAGAAGACGCCCGAAAAGATGCATACTCTAGAATCCGGCCTGAAGCACAAGGAGATGGATCGCCTGCACTATGTGTATTTTGATTTCCACAACGAGACCAAGGGCCTTAAGTGGCACCGTGCTGAACTTCTGCTGGGCCGTTTGTCAGAGGGCTTGGCGCAGGGTGGTTACTTCCGTGGTGTGGAAGCCCCTGGTGCTCCAGGAGGACAGCTAGATATCCGGTCAACACAAGGAAGCGTTGTGCGCACCAATTGTATGGACTGTCTGGACCGAACCAATGTTGTGCAGAGTATGCTTGGTCGATGGGCTCTTACCCGGCAGTTGACGGATGCTGGCGTCCTTCAAACGGGAGAGACTGCTAATGATGACCGGGCATTTGAGGACTTGTTCCGCAATATCTGGGCTGATAATGCCGATGTTGTCTCTAAGTCCTACTCTGGCACTGGTGCCTTAAAAACGGATTTCACTCGGACAGGCAAGCGCACCCGGGCTGGCGCGCTTCAAGATTTGAACAACTCGATCACACGATATGTGCGCAACAATTTCATGGATGGTCCCCGTCAAGATGGATTCGATGTTTTCTTGGGCACCTATCTCCCATCAGACTCAATGGCAGTAAATATTCAGCTGTTCTTTGACCGACGGCCGCTTGTGATCCAAGCTATACCGTATGTATTTGCGGCAAGCTTGTTTATGGTCTTGGTCGCAACCATTACTCGCCGGCTGCCGGATGCTGCGGTTTGGCCGCTCCGTCTTTTCACCATCTTCTGGTTGATCATCGGTGCCTACTGCTTGCGCTTCATCCATGGGCATGGCATGCTTTATGTAAGTTGATTCCCTTCGATTCCAAAATATGTGTTTACTAGGTGATTAACTGGTTCTTAGGTCAACTGGCCCAAGCTCAATACACCCATTGCTGGTGCCGAAGGATACCAGGATGCTATCATTAAAGCCCGCAGTGATCCGATCATTGGTCAATGGCTCCCTTCGAGACGACACCAACGTGGTGTCAGTAATGCTCGTCTTGTCTTTCTGGAGGAAGGTAAAACTCGCATTGAATAAATCCGTCATGGAATCGTTCAATTGGCTCGCCTTTCTAACTGCCCCTTTTGCCTTCATATGTACACTTCATGGCTGTATGTTTTAACTATTTGCTTCCCCTGGCTCCCCGACTAGCCTTTTCTTTTTCTTCTTCTAGCTTCCTATCTGGTGGCATTGCCATGCTTTTTCCTTTTTCTTTCTCCTTTACTCTTTCGCTTCTATCTTTCGATACATTTCTATTCTTCTCTGCATGGCTCCATATTTGAGCTGGCTGCCACCATTTTCTATGAAAGGGCATTTTTGCCTATTGCTGCTTAGCACCCAAAGAGGTAGACGATATCTGGGGTAGAAATATTAACCAAAATATCATATTTATTGATCAAATATCATGTGTGGATGTAAACAGCCTCGAGTAATAAAGTTTGTTATCTGCACCGAAGATAAGCATTCCTCACGTGATATTCCCGATGGCCGATCCGTTCATGTAACGCTTTCCCGAGGGGAGCTTGGATCACTGAACCAGATAATCGTCGAGCTTCCGGGGTTCTTTGTTGCGAACACCCCGCCTGCTCTTTGGTAACTTGCAGACACGGGCTTCAATTGTCCATGAGAGGGATCTGGAGATCCTTTCGTTGGTCCTTTCCACGGCGGGGAGTTTCGACTCGCTCGCCTGCGATGACTCGCACATATGAGGTAAGTGCTCCCGGCCAACGCACCAATTGCCGCCAGGCAGCAAACGGGCTGGCCTAGAAATCAATATGGTTTTGTTCCCAAAAATCCAGATACTAACAATGCGCTTCGGTTTCTAGGCTGCCATTGTGGCACTCAACTCCTTGCAGACGAACTATGCGATTGTGGAGGAGCTCCGAAAATCCGTCTCCAGGAAGGAGATGAATGAACGCTCCATTCCGGAGACAGTTGAATGGCTTCAGCGTATTGGATATAAGGTTCGCGCAGCTTTTTGAATCAAAAGTGGTGGTGTTTAGCAGATTTTGTCCCGCGAATGCGGGGGCTGACATTGGAACTTTTGTCTATTTAGCCCTCCGACCTTGATCGTTTGAACCCAATTCATGTCGCTGGAACTAAAGGCAAGGGATCGACATCTGCTTTCATCTCGACCATTCTCTCTCAGTATGTCCAGTCGGAGAGCGACGAGTCGACCCCGCGCCTGCATAAGGTCGGCCTATACACCTCCCCGCATCTTCGGTTCGCGCGAGAGCGCATCCAGATTGACAACGCACCGCTATCGGAAGACCAATTTGCCAAGTACTTTTTCGAAGTATGGGACCGTCTCGAAGAGGCCGCCAAGCTGGCCGGTCAGGACCCTACCGCGCCAGGAACGAAGCCTCAATATTTCCGCTACCTGACCTTAATGGCGTTCCATACTTACCTTAGTGAAGGTGTAGACGCAGCAGTCATTGAATGCGGTATTGGAGGACAGTATGACTGTACCAATGTGGTTGAGAAGCCGAAGGCAACGGCGATCACCAGTCTTGGTATTGATCACACGGCGATGCTGGGTACAACGATCGAGGAAATCGCATGGCACAAGGGTGGAATTATCAAGCCTGGGGTCCGCGCCTTTACCGCACCTCAAGCGCCCAGCGCAGAGAAGGTGCTAGCGGAGCGTGCAGCGGAGAAGAACACCCAGCTGGATGTGGTGTCCGTTCACCCCGACCTTCGAGTGGGTAGTACCGAAGTAAAGCTTGGACTTGCGGGTGATTTCCAATACACGAATGCATCATTAGCCACCGCAGCTGCGGCCGAGTATTTGAGAAAGACTGGCGTGGCGAATATTCCTGAGAACATCATGACCCAGCCTCTCCCAGCCAAATTCAAGGCGGGTCTTGAGAAGACGCGACTTGGTGGCCGTTGCGAGACTCGATATGAGAAAAATGTCTCGTGGTACATTGACGGAGGACATACGCTTGAGAGCATCCGGCTGGCCGGTTCATGGTTTGCATCTCGAATCCAGGAAGACTCATCCTCAAGCGACGTGGCCTCGAAGAAGCCGCGCATTCTGATCTTCAACCAACAGACCCGGGACAGTACTGCTCTGGCTTGTGCTCTGCATGAGACTCTTGCCGCCGCTCTGGGCTCTACGATCCCATTTACTCATGCTGTGTTTTGTACGAATGTCACCTATAAGCAAGCAGGTTATCGCCCTGATTTGGTCAGCATGAACACCAATGCAGATGACATTGACCATCTCCGAGTTCAAAAGTCACTTGCCGAAGCCTGGACCTCAATTGACCCTCATGCAAAAACACAGGTGTTTGGTACAATTGAGGAGGCTGTGGACTTCGCCAGGGATGTGGCCGCCCAGGAAAGTAAGGTCCTGCAGAAGGATGAGGCACCAGTAATGACTTTTGTCACTGGCAGTTTGCACTTGGTTGGTGGGTTCCTTGATGTTATTGAGACGAAGCCCTATTCCAAGGATGCTTAGTTGCTTCCACGGTGATTTTGATTCTTGTATCAACACTTGAGATTTACGATATATATGGTGTGGCTATAGAGGTGTTTGATGTTAGTTTTTAGTCGATTTCAACAATTCGAGATTCCCCAGTTCATTAACCAATCAAAAATGCGGAATACCAAGGTACATACATAGTATGTGATGTTTTCCCGAGGTTAATTTCATTCGCACGATCAATCTGTGAGCTTGTCAGATACTCTACATGTCCGTAGTTAGTCATCTCGCTGATAATGCGAGATATTTACTTGTAAATGTATGGCCCAGCTTTTATAATAATAATTCGATTATATCTGCCCAGCTGCGTTCCTTTGTTTCATCAAAACAGTTAGAAATTGGTCCAAAGTCACTTTTACCCCACCGATCCGCAGATTACGGTTAAACGTGGGGCCCAAATGAAATCCTCCCTCCTCCCAACCTCGCCCAGTGAACATTTCTCCAACTTCTCAATAACCGGTCATGTCTGATTCCAACGATAAGGGCAAGGGCAAGGGCAAGGCTCCCCAGCGCCCCGAGCAGGGCGAAGAGGCCAACGCCTCGAACAAGGGTAAGCGACAGCACCAGCGCTCTGAGAACAACACCTGACACCAATGGAAAACCAGGAGGCTCCGGCACGAAGAAGCTCCCCCCGAAGATGATCGAATCTCTCATGGAAATGAACCCTGCGTTGAAAAGCGAGCTCGCCAACATGGACAAAGACAAGGCTGCACAGATGCTCGCCAACATGGACATTTCCGAATTGCTGACGGGACTCTCGCTCGACGGCAAGAACCAGAAGGACATGGCCTCATACAAGTTCTGGCAGACACAACCCGTGCCCCGATTCGACGACCAGGCGAGCAAAAAGGCTGTCACTCAGGGCCCCATCAAGAGGATCAACCCGGATGAGGTTTCGAAGACCCCCGATACCCTTGTTGAAGGCTTTGAGTGGTGCACTCTGGACTTGACCAACCCGGAGGAGCTGAAGGAATTGTACGAGCTGTTGAACAACCATTATGTGGAGGATGACAACGCCATGTTCCGATTCAGCTACTCCCAGTCATTCTTGCACTGGTGCGATGATCCCGTCCGTTATAATTTGCGAACCAAGACTGACCGTTTGTAATCATTCCGACTATATAGGGCTCTGATGTCTCCTGGTTGGAAGTCAGACTGGCACGTCGGTGTGCGCGCCACCAAGTCGCGTAAGTTGGTCGCCTCTATCTGTGGTGTGCCCACCGAAGTCCGTGTCCGCGATAAGAAGATCAAGGTGACGGAGATCAACTTCCTTTGCATCCACAAGAAGCTGCGCTCCAAGCGTCTGACTCCCATCCTGATCAAGGAGATCACTCGTCGCTGCTACCTCAACGGTATCTACCAGGCTATCTACACTGGCGGTGTTATTCTGCCAACACCCATCAGCTCGTGCCGGTACTACCATCGCTCGCTGGACTGGCTGAAGCTGTACGAGGTCGGCTTCTCGCCTCTTCCTCATGGCTCTACAAAGGCCCGCCAGATCACCAAGAATCACCTCCCCGATCACACCGCGACTCCTGGCTTGCGGCCGATGGAGGCCAAGGATATCGATGCCGTATATGGCCTTCTGGAACGATACATGCAACGTTTCCAGCTCAACCAGGCTTTCACACGCGAGGAGATTGATCACTGGCTTGTGTACAAGGAGGCTGAAGGCAAGGACCAGGTAGTTTGGTCATACGTTGTGGAGGATCCACAGACTCACAAGATCACTGATTTCTTCTCTTTCTATAACCTCGAGTCTACTGTCATCAATAACCCAAAGCACGATACTGTGCGCGCCGCTTACCTTTACTACTACGCGACCGAGACAGCTTTCACCGACAACTCTAAGGCTCTGAAGGAGCGATTGCTGTTGTTGATGAACGATGCCCTGATTTGCGCGAAGAAGGTATGGCTTAGGTTATTGGCCCTTGTTGCTCTAGGCCCTCTTGCTAACACAATATACAGGCTAAGTTTGATGTTTTCAACGCGCTCACTATGGCCGACAACCCTCTATTCCTCGAGCAGTTGAAGTTTGGTGCCGGCGATGGCCAGCTCCACTTCTATTTGTACAACTACCGCGCGGCACCTGTGCCCGGTGGTATCAATGACAAGAACCAGCCCGACGAGAAGAAGATGGGAGGTGTTGGAATTGTCATGCTGTAGATTGGAAGAAATTTGGCTTTGGCTGGATGGTGGATTTCAATCCCGAATACCCAGAAACGGATGTCCTGATGCTGCTATGAAGAACAGAAATACCAAACTAAATCAATAGATACATTTCCACGTAAGTGAATATTCACCTAATTAAATGTTGGTTTTAAATGTGCGCAAGCTTGAACTGAGCGAACAATTTGCCAAAGACGTTCATACAGCATGCGCTATACTATTTCCAAGCGATGGCGCTGACTACTGACACCTCAGGCAACCATATCTGACGTCGTCATCTGAAACGTTGCGCTTTCTCCACCCCATGTTGTTACCTTCAATTACCTTTCAAAGGATTTTACCTTCTGAAACTATCTGAAAATATTGCTTTATCATTAAACATTCCTATACCTACTTTCGCACCCCGGATACCGAGGTGAAACAGCGGGGAAAGTCCCCGCATTTGGCGAAATAATGGGTGCCGGCCAGTCCACCGAACATAGTGGAGCAACTCCAGGTTAGTATGACAGAGATCCTGAATTCTTGAAAGTAGAGGTACCTCTTTGAGGCTTCGTGTGGAGTAGATTACACCGGGCCCGTTGACCCGAGTGTCCTTTTCCCCCATGTACACTGTACCGGCGGATCTGTACCTGACTATAAACAGAGGAGCTGAGCTACATTCTTGCGGAACGTTTCGCAACCAAATGTTTCACCCCGTTGGAGCTCACGCATTTCAAGGACAACTTCTTTTCTCGTGCTTCGGAACAGGGGGGTCTAAAGTACTGGAATGAAAAGACTTTGTCGGACTTCTTGGGTATACCCGATGGAAGTTTCGCTGACACTCATGAGAACCCAGTCGATGCGGGACCGGTCTTGTTCCGTATGGTGTCATACCTTGGTGCCTTTCCGTTTCAGAACACTCTGGCTCCAAGTGTCTTGACCTTCGACGCGATGGTGAAAGTTGTCGTGCTCTTGACTGAGCGTTATGGGAAAGCTTTGCGACGGGGACGCAAGGACCGAGTGAAGCTGTTGTTTGGGAGTCTTGCCGACGTTGGGAAGAAAGACATAGGACAAGATGATAAAAAGACGGAAGGAGACAATGATCAAGCGGCTATAGAGGAGGGAGAGGACGCTTCTGATATTCAAATTCATGCACCTGGCTTCTCGATTGATCAACCGGCGAACGATGATTATGACGAGGATGAAGATGACGACCTTGCTCTTGCTGCACTGGAGTCGCTTGATGCAATTGAAGTATTTAAGCATGATCATCGGGTTGACCAAACAGTTTACGAAACACGGATTTCGATTGATACGTTCCGTCGGCTGCTGATGCTGCTGCTCGTTATCGCGCCTCTGAGACCCCTAGAGTCTGTGAAGACCTATACTTCCGATTTTGGCCCTGAAAGAGTCGATGCCATTCAGAAAGAGGCTGATAGTATTATTGCCGCGTTTTCCCCAGAGGAAACCGATGGGGGCATCTCATATCGGGCTTTCGCTAGGGCGGTCTCGTCTTCACTGCCATATCTCTTTGATCCTTTAACACCGTTATTCGAACATCTTCTTTTCAGCAAAAACTTGAACCTTTCCCAGAGGCGACAAAGAGGAGCGTCTCCAGAGGAACAGCCAACCGAGAAACCTGAGGAAATTCATCCCCCAGCACCGGTCATGCTCCCTGGCAGCTTCGAATCGGTCATTCTGACCCCGACACTGTTGTCCCACCTGTCATTCTTCCTGCCCTCTGTATCGGCGTCTTTGAATATCTTTCGCAGTGGTGTTCGTCTCCACCCTGTCTTCTCCACTGCTGCCCATGGCTCCTCACTCACCTCTTTCTCTCACCACGTCTTGACATGGCAATCTGCTTCTCTCATCATCTTACAGGGAGCATTGGAAGGCTCATCTGAGGAAATAATAACCATCGGAGCATATCTACCACAGTCCTGGAAGTCGTCCTCGTCTAGCAGCAGTAGTTCCTCGAATCAAACCACCAGCCCGCTACCATATCTCTTCCAACTATCTCCGACTCACCAAGTCCTCCAAGGCAACTCATCCCCTTCCGTTGCCCAGAAGACCAATTTGCCTACAGCTTGGTTCTCTACGCACTCCGGCATTGCAATCGGATGTCAAATCCCTCCTACCTCCCGCACCCACCAAACCCCTCCGAGTCCTCACGGTGCAGGCAGTCTACTCATCGACGTCAACCTCGAATCAGCTGAACTACACGTCGCACCGGTCGGTCAAGACGGTGTCTTTCTGCCCCCGGGTACTGCTTCTATCAACGATAAGCCAACCAAGACCCGACTGGACTTATATAACCTTGAAATCTGGGGTGTTGTCCCTGATCCAGACATGGCATCTTCTTCTGACCCCAACTCCAATGCGGTTGAGGCGCAGCGTGCAAAATGGGAGTTTGAAGCGCGGGAAGCGGAAAGACGACGCAATATCAACCTTAAAGCTGGAGCAGGTGATTCAGCAAAGGAGAGTGCTCGGTGGCTTTTGGAGACGGCGGGTATCATTGGAGATGAAGGGCAACGATATGGGCATTCTTAAATCAATTGAAGTTAATTAGAGGTCCCCAATTTTCAATGAATACTATTTCTCTATCTATCTTGTCCGGTCTTTCAAATCCTAAGTTGTCATATTCCGATGTTTGCTCTGCCTCAATCCTAAATTAATCGTAACATATTTTGAAGCAACCACCCCCAGTTCACTGGAGGACGCCGGGAATATGATATTGGCAACCGTGATATCATGCTAATATAATTGGCATTGAGTCCTCTGTCCAGCAGGTGTTCATTCATTATCCAAAAATTTAAATACAAAGAAGATAACCAAAATGACGCTACATCAACTTTGCGTTAATGATACAGGGGCATCTGGTAGGACATAACCTTGGAACACACCCCGAAATGCAAAACATGTTGAACGCCAGCAAAAGTCGCCAGCGCTCCAAAAACAGTCTATTTCATCTGGAAAGACGACGCTGTACTCTTATGCTTTTCTCGCAGAAAGTCACACAGCTGCTCTGTATCCATCTTATCAATGTGTTCAGAATGTTTCTCAAAGTCCAAATCTAAAGAGGAATCCAACGTCAACGAACAAGACCCGAGCGAAAATACTGCATCAATAAAATCTTACCTTCTTCTACAGTCTCTTCCACTTGACCCGCGAGGTTCCGAATCTGACTTCCAAGATTTTGCAAAGCTTCTTCAGCCGCGGGGACTGCCTTGTCAACAACAATATCCTTTATAGTGGAAGCCGTTTCTCCTGCCACAGCCGTGGCTTTGCTCGGAATCTCCGATATCAAATTGCCACTCGTCAGAGGTTCGAGCTGGGCTTTCACACCCCCATAAACATTCGAGGACTCTGGGTCGGTGACTGATGCGTCCGTCTCGGCTACCTCTTGTTGTACGTCATTTGAGGAGATGGAGTCGCGGTTCGGGCCCATAGTGCGATATGTGCAGCGGGGGAAAGCTCCTGGGATGGAAAAGCGTGAGGATTAAGGTTGGGAAAAAGTGACCTTTAGAGCAGGCACCGTAGGGCTGAGTTTGACGTAGGGCTGAGGGGAAGAGTTGTACAAGGATTGGACGGCTCTAGCGTCAAATTATGACATCGATGATGTGCAGGGATGGCATAATCTGACCATTGACATCAATTGCCGATCATCGAATTAGGCAGCAGGATCTCGGCTGAGATCATGGCGCATCGGATTCGTGTCCAAGATAGTGGAGGGATTTCTATTCAAGGCCACTGATCGTGCCTGAAATGACGTCGCTGGACCCACCTATGTGGATGGTTACAACATCCAAATCCAGTGGAACGCCGAGGCGCGTACGTATGGCTATGAAGTTAGGCAGGTGGTGAGCCGAGACTTCGATTTGGTGCTCTTGTTTGCTTTCTGAGACCACAGTTCTCCAATTCTCATATCACTGACCCAAGCCCGTATATTGTTGAATGGTCATGTGACCTTGAAGGATTGCATCTAGACAATCAGGAGGATATGTATCATAAGGAAAGATGAAGTTTAACTTTTTGTCCTAAACATAGCGTGACGAATAAACACATTAGTCTAACAAAAAATCAATGAATAGCCTGAATCATACCTAATCATACTAATGGGATTTGGGTAGGTCGGGAGGATCGTGGGGCACACGACCTGGACCTACGGACTGATTTTATATAATCAGGGTCCGTACGGGCCCACAGAAGACCTCTAGTATAAATCTAGATATTGAAGAGTCTGGTTATACATATGAATTCTAGTCTACATAAGATTTTATAGGATTTTATACATCTCTTTTGTAAAATTCTCTCGAATGTTGAAGAATGACTGTATCATCCTAAAATCATACTTAGCCAAAATAAATCAATACAGATCTATATACTATTGATAGGATTTCAGAAGACGAAGAATCGTAAATCTAGAAGAAGAACCTCGGGAAGGAAGTATACTCTAGAGATGAACAGAGGCAGTGCAAGCTGACTATCCTGACGCAATGTGTGGTAGGTATAGAAATGCATGAGCGCAGGTAGAGATTGCCGGAATGCAAAAAGGCCTAGGAAACGTCGGATACTTGGCTTATCAACGTAGTGGGATGCTCAAGCCAGTGACAGGACCTCTGAAAAGAGGATACAGTATGGGGTTTGATTGTTCGGGCGAGGTGCCCATGTGGAAAAAGAAAAGATTTAGGGGCCTAGGCAGGAATTACAAGATGTGGTTGATATATATCTTCGTTCGTGTATAGCAAATCTGCACAAAGATCACGGGTACTTCTGGCAATCTTGAGAACATCTTAGTTCCATTACAGAAGGGCTTTGAAACCTGAATCCCGACTGCGATCCAACCCCAAAAAGTCAGCCACTTGTCCAAAATGATCGACACCCCAGAATCCCTCCGTGTTGCCATTTGTATCGGTACACTCAAACCATGGGAGACCAAAAGCCCCAACCTTGAAAGCCTGATCCGTGTTTGCATTCAAAAAAGCTTTGATATCTGCTTGAGTTGTCTGGTGGAAGCTGGTCAGTTGCTGAATGTAAAACAATGGGGGGCTAGAAAACTCACGTCTGATAGAATCTCCTGCGTGGACTGTTTTCCAAGGATGGCTTCCAATATTGGCGCAAAGCCTTCGGGCTCTCCAATCTTGGAATTTCTTTCAACCCAGAGAGAGTGATAAAGAGCCTCGATTACCGAAGCCAATTTTGTGGGTGCTTTCTGTGCAACAGAGCAAAGGGCTCGTTGAACCGCAAGTGTCTTGATTGGGAAGCCATCGGGCATCTGCTCAGCGATCGAAACTGAAAAGTATTTGGCCCATCTCAGCCGCTCCGTATTGGTCCACTGAGCTTTGTCTGTATGGCTGAGATCAGTGTGTTCCGCACCGCTGAAAATACATGGGGAACTTCGCGGATAAATACTCACTTTTGATGTTGATTGGTGCTGTGTTGTTACAGGCATGCATCAAGCCACCCAGAAATATCGGGACGTAGGTAACATTGCATTTCGCAAAGGTAGGTGACTTCTGATTTCGGTTAGAGGCTTTCTCGAATCAACATTAGATAAAAACGTACCTTCAGAACATGGAATGCGATATATGCGAAAGGGCTAACAATATCCACGTAAAGAGTGATTTTTGGAACTGCCATGGCTGAGATATTACGTGTCGTCTCGGGGCTCTCAATCACGCCATGTACTTTGTATCTAGAAGGCAACGAGTTTGGGTTGCAGGAGGTAAGCTCCGTTCCCCGCAACAAGGGTCGGTGAGTAAGCGTAGCCGAGGCTCGGATATTTGGGAACAACATCGTCTGATCTGCAAGAACATAAGGTCAATCTCATGCCGATCTCTTTCCAATACGTGCTATTTGAAGTTCTTTCGGTTTCAAAAATCTGGGGGCAAATTAGGGATCTCAGTAAGATTAAGCCTTCAATAAATTAACCTCTGATTACTCCCACTATTCATGTTCATAGATCGCTTGCATGTGAACATCATATTCTGTCAACATCGAAGCCATTCTTCTTTGCAGCTACACCATGAACGATGAACCAAAGGCTCCACCACAAATCAAAGTCTTAATGTATTCACAGTAGCTATACGTACGTGAATAGGAAAATTATATTTCCTGGAGTTATATACGCACGGGTGATGAACAAACTAAGTAACATCTAAGGTCCTCACGGAGCCAGCTTATGCTGAATCGCAAATTTTGTCTAGAGAAAATCTATCAGGTCATAAATGTCGATCTGGGAATCATACTTGAGTCTCAATAGGTTGCATCAATATGTGGTCATGGTGGCTCAGGTCAAGATATGTAATATTCGCCATCCAGCGCGCCACCACCATAATTAGCCAACTTAAGAGGCTCTCAACCTTCGTTTCTTCCAAACCACCGAAATCGAACAGAAAATCTTCATCCATACACCAATAATGACATCCCGATCCGTCAGCCCATACCGGTCTGCCGAGAACCTTGCCCAGATCCTTGGCCTGGACCCTAACGAAGATCCCGACCAACAAGAAAACACTACGCCAGACCATTCTCGCGTGACTAGTCGTGGTGCCCCGGCCCAACGCTCCCGTCGTCAACGATCAGAGTATCGATCCTGGGATCGAGCAAGCGATGTACCGAGACAGGGAACTACAGGGTCGAGAAATCGGTCCAAGACGAGGCATTGAGACGAAAATGACTTTGAGTAGACCAATTGTCACATTCTGACCTTGGCCTTAGATTATATGAATGACATGTTGGGGTTGAATTTTCAATTGTGAATGAAGCTGCCACTATATCGTTCTCCATTCATAGAGAACAAATCAAAGATGGAATAATTCAATAAGAGAATGCCAATTACCATAGATGTTGACTCGCCCAATACCAGAAGTGTTCGGCTATTTATTTGCCCGTAGACAGCGCTCAAATGTTCTCTCTTCATAGTTGGATGCCTCTCCGGAGTTTCGATGCAAATTTAATTGTCCAAATACAGGCTCGCGCAATTGGTTCCGACAGCCGGATTCCGCGCGCAGGAATCAGCTAGGCTGATGCCAGCAGTAGAAAGAACGCTCGCACGGCCAACGAACGACTGCACTAGATATGCCAGACTCGCCCATCTTTGCAATTTGTTTGTTGTGATCGAGATCTCTTTCAAGCGTTCCTCGGATGAAGACTTGATGACATGTGTAACGGCATCAGCTTGTGAGACGTTTAATATGTCCGTTGATTTAAGTTGAGCGTTATCCTCCGTCATGAGACCAAGGAATAATGAAAGATTTAAATGGCATTTGTACAATTTATTCCCACTACATAATAATAAAAGGAACCAAGTGTGAGAAAGGGGTATGTGTTTTCAGGATGTATGTGTTGAAAAAGGCAGAGCAAGATCGAAGGGTAGCTACGTGCAAGAAGGAGCAAAGGAACGTAATGCATGATCGTATGG
Organism: Penicillium pulvis; assembly: GCF_028828015.1. Classification (NCBI taxonomy): domain Eukaryota; kingdom Fungi; phylum Ascomycota; class Eurotiomycetes; order Eurotiales; family Aspergillaceae; genus Penicillium; species Penicillium pulvis. Next base: position 3,478,211 of record NW_026643072.1, read on the forward strand.
GATACAGAGGAAAGAAGAGACAACAATAGGGCGGAAGCCGCTCTATCTAGTGCGCCGAAAGCTCAAAGCAATCACCTGACTCTAATACATGCTATTCTTCACAATGGGGCGGTATACTGAAGATTTCAACTTGCATTCCTCTATTTGTGTAAGTATCTTGTAGGTAATATAAAGAATTAGGGAGAGTTTCTTCAGTTTTCGAATGCTCTTAGAACTGCGAGACCTGCAACAGAGGAAGAAGCAACACGGTTGTGGCCTATAATTCCCACGAAGTTAGTGATTATCAACCTTGGGAAGATACATCAAACACAGCATTCCACATACCTCCATATCTAATACGCTCCCATCGCACCTTCTTTACAACCTGGGCCCCATCTGCGCCAACAAACCTATTCTCCCAGACCTGGATCTGGTTGGGGCTGCCGGTCTCAGTCTTCTCAAAAGTCAAGGCTCCAGGGGCCCCTTCAATATTCTCACCAGTGGCAGCAGCCCAGACCCGGCGTCCTTCGTACCAGGGGATATCTGCGTCATTCAAGGCATGCACAATCGTAAGATCAAGATCCTTCTGCGAATACTTCAAGCCAAAGGCATCCGGCTCGGACGCATTGATGCCTGCCAAGCGAGCGACCCTGCCGGCTGTATCCCAGTGATCCATGATGTGGCTCAGCACCCATTTCTGAAACCGAGGGTAGCCAATCAACGGAGAGAGCATCGGTGGCGTGAAACCTTTAATGCTATACGACTCGACTACGTTAGTCAGACTGCTGAAAGACGCAAGTAAGATGACACCCGCGAATGGCTCGGCATCTTTGATGCTTGGCTGAATGGCCTTCGGGTCGGGTGAGCCATATGCGAAACGCTCAGCAACTGCTGCTGTCACTGCTGTGCCTAGGCTTTGGCCCACGATAGCAATTCGTGATGTGGGGATATTCAATGGACCCGCCGTAAGGAAATTAAGTAGGGAGACACCGTCGGTTATGAGACCTTCTTCAGTAGGACTGCCAGTCGATACACCAAATCCGCGGTAGTCAATTGCAAATACATGAACGGGCTTTTCCGGAGTGGATAGGGCTAGTAATGTGTTGTATCCATTTGGTCGATTGGCAGAGCCCAGATGCGCTGCATTTCCATGGACTTTGTGATCATAAGATTAGGCGGTGGTGATAAGTGCTTGTTTTTGGATAGGACTTACAGCTCACCACAACTCTGGCATTCGGATCGTTAGCCAAGGTCTGGAAGGCAACGGTTTGGGTATAGTCCTTTGCTGGGCCAGACGGTGTGTTTTGCATCAGCTCCTCCTCATGCTCATGCACAAGATGCAGAGGTAGAAGATGCCAGCCGTAGAGTGTTTCATTGTCAGGCGTCACCAAGTTGAACGGCTGAACCTGGGTCTCTGAGCTCATGTCAATATCACAATATATCCAATTTGGCTCGGAAGCTTACTTAGGAATCCAAATTGCTCGACCTGATTCAGATCCTCCCAGTAACTTGGATTAAAGTTATGGGCGTAAAGGCAACTGTACCAGCGTCAGCAATATTGCGATAATCATCCGCCTTGTTGAACTCACAAGCGCTGGACCTCTGGAAAAGTCAAAGCACAAACGAAGAAAACATAGAGCAAGCCACCAGCTGCTAGTGTCCAATATGCTTTTTTGAAGATGGATTGTAGCTCAACCATGATGGAGGTGGTTAGTGGAGAGAATAAAGTTGGCAATTTGATAGTGGAGTTCCATGAATCTGAAACTCGTCCCGTTCCTTGCATGATATTCTGCCACTCTTTCTGCCAACAAAATCCTCAAGCTTTACTTACAGCCACCTAAACACAGTCAATACCTAATGTACCACCTATCATTATTAATAACATTAATGGTGACTTGAGATGGACAAATTGAATTTCTCTTAGCAAAAAGAACACGTTTATATACAGTATTTTACTTGTGTTCACTTAGCGTGTGACGTATTGATAACCGGTAAACTAACTATTATAGGCGGTATAGAAAGGCGGTTTAAGAGATGGTTTCAAACTCATAGAACGCCACTCCAAGCCTTATCGGTGAACCCGCGACTATCGCGTCACGCTTTTTCCCCCTTCCACCTCTCCCGATTTCCGCGTCGACCACCATCAAGAGAGATAATGACGACCCACTAAGCCTGACTTCTTTCGTGATCATTCATCATGGCCGAGAAGCGCAAGCTCCCCGCTCGCGCCGGGCGCGAGCCCGCTAACAAAAAGCGCGTGTCCGAAGCCGCCGCACCTCAGTCTCATTCGAAGAAGAAAGCCGCAACCCCTCGTGCCCCGTCTCCGCCCCCTGAGCCTGTCGAGCCGCCATTGCCGTCAAAAATAAAAGAGGGCGAGCCTCTACCGATTAGGCGCACAAGACAACCAACCAACCTGTCGGACAAGGAGTACCAGTCCATCGCTGAAAGGTTAGATTTCGATGTCTGCATTACAAGTAAGAATACTAAAAAGACTTGTCATTACAGCTCAGTACTTCTCATATCCCTCGAACGATCCAAGAAGAAATGGCTCAGTGATGGCATTCTGGTCCGCTACTACACAAAACCGAAGAAGACCAAACGCGAACAGATTGAGAAACTCAACCCGCCCAAGGAATCCATGTCGAAGGTCGGCCTTTGTGATGTGACAATTGGCCCGCATCTCTTTGACGCGATGATATACACAGTCAAGGATCCTGCGGCACCGCAACCGATTCAATACACTCCTCCGCAAGGACAAGGCCGAATGGTTCACTACGGTCCCCCAGGCAACTTCCAGCAGTATCAACCACATCCCTCCAACCAGCAGCGCAGACCCTATCCCACTGGCCCTCAGGGACGCCCGCAAGGCAGTTATTCGCCTGCGCCCCGCGGTCCACATCAACCGGGCCATGCACCATCACCGCAAGCTGGACAACGTCCATCACAAAACCAACAAGGACAGCCTGCGAAGCCTAGTCCTGACCCTGTGATCCAGATGCTTGCCACCCGAGCTGCTGCCGATCCCGAGCTCAAGGCGCTGATGAGAGTTGTCGCATCTAGCCAGGCATCCCAAGAACAACTCCGGGCTTTCCAGGCCCACATCGATGAGCTGAATGCAATAATCAAAGCGAGAGAGTCTTCGGAAAAGCGCCAACAAAGTTCAGCTGGGACTCCACCGCAACAGCCAGCAACTCCAGCGCCGCAAAACAAAGCAAATCCACCATCAAATGCATCCCAATCCAAACCAGATTCGGGCTCAAAGGCACCAGAAGAACAAAGCTCCAAGTCACAGCCTGTGGCTTCGGCGCAAACGCCATCTAAGGACACTTTGCAAAAACCACAAGCGTCTGGAACGCCGGCAGCAGCAACGGTCAAGTCTCAGCCCGACGGAACAACACAATCTGCAGTTCAGCCTCAGACTCCGGCACCAACTCATACCAGCCAACCATCCAACACCCCTCAGACCGCCGAACCCGCTATCAAGCAAGAGCCAGCTGCAAAGGGGCCCACCAAACTCCAATCTGCGCCCTCCCAGCCAGTGTCGACTCCCACCGCAGCAGCTGGCCCTGCCACGCCAGCTGCCACCACAGGCTCCCAGCAGAGTCCTGCGGTGCGTCCCACACCTCCAAATGTTGCTCAGCAGCCTACACCACGGCCAGGCCCACCTTATCCGCCCTATCAACAACCAGCTTACGGCTCTCAGCCGCCACTCCAGTCACGTCCGCCACAATACGGGTCACCAGCACCCTATTACCGCCCACCTGGACCTGCACCGACTCCTGCTCGTCCATCATACAAAGCTGTCGTTTTTGAATTCACTTCCCCATTGACTCCATATGGAAGCGTAACCTCAGGTCATGCTGGGTCTGGTGATCGGTATCTCTTCCCGGAGTATTCAATCCTGGAATGGCTTCCTAATGAGGACACCATCCTCGCCTCATTTCTAATCACTCGGAAAGTGGACCCCAACGCCCCTTTCCCCATTGAGACTGCACCAGACCCCGCCACAAGCCGTGGGAAAGGCAAAGGGACATCAAAATCTAAGAAAGGAGACAAGAAGGGCAAGACGGAGAAAGGGAAAGATGGCTCTGAAACGCCGGCTCCCAACCCAGCAGGTCCATCTGCATCAACGGACGCTACGCCAAAAATTGAGCCTTCTGAGAACACACCCGCACAGCCTGGCCCCCCCCGGTGCTACGAGCGAGCCTGTCAAGGAGGTGAAACTTAAGGAGTACTGGCAACCAGTCACGTTCCGCATCCATGCCACTGATAACCGGATCCTTGATCCTTTGACTCGCGTTGTCAAGCCGGCAGATGAGGTACGCAAGTACATGAACGAAATTATGGACCGTGCTGAGCGTGCTCCGGATGGGCACTTAGCTTTCCGTCTTCCACACGAGGATGCCCGGGAAGCCTTCGAAGCAGAGAGCACACCGGCCTCAACAAATGCTGTTTCTGCTTCCCGCAGTCGCCCCTCTAGAGGGAGCACTGTCAAAGTGGCAGAGGAGGAATCAGAGATTGAGAATGCCATTGACCTAGAGGAAGAGGAAGAGGACCTCATGGACTTCTACGGCGCACCAATGGGTCTGCCACCATCACGAGCTTGAATGGACAACTCCTTATCAATGTATACTATTTAGCGCATAAATGCATAATCACATGAATTCAGATACCTCTCAGTCGATATACCATCCCCATTAAAGTCTTCAAATCAAACTTTCTACCGTCCATGCTTCAATCAAAACTTACAGCGCTTTGTCTGTTGCAATGGTGGATTAAATCCGTGATGTCGCCGTTTATACTTACTCCAACCAGCCCCACCCGCGTCTGCCCCGCGGCAATCCCAATCCTAGACCGAAACCCTTCCAACTTTTGAACACCACAATCCACCCTCGATACCCTCGACGCACCACAAGCCAAGCCTATAAAACACGCGAAAATGGCGCCAATCCCCATAACAATCGTGACCGGCTTCCTCGGCTCAGGAAAAACCACCCTCCTCCTAAACCTCATTCCCCAACTGCCCGCAACCTACAAACTCGCCCTCCTAAAAAACGAATTTGGTGACGTAGCGGTAGACTCCCAACTCGCCTCCACACAATCCATCTCCGGCGTCCGCGAACTCCTTAATGGCTGCATATGCTGCAATCTAGTCGGCCAACTAAGCGATGCCCTCAACCAACTCCAAACCGAAGTCTCTCCCGACCGCATCGTCATCGAGACGAGCGGCAGCGCATTCCCTGCTACACTAGCTATGGAGGTGAACCGGCTTGCACGCGAAGAGGGCGGAAATTTCGTGCTCGACGGAGTCATTAGCGTGATTGATGTTGAGAATTGGGAAGGATATGAGGATACCAGTTATACGGCACAGATCCAGGCGAAGTATACGGATTTGATCGTCTTCAATAAGTGGGAGCACTGTGACGAGATGCGGTTTGATGTTTGTCTGGATCGTGTCGGCGATTTGGGTGTTGAGACGCCTTGGGTTAAGTCCGAAAAGGGACGAGTTGATGTGGATGTTTTGTTGGGAATTGATGGGGCTATGTTTGCGAAGGAGGCTGATCATGGTCTTGGCCATGGACATGATGACGGGCATAAACATGATCATCAGTCTGAAGTTGAGGTTTTGTCTGTTATGTTGAAGGCGGAGGGGTCAAAGGTGGTGGATGTGCAGGCATTGGAGAATTTGCTTTCGTCTGCGCAGCGGGAGGAAGTCTACCGAATCAAGGGCATTGTTCGGTGCTCTTCGCTGACACCTTTGGGTGAGACTTCAGATGATCTTGAGGCTTCAAGACAGAAGAGTGATGAGTCCGGCAGTCGTTACTACATTTTGAACTGGGCGTTTGGTCGGTGGACTTGCACGCCGTCGACGGTTGTTGCTGAGTCTGCGGAGGAGGACGTGGTTGCTCGCTTGACGTTCATTTTGGCTCGCTATGAGTCTGCCAAGTGGAAGAAGAAGCTGGAGGCAGGTGGTTTGGTGCAAGCCGTTGATGGTGCGGAGTTGACCGTGGAGCGGTTGGTTTGATGATATAGAGTAGCGGAGCAGGCTTCGCTATATAGTACTTCATTTTTATTATCGTAATTTTGGGCATATAGTGTATAGAAGGAGATATATAAAGGCTATAGAATACCTATGGATACAACAGGCTCAGACTGGGGGGATCGTGGCGTTTGTATATCCTGAATAAAACCTTGGAAAATTTGCACATCGACCTATGTTGCGTTTAGCCTTGGAACAAGAAATCCGTGTCGTTTATAATTGCAAATTCGCTTTTCCTAGCCCCGACTCAAGTTTCAAATAACCTTCCAACTAATTATATCACAAAATATATAAGCCCTGTGATATGGCTTTCTCGAAATGCTAGGCATTGACTATCAATCGTGAATAGCTGTTAGCGAATGGTACCGAATGAATCCATCGCGTCCATTTTACTAGAAAGCAGACAATATTGATCTCCTGTAACAAATGATTCAAACGAGAAGCTTACTCATATTTCCAATCTTGAGCCACATATCACCTGATATTCTCCAATCTTTCTGCTTTTCAAATGGACGACAAACCTGTTCCGCATGCGCTATCGCGCGAATGAGCTTCGCCGTGTGCCCGTCATCACCATGCAAAATTCCGCTGTGGAATATAGCCGGCCAATCTTTTCGAGCTGGAGTGTTTTTGATACTAGACAAAGATAGTGGTGAGGATTTTTGTTCCATGTAAATCATCAAATCCATCCGGCCCTTCCACTCAAGCAAACGGAGCTTGGTCCGTATACTCGGTGAGGGCATCGCTAGCAAAGAAGAGAAGAAAATGGATGAAGTCACAGCGTGAAGGCAAACAAAATCAAATCTCTGGAAGCCTTGCGCAGCCGCGGTATAGTATACTTTGGGGGTCAACGTGGTTAGTATATCCGTTTAAATCGCTTATCACGTCGCGTGCGCATCTCGCGGGTAAAGACTGGCACGGAGATATCATGTCACTTACTAACAGCGTTCATCATCTCCGCTAATTTCTCCTCCATTTGGTCTTCTGCGACCTTGAATTGACTGATATATTTCAGCTTGTTCTCGGACGCTCGAGACGTCAACGCTCCTCGTATTCTTTCCATGATAGAATTTTGAGAGAAATCCTCTTGAATCTCATCCAAGAGTTCAAACAATGATTTTCCACCAGACTGGCCAATCCCACCTGCTGCATGCTCAGCTTGTGGAAGCAGTGAACGCAAGCCAAGCCAATCTGCATGAAGACAAGCTTGGGCAAGTCCTTCGGCCACGAGGGCTGGCTGATTAAATTCGATGCCAAATCCTAGATGGATAATCGGATGTAACAAACCTGTATCACAAAATATTAAGTAAGTATATTTAGTCCTCGACGATGCAAGGGTAATCGATTACCCACCAGTGAACATTCGCAAAAGCATCTCGTCTGCACACTCATCTTCTACAAACAAGTATTCATTCAACACATTGGCAACCCCCTTCTGGCTAATCTCAAGCTGGAAGAAAGCCAAAAAGTGTGGATAATTTTGGCCATTCTGCAAATGCTTCATGAACAGTTGTTTGTCATACAATTCCTCCACTATCGCTTCATTGGTGTGTCGTGCCCGTTTCTGATAGCTTCTATCCCTGCTGTAGGCTTCTTCAATCTGGTCTGCGGATGCACTAAGTGCAAATAAGGTGAGGATATGGTGGGGTGTATGATCTAAAATCGTATTGTCAGTAACTCGAAGCTTTGCGATGTTTCGATATGCGGTATCACGAGTGAATGAACACACGTGAACTGCACACGGGTCTATACCATAGGACAAGGTAACACTTACTATGAAATCCCATCATGTTGTAGACGATATGATGTCTTTCCAGATTATCCTGCAGCACCTCATTGACCTTCATGGCCGCCTCTTTAGTGACACCCGCATTGAAGATACCCGCATCTTGTGTTGACACGTGAATCTTGTACGCAGTCGCCATTTTGTATACACTCGTGACTTTGGCCCTATTATGGTTTTTATTGGTAGTCGAGAGCCTTGCCAACAATGTAAAGCAATTTCTCAATGGTCTGGAATTTGATCTGGCAGTCTTGTGACCGGTCGATCTAGCCAAGTTCCGTGCACCCCAATTGTCTCTCAGTGATAACGTGGCAAATGACCTGTTTTGAATTTGAGTTAAATTGTCATTTAATGACAGTGATGTAAAGGGTGGATAGTTCGGAATTTTCAATACGCTATGTGAGCCGTTGAGAATCTGTCGTCGCATCAAGGCCTATATGCTAGCGCACGAGCTCGGAAGATGAGAGTTGCCAAAAGAAATGATCTGTGACGCCTTATTTGCGCCTAAATATAATGCTTACGATACTTCTCTGGACAAGTTCCAGAGATCAGTAAGAGAAATGAGCTAGTCCCTTTTCGTTCGGACATTTCGATGTGAGAGTTTGACGGCGTTAAAGCTTAAATCCGACCCACCTTGGGGCAACATGTATTGCTGGTAATGAGACTGTCATTTAGAGATCAACCTTGAAATGATTCAAAACATGATATTGAACAATCCGAAAGCCGAGTCCGACCGCAAAGAGTAAACCGCCGCCCTCCAAACATTCCTCCGTTGGGGAGACCAAGAATCAGTCTCAAATCCTGCTCGGTTTCTTTTGTCCGAATGCTTATAAACTGAGCAGAATTCAGCACTGTCTAGTATCCGTACAAAGTAAGCTAGATCACGCACTGAAAGCGCGAACGTTCATGTTAAAAAAAGAAACTCCCTGCTTCACTTTTGATCACTTTCACAAGAACTCGGTCTCTCAAACAAACGGAAGAAGTATCGACCAATTACTTCACCCCAGACGCTTTGGACATGGACAATCAAGCCGCCTGGATCACATCTCCCAAGTCTACTGTCGAGATCGGACCGGCCCCGAAATACATACCGGACGCCGGACAGGTCCTGGTGCGGATAGAGTCAATTGGATTCAATCCCGTTGAGCCTAAAATACAGAAGTACGGCATGATTCGACTTGTTTACAGCGGGGTACGGCTGACTCTAAACTGCTAGATGGTCTGCACTCCCATTTCCCTATCCCGGAATTCTCGAGGTCTCGTTTGCGGGCATTGTGGAGCAAGTCGGTCCTGGAGTGACCTCTATCCAAATTGGCGATCGTGTGGTCGTGAGCAAATCCCATGGAGATGACAACGATCCCAGTTTCAGCGCTTATCAGAAATATGCTCTCGCTCGCGAAACACGCATTGCGAAGCTCGACCTGAGTATGTCACTAGATGATGCATCCGTCGCCATCACCAACTCGGCCACCATTGTCGCTGCCTTGACTATAAAGATGGGCTTGGCTCAACCGCCAATCACGGGCAAAGCCGCACCAAATGGTAAGAGAGTTCTCATTTATGGGGGATCTTCAAGTTGTGGGCGGTATGCCGTCAAGTACGCATCGGATGCTGGATATGCAGTGATCACCACCTCGTCAGCTGGCCATAGAGACATTGTTCAGCAGCATGGCCCAACCCATATCATCGATCATACCTTGCCTCAGGAGCAGGTGGTCAAAAGCCTCAAGTCGCATGGTCCGTATGATGCCGTCTTCGACGCGATCGGTACCCCACCCGTGACTGCCATCATGGTAGCCATGTTTGAAGACAAAAATGCCTCTTACCACTCAACTTTACCACTAATGGGTTCTCCTCAGACCCCTCCAATTGTCGAAAGGTTTTTTGCGAGTTATGCGTCGCTGTTCGATGAGGACGATAACCAGGAGATCCGGCGATGGTTCTTCGAGGAATATTTCCCAGAGGGCTTGCGCAACGGACGGATCATTCCGAGTATTATCATCAAGAAAGAGCATGGGCTTAATAGTGTACAGGAAGTTCTTGATGTCATGTTGGACGTTCCTGGAAAGAAGTTCGTGGTCAACCCGCAAGATGAGTAAAGCAGATGCAAGTAGTTCATTTACAGAGCTTAAAAATTGAACATTGATAAATGTTGCTTTTAATTCACGCCCGGATACTGTTTGATCTTTCACTTCTACTTTCGTTTTTCGATGGTAGATATCAACCTGACGGAGTGTTTCAATATACATATTGCACTTTTTCGAATTCCTTAACCGTGCTTGTATAAGAACTACAAGAACTGATCTTCCAGGTCTTCTAAATATGGCGGTGACTAATTCTATTATCCACTTGCACACTTGCAAGTAAGCTCTCGGAATATAGTTCGGGTCTCGGATTCTGAATTCATGATCGGCATCCAGGTCGGGTATAAAAGCAAAATCTCGGCGTCCCACTGGTTGCCATTAAACCGACACTTAGCCGCTTAGTCACGAGGATCGTGGTTGTTATAACTAGCCAAATATAATAATACCTATTGTGGTGAGCAACAGCTATTGTTCTTGAAGTTTCATCTCACCAGTAAAAAAGAAAAGCACCAAGCCTAACTTCGAACAATCATGACGGTTTCAGAACGCTTCAACGAAGACACGACAGGCGATGAAGTGGTTCAGTCTTTCATTGACCAGGTCAAGGGCCGAACTTGTATGCTCATCCCGAATGTTATAACCACTGCATAGCCTGGAGCCTCACTAATGCGGACACTCATGGTTCAGTCGCTATCACTGGCCCAAGCGTTGACTCACTGGGCGCAGAAACTGCACTCTCTCTTGCACGCCATGCAAATCCAGCCAAGCTAATACTTTTCGGTCGCAATGAATCTCGGATCAAGCCTATCATGTCTCAGATTCAAGCTCTGAATCCATCAATTCAGGTCTTCTTATTTGCTATAGATCTGAGTAGCTCTACTTCTATTCATGCAGCTGCTGAACAAGTCTTGTCAAATCCTCAGATTGGACCTATTCATGTTCTCATCAACAACGCCGGAGTTATGGCATGCCCTTACACCCCTGTTGAAGAATGGAAGGACAAGAGAGGCTCTCCAGTTGAGCTCCAATTCGCGGCAAATCATCTTGGCCATTTCCTGTTGACTACGTTGCTGATGGACAGAATCCGTCAGTCTGGTCCAGGCGCTAGGGTTGTAAATGTGTCGGCAGCCTCACACCGTTTCAGTGCAGTCAACCTGGATGACCTTAATTTCACTGTAAGTTTGAATGCCTCGGTGAATCTATATTTCCCTCATGTGAGATTTAATTCTTAAAAGAACGGCGCGATTTATCACCCTTGGCGGGCTTATGCCCAGTCCAAGTCTGCGATCATCTTAATCACTAAGGCTTTGGCTTCGAGAATTCCCAGTGAAGAGGTTACTATCTTGTCTCTCCATCCAGGAAGTCAGTTAAAATTTCCCAACAATAGCATTCTTGACCATATCACTAAATGCCACTTCAGTCATCTTTACCGGCCTGGCAAGGCACATGGAAAGTGCCCTCCCCGAACCCGCCCTGATTGAGGCCCACCTTTCATGTAAGTCAAATATACAGAAAGTGCTGATCGAAAGTTGACAACTTCAAGTTCCCAATGCCGAGTCGATTCAACCCAAACCGAAGCAACAAGGATGCTCCACAATGCTAGTTGCTGCCTTGGATCCTACCTTACAAAGTATGTCCTCGTTCCTCACGCTTTTCGAGCGATTTGACAGTCAAAAACAGCCCATTCAGGATCGTACATGAATGATTGTAAAGTTCATTCCGCCGCTACATTCGCCTCAGATGAGAAAGAAGCAGAACGTCTTTGGGAAGTCAGTAAGGAAATTTTGGGTATCTAATCTGATATCTTTTTGTAAATTTGGCCATGTCTGCGCCTTCTTAATGTCGTATATTCACTGTGGAGTGATAGCGTGCAGCAAATATTAATTTCCTCTTTATTTTGATTTAGTCCATTGATTTAATCGCATTGTCTGACTGGAAGGTCTCGTAATAAACTATTCCGTTTTAATTCGGAAACTCGGTGTTCGGAAACTTCGGACATTTGTAATCACTTTCGTGACATTACTGCACTGGCTGGGAAATGCCTAGTAAAATCGAATTCCCGACGCCATTTCTCTAGCCGAAGCGAATGTACCGGCCTCTAGAGAACTTGGCGGGCGACTCTTATGAGTGGCTGAGCGATGCCTCCTGTATCGGTGTGTTGCGTCTCACGGTCTATCCCGTGATGTCATCAAGTCGGGTTCGGAGCTCAAGAGCAGAACGGCTAATATTCGGATAGTGCGACTTGTGTCATGCGCGAAAAGTGTGCTGTCATAGCTGACATTCATATACAAGGAGCTAATACGATTGGCGTAGGTCAAATGTGATCGACAAGACCCATGTATGAATTGCGTCGATGCTCAGGTAGAATGTTGTCGAAACAGACGCAGACGGCCTCGCGGGCGCCAGGCCCGATCTCGGTGAGCAAGATGACTGTGCCTCTCTCCTGTTCAATAAAACGGAATCTTACTTTGAGTAGAGTACCTACGGCACGGGGCAGTCTTTTAAATCGCTCGCGCCCAGCCGCTGTTTCACCCCAGCGAGCAGAGCCATCGCAGCAGTTGCTATCATCCACCGCTAATTATGGTGGACAGAATCTAGCAGAGAATGAATGGTCAGCAGTCATTCAGCGCGGCTTACACACTGACCAAGGTAGACCACTTCAATCTTTATTTCCCAACGCAGATACTGGACCCAGCCTTGTGTCAGGAGAAGGGGTGACGAACGTCCATCGCCATTCCTCTAGCACTCAACAGGCGAGGCTCTGGCATGCTGAACCCAGTGATAGTGCCATCTCCAAGAGCCCAGCAAATACAACATCCTCCACTCGATATGACTCAAGCCATCAAATCTCAGAAGGTTCTGAATTTCTGGATCAGGAATTAAAATTGAGGACAGAGCTTTCACAGCACAGATATGCTGTCTTAAAAGCTGCAGCTGAATTCGTGAATCGAAATTTCCAGCCAGGCAATACATTCCAAGAACCTGCCTACCTTGGCGAACCTCTCCCTGAGAAAGACTCGCAATTACGCCCTTTTTCACCAGAAATATTCTATATGATGACCATCGGTATGTAATTCAGAGGAGAAAGTGTTGATCATCATCGAATTGCAGAATTTTATCTGACGAGTAAGGACCTGGAAACTATCGTGACTTCCCAAGGCGATATTTCTGGCCTGATCATGTCTCTTCGTCCACACTGGAGAACATGTGCCTCGCTCTGGTCGAGGGAGATATCGACGAGCAGACCCTTGTGCATTATCGGGTTTGTGCATACACAAAAGCTAAATTTTTCGTTACTCGCGTATCTGAACTTGGGCACACTAAACGTCTTCGAGACCATTTCCAGAATTCTAGAAAGGAATATGAAGCTAGCGCCCTCAATGCTTTGAACAAAATCAACATTCTAGCTCCTCCAAGTTTATCTCTTGTGCAGGCACTATTATCAGGAGTATGTTTAATCAAACGGACTGATCTTGTTGAACTAGGCACAACACACTGGTACTGACAAAGTCATTCTAGGCACTTTTGATGCAGATACGGGGAGAGATGTTTCAAAGTTGGAGGTTGGCAGCCTTTGCTGCAAAGAATATGGTGTCCTTGAACTACCACACCACAACGGATTTATTTCCTTCAACTGAGCAAGAGCACAATATTCATTTGGCTCTAGTGACGTGCTTTTACCTTGACAAGTCTCTAAGTCTGCTTCTCCTTCGGCCTCCATCACTGCCAACGCTGAAAATCAAGCCGGCAGAGTTGGTCTCGATAGACCCTCTCGTCCCTCTTACTGCGATCATGAAATCAGTTGTTGAACTTGCGCAAATTCAAGAGTCTGCTATTGATATTATTTTGAGACGTCATAGCTTGAATCACAAGTCATGTCGCTCTCATTGAAAGCCTTAGCCAAGATATGTTCAAAATATTTGTTGGATTACAAGAGGTAAGAGGAGAGACATATACTTGATCTGACTGGTTTTCACATGGCATTGGGTAACATTTCCCTCAGCGTCGGTTGCACCCGCCATATAGCGAATTAGAGTATGAGTGGCTAGCCATTGACTTCAGTTACTATGCCATCTTGACTACCATCCTCCACGCCAATCCAAATTCGGCAAAGGGCCCTTTCGTCCGTAAAGAATGCCTGCTTTATGCTCGGAAGGCATTTGTTGCCCTCAAAACAATACAAGACAAAATTTCTATCGATGGTCAGATCCCGGAAACACTTCCCAATGTTCTCACATGGTATGTAGGATACTCAAGAGTTGAATTGTCTGTTCTAACAGCCCCAGGACCATGTTGTTTCACCCTCTTTGTCCTTTCTTCGTTCTTTTTTGCAATGTTGTAAACACCTCGGATAAGGAGGACTTCTCATTGATGCGTGCCATCACCCAAGGACTTCAAGGATCTGCGACAACAAATCCCTCGATTTCAAAGCTACACCGCCTGTTCTCGTCCTTTCTCGATCTATGCTCCCCTCTTTTGCAGAGAAACTACGATATATCTCAAACCCAGTCCTTGCTCTCCTCTATTCTCGGAAATTCCCCTGCGGACAGGTGTCACACGCAACTTGAAAATCAACCTCTCAGTGACAACACAGATGGCGTGAATCTCGGTCAAGCGCAGCAGCGTAGCTCTGTCGGTCAAAATGCTTCCTACCAGGATGAAGAGACCGCATGGGGAACCGATCTTGTGTGGGAACTTTTTGACTCGCAGCCTTGGCTGGGATGGATGGAATGGGATAATACATACAATGCAGGGGCGTCACTATCTTTTGATTAATTCAGAGCTAGGTTCTATTTTCAGTCAATTGGTTCCACCAAAGCAAGTCTTCAAAGAAGGAGAAAATCAAGTTGCACCAAAATGTCATCTCAATCAATACTAGAATGACCAGGGCCTCAATCGAGCTGGTGGTGGTAGGTGTGCTTGGGTCCGAGATCCGAATGCCGGTCAAAATCCCGACCAGAAACGATAATGATCGTCAATACATCGCCAAGTGGTACACCTCAAGTGAGATCTAGCTTACCCTTTGCGGAACATTAGAGACAGGAGTGTCATGATATATGATATCTCAATCCGAGCAGGCATAGCGGGGATTGGTAGTAATGAAGCCATCCATGGATATATCAACTATCTGATTACAGTCACAAATACAATTAGTACGCAGTTCACAGCCAAAAAACCTGAGGTCATCAAAACCACATGTGATCAATGAAAGTGGAGGGAACGAAAATAGTGCTAGAGGCAATAGTGGAGCCCTTGATAACCGAGAAAACATTAACGGGCCGGGGCCAACCCCCAAATCAGAAAGCTTTCTCACACTCCTCGAATTTTCTCACCATCACCATTTCTCCCCATCTCGCAGTTGGCATCCAAACGCTTGCTTCAGCATGTGCTGATGAGAGCAGGGGACCCAGGCACAATCTATTACATAAAGCCCTGAGACTTACCAGTCTATCTAGCGCTTGGTGCTTTTCTTTTTTCTTGACAAAAAATCACCAAGGTGGTGCAATGGTAGCATTCTGTGGTGTTGAGGGACGATCTCGATCGTGCTCCTTTGGGGCCGCCCCAGCGATCCGGGTTCGACTCCCGGTCTTGGACTTCTTTCTTTCCTTTTTTCTTAATATAGGAGACATTCACCGAACATCACGGCCGTGACCTTTGATACTATCAACTTTCAAACTGATATTCTAAACATAGAAAACCAACCTTTACTCCACTACACAGCTGATGTTATTGGCTGGTAATCTTGGTGGGTCCAGTGTTCTCCACAATCAATCCCCTAGGTGGTGGGTGCAAGGGTAGCACAACTGCTTCGGGGTGAGAACAGGTAATTGGGGTCTTTAGGGGCCGAAACAGCGATCCGGGTTCGACCCCCGGCCTTGTTAGTTATTTTTGTTGTATCCTTTTCCTTTTCCTGTTTTTATATATAAGCGACCTTTCCCAAACAACTTGATTGAGAACTTGAATACTAGCGATGTTCAGATAATTTATTTTTGCTTTATTGGTTTTACTCTTTGAGATAGAAAAGGAGTTTTTAACTGCGAGAGAATTGATTGAACTGGCTGGTCACCGTAGTGGGTCCAGTATTCAGCTAGGCCGCTCGCATGTAAATTACGATATGTTATTTGCCCACATAGACTCGTGACCGACGACGAGCCCAAGAACCGGCTTGGGTCGGCTTGGCTCGCATGGACCTTGTAGCAGTCTAAGCGTGAGTAGACAATAGAGGCGACTGAGGCGATGACACCGGAACTACTGATGGAATGCATTGAGGAGAAGTGTAAAGTTCTACTTATATAAGCCATCTAGGTAAATGCTACCTTCAAAAAGATTGAACATTAGAAAATCAATTCCCCCTTACTGGCTATACCAAGGCCCTTGTCTACATTATGGCGGACTACTTACGTGACGGAACAGCCTGTATCACAGGTGCCGCTTCGGGTGGGTTTGCTTCTGTCACTCTGATCAAGACTTTGATTTTGACTAGGGAGCAGGCATCGGAAGAGCGACATCTCTAGCATTCGCTCGGGACGGATGTCGCAAACTCGTCCTAGGGGACCTGTCCTCTGCCGGTCTTGATGAGACACGAGATATGATACTACAGATGTATCCCACATCGGAGGTCGTAACTTCCGTGATGGACGTGACAAATATAGATCAGGTTGAAAGTTTCCATGCGACGGCGGTAGAGAAGTTTGGTCGCATAGACTTCACGGCTAATATCGCTGGCTATGGACACCAGCCAACCCCATCCGTTGAGCTGAAATCGAGTGAAATCAGCAAATGTTTTGCTGTCAACTTAAAAGGAGTACGAAGTGTATACGCTCATAGCAATTGCCTCCACTGATTCGGGTACAGGTTTTCCTTTGCGAACAAGCACAACTCCGTCAAATGCTCAAACAGTCTCCATTGGATGGTTTCGAGAGTCGGGGCAGCATCGTCAATGTGGCCAGCCTTTGTGCTACGATCGCAATGCCAGGTATGACAGGGTACTCTGCAACCAAGGGTGGTGCACTGGGCCTGACCCGGGGTGACGCTCTGGACTACGGCCCACACCAAATCAGGGTCAACTGTGTTGCGCCAGGGAACATCATCACGCCAATGCTATCAAATGTCATGGGCGAGGAGCATATGTCTATCATGGCAGGTATTACGCCTCTGAGACGCCTGGGGCGGCCGGATGATATCGCCAACGCAGTCGTTTGGCTCAGCTCACCTATGGCTTGCTATCTTACGGGTGTAAATCTGCCTGTCGACGGTGGACTGGCGCTGAGCACTGGTCCGTTTTGATTTAAGCATGCTAGATTTTGCGCATGATGTGATTTATTGTCTTAGCATCAACTTGAGGAATATGGGTCTTGAAGAATTTGACAAGTTTCTTTCGCAAATCTGAATTCTTCGTATTGTCAACGCAGCTACCAGGGGCGACGTGAAAACCTACTGGCAGATTTGCCCGATGTAGAGCGACCCGCCCATGCTGAGCCCACAGAAATTAGTCCGTGACCAAGCCTTGACATTCTAGCAGCTCCTGCGCCAGGGATCGCATCGGGGTGACGATCAAGCCTTACGGGGCCTTTAGACCGGGCTCGGGCTCGGGCTCGGGCTCAGGCTGAGCCTTGCCCCGGCTACAAACTTGTGGACTGACATCATCACGCCAGTTCAAGACTCCTAACTGACGGGGATTTTTCTCTGGATGCTTTGTAATACTATCCCTGAAAGTAAGATGTAATTCATTTTCCAAAGTAAGCAAAGGCTAGACAATATGGTACAGGAGCGCGCCCCCATCCACAGGCAAACTAACGCCAGTCACGGCAGTCGCAAGACTTCCAGAGAGAAAGACGACGCCATTGGCCACCTCAGCAGGATCGACGAGTCTATTCATGGGTGCATTGCGTGCTGACGCCTTCACCCATTCATCCGGCATCTCGCCTCTCAGCATGGGCGTATCCACAAAGCCTGGACAGATACTATTTATTCTGACCCCTTGTTCAGCATATTGACGAGCATCAACCCGCGTCATGCTAATGACGCCGTGCTTGGTGGCAGTGTAGGCTGCGATACCAGGCATCGTAGACAGACCAGCCATAGAAGCTGTGTTGACAATTGATCCCCGAGGAGCATGTTTCACCCCCGACACAGATAGTGGCTCCTGCTGGAGCATCACCTTGACCTCGTACTTTTGGCATAAAAGAGTCTGCGCTTGCCGTCAGCAGTGTCCAGTATGCAAGAGCTTCGTATCACAGGAAATATAGTGGATGTGGTGCCTAAAGGAACGGGGTCGCACAAAGGCGTAAGACGCGACAACCTACTCCTATTGTGTTTACGTTGATCAAACGCTCAAACGCGTCGATTGCCATCTCATGCGTGAGTGCAGCTCCTGTAATCATACCTGCGTTGTTACAGGCAAAGTCGATTCGTCCAAATTGGTGGACGCATTCGTCAATCATGGCTATCACTGACTGTTCATCAGATATATCGGACACAAAAGTAGCGACTTCGGCGTCGCTAGCAACCTCTTTGACAGCTGTTGTTGTCGCGTCAAAACCTGCAGTTGAAATATCCGCAAGGAATAGCTTTTTGCAACCATTGCTTGCAAGCTTGACTGCAATCTGTTGCCCGATGCCTAACGTTGGGACTTGTTAGCCCGTCTCTAGCGAGAGCACGCAGGAGCATGTACCTGATCCACTGCCAGTAATCAAAGCTACTCCTTGAGCCAAAAGGGGATCCATATTTTGTGTTGATCAAAGGTTGGTTTGGTATTGTTGAGGGGGAAAATAGGCTACTACTGGCTCAGCAAGTAGCAAAATAGTAGACTGGTTTTGTAGATTACTTGCTGTCACTAAGATATCCTAGCTTGGCACTTAAAATTTGAGATACCCGAGGGCGTAAAATGACAGTAAGAGGCCGTAGCCTTTTTAAGGTGAATTGGTGGAATTCGATCTTCGCTGTTCCGTGGTCTGTTATGCCGGTACTATTCTCCGCACAAACTGGGCCATTGTAGTTACTGGTGCATATCATTTGCCATGGCCGCTTTGACTTGGTCCCCACAGCGGTCTCGAGGAGGTTTCTCATTAGCCACCTTTTAAGCCCATGCCGGTAGCCCGGGTGATAATGCTCAGAGGTCAGTCACAGGGGAGAAAGCATGGATTCGGCAAGGAGATCACTATGTAAACGTGTTGCATATATTGGTCTTCAGTTGCTTTCCCTCGTCCTACTTTCGCCCAGACTCAAAATTAAATCCACCTGCGGCTTGATTCAAGCCGGCGCGTTATTTCTCAAGCTTTTTTAAAGCTATTGATAAATCGGTAACTGGCTCGAGTAGTCTCTACATGGGCATATGAATATAGTCCGAAAACCAGTACTAGCCAGCAATGGTACCAGCGCTTCTAGCTACACTATGATACTTCAATAGTAGCTAATTTTGAATTTCATTCTAGCTGATTTCTGATCCCCGAGTTCAGGGTTGAGTCTACACTCGGGCTCGGGTTCGGAATATTTAGTCCCTTCTGTTAAGGGAACGATCTTAGCTTTGTGGGGTAAATTCGAGATACACTTAAAAAGAGCACCAGGTATGAGAACGTCTTTGAAGGTCTCATTTGATCTTCTTAACAAAAGGGACGTATTGCTTATCCACCATGGCTGCTCCCAGTTTGACCCATGTTTTCAACGTGTATGTCATGATACCCGTCCCAACAGGAATGGGGCCTGGCAATGAACATGCTTCCATTACTGTCCTCAATGGTGTGGCTTCATTTTCAAATCAAGTGTATTATTTATTGGGACTAACCAGTTTGCAGGAGAGAGTGGATATGTCGAAACTGCCGATGGATCTACTAGGCTCGAAATAACGTCCATCTCCGACTGGTTGGACTTGGGTGCAAACAAGACGACCGCAACGGTCGATGCCAGAATGAGCTCCAAAGGTCTTGGAGGTCTCAACCTAGACATGCACTATCTAGGGAAGTTCAGTCTCTCTGATGGAACGAACGAAGTATTTGGAGGAACTCCAGGAAGCAGCTTCGACTTCAATAAAGAGTACCTGTACGTCACGCCCAGAATCTGGAGCCGAAGCAGCCAATTTGCATGGGTAAATGATGCAGTGTTCCTATCAGTCGGGAAGGCCAAATGTCTCGAGACTGGCACGCAGGTTGAAATCACATATAAGATTTTTAAAGTCGGCTAGTCTTACGTGGGACATTCTGAACACCGATGAAGGTGTGCCTACGCATAATGTAACTACAGAGATCATGAGTGAAAACTTACTCTAATTTGAATTACTCTATTTCTCTTTGAATGCCAGACGTTGAGAGCCCACCCGGCCATTATTATGAGCACCGTGTACGAAAATTGGTTACAACTGTGCGTAATTTTCAAGGTAATTCCCTAGCGATTAAACCCCATGAACAAAACTTGAAAGTCTGCTGCCATAAACACGCCGTGGTCCATCAAATCAGATATCGTTGCTCTGGGTCGAAAGAAATTATTACATTATCGAGGAAGTTTGCCAAAGTTTTCACTTCAGGTGATCTGGAAAAGGTTGTACTACGGTGCCTTTTTCTGGTTCTATCATGACAGCACCTTCAACTATTTGTTCGCGACAAGAGTGCTTCCTTACAAACATGCTCTAGTGCACACATAGTCTTTGTGCAAAAAGTATGGAGGGATTCCACTAGCTCTTCAAGGTTGGGGTTGCCCGTCGGCTTTGTGGCCAATCAGCGTTAGTCGTTTGCCCGCAAGCCCGCGGGGATTCGGTCTACCCCGGATTGTGCGGGGGGAACTCTGGAACCAAAGATGGTGGGGAAGCAGAGGAAAAGCTCCACATTTCTAAGGTGCCCAGCATGCTTCTGTACGAATTTGGAGATTCCTGGGGTGATTCCTCTGGACAAAGTGCGTACCATCGTTCCGAGGTTAGAGCGTCCGAAGTTAGTGCGTGGAACTGAACCAATCCTCGTCTTTATTGGACCGATGCTTTGGGGAGGTAAAAAACATCCACGTAAGCATAAAACATGCATTATCAACAGCTTTGCCAAGGGCCTCGAAATGGATCCAGATGATTGGCCACATAATGGTTACTCCATGTGGCATTGCCGATGGCTCTTTCAACTGCAGAATTTCAAATACCTCCTCCAATATCTCTGGTATTGACTACACAAGAGTCTGCGACTCCGAAACAAGATAGACCAAAAAGATATTGGCGAACATAGGGCTATAACAACTTTGTGTCAGATTGTTATTAGCTCGAGGCGGTCCGGCCAATCTCACTCGATCCATGAAGGCCATAACGCACGTAACCGCTCGAAAATGGCCATGCTCGCAGCTGCCGTGTCTTCCTCTTTCCAGCAATATTCTCTCTCGGAGCTGGAGACGAGCTTTCAAAGCCAATTCTGAAGAAACAAGAGCGTTCGGCACGTCTGCTATTAAAGCAAAGCTCAAAGTGACAGACTCCAAAGACGAGGTGACTGCGCGCACATATGACGCTGGGTATGATGTCGTCGTCGTCGGCTCCGGCTGCTCGGGCCTTACGACCGCAGTGGTTGCTGCCAAAAAGGGCCTCCGTGTTCTCGTTTTAGAGAAGACCAATTTCTACGGGGGAACAACGGCATTTTCAGGAGGCGGCGCTTGGATTCCGTGCAACAAGCATCAGCCCGGTATCGGGGTGCAAGACTCACGTTCCCAAGCGGAGAGTTATCTGGCCAAGATCGTTGGTGAAGACGCTGTCTCTGGCGAAAAGATGCAAGCTTTCCTTGACTCGGGCCCAAAGATGGTAGAATGGCTGGAAGAGCACACTGCCGTCAAGTTCAAAGGCGTTCCACTGCCCGACTATCACCCCGGCCAGCCAGGTTCCAGCATTGGTCGCACGATTTTGACCCATGCATTCGACGGCAAAGACCTCGGAAGGCGCATTCGAGAGATTCGGTATCCGATGAAAGGTTTTAGTGCGTTGGGTACGATGCAGGCAGATCCGGCGGATCTCGGAACTTTGACAGCGCCTTTCAAGAACGTGTCCAACTTCATTTACTGCACGCGCAAGATATTGCGGTATTTTCTTGACCTACTACGTTATGGAAGGGGTGCCGAGATGGCCAACGGTAACGCCTTGATTGGACAGCTTTACACGACTTGCCTTTTGCAGGGTGTCGACTTTTGGCGCAACAGTGCGGCCATTGCTCCAGTCCTTGGAGACGGCGTTGAGGGTCTGGTCGTGTCCCGCGGGTCCGGTAAGAGCGCCCGCGTCCGGGCACGCCGTGGTATCATGCTCGCCAGCGGAGGGCTTGGGAGGTCTCCCTCCAGCCAGAAATACGTTCCTCATGAGTGGACTGCGGTACCGCGAGGGAATCAAGGGGACGGCATCTCTATTGCCATGCAAGCGGGAGCGCACATACCGCCACCGAATAAGCAAAACGCCATATTTGCCCCAATCTCGCTGCTCCATCGCCCAGACGGCACGGTCTGGCGCTATCCACATTTTGCTCTCGATCGAGCAAAACCAGGAAGTATCATTGTCGGCCCCGATGGGAGGCGCTTTGCCAATGAGAGCGAGCCATATCAGGAGTTCGTCAGCAAGATGCACGAGCGAGGCATCAAGCGTGCATTCTTTATCGCCGACCGGACTTTTCTACGCAAATATGGCATGGGAATGGCATTGCCATGGCCGCTTCCCATAGGTGGCCTGCTTCGCCAGGGTTACTTGGTTCGCGGCTCGACTCTCACAGAGCTGGCTCGCAGAATCGAAGTAGATCCCACGTGCCTCGAGGAGACTGTGAGTCACTTCAACGAATGTGCTCGTACCGGTCGGGATGATGAGTTCAAACGCGGCGAGAATATCTACGACCGCTTCTATGGCGACGCAACGGTTCTGCCGAACCCTAGCCTCGCACCGTGTGTCACAGGCCCTTTTTATGCGCTCCCTTTGGTTCCAGGAAACGTCAGCATTATGTGGGGTGTCACAACAAACAAGGACGCTCAGGTACTCGACAATCAAATGAAGCCAATTCCTGGGCTGTACGCACTTGGGTGTGATCAAAATTCAGTCATGAGAGGTCAGTATCCTGGGGGAGGTTCGAGCATTGGCCCAGCAATGACATTCGGCTTCCGGGCTGCTGAACATGTGGCGAACGACCAACCTCTTTAGCTACAAAGCATTCAATTGAACATAGTTTTCAGGTCCTATCTTCATGCCGTTAGTCTCTCGACATAGAATATTGCAACGTCTTCGTCAAACAAGGCTTACAATGACTGTGCCTGATCAAATTTGATGATGACCTTGAGTGCCTAAAATATATAATCACCCACCTTGGCACATGGTGTACGTAGTGGCAAAGATGTAGCGAGAAACAGTCTAAAATCTCGCCTTAAAGATATTGAAAATTTGATTGTGTTCGATTAAGCCACGACTTCACAGCTGTTAAGAGGGCCTTAGTAGTTTGGCTGCACGACATGCCATCAGGGTGATCCTACGTGTGCCATGATCTTTCTTTTCATTGCAACAATAATTTAATCTCTCACCAATATAATGTGTATTCCAGTGTTACTCAAAGATTAGAGACCCGACATATTACGCTTATTAATGAGGCAGCTGTATTCCAAATTCACGGCCTATGTATGCAAAAGGAGCTCATTTCCCTGAATAAGGGCAAGCATACCCGGCGTGCGCATTACGATGACCGGTTGATCGAGGCATCATGTTCGCCGGTTCCCCCGATACCCGACACAGACCGAAAGTCAAAGACAATGCGGGGAAACTGGGGTGAAACTCTCTCATCCGCTGTCCGCCACCCACGTAGAATTATACAGAGACTTCTCGTCTCCCACGATTAACTGTGGGGTGCGTTAGCGGCTTCGGGGTCCGGCTTCGCTGACTACTGAACCCGAGCGCAGAACCACCTTCCCCGCAGACAGGGCTGTGGCTCGCGCTCCTAATGAATCGCTTAGCTTATGTTATTCTCGATGGTTTGCTCATATCGTAGACCAATGAACGTACCCGAGATAGTCGTGCGCAGGCCAGACGCCCCTGATCACAAGATGACCGTAAAAGTAAGGAAGAGACAGGGTCTGCGTAAAACCGAGCTGGAGGGTACAAGCTCCTGATGATAGCTTTGTCGGGCTCAGAGCTCGGCCTGGTACCATGGGAAATTATCGGTAGGTTAATATGTATATCCATTTTCCAAGTCTTTTTAAAAATTGTGCAAACTCCTATCTCACAACCGCATTGCATGATAGTCCATCCGCAAGCCAAATCCGCGTGAAGTAAAACGATTCTATCATGTGTGCCCAAGCAGAGAGATTAAATGGCGTCACGCAGGCGTTACCCAGCGGCACTGTTCTGATCGCCGGCGGTGGGCCTGTCGGCCTGTTACTTGCACGCATCCTGTCTTTCTATGGTGTCAAGTCGGTACTATTCGAGCGCAACTTGACAACGACAAAGTGGCCTAAGATGGATCTCACGAACGCGCGGTCTATGGAACTTTTCCGCAAAATAGGCCTGGCCGACAGCCTGCGAGAACAGGGTGTACCGGGTGACATTGATCAGAATGTGCTCATCTCCACAGGCTTGTCAGCTGCTAAGGTACTCACTCAGTGGGAGTTACCTGGTGTTGAAAAGTTCCGGGAGCGAATTCTGAAAACAAATGATGGCACCCAGCCTCAAGAACCGTGGCAGAGAGTCTCACAGGCAATATTCGAGAAGTGGCTCAAAGCGATATGCGACGAAGACCCTCTGATTGATCTAAACTACGGCTTTAAAGTAGAGTCAGTTGAGGAAAGCAGTGACATCCTCAAGACGACTGTAACGAATGTCGCTACTGGCACGCAGACGGTATGGAGCTCGGATTATGTGGCGGGCTGTGATGGCGCTTCCAGCAGGGTCCGCACTTCTCTATCCATCCCCATCGATGGAGGCCCAATGTGAGAACTTCCTTGATTGTGACTAAATAGCGCTAACACTTCAGTACAGTCCTTCGTGTGCGTTGCTAGTGCATTTCAAGTCTCGTGACCTCACTCGTCTGCATAAACAGGGGAGATTTTGGCACATCTTTCTCCTCGGGGTATCTGGAGAATTTGAAGCTGCCATTATATCTCAAGACGAGAAGGATACTTGGACCACACACCTATTTCTACCATTGGATGCTGAGCCCGAGAAGATTGATTCCTATGATGCCGTCTACAGAGTCCTCGGCGGCCTGTACGGGCCATATCGCATCGAGATCGACGAGATACTCGTACGCTCAATATGGAGGCCCAATATTGCCGTAGCCCGCACTTGGGTCGGGTCAACCGGGCGAGTGTTCTTGGCCGGCGATGCAGCACATCAGAATATCCCCACTGGGGGTTACGGAATGAACATGGGAATCGGAGACGCCTTCGATCTTGGCTGGAAGCTCTCTTCGGTCATTAACGGCCAAGGCGGCACTGGTCTGCTAAAGTCATACGAGTTAGAGCGCAGGCCTGTTGCTCTTCGAAACGTAGAGCACTCTGGCGTTCATTTCAATGTCCACGGCGGGCTAAAAGATATTCTAAGTGGTGGCGACCCTCGCCGTGTCGACGGTGATGACGAGGCAGCCCTTGCTCTCCGTAAGCGGATCCACGATTATTATCAGCTCCACGACGGAGAAAACAAAGACCTTGGTATTGAAATGGGCTATCGATACAACTCGCCCGTCGTCATTTGTCGGGAAGATGATGGCATCGAGCCTGAGTTCAACCCTCACAAGTACACACCCACCACCTGGCCGGGAAGTCGAGCACCACACCTTTACCTGACCGACGGTACAAGCATTTTCGACTTATTTGGTAAACACTGGGCACTACTGGTTTTCACCAACCAGGAAGTGGGACAAACTCACATTGTCACTGCTGCCAGAGCGGCAGGGCTGAGTCTCCGCCAGGTCGATCTCTCAGGAGAGGATGATGCGAAGAGGCTGTATGAACGAAACCTAGTTCTTATAAGGCCAGATCATCATGTAGCCTGGCGAGCGATGGAAATGTCGTCATTGAAAGTCGCGAAAGGCGTTTTAGAAGTCATCACAGGGCGCCTCGACTTGTCATCAGAATCATCGATCAATCAGGCTACGAAGACAGAAAAGCCCAAGGACGTGTTTACGTCTACCATTGGAATAGATGCTCAGATCAATAGCTTTAATTTGGAGAGGATGGCTGAGTTCCAACAATAGATTATCAGTTAGCCTTTGTTTTTTTAGTTACTGACAGTTGCTCAACCTTAGGCGCTCATCAATTCAATGCCGAGAATTACTGCCTTTCTTGTCTCCCAATTCTTTCTAGCAACAATTTTTGAAATTCGGCTTTCTATGGCTGTTAGAGACGCGATTTAAAGCCCGCAACAAGACTTGGCGAATGCCAAAGCATCCTTCTAGTGCGCGGTTTGTCTTTCACTAATGAAACGCACAGCGCGGAAAATCAAGTTAATTGTAGTATCTATGGTGATGGTTCAAACGAAATCCTGTTCTTGATGGTTCCAATCTTGTCAACGTGAACTTCTACAACGTCTCCATCTTTCAACCACGCAGGAGGCTTCATGAAAGCCGCTACGCCGCTGGGCGTCCCGGTCATAATAACCGTGCCCTTGCGAAGCGTGGTACCGCGGCTCGAATGCTGGAGAATAGCGGGAATACCGAAAATGAGGTCATCAAGCTTTGTTGACTGTCTCTTCTCTCCATTTACGAAGCACTCCATTTGTAGCTTTGTCACGTCCGAAATGACGCTGGTTGATGTGATGACCGGGCCAATCGGTGCAAACTTGTCAAATGATTTGGCACTCCCATGCTGATTCCCGGACCGCTCTGGCATTTGCCAGTAGCGCGATGATATATCGTTCCCCGCTGTATAACCCAATATGTAGCTAGCGAAATCTGCATCGGCCGTGAGGTTTTTGCAGTCTTTGCCGAGAACGAGACAAAGTTCAGCCTGGATGGGAAAATATCAGCTCATACGTTCATCCTCAAGAATTCAAGGGATCTCCACAAGGTGGGGCCTACCTCGTAGTCCATGGATACGCAGGCAGGGTTGATAGGTATGTCCTCAAATGGACCTGCAAGTGCATCTGTGGAAGTAATGTCAGAAACATACCTCACACATAAAGTTGCTCTTATATACCTGGTGGTTTCGTGAAGACAACTGGATAGTCTCCATAGCTCATCTTAGGACTGGTCAGTATATACTCCCCCAAAAGAAGGACGGCCAAAGACACGCCACATACATTTGCCTCCTCCGCATGCTGTTTGTAGTTGAGACCGACGCACATGAATATTGGCGTACACGGTAGCGGGCAAAGAACCTGTTTGCGACGCCTCAGTTACTGAAGTAAACAAAGATTAAATTCAAGGGTCTATCCGAAGCTGGATACCTCTGCGACATTGCGCTGCTTCTCTGTCAAGACAAAATCATCATCCCAAGGATATTCGCCTTTAAAGATCGGAACCGAGCGGCCAGTAAGGCTATCCACGGTGTGGTTGGAAGATTCGCCTGCATCACCGAAGTAGACTCTCCCCTTGTCGTCGCGGAAGCGGAAGATGCTTGAAAAGGGCGCCATAGGAGGATGCTGCACGTTGCCTGTTGTTCAGAGGTTGCAATTATGCTAGCCAAGGTATCTCTCTTGACTCAGTTGGAATAAAAGCAGATATGGACGGGAAAGGCTGCGGGCTTGGTGTAGGTCACAATAAATTGCGTGGGGGTACGGGTCGGATTGCCGAGACAAAGTGATAAATAGGCCACCATGTGAAGCAAACACAAGCACCGTCTTCTATCCATCAATTTCATAATCTTAAGTACGCCTGTCATCCAATGAAACTCATGCCGAGCACCATCATAAGACGTCCACAGATCTCTCGGGCTCGGGTTCGGTAACAGGAAGAACGAGGGCTTGAACCATCATTTGGCAGCCAATGAAAAGGCCGGAGTTCCACCCTGACTACATCAATAGACCAACAGCTAGTTTATTTCGGTGATGTTACGAAGATAGCTACTTGAGCTCGAAATTTCTTTTTCTTTTCTTTTCTTCATCCCTTTGCCTCGATTTGATCACAATGACATGATTACTATTATCAATCACATGAGGATACACATACTGCTTAATCTATGTAACACAGACGCCATACGGATGTAAAAGATTCACTGCTCACGAGTAACAGAAACGGCTTTGATTGGCCATGTGATCAGCTACTGAATATGAATGACTAGAATGTGAGGTCAACGGCAACAATGGAGAAAACAGCCTCTTACACAAGTGAGTCAGGCACTGTGACAATAATGTAGATGACAGCCTTCTGGGCCGCATGTATCCGTTTGTATGGCTTATTCACACAACGCCCATTTTCACGCTTACATTACTGATTTATAATTCCCTGTTTTCGATCATTCATTGTCCAATTATCATTCACCTGTGCGGATAACCTAAAGACGGCTCATTTATTAGTCGTCAACGGCTCCACCCCCGCCTTACCCTAGGGAAATGCGGGGAAGCTTAGAACCGACTCTTGCCGGAGGCCCCGCAGCGCTGAAACTCGTCGACGTCAGGGGTTCCCCAGGACCTAAGCGTTCTTTCATGGATGACCGTTCGTGCCTATGCACTGAATTTGCGCCATTGTCACCACGGCACGGCCACCTGTTACTACTCCACGCCTGCTGGAACCAGGTTTGGTAACGCTCACAAGCATGGCCTGTAAGGCCTGTCGCGCGCGCAAGATCAAATGTGATCGAACGCGGCCAGTCTGCCAGAACTGCCAACAGAGGTCAAGCCACTGCACTTACGCTGGCGAGCGACGCACTCGGCGTTGGACCGAGGCCGGCTTGTATTCCACCGACTCGCTGCCCGCGGTTCACCGCCGCCGGCCAGCAGATGTTCGGTCTTTGATACCTATAGACCAGGCAGTCTTGTCACCGCCGACACATCCGCAGATGCAGAGTCCCGGTGCCAGCCCGTCCTGCTGGCGGCCCATGGACCCGGACTCGATGGAGATGGAGCAGGACGCCATGGCAGGCGACATCGTGTCGCGCGAGTCGTACGAGCTAGAGCCGGTCCTCCACACACCTACCAGCTCCAGTGCCAGTAAGGAATATGATAACCTGCTCGACAAAATTCTCGACGGCGACGACATGGAGTGCCTGAAGGACCGCAATCCGGCTCTTTGGGTGCGCGCCAGCGATGGTGAAGAGTACACGGGCCCGTCATCGGGCATCTCCACCGTCTCCGATTTGGGCCTCAATTGGGTGCGTGACAACGTGGCCGAGTCGGACGTCCTCTGTGAGACCATCCAGGAAATCCGCAACGGCATCCTCAGCCACATTCGCCAACCCAAGTGTATCCCTCAGGACCTACCCCTGGCATTACTGACACCGTCAAATGCCAGGGCCAGCACTAGGGACATTGCCCGAGAAATACCTCCAGCGCAGGCCATGACCTACGTGGAAGCGTACTTCTCGACTGTGCAGGTCATATTTCCGATCCTCGACCGCGATATCTTTCTCGCCCAGTTGGCGGCAGCGGGGGCGGGTCAAGCCCTAGCCTCTACATACTCATGGCAGGCTCTATACAGCGCTGTGCTTGCATCTGGCTGTCGTGCCACACTTTCCGAGGAGACAGCCGAGGCGTTCAAAACATCTGGGCGCGAGGCCTGGGGCTACTTTCAAAATGCTTTGTCATTCGAGTCCCGCATCCTGCACGGCGCTACCGATCTCATGGCTATACAGGCCGTAGCCGTTATGACTATCTTCGCTCAGGGGCTGTCAAGCCCGCAGCGGCTTGAATACACACTCTCCTCGATAGCATCGCGGCTTGCGCAGAGCCTCGGACTCAACCGCCATCCACCATCCGAGTGGAATCTCACTGAAAGTGAGAAGCGGGAGAGGAATAGGATCTTCTGGGTCATATACTGCCTGGACAAAATGATAAGTCTGCGGTGTGGTCGGCCGTGCGTTATCTATGACGAAGAAGTTAGCTCCTGTTTTCCATGTGGCGTCGACGTTGTCCAACGAGGAGACGACGCCAATAGGGCATCGGGAGGGAGCCCTCCATTTGACTTCTTCCTCTGTTTTACCAAGCTCTCGCGTATTGCTGGCAAAGTCTCACGCATGTTATACTCCGCAACGGCGCTGTACACGCCCTCCTCTCGGCTTGTTCTGACGCTGAACGGCCTGTTGGCGGATCTACAGACTTGGGTGCATTCAATACCGGATATAATTCGACCTGGTAAACCCTTGAACCGGATGCTGAACACACAAGGGCTGTCTCGAGACCAGATTGTCGTCCTGCATACATCGTACTACTACATACTGTGTTCCATCTATCGGCGCTTTACACCCATATTTACCCCAGATAGTAAGAGCCTGGAGCACCTAATCAACCCAAAGTCACACGTGTCGCATATAGAAGCTGCCAGGTCTATAGCTTTACTCACAAAACACCTTGACTTTGAGAGTTTCAGTCCCGCATGGTACGTATACCAATGGTTATCCAGCATCTACATGCGATCGCATTTCACACTGGTGTGTCAAACCTCTTTGGCATCCAGTAACCTATGCTGGCGCCAACTCGGAGAATTTCGTTACCTAAGTTGCCGTCTGTTTGTATCTCTGATCCGCTCTAACATTTCTTGCCCTTGATAGGCTCGTTTTCTACTATCCATTTACTGCCCTCACCACCATCTTCGTGCATATTGTATCAAATCCACCCAGTGAATCGACCCAGAGCGACATTGCTCTAATGGAGACTGTGGTTGGATTTTTTGGCCGCCTCGAATATATAACCTCGGGAGAAACCGCTTTCACCAAAACGGCCGACTTTGTTCGACAGGCAAGAAGAGTAACAGACATGCAAAACAAATCACGGGGCTCCGCTGGCCAAAGCCCTCCAGATCCACCTGCTTCTAATCCTAACACGAAAACAGCATTCGCACCACTGCAAAATTACCCTGACACGAGGAATGGTACAGTAGAGGTACCACACAATGCGAACTGTGACGCCACAGCCGCTCATGGCCAGCCTATGAATTCTAGCAGAAATACGAGGGAAGGTGGGCGTGAGAACTTGTCCCAGCAAGTGGGTACAGAGAACTCAGTCGGGCTTGATTTGGGGCCGGCCAGCATGGATTATGACATTGGAGTTTCTCGACAGGGCCATGCTCTCTATGCAGATCTAGTTAGCCTTTTGGCGCAACCTTCTAATGACGATGCATCGAATATTAATAACTGGCTGGGAGATTGGGTTTCTGTGAGCTAGTTGAGAGGGACCATTGAACGGGCAAACGCCCGAAACGATAACCATTATGATGCAGAACTGCGGAAGGATTTTAGGGCTTTGGTTTCAGGCGATGTGCAGCTGTTTTGCCACACGTCACCATATCCGAAAGCTTTATGTTGTAGCATAGCCGGAATATGTATGTAACCTCTTAAAAATAACGGTTTCGTGCATATTGTATCAAATCCACCCAGTGAATCGAATACCTGTGTAGGCAAAGGCCCAATGCCCGAAACGAGACGTTCTGACGCGAGAAACACTTGCCATCATCTCATATCCCTCGCTACATAGTTGATCGCATTATTGGAAAGATCTAAGGGAAAGCTGCGTTATTGCAGCCGGAAGAGATCAATCAAACCAACGCGCGCGTGATTTTTCGCTGGAGAGCCCACTCTGATTTTGTCATTTCAGCTCAGCCTAAGCCCCCGGGTAGGCAAGGAGTAATATTTTGCGTATATGCACCTATATAGACAGGATAATGCCGGGAGGGGCTTTCCTATCTGGGCTGACGCCGCTTTTATGACGGCGCTCAGTTTCAGGCTCACTGAGTAAATGTGAGCACAGGTCAGACTCAGTGATCAAGCTCGTGATAGTCACGTTATATATGACTAATAAATGGGACGCTTAGTGAGTGCTCTAGGACTACTTTAGGCATACTTAGTGCGCTAGAAGCAGCTGGTATAGATACTATCTCAAGAGAACATACGAACGCAATATCACGCTACCGCTCTAGCTATTATTTCATTAAAAGTGTGAAGAATTCATGTATTAGAAAGAGTATGAGAAACTCTGGTGCATCAATCTGTGATTCATTGTTACGAACCCGTTTTGGCTGACTGCAATGCAATCGCAATCTGAACGGCAAATATATAACAAATTAAATCTTTAACCTGCGCCAGATTTTTATGGCTACCGGATACGGCTTTGCACGCTTGGGCCTGGCTTGAGGATTGCAGGAGCTTAGGTTTGACAGTGCCAATGTCATTTTCGCCAAAGGAGATAAACGCATCGCCGCCCGCTGACAATGCCAGGCAGGTGGATATTTTCTCAACGGCCAGATAGATACAGCACAAATCCTTCGTTTTGCAGTTTGATCAATCGTAAGAAACCTGTGGCCCTGATTGATGCGGATCATCGCAACTCTCTTCTATGAAATCAAGACTCACGATCAACTCTGGTAACCGCCTAGGCTACTTTGCAAGAATAGTGAGTGGAATTACCAAGCATACACCGTATTCGTTGCTGAGTGCCGACTTGGAGCTTTTTCACTCTTCAACGTCAGAGTCTTGGATGGTCTCATCGTCATCAGCAGCAACCAGGTGGTCGCGCCAGTCGTCAAAGTCCTGTAGGGTTTGAAAAAGGATATGATTCATCATCAATACTTTTGAATACAAGGATATTATTTGAGATATAAAGGTTTTCTTATCTCTCCCAGAGACAGAACACCACTTTCTTTGGTAGTGCCCGCCCCAAGATTTGACCACCGTGATACTCAGCAAATGAATTCAATCCATATTCGCAGATACAAATTATTATTCACTTATAATACTATCCTTTTCGGAGCACTAGACATCATCATTATACATTATTCTACCTTGCGTCCGTGCCTAGATCCACCTGGTGTGGTCTGCATTCCTGATCGTGGATAAGAACAATGAGTAACAAACCTCGTAATACCTGATATCACAATCATTCTTCGGGCCATTTCTACTTGTGCTAATGCAGTGATTAAATACGGTATGAGGAAAATAGTTCGAGTTATAAAGACGTCATTCAATTTCATTCGTATACTATCACAATGTTGAATAGTGATAATATATTAAAGAGTGTGTCATTTCCAGTCATCATCATCAGATCTGCTGATTCGTCAACTCCCAGAATTCCTTCTGAGCGAACGAGGGTCGGTCTTGCAACCTGCTGGCTCGCCAGTATAATCCTCGTTGTGCTTAAATCTGCACAGTCAGGCAGTTCAAAAGGCCCTATAAAATGTCAGAATGCCGATAGTTTTGTCAAGACCAGGGTTAAATACCACTCCATTGGTTTCACAGCATGCTGCCTGGTTATTGCACGCATCAAGCAAAGCTGCGAATGATTAGTCCGATTCAATGATGATCAATTTGAATACTTACGAACACACAGCGCAGGCAGAATGTTGATGTTCAAGAGACCGTTGGTGAGACCAGAGCAGCATTCGAGGGACTGGGAAGAGGAGCACTGGGACCCGGTTTCACCAGTTGGGGCCGCGGCAACAGCGCCGAAGGTGGCAAGGAACACGATGGCAGAGATGAATTGCATTCTGAAGGTAGTATATCGTAAAATCCTAAGGATAGAGTTGAAGTATGTGCGGTAGTATAGATATTGACTTGGAAGCTTGGATGGATCAATTGACTGAGATTGGAGGATATGAGTCTCTTAAATAGCTTTGAGATATAGGAGAAGACCTATACTTGCGAGATCACGACGCTGTTGCAGCTGAAACACCAGTCGGCTCAAATCACCTCAACACAAGATTGCCTCAATACGAAGCCTTGTATGACAAGAATCCGGTTTCTTTGAGCCTGATAAACTTCAAATCAAGGAAGCGACAATTTTCATCAGCCAATGTCTAGTTGGACCTTGCCACTTAAGATCTAGATCGTATTTTTGACGATCATGAAGGATCGTGACGGGATTTGCTTTGTTAGTGCATTTTACCCGATTGGACAAAATTGGCCCCTTTTTTCTTGAAGAACTCCATCTCGGACGGTCAGAGATCCCCTCGATCACTTAGCATTAATCTTTTGTTGATTGACCGGCTCCACAAAGTTTGATTTGGTCTGTTATTAGTGGTGCGAACGACTGATCATCCTTGATTATGACTACTTCCTATAAAGTCACATTGTGGCGAGATGTGAGATAGTGTCATCAGGGTAAAGTGTATGTTGTGAAAGTACCAATATTCGACTAGGTGTCTTATTCCTTTCCTAGTCTATTGGAACAGTATTATTCCCGAAGTTAGCAAACACTCGCCATCTACCGATTAACCTACAAATTCAGTCGAGGAGAGAGTATTCCGTGCTATTAACCTCACGTCATGAGGGGCCGAGCTCTCATGTGATCAGTGAGATTACTTCGTATAGTCTCACTCGGCCAGGGTCAAGATCTACATCATCGAAACAGCCAAGACACTAGCCATGTTCGGCTGAAATCAGATCCACTTTATTTGGTGCTGGGCGGAGTTCCTAGGTCGAAAGGATATTAGTCGGGGCTGCGGGTGCGGGGGTTCCCGAAAAGTTACAAGTCATATATGCGGGGCTTTGACAACCTTGATGAACTGATTCCGTGCAGAGATTGGATACACGAATCGAACCATCAATAGGACGCACCTGTGAAGAATCTGCTCGTGGTCTTTTTGATCCAGCCGAATTAGCTCTAATCACGAGAAGCGCTCTGTAGGATCCAAAGAGCATTGCTAAAAGCTCACAAGGGGTCGTGGTTGCCCCCTGCAACACAGCCTGATCTGCAAAATGGACCCTGGCCCTAAGCACACTACTGTATACCACATAATGGCGCGTACTAGAAAGTATAATGGCGCCTCTTTTCAGTTCTGAGTTTATGGCTTATCACTCGGAGAATTTGATTGGAAGAGCTGTCACTAGCATGCATGAAAGCATGAAAACTTGGCCCTCGTTATTCCTATGACTCTATGGCTTGGAATTATGAGATAGTAGGATTTTTCGATGGTGTTCTCGAATGCGAGATGAGAAACCAATATTTCTGCTGAACCTACCACACGCGCTGCTGGGGCATAGTCGCGTAATGCGTCGATAAGACCTCTCATATGAATTGTCTTTCTCGTGGGGGTCGCGTGGGGGTAATATTCATGAGACTAGGATTTGAACTTCAGGGTCAAACACCCGATCATGTGGAGAACGCTGGCGGCTTTCTCTGGCTCGAGGACGATGATGTTCTACTTTAGGTGATATCGTTCTGTAATCCAGCATTATGGGCGGTTTTAGCCCCTCTCGAAGATGCTTGCATTGGCCCGGCTAAGGGCTTGGATGGCCAGTACATCAGTATCAGGCCATTGTTATCCTATTAGATGACAAGAATCGTGACAATGACATACTCGAGCGTTGCCTGTGCCTTGGCCTCAAAGCCGCATGGGTAGCTCGCAACCTTTTGCCTTACCATTGACTGTTCGGAGCAAGATTCAGTCGTTCGCATTCCACGTTGCACACTAAATTAGCGCCTCGATTATTTTATTCCACCCAACACGCTCCGTACCAGTCGAAGATGTCTTCAGTCCTGCATACTGTTACATTCTACGTGGGCTTGCCTCGAGATACGTACGACCTGTGCCAAGGATCGTGTGGCTGTCAGGCCACTTCCACAGGGGAAATTATTACCAGCTCTAATGATTGGTGGTGTTTAGGGTGGTCTTAGTAAGTGAGGCGAATGGGGGCTTTTGATTTGATTCCTGCGCTAACGATGGACATGGGAACTAGCCGTCTCCACGGTCTTTTTTAGATACATGCTTGCAAGCTGCTTTTCCTTCTTTGTAGACCCATTTAATCGCCCCTGGGCTGCAATATCACGTAGATTTTCTTTTCCAATAATGCCCTCAGAGATATGACTAGATGGTCAGCAACGGACTTTCATGAAACCCGCCCATTACGTCACTTGGTCCCTCTTTCCTGTTAACGGATTATGTGGAAGTATGCATACAAACAGAACAAATGGGCGTTCGTGAAAAGCAGGGAAATGTCATCAGAAGCCAGAGACTTTAACAATGAAGGCAACTAGTACCGCAGGTTACGCGCAACCATTCTTCAGCGTTGGGTCTAGCTCCAAGGTCTGATGTCCTACAGCATCATGTGGCTCAAGGAAGACATGATTCGCAGACACGGGCCCTCTCAAAGCAAACTCGACTATTACGGTAATAAGGTACGTCAAAAAGCGAAGATAGCGAGACGAAGGCACGTTTGTTTGCGAAGCTCGACCATTACACCTTAGATCCTTTTGAACTTGATATTTATTAACTAACACACGTTTCCCCAATAATAATCACGCCGTATTTCTCGTGTATGCGCTCCTTGCTGTGGGGCTAAAAATAAATCCACAGTAGAAAGATAGCAATGCTAGCCTTTTCATATGCTACCGCGAAATTGTCAGTACATCGGGGGTGGGACGGATGAAGGATGAAGACACTGCAGTACATAATGATCTTCGAGCTCGTAATCATGCTGGCAATAGAAATTTTGAACTTATTTTTGCCATGGCATGTCACTAGAATTGCCTTGTGGTTTTTGTGCAGTAAAGTCACAACTGAAGACGCCGAATGATATCGGCCGTTCTTCCTAAGCTTTGCCCCTGATGGACACCTCAAAAGATAGGAATAAATTGCTTCATTTTATGTTTGACAGATCGCTTTTTTTGGGCGCAGCGACAACTTTCTTACCGTAGAGACGGGTGCGGCTGTCTCCAGTGTAGCCGCTATAGCGTACAGTCTTCATTAAGGTGAACGATCCGAGGGCTTCAGAGGACGTCATTCGGAGTGTACTGTATTAGTTCCGGAGCAATGGTAATTAAGTGGTCTGCGTTATAATTGTAGCACGGACAGCTGATGTGAAGAAATATATCCTGGAAAAGCCCGACTACAGACAACTGCTCGTATCCTCTTCGGCCAATTTACCTGATACCTTAGCATGTTTTGAGGTTAGGCAATACACTTTTTGAGCAGATCTCGAATCTTTGGTCTCTGTAACATGAATAATGGAATACACATAATCATATCGACCTTTTGAATACATTTATCTGGCAAAGAATATTTCCTATCCATCCATTCGCCTCCGAAAAATCTCGTCTCAGCACAGTTCTCAGTCCAGGGACTTGATGACAGAGTGCAGTAACCAAACTCTTTCCGCTTCTGTGTCTAGCATAGCATTGCACTTCACATATAGTCGTCCAATTATCAACTCTGACCTCTTGACACGTTTGCTGGACTGCTAAAAGCAGATGTATAATACCGTGATTTAATAAGTGACGATGCTGGAGTCGGCTCGGTGAATTATGAAGGTAGCTGAGAGAATTGAGGCCGCTGTTCTGGAGACGAATGTAATTCTTAAACGAGCTTCTCATCTCATATAAGTAGGAAGAGAAGATATGCTCACGTAGGGTATCATTCTAGCGACCGATCCCACGGCTTCTAAGTCGGGATTCAATCTTGAGATAACCCGTGTTAGGACAAGGAAATAAATGAGTTAAGATGAAAAGACTAAGGTCTTCATTCTCGAACTGTTGATATGGTCTTATGGTTCGTCACTATAATGCGTAAAATTCCAAAATCGATGCCATTGATGTGAGTTAGTAGAGTGATAATAGGTTGAAGTACGCCCGGAGGCATTAGGGTTTAAGAAGTCGACTTAGGGGCTATTGTGATGTCACTCATAGCTATCCCTCCATTAGTTCATATATCTGAATTGCTCCATATGAGCGCCGATCAGGCTCCGTCGGTGAGGAACATGTTGCATTGGGAACAACACAGCCCTACGCACAATGTCGAATCGAGTAGGATGGAGTTCGATAATTGGTGGACTAGGGTGTGTGGGTATAAGAAGTGTGATTCCTTTTGAACAATACATGATGAAGAATCCTCTACATGATCTGACTGGCTTGCTCAATTAGACAGGAAACAGCTCCCAAATACCCAACGAACCCCATTGGATCAAATCTTTCATAGTTCATCTTATAAGCTCTAGCTACATTGAAATAATAGGTTCAATCCGATGATGTACAAATTGGATGTTTGTC
This sequence comes from Penicillium pulvis, assembly GCF_028828015.1. Taxonomy (NCBI): domain Eukaryota; kingdom Fungi; phylum Ascomycota; class Eurotiomycetes; order Eurotiales; family Aspergillaceae; genus Penicillium; species Penicillium pulvis. The sequence goes on from NW_026643072.1 coordinate 3,516,133, forward strand.
TATGATAGAGGGTACTGATGCTAGCCTGACCAGCGTAGCCATACAGTTCGTAAGATCTCGAGTCAATCTCTCGATCATGTCATGTCAACATGGTCCACTCATGTTTTGTACTTTAAAACCGTTGACAGGCGTTTCCCGCATTTTGATCGGCTTGGCACTCCGTCGATCTCCATCACTTGTGTTGCTGCACTGAAGGACCACTTCTCTTAGAGCGAAACGGCGCTCCAGTATCTGATCTTCCAGTCGTCGAAGTTCAATGAGAAGTCAGGTGGGCCCGACCCAACCCAACCCATCGGGCCCAACCCATTTACCGAAGCCTAGCTACTCCCGCACTTTTCTCGGGCCATGCGCAGTAAATAGATCAGACTACTCAGTGCGTGCCTAGTAAGTGCTCATTGCATGAATCGGGCTACTCAGTGCGTGCCTAGTAAGTGCTCAGTGCATGAATCGGGCTACTCAGTGAGTGCTCAGTAAGGGGATAGGGCTACTCAGGGGATGCTCAGTTTTACTCAGTGAGCAAAAAGCGGCAAGTGGTGAGCACTAAAAGGGAAAGGGAAAACAAAAATTGGCAGGCGTTATCCTGTTTATGTGTAAGATTGTGCTAGTCTACTTCCGAGCCCGAAGCCGGCCCAATGAGGAAGTGCGCTGAGCCCGAACCCGAACCCCGAGCCTAGTCAGCACCTCATGTACACCGTGGCATCTACTGGCTATTCAAATCAACACATGATTGCGAGTACATCTTAGAGTGAGCCCGTGCATTCTCCATGTATGCAACGCTATGGTTGTGCAAAAGCGAGGAAGATTGAGCTGGGCTAGATTAGAGAGAAACGCGTCGTGCTACAAGCTCTGTTAACCATGGCAATTTGCGCCGGCGAGAGGCGACATATCACTTAAGGAGAGCCAATTAGAAGATATAGAGAAAACGGAAAAAAGGACAAAAAGGAAAATCATATTAATTCATGCTTGATACGTCCGACAACCCTCGTGGCCCAATCTCGCGTCGCTTCTTCAGGACGTGGTCTTCCTCGCCGTTCTTTATGGCTTGTATCATTTCCTCTGCATCAAAATCGGTACCGATGGGGTTCTCGGCAAAGTATTGGCTCATCATGAAGGCATTTGCGTCCTCTATCGTGTCGAAATTATCCACCTGCGTCTCGAGCATGTTGCCATCCGGGTCCTTGTAATAGATGCTAGTGGTAGGGCCGTGATTGACGCACCAGACCGGCTCAATGTTACGAGCTTTTCGGTGGCGATAGGATGCAAGCAGGTCGGACAGGCTGTTGAAGGTGAAGGCAATGTGCTCCAGGCCGCAGCTCGTTTGCACTTTGGGCTCCGTGGTGGGTATCCCGATGATAGCCACACGGTGATGTTCGTCGTCATACGTAATGAACGAAATCACGTCATTCCCATAGGCAACGGTGCCGCCAAGGAAGGTAGTGTAGAAATTCACCATGCGCTCGAGGTTGGCAGTGCGTAGCACAACATGTGCCAGTTTAGCTGGGCTCAGCACCTTGGTACTGGGCGAGTCAAAGTCCACGGCAACTGATGGGGACATCTTTGAATCGTTGAGTAGATAGTATGTTTCTCAGGGGTTTCAATAAGTGTAATGAATTCCCTTCAGATCTGAAGTTCCCGAGCTCGTTCGCAACGGTCGCTTAATATATTTTTATGCACGTTTCATCAAGAACCTTAGCTGCAGCTTACAAGGCAAGGCCGGTGGCAACGCGAAGCCGACAACCGACCCCGCAATTCAAAATTCCGGTCTTCCCGGTTAACTGGCTACGGAAATCAACGTGATTGAATGCTGACCGATGGCTCATAGCTTGAATTACCCTTGGCAGGGTATATCAAAGCTCTTTCCCGTGACCAGCCCCTACTTCATTTCTCGAGGCATGGCTATTATCTGAATTTGTTTATTGCTTTCACACAAGGAAAAACAGGCTTTCATTTCCCCTGGAAAATGGCAAGCAGTTCAAGTATAAGTTATGTTACGGAGGGCACGAAATGGATGTCCGATCAGATCACTGGTAATACCAAAGAGCTTGTCGCAAGGTTCTACGAACTCGCAGACTCTAAGCAGTCAGATGCGGGCCAGCTCATGGCAACCGAAGTTTTCTCCGAAGACGCTGCACTATCAACACCCGGAGGGACTTTCAAAGGGTTTACAGGTATTGAAGCATTTCATTATCACTTTCCCAATTCATTATACGTGGCTTACCATGACCGTAGAAATATCCAAGTGCCGAGATCATGCTTGGGATACTGTGACCTTAAGAAGACACACACTGTCCAAGGTCTTTGCAGGCCACGGAGACGAGGAAGAGCTAGCGCTCTTTGGGACTGTGCGAATGACTTTTGTCAAGGGAGAGAGCCAAGACTCTGAATTTGTGGCCCACGTGAAGCTCGGATCTGAATCATCTACATCCCAACCTCGCATCAGTAGCATGGAGGTATGCGCGGTTAGTTTACCTTGCTGAGGCTTGCCTTGATAGGTCCAGAATTAAAGGTCCAAATGTGAACTAATGCTTATTATTTTAAACACAGATTACGTCTCCTAGTTCTGCGTAGCCTGTCAATTGTCGGATTACCAAGTAGCGTTCGCTAGCGAGGTGGCTCAACTGTATCTAGATCGCGCAATAATGAACACTTTCATGATTCCTCTCAGTCATTCACACCCATATGATAGTATCAGAAGATAGCCCAGTTATATGTTCTATAGCTTACTTGGTCGGCTTCCCAATTCCTCCACCTGCACAAACTGATGAAAATACTCGAGACTCCGAGGGTTCAGAAGCGTGCCGCTTAATTGAACTGGTTGGCCGGACACTATCTGCTTGACGGGTAGCTCAACTTTTTTGTGGTTTACTGTGATCTGTATATAGTGTAAGCGAGACCGAATTCCCATATAGAATTTTTCGCGCCCAGGGATACGGGAAGCTGAAGAGCTTGGGGAAGGTGGAATTCCAAGACAGTACTTACTGGTAATTCGGGCATCTCAAAGATGTACTTCGGTACATGTCTTTTGCTGAGCTCCTTTGCTATGGCCGCTTTAATGTCTCTCACGAGATTCTTGTCAAGAGTCTGACCGTTGCGCATGAGCACAAAGAGCATGACACTCTCATCCAGATCAATACTTCTTCTTTGTCCAACGCATAGGCTATCGGTGATGCGGTCTGAGAAATGTGCATCGACCACCGCATAGATTTCTGAGCTCCCGAATCGTACGCCAGATGGATTGAGAACACCATCCGCTCGGCCCATGAAGTGGATACTGCGAGTTTTTGGATGGATGATGCAAAAGTCTCCATGCGTCCAAACGTGGTCGAAGCGTGCAAAGTACGATGAGTGATATCGGGATCCAGGAGGCGCAGCAGGGGCTGGGCTGGAGCCGGCTGAGTCTCCCCAGAAAAAGCACGGCATGTTAACGAATGCAGCTGTGGCAACCAGTTCTCCAGGCTTTCCGAGGGCTACAGGTGACCCTACGCTACCGGAAGAGCTGGCGTCATAGATAGCAATCGGCACCCCGAGTGACGGACCTTGAGTACCGCCTACGAAGACGGGACTAAGCGGATTGCCGGTCCCGAAGCATCCTGCCTATATACCTTTGTCAGATCAATAGGAATACCAGGATGAGGGAATGATATACGCACAATATCAGTACCTCCTGACATGTTGATCAGCTGTACGTGTGGAGGAAAGGCAACATCATAGACCCATTCAAACAAATGGTCTGCTAGTGGCATCCCCGTACTAGTAACAACCTGTAGACTGTCCAGCTTGACAATGTCTCGCGGGTTGACGTGGCTCATGGCTAGCTCGCTCAGCCAGCGTGGACTGGTTCCGAACTTCGTAACATGCTGCTCGCCGAGTATCTCAACAAGCACCTTCCAATCTGGCAACATTGGTGATCCATCGTACAAGACCAGACGGGCGCCCATGAGCAGCCCAGCCACTTGAAGCACGTACATTATCCAGCTGGTTGTGGTGAATTGCAAAGCAATAGTATCGGCGGATGTACGGTGGTGCAACCGCTCCTCCTTGGTAACGTTTAGAATCACGCCTCCGACGGTGTGGACAATTGCCTTTGGAATCCCTGTTGTCCCCGAGGAGTAGCATATCAAAAAGGGTGCGTGGAACGGTATGCGGGCAAATGGGGGCGCTTTTGGTCCATTGGCAGCAGCCGATGAGCCTAAGAATGACGACCATGTCTCGGATTTAGCAATGCTGGACACGTCCAATGGCTGATCAAACCGGGGAATAGCAATTAGTTTTGAGAAGTTCGAGCATCTTTTCAGACCATTGATAGTGCCAGTCATCTTTTCTCGAAGATCCCAGGTCCGGCCGTTGTATACAGCTGCGTCGTCGAAGAAGACAAACTATGATTCGTAGGGTTAGCCGTCTCCGCAGTGTACAGTTGCAAAAGGGCAACACAAAAGGAAACTTGCCTTGGGGTTGATTTGGACAGCCCTTTGCAAAATTCCGCTAACACCCATATCGGTAGACGCGCTTGTGAAAATTGCACCAAGCCACGTTGTAGCCAAGAACACAAGCAAAGTGCTGTACGAATTGGCGCCGATAGCGACAACACGGTCTCCCTCCTGCACCCCACGCCCAGCGAGTGCCGAGGCCAACCGAGATGTATCATGACGCAGCTCACTCCATGATACGTTGCGTTTCTCTGTATTACCCTCGCGTATCGCTGTGATGGCAATCTTGTCATCCTCCTTACCACAAATTCCGTTATGGTCTTTTGCATCAGATGCACCGCGAGAGTAGAGTATGTTCTCAGCCCAGTTCAAGCGCACGCCCGAGAACCAACGAGGAACGCTATCTATCGGCGCGGCTTCATCAACCACGATGGAGTAACAGCCTTCGTGGATAATATTGGCCCATTCAAACAGCTGGGCGTAGAAAGCGGATCTATTGTGAATGGAATACTCGTAGAGCCCGGTGAAAGTCTGCAGCCAGGATAATGCGATTAGAGTAGACTCTAAATCAGGCAGCCTCCTGCCGGAAGCCGGATTGTAACTTTACCTCTAGTTTGGTGCCTTGTGTTGCATTTATCATCTGCATGAACTTGTACATCTCTGTGCTTTGGATATTTTTATGCTCCCAGAGCTTGCGGGGCATCGCATGTTCAACCATCTTTTGGTTACTTGGTAGGACTAGGACTGAATGAACGCCTGTAAACGCGTTTTGATACTAATGTAGAAGCCCTCCTGCTCCTTCAATTATATGCGGCTTTCCCTTGTCGGTGGTGGGGCGGCTTGAAGCCGAGACCGGCCGGGATCTTTCTTGGTTGGGAGCCCGGCATCATGGACTGCCTACTGTAGTCTGACCCCAGGAATCAAACTCTATGAGACGCAAAAGCTAAAGTGCCACTACTTCATACTTGAACTTGAGGTCCCCTATTCATGAAAATATGTCGTTGCCACTTCTACAGTATATGCTAAAGAGCTTCCCAGACAAATCAAGAGGGCCATCGCTTTGTTAAGTCCGCCTGAAGCGACTGTCTCCGAATCTGGCAATTTCCATTCAAGTATTTAGAAATTGGAAGGCGATGGATCTTATGAAGCAGCTTTCCATTTTAAAGTACGGTCTAAATTAGTCCAAGTCTAGCCCTAGGCTCTCAGGCATCTCCAGCTGCCGCTGGACTTGCTGCGCACATCTAGCTACCGTCGCACCATCAATAACTCGGTGGTCAGCGCTCCAACTCAAGATTGCTCGCTTCTTCTTAACGAGCTTCTCAATCCCATCACTATCTTTCTCAAATACAGGCTCGCTTTCGACCTTGCCTATAGCCATAATGGCAACCATAGGGGGTAAAATGACTGGTGCCACCACCTGGCCGCCAATGCTGCCAATATTGCTGACTACAATGGTGCCATCTATCATGTCATTTGGACTTAGCTTTCCATCTCTCGCCAGCTGCCCGAGACGGGAAATCTCTGCAGCTAGTGAAAGCAAAGAGTGGCGCTTCACGTCTCGTACTACGGGCACTAGGAGTCCTTTGGGGCTGTCCACCGCCATCCCAAAGTTATGCTGGCCTCTCATGATGAGCTCAGGGTTTTGACCATCGCCAGACGCGCTTGCATCCAAGATTGCGTTCAATATGGGGACCTCGGTGATTGCGTCTGAAACGGCCTTCATAATAAATGGAAGCGGCGTGAGCTTCAATGCATTGCCGTTGTGGTGTCGTAATGCCAATGAGGGGTTCGACTTGAAGCGCTCACATAGGTCCATTATGGCTGTCAGGTCGACTTTGTGTGTGTAGAGAAAGTGCGGAATAGCCAGAGATCTCGTCATTGTTTTGAACATACTCATTTGTATAGGTGTCATTGTTACTCGACGGTCATTGTAGTCAGCGCCGTTCACGGTGGAGGGTTGGATCTTTGCCTGCTGCTTGTGAAAGGATTCGTTGGCATCAGACTTGATATATCGCATAATATCTTCTTTTAGGATGGTTCCTTCCTTGCCGGTACCCTTGACATGTTTGATGTCAATGTTTTTCTCCTTGAGTAGTCGCCTCAACGCTGGGGTAATCGGCGTCGGGTTACTGGTGCTGTTTGGCGATGCTTGCTGGTCTGTTTCATCCAGTATGCGAGTTGGCATGGAGCTTTCTGAGAGCGATTCCTGCTCCACGGGCAGCTGTGATCCCGAGGTTAGCTCCTGGGTCTTCTTGTCGTTTCCTTCACCCAAGCTTGTGTCTGACAAATGAGCTCCGTCATGACTGTCGCTGGAGACATCGATATCGAGAAGTGCCTGCAATTAATCAGCCCCTGTCGCGTATCTTCATCCCCTGGTTTGCTAATTTGCTGAAGCTTACACTCCCAACTTTGGCCAGGTCACCAACTTCGTAATGTATTTTCTCAATGATACCTTCGAATCTCGAGGTAATCTTTAAAGCGGTCAGACAGAACACATCAGAACGTTGCTGCCGGCGCACTCAAACTTACTTCAACTGCGGCTTTGTCGGACTGCACTTCGCAAATGAGATCAAATTGTTCCACCCTATCTCCAGGCTTCACAGCCCAAGACATGACCTGACATTCCGTAATTCCTGCAGTATCAAGCCCGCCTGGGGTTAGGGTGGATACGCATTGAGAGCAGAGAGTCAAGATGGATGCTAACCTTCACCAATGTCCGCAAGCAAGTATGGCTTCGAGATGCGTAATGCTGGTGTGCTTCCTAGCCAACGATAGTTGGGTATTTGGCTCCTTGTCCTCACGCCCGTGGATCTGACTGTCTTGCAGGCGGTTGCGATGGTCCTTACCATCAACACTGGGGTTCGGTGCCAGGGGTGCATCATGGCTGTGGTGGCTTTGAATGATTACAGTGAGCAGAATGAAATGTCATTGAAGGCAATAGTTCTCGTTGTAATTTCCCAACATTCCATCTTCGATTTGCAAGTAAGAAAGGTCGCCGCCGGCCTCATGGCTAGACCGTGCCCGAAAGCCGGCCCGGGTCGGGCTACGGGCATCTCTCGGCTTCGCTCATGGCGTCTGACCAGCATTTCAACACCAACGCTATTATTCTGCAGCTTGCCTCGGTATTCGTACGCTTCCGAATCGGGTGCCAGGGCTTCAGAGTGATTCGTACGTCAGGATCTTTAGAACCTATTAGGGTCTATCACGCTGTGCGCTTGGTTGACATAGGCTTTTCCCAATCTTGTCCTCTCACGCAGTCGGCTAACACCATGGGACCTTTTACGTCAGGTATCAGAGCCTTTTCTCTTGTTTCTCGTTACTCGCGTCTTGGTCGCCATAACGGTCATCGATGGACTTCGACTTCAGTCCCGGCCGCTACTGATTATGTGTTGTATGTTCTCACTCTGCCTCCAAAGCGACTGACCAAGTACCAGGAGATTAGACTGACATAGGCTGAGGACAGCCCTCGTTTCCCTGGTGCTGTCGACAGCCCGTTCAGCTCCAAGATGGAGTGGGTTATTCCCGCCGAGCACGCGCGAATTCCGACCTTTCGCATATTGAATATGGAAAACAAGATTGAGAATCCAGCGCTCCTTACCTCAAACGTATCCAAGGATGAGATAATACAATGGTACAAAAACATGGTGACTAGTATGTTCGGCTGCTGTCTTGCTTCTCGCGTGACTGGGCTGATGTAGGAATCTTCTTTCGCGAAGTCAATATCATGGACAGCATCATGTTCGATGCCCAGAGACACGGTCGCGTTAGCTTCTACATGGTATGCTTTCCCTTCAAATACTCAGTATACTCATATACTCCTAGACCTGAGCAATTTATGCACTCATTGAGGAACTGTTTTTCACCATTATTAGGTCTCCCATGGTGAAGAAGGTCTCATAATCGGATCAGCCGCCGCACTGGGACCAAGAGACGTTATTACGTGCCAATACCGAGAGCATGGCATTTTCTTACAACGCGGGTTTGTTCTCAAAGATTTTATGAGCCAGTTGACCGCAAATTGCAATGATCCTGGAAAGGGACGGAATATGCCGAACCACTACACTGGCAGGTCGAAAGTCGGAGCGGTATGTGTGTTGCTTGCCACCATTCGAGCTAGACGCTGACTTTTCAGCATTCTGTGGCGTCAACACTTGGCACTCAAATACCCCATGCTGTTGGTGCAGGATATGCTCTAAAACTCCAGGACCAACGAAGCCCAGATACAGCTCCCAGGGTCGCTGTGGCATATTTTGGTGAAGGTGCTGCTAGTGAGGGCGATTTTCATGGTGCTCTCAACATGGCTGCCACAATGAGTAGCCCTGTCATCTTCATCTGCCGTAACAACGGCTTCGCCATCTCCACTCCAGCCTCGGAGCAGTACAAAGGCGATGGCATCGCAAGTCGAGGAGCCGGGTACGGGATAGAGACGCTCCGTGTCGATGGGACGGATATCTTCGCGGTCTACGAGGCCACGAAAGTCGCAAGGCAAAAAGCTCTCGAGCATGGTGGTCGTCCTATTCTGCTCGAGTTGATGAGTTACCGCATTTCCCATCACAGCACTAGCGATGACAGTTCGTCATACCGTAGCCATGAAGAGGTTGCTTCTTGGAAAGACTCACCGCACCGTAATTCGATCATGCGGTTACGCCAGTGGTTGGAACACGAAGACCTATGGAGTGAAGACATGGATAAACTTTTCAGAGCGCAGGTCCGCAAGGACGTTGTTCAAGGATTAGGTTCGGCCGAGAAGGAGAAGAAACCAAGTCTGGCCTCTATCTTTACGGATGTTTATGCCGAATTAACGGAGGAGTCTGATGCCCAGAGACGGGAGCTGAAGCGCCTTATCGAAAAATACCCGGCCGAGTATGATATCGACAATCATGTAGGCGGTATCGAGGGACTATAGTTGCCGGATGAATGAGAGTCTTTTTTAGCATATCGGACTTCATACGTTCCTTAATATCGTGCCTTGCTCGCCATGCAGGGGGTTAATGAGCTTTTGTCATTCCACATCAAGCATAGAGATAACATCAATCGTATTCCCGTTGCGAATGTTACATCTTTTGTCTGTATAGAGTCTCTTATCAACTCTTGCAGGCAAGCTGTAAAGGAAATTAGCTTGTGTCCTTTTGCGCAGTACGGTCACTGAATTAAAAGATTTTATGAGTTGGACGTATATAGTTTGCCCGGGTGTACTCTATGAACATGTAGTTGGCTTTGGTATACGGACTCTCCCAAGCTTTTGCTATGTATATATTCTTCTAAGGGACATCCTATCTACTTGCTTATCTTCGAAATCACTCATCTTCGAGACTCCGAAGAATGTTATCGTACACTCCTGTGATTATAGATTAGCAAGATAGATCCGAGTTTGGGTATGGAGAGGAAGTGGCATACTCGTTACGTCAGGGAAAATGTACTTTTCATACGATAGGCCCGTGTGAGTTGTCCACCCGCCAAGTCTCCTGACAGGGCTTTTAAGGTGGAACAACAGATTTTCTTGTATCGTAGCTGCGATCTCAGAGCCGACTCCATAGTTAACCATACTTTCGTGGACAATTATGGCGCGTCCTGTCTTCCGAACACTGGCTAGCACAGTCTCCCTATCCCACGGGTATATGGAGCGAAGGTCAATTAGCTCGATGCTAACGTCCGTTCTGTCTTTCTTGACTGCTTCTATAGCCTGCTGGCAAGTGTATAGTGGACGCCCGTAGGATATTATTGTCAGGTCACTGCCAGGTTGGAGAACCTCCGCTTTGCCCAACGGCAACGTATATGTCTCGTCAGGTACCTCCTCAGTCGCTGCGCGGTACAAGATCTTCGGCTCCATGAATATGACGGGATCTTTTGAGTGTAGAATAGCAGATAAAAGAAGCCCTTTAGCTTGCGTGGGAGATCTGGGCATGACTATCCGAAATCCAGGTACATGGCTGAAAAGCGATTCAGGCGACTGTGTATGATAGCTGAGTTTCTTTCAGTCAGCCGCGTCACGCAAGAAGCTTTCTGGTCAAGAAGTGTGGAAATCATCTTGCAGGTACTTACAGCGCACCGTGTCCGACACCCCCACAAGGCATGCGAATGACAAGACCGCCAAGATTAGCACCGCTCGTTCCTTCTCGATATCGGAACTTGGACGCTTCGTTCACAATCTGGTCAAAAGCAGGGAAAACATAGTCCGCGAATTGGATTTCAACTACAGGCTTCATGCCTTCCGCAGCAGCTCCGATAGCAACGCCGACCATTCCCTGCTCTGTGATTGGCGAATTGAAGACCCTGTCTTTTCCAAATTCCTTTTGCAGGCCGGAAGTGCATCTAAAGACACCACCAAATGCTACATCCTGTCCATAACAGAGCACACGGTCTGAAGATGCCAAAGCCGTGTGCAGCGCAGAGTTGATCGACTGGAAGAGATTGAGTCTTGTTGAAAGCCCTGCTGTAGGCAAACCTGGAGTTTGCGCGAAAGTGTCTCTCTTGTGGTGCAGTAGCGGAGAGGTGCTAAAATCTGTAGGGAGGTTCAGACGCCGTGCTGGCTGGCCGTTAGAGAGGGTCGCGAATGTAGACGAGTGGTGTGGACGAACAGCCGTGATCAAATTACGCGAATGCTTATTCCAGGCCATTATGTTAGAGAATTTGAACCAAGGAAACCAAACATGCAATGATCTAGTGATAAACATGGCCAAACCATCTATACTAAGATATAAGTACAGTCAAATTTGGCCGATTACTTAGAACCGCGAATAACCGCAGCGAGACCTGGCAACGGTGGGCTTTTTGCGCGGAAGATTTGCGGCCGGTGGCTCTGATCCTACAGTATTTTGGCAATCAGAGTATTCGGGGAGGCTGGTCGTGCAACATCAAGCCTGGGCCAATCTGTTCGCAGCCCGAGGCCGCGCAATCACATCCGTGGCTGCGGCCGGGGTCGGCTTGGAGACTCGGGCTCCAGATAAGGGCCCCTGCCAGAAAGCGGCGGACCCGCGTTTTGAGCTAGCATAGCCGTGAATGGTCACCAATACCCCAGTTTTCCAATCTGTCCTAGTTGCTTGGTGGGCTTACAGGGGTTAAGGTTCTACCCCGCAGTAACGCTCCTCATCTCATGATGCTGAGATGCCTGTCAATGAACGTAGAGGATCTGTACATACAGTAGGGGAGAGTAGACTTTTTGAGCTACACATGTCAACTGGAACGACTTATAAGTCCGACCGTGCTTGCTTTGTGAAATCCTTCAACGAAGGTTTTTCACTTGAGATTTTACCTGAGACGACTGGCTTACCATCAAGTTGCTTCAAGAACGACGATTCGAAACAGCAACATGACTAGCCTTTCATTCGCTTTGCTTCCTTTGTTAGCGGGGGTTGTCTTGCTACTCCTTAAGCTAGTCAAGGTTGGCTCTAGGCCTGCCGGATACCCACCTGGGCCTCCAACGCTGCCTCTGCTGGGTAACTTGCATCTTGTGCGTACCTTATTGACTTCGAACTCAGAGAGATTTCGATCCTGATAGATTCACATAGATGCCAGTCTCTAAGCCGCACCTTCAATTGCAAAAGTGGGCCAAGGAATACGGGTAGCTTTGCCTCTCTTTTCGGACAGAAACATTTCTCACTATACTGGCAGGCCAATCTATTCGCTAGTTTTGGGCACCAAGACAATGGTCGTGTTGTCCTCCGACACTGTTGTCAAGGAGGTGCTGGACAAGAGGAGCGGAAACTACTCAGACCGGCCAGACATGTTTATCGGACAGAGGATTGCCAGTGGAAACCTCCGACTGGTCGTCATGGTTAGCTAGCCACTGATCCAGAATCGAACATGCATGGGTTATTCTGACCTGAACAGAGATACGGCGACAACTGGCGTATGATTCACCGCATGATTCACAATTTTCTCAACATCAAGGCTGCCATCACCTATGTACCTTACCAAGAGCTAGAGAACAAATTCCTCCTGGAAGGTCTTTTGGATACCCCGGACGACCTACTCCGCCACGTCCGGAGATTCACATACTCTCTCTCCACCCAAATGATATATGGTTATCGCTGCGTCAATAACAAGGACCCGAATCTCATGCAGCTCTTTGAGGTAAGATAGCCCTGAGGCTATTGGCTAGACGTTGTAACTTTCGTGGGCCTGCCACTAATTCTTCCCAGAGTTTTGAAAAATGGGGTGAGCTATCAGGGAGTTCCAGCGCTCAAGTGGCGGATCTCTATCCAATTTTGCAGAAGCTGCCGGATTTCTTGGCCCCAAACGTTAGTTACGCTAAAAGCTTATTCGCGGTCGAAAGAAAGAATTATGTCCACCACTGGATGAAGTCAAAACAAGCGTTGGATAGCGGCAAAGGCTTGGTACGTTCTTGCTCGTGATACTCATGGAATGAATATACCACGGGGTAAGGCTGACTGTAATACCAGCCTTGTTTCTGCAATGACGTTTACAGAGCTCAATCAAAGGAAGGCTTTGATGACGATGCGGCAGGCTACATCAGTGGCTCACTACTGGAGGCAGGATCGGATACTACATCGTCCACTTTGTATGGTTTCATTCAGGCCATCCTCGTTTGGCCTGAGGTGCAACGCAAGGCTCAGGAAGAAATCGATCGCGTGGTCGGTCCTGATCGTCTTCCAACAATGGAAGATTATGAAAACCTACCGTACATCCGCTGCTGTATCAAGGAAAGCCTACGATGGATGCCTACGGTTATTCTTGGCGTGCCGCATGCTGCATTGAAGGATGACAATTATATGGGCTATACGATTCCCCAGGGCGCTACAGTAGTGAACAATGTCTGGTACGTATTCCTCATGCCGAGAAATTTGAAATCGACTATATGCATCCAAGAGATTTGGGATTAACAAAAATTGCAAAGGGCTATTCACATGGATCCTAACCGGTCTGACGAACCACGAGTTTTCAAGCCAGAACGGTTCACGGGCGATAATACTACCCTCTTTCAATCTGCGATGGGTGATACGAAGAAACGTGACAACTTTGTTTTTGGAGCTGGCCGCCGCATGTGCCAGGGTATTCATATTGCCGAAAGATCTCTCTTTTTGGGTATTTCGCGCCTCATTTGGGCATTCAATTTTTCCCCGGCCAAAGATGAGCAGGGTCAGCTCTTTAACTACGATGTGGAAGACCTTGTCGGGGGTATCACGGTGCAGCCAAATGAGTACCCGGTCCACATCGAGCCTCGATCTGCGGGTAAGGTAAAAATTATCAGATCGAGCGTAGAGGATTGCAAGAAGCTTCTGGATCCACAAACCCTTCAGTGGAAGAGTGTGCCTGAGGGTATGGCGTTCAGCACTTGGATGCCAGAACACATTGCGGCTTAAAGACTCTAATCCCCTGGTATCTCTGTTCTGATCATTACCATGACTGTGCGGGAATTATTTAATTTGTTATCTTTGGCCACGCAGCTTCATAGGCTAGTATGGATACGTCAAGTAGGCTACATGCGAGCTTAGTAGTAATTATGTCATATTCAGGCTGTGTCTAATCTTCTAATATTGAGGCCCTACATGAATATCTTGACTTAAAAAGTAATATAAGCATACAGTCTTTATATCGTTCCCTTCTTCTGACTTCACGCACCAATCTCCCCATTCAGACTTAGACATATCACAGAGATATCTACCCTGCATGTACCTAACATTGGAACTGAACGACAGCCCATGGCCTCTTCTCTAACAATAGTCAGGCAGTGGTTTAGCAGAGCAGACCTGGGCGAAATGGGAAGGAATCTGGAACTGGTTGCATAGCGGTGCTATTGCAGCGTCGATTTGACACCTGGGCAGATCCTCATATAATATATGCAGATTTTATGGGCTAGATGATTGACCGCACCTTCGTAAACATCAGAAAGACCCACGAAAGTACTGGAACTGTAGAACAAACAGACTTGGAGGCACGAATTGAACAAATAAATGCATCAAATCCAGTGCAAAGGAGTTAGGAGGCGAGCGCAGGCAATAAGCAAACTTGATTAGGACCGAAAAACCACCGATTCAGATCTCTAAAGTCTAACTAGCTCTATGACGCACAAATGCAAAAGCTAAGTATACCAAGTAGACTTTCCAAGGCGAATGGCAAACAAACATATTTTCAATCGCAAAAACAAACACAGTAGACCCGAAAAGGTGTAACAGTGGGAAACAATAAATCAAAAATTCAAAAGTCAAAAAGTCAAAAATCAAAAATCAATAGTTGAGCAGGGCAGAAGCACCAGGCTCGCTCGAGATGTAGATCACCTCGTGGTTGTCAGAGAAACCATTGAAACGAGTGGCACTGCACTTGGTGTAAGCACCCATCTCTTCGAAGTAGAGCCAGTCACCGGTATTGAGGAGACCAGGCAGATCAATCCGCTCACTGATCACATCAATACCATCGCAGGTGGGGCCCCAGATCGAGTACGAGATGTTTTCCGAAGTCGCAGAATTCGGAGTGCCCTGCTCGGGGTTGGCCGCAGACGAAAGGATCTGGGCAACGGGGTGCTGATGGTCGAAAATAATATTCGAGAAGTTGCCATAGACACCGTCGTTGAGGTAGATCATGTACGCATCGCGGGAGGGATCCATCGGGTCCGGAACGTCACGTCGAGCAATAATGTTGGCTGCCAGGGTAAAGGCATTGGCGACGTAGTAGCGACCAGGCTCAGCGATGATGCGGACATTGGGCGGGAAGTAGGTCTCCAAAGCGTCGCCCAGGATGGCCGAGAATTTCTCGAAAGTATCCTGGCAGAAACCACCACCAACGTCGAGGGTGTGAAGCTCATGTCCAATCTCCTCGGCCTGATCGAAGACCAGGCGGGCATCCTGGACCGCCTTAAGGAAAGCACGGGGGTCCTCGGCGCCCGAGCCGACGTGGAAGCTGACACCAACGACCTTCAGTTCGAGCTGGTGGGCAAGCTGGAGCAGCTGTTGGGCCACATCCAGGGAAGCACCGAACTTCATGCTCAATCGGCACAGGCTGGTTGAGTCGTCGGTCAGGATACGGAGGTAGAGTTCAGCCTCCGGGAAATGGGTCTTGATCTTGTACAGCTCGTCGGCATTATCAAAAGTCATTTGCTTGACACCCACCTCCTTGGCGTAGCGGAGGTAGGATTTGGTCTTGCACGGCTGGGCGTAAATGATTCGGCTGGGATCGATGCCCGTCTGAAGGGCAAGATCGATCTCGGACTTGGAAGCACAGTCAAATCCGTTGCCAAGCTGGGCCATGAGACGAAGGACCTCAGGGTCTGGGTTGCACTTGACAGCTGCAGGGGCCAGTTAGTCAGGTCCGAGGGAGTAGCTCACTGCGAAGCAGACGCGAAACGCTTACCATAGAAAGGCTTAACACGGCCCAAGTTCATCTTCCACTGCATATGCTGGCGATACACCTCGCCCATATCAGCGACATAAAAAGCATCCTCCTCTCCCGCTCCACAGCGGTCCACATCCACCTCAGCGGCACGCTTCTTCAATATGTCAAGGACCAGGTCCTTGGCAGCCAACCGAGATTGCAACAATTCCTCCCCATGGTTGCTGGTCACACCAAGATCACGACAGATGTGGTTCTTCATGGTGCATACCTCAACAGGGGTAATACACGCAGTCGGTGCCATATCCGTACAGCTGCGACTCAGCACGGAAACGGATTCAAAAGATTGGTATAATAAAAGAAAGTAGACGTTTTACGCGACTGCGCGTTAGGGAGGGCGAAAAGTTTCGCAACCGAAGTTGACTGGACCAAGCCTCCTAGACCCTTCCTCCTTAAGAGGAAGAACCTTCAGAGAAGTCCTATGCGGCAGCTCAAGGTTTGAGGGATGATCGTGGGGCGTCAACGGGGTGAAAAAAGGCGCACCCGACGGAAGCTCAGCGAGAAGCAGGAGGTGGAATGTTGTTAAGAGTGTCCCGGAGACGTCGAGTGGATACAATTTGGCTGAGAAGCACAAATGAGGCTGGAGCCGTGATGCCGGTGATGCCTTAGTCGAACCTAAGGCAGTAAAAAAAAAAGCTAGAAAATGGACACGATGTGTGACGCTACCATAAGTTAGTCAACCTGAGGGTAGACGAAAATAAAATATGAGAGAAAAAAATGGACGGCTGAGGTTCGGGGGAAGTTCAGATTTTTCAGCTTTCACCAAGGCGGTGTTTAGGGCATGAAGGACACAGACACAAAGGGTATAGTGGTAATTAAATCACGCACTGTGACACACCAATAGCCATCGAGTCGAGGTACATTAAACCAAGCAAAAAAAAAAGTACTCACCTAGATGATCCCAAACACGAGGGGAAAGAAAAGGAAAGTCCACTTGCTCTGGGGGAAAAACTATGGAACTGCTTACGGCATCCAGGCCCAGGGTTCAAACCGTTCCCGCAAAGAGAGTCCACACACACAAAAACTGGGATCTTCCCCCTCCGAGACCCAGTTTTCTTCTACCTATCCACTATGCGCGATTTCTATACTTGTTTTCGTGTTAGCTGAATGTAGGTAATAGGTACGATATGCATGTACGTGCGTGCCTGCGTATTGCATACTGTAGCGCACACCGTGGTAATTCTCGGGATGCTAAAAAAAAAAAACATGCGGTGTAGTCATCCCTGTCAATATTACGCTAGGAAATCTTCTTTAGTGGACGATGATATGTATGGTGATACATAAAGTACTCATACATGCTGGTGAGTAACCCCCACGTCAAAGCTAATTCCTTGAGTTTAAGAGAAAAAAGTATTACAAGGTAGCGACGGGTTTCCCAAAACGTTACAGGCAAGTGCCAGAACAAATCGAACAAGCTCCCCGCGCTAACGCTAATAAGGGCGAGAACCTCGGGTATGACGCACCAGTGGATTGGGCGCACGGACCATTAAGCTCCGCTCTGATCAACATGCACTATGACACGTCGACATGTTCACGCCGGTAGCAGTACAACTCAATTGTATCGCTTTGGTCATGCTGTGATGGTAACGGGACAGTTGTCTGCTGGGCAGTAAATGCCGCATCCTTCATCAAATCGAAGAAGATGGCTTCGCTCTCGTGCCGCCGCTTCAGGGCCACTAGAATCAACGCGTCCGGGGAAGTCCGGACCAATCGGTCTAGAACTGAAACTAAGGTGGGCAAGCTGTCTGCATTATAGGTACAGTCGGAGACAAGGATCAAATCAATGGGCTGGCTGCAGAGGTTTGGTGGCGGCTCATCCCAGTCAAGGTTTTGATACCGGACCGACGAGGACGGCTTGAGATGGGCCTCATCAATGTTGCGCATTACAATTTTCTCAACCTCAGGGAGGTCGGTGAGGAGCACATTGCATTGGTCAAGCATTGTTGCCAGTGCAATGCCCACAATACCACATCCAGCGCCCAATTCCACTGCCTGAAGGGCCGAGCCGCGTGGCTTGAGCAGCTGATCGAGAAGAGGAATGGCTGTGGCTGTGCCGGTGATGGATTGATTGAGGAAAATGATCGATGCAAGTGCCGCATCCCTGCATGAATAAATCAAATTAAAATGAAGAAGCGAGCTGAAGGAGAATGCCTATTACCAAATGTGTCGGGCAATGCTATTGCCCGTCTCCTCCCAAATTTTCAGAGTTGGATCAGATTTGCTTCTCATGCTGAATTCTCGCTGAATCAATTTCTCAGCTGGCTCTGATTGCCACTTAAAGGGGGCACTACAGCCCGATATCACCAGCGGTGTGGTGTCAATCCCAAGTATATCTTGCGGGATAGTCTGGGTCCGGATCTGGAACACTGCTTCGTGTTGGGAGACATGGTCGATTGAATATGGTCCCATGGAGATCAAAAGTTGTCGCGAGCCAGCTTGCCATTTTTGGGAACTCTGATCAATGGTTTCCCGGGGTGAACGCTGGGCCCAGGTTGCCACTAAATCCACATCTTCTGCTAGAAAATCATCCCCGAGATCAGTGGTGATGCAAATGAGAGCAGTGATAAAGACGGATTTTTTCTGCTGTGGTCGGGACAACTTGGCATTTTTCTTTTCTTGGTGAAACTTTGGGGGCTTTAAAAAGCGAATGTAATAAACCATGGTCAGAATTACTTTTGAATACCCAATTTTCTCTTATGCTTCAAATCCATTTTATCTTTTTTCTTTTTCTTTTCCTTTTTTTACCCCAGACCTTGGTATCACGTGTCAGCTGACTAACCCAGTAACCAGATGACATCGCTCGAATACCCCAACAATTGCGCGGCCCCGGACCTCACGTTCCTCAACCCCCTTACGATGAATTGACTTCCGCCCTTTCCGGTTTCTCCTGCTCACCCTGACCGTGCTGCAAGATGATGCGATCGCGCGATCCGCGCATCCGGCAGCGAATCAACCAGATCTCCCATAATATCGAGTCCGCCAACGAGACCGCCCAGGAAGGACTATACGCTTTTTCACAAAACTACTTGTCTCCATGTGTGGCCTCCATTGGCAACTGCATTAATGGATGTACCGCTCCTTGTTTCCCAAGCCGGGAAGATCAGCTGAGGCGCCGGCGCCGGGATAATGCCGAGGCCAACTTCGATTTCTACGATGACTGGGATAACGCCGAGGAAGAGGATAGCTTGCTAGGATGGGGTACCGGAGAATTGGATCGCCTTCTAGCGGGCAGTGGGTTGACCCGAAATACAGCAGAGCAGCCACGCCGGCCAAGAAGGATGAGTTACGGTACACGTAACACAAGACGGAGGAGTACAGTACACATCCCGGATGATCGCAGCGACCCCACGGTCATCCCTAGCTCTTCACTGATCGGATTTCTGGAACGCTTTCCCTGGAGGTTTGGGGCGAAAGGAATCAAGTATCGTCCCTCCGCAGCGGACTTGCAAGAACACCCGGGCAGCTCGCGACGCTATGCACACGAAGATGAGCCATTAATGGAAGCGACCGAGGATGAAGGAGGTCTAATATCCTATAATGAAAATAGAAGGGATCGAAGTGGGACTGGCTCGTCTCGCGATACATCCAACTCACTGAGCTCTCGTGGAGATCTGCTACCGAGTGATGAAGAAGAAGACGCAGTTCCGCTGGACGATGAATTTGCTCTTGTTTTTGGACGTCGTGGGACTGGTTTGGAGTCGGATGATCAGGGCTCCAAGTCAGAAATGGTGAGATCTGCTTCTGGTACTTCCAGTTTAGGGGATGCATCGTCCAAGAAGTCAAATCGCAAGAAGAAAAAGAAGCGTTCATCCACAAAATCACCAATGAGCACAGACCAAGAGATCATACACGGTTTCAATCCCCCGTCAATGGCGGATCTGCAAGTCGAGAAGGATCAGGCGGCACATGAGGAATTAATGATCAAGAAGAACCGAATTGCCGCACAAGAACTAGCTGCTAAGCGGGGTCTTCATCTTGACAACAGTCACCAGGTACACAGCACTATGAATCATTTCGCAATGTAATTAAACGCTGACATTGTTTGCAGCCCACATCACCCTCAACGACAAAGGAACCAATACCCAGGCAACCCTCTCAACAAAGCCTCTTACCGATGGGCGAACAGCAAGTCGATCATACTGATCAAAAGTCCATCGGGTCATCTATCCGACGGCTTTCGGGCGAACAAACAGAACCATTCCCACCATTTCCGCTACCAGAATCTCCTGACATATTATCCCGACCCACCTCCATTAATGATCCAGGTAACGGGGTAAATCTGGCTGGTGAATCCAGTCGCCACAATACTGACGTCTCATGAAGCTCGCTCTTAGCTTCTGCTGAAGATGATGCTATGTGATATGCTCAGTCGATCTATTACATCCACGCACGATATGATGACCCTTGTTTTCACTGTACTTATACCCCACCGATGCTGGTGCAATATATTGATTGCGGCTTTCAAGTCTTCCTAATTCGAACTGTACCTAGTACGTACTAAAGCACTGTAAATAAAACTCGAGAAAATTGCTTGCCCAATCAAAAATGCACTGAGCTATTGCATGCAAAACCGCCTGTGGTGTGATAGTAAGCACAACCAGTAATGATCAATTCTTTCATCCTATTCTGGTGTGCTCAAGAGCCCTGGAGGTATCTATCATGGGAACTCGATGAAGAAACATACGTACCGTGATCGTCGGAGATAAGATAATCCCTAAATCCGGTCCCCTCCCCTGTTGCGTAAACGACTGAATGACAGGGACGATTGCATGCAGTTATTATAGCTTCTTAGGGTATCGAATAAGCGAAGATTTCAAGTGGGTGATTGATATCAATTGTTTATCATTCATTTATTCTAAGCATACATGGTTGTAGTACAGAATATGTAGGGATCAACCCAATGTTTCCAACACCGCCTTATCACATAGTAGTGACCTCGGAGATAACCTTGGAAATCGCACAGAATCCAACTAACTTTCCTATCTAATCCTGTGCAAACAACAACGTCTCCCACTAGCTCCATCCATCATTATTTTAAATACCGCATAATGGCCAAAGCCAGGACTGAGTCTGAAAGGCGAGCCGCTCTTACCAAGGGTAGGGCTCCGCACGAGCTACCTTGGTATAAAACAGATTTCGAAGAGGTGCCGGAACCTGCGAAGACCATCCTGGAGAATTATAGCAAGATTCCACCAGATCAGGTGCTACAGCATGTGAAAGATGTGGTTAGTCAAGTCTCGGTTCTAAGCACCGATACACTAATTGACATGTAATATTTTCCTTAGCGGGATCGCGCTTTCGAAGTGGTAAGTCCCTCCATACTCAGTCCCACCTGAGCATAGATTGGGTTGATTAACCACTATCATGCCTCGGTCAATGCTAATTTCAAGTTGCGACCTAGTTCCCTTATCCTTGTATCGGGTCATTCCGGTTCCTGGATATGAGTATCCCCAAGTTACCAGTCTACCCTGAGATTCTCGAACGATTGAAATCAGGCCAGAAGCTTCTGGATATGGGCTGTGCTATTGGACAAGAGCTGCGGCACCTGGTATGTCGATGTGGATATCCCCTAGGCAATGCCACGCTCCCATTCAAGCTCCTAAACAAAAACAGGCTTACGACGGTGTCCCATCCGAAAATTTATACGCCTCTGACCTCCACAAAAAATTCTTTAACATGGGCTATGACCTCTTCGCGGACCGTGAAACCCTCAAATCCAAGTTCATCGCATCTGACATCTTCGACGATGACTCCGATCTCGTGAGAGACCTCACTGGTAAACTGGATATCATCAACACGGCCTCGTTCTTTCACCTGTTCGGTTGGGACCAGCAGATAGTTGTTGCCAAGCGCGTTGTTAGCTTGCTTCGTGCACAGCCTGGTTCACTTCTGATTGGACGCCAGGTTGGGTGTGCTGATCCTGACGATACTAATAATGAGGGCAAGGAGTCACTGATTTACCGCCATAATCTGGAGACATGGAAGAGCCTTTGGAGACAGGTTCAGGAGGAGACCGGGACGCAATGGGAGATTGAGGGGGGATTTGAGGATTGGAGTGCCTATACTAAAGGTGTAATGAGGGTTCTCCATGGCGATAACCCCATTAGGATTTGGTTCGTTGTGAGGCGGGTTTAGATGCATGTCTGTGAACGGACCGTGGTATGAGTATAGGTCAATTCTATCGTATGGAATCTATGTGGGGCTGTGCTCAATTATGGTGGGTTTGATATATATTCATTATGGGTTTGAGATCCAATCTACTCTGTGCTGTTCCAGACTGTATTTGCTTCAAAGGACTGAGCACTGCTGTCCAGCAAGCTCGCATAGGGGACAGGCAGGCTGGCAGGTAGCTGAGAGAGAGATTTGTGGGTCTGTGAAAATGTGGTGGAGTCCTCAAATAACCAAGGCGGATTTGCTAAAGACATGATTTCATGGTCGAAGATCGTCCACGAATCATCGGCACCAGGGCCCGGAAACACCAATGCAGAACTTGTGTCTGGCGGGGTATGCATGGCCTGCATGCTGGATTCGAGGCGCTGTAATAGAACAGTGTGTATACTCACTGTAGTTTGAGAGCTTCGCTCTAGGCTTTGAAGGTGGGATTGAATGAGGTGTAGGTCTATAATTTGTTAAAAGTGATTATATTAGTGGGACTGGGAACTTATACCATCTTGGTGGGTAATGCCATCCTCTACTCCACGAAGGAGGAGGATAGCAGCCCATGTTATCATCTGGCTCGAGTTTTAGCAAACCCCATATAGGATATTAAGGACCATGCTCACTATCAGATCCCAATTTGACCAAATACTTGCATCATCTTGGCGCAGTCTTAATACTGCTCGTGCTGACACCAGCAGCTCATGTCTCTCGACAGGACTAATATTAGCCGAGCTGAGATCAAATCCCCGAGCAGGATGGTAGATTGAGAGCACATAAAGCTTGTGCAAATGATACTGTAACAATATCAAAATACCCTGTCGGTCAGACGGGGATGGCTCTTGACCAGAAGGCTGGCATCAGCAAATGATAAAACATCAGTCGGGGTCGTTTGAATCCTTACGAGATGCCCCATTATACCGAACAAGCCAGTCATCAAGCTTTCGAGCCCAAAGACGTATAACCTCAGAGTCTCGCTCTGTAAAAGGACTGCGAACCGCCGGGATACAGTCAGTGGCATCTGCATTTATTGAGCACCAAATTGTCGGCAGGCCTCTTCCCACAAAGTGGCTGAGACCAAAGTGCATCATTTCGGCCAGACCTTGAAAAGCATTCTCTTGATGGCTGTCTAGACGGTGGATACCAGGCGTTGGTGGTTTGTGGGGAATGAGAGGGTAGGACATGTGTATAGACGCATGTTCAATGTCAATGACCTGCAGCCATCAGCATAGTCAAGCAATCTTCAGGATTCAAAATATAACTCACTTGAAGACCAGAGAATAGACCACGCCAATCTAGTGTCGAAGTTCCCAGATCAAAGGGACAGTGGTCTAACCAGAGTCGGTAACCCATTGCGATCCACAGACCGGTCGTTTCGATATAAGCTTCGGAGCTTAGACTTGCCATGATCAGACCAAGGACATTGTGGAACGCTTTGGGTCTCGTAATATCTATTGTTTCTTTATCCCTCCTCTTACAGAGGTCGATATCTATATTTGGGGATGCCAGCTCAGCTATTGCGCAGCAAGTCGCCGTAAAATAGCCTGCTTCTAGGGACCCCAGCTCGGAAGATTTGTGGTGAAGCGCGGCGATGTATAGAACAGCAGCTAGTAACAACGGTGTTGGAGAATTAAAGGCATCTCGATCTTTCAAGAAGTGAAGCAGCGGTAGATTGTTGAGAAATCTGTAAAGCCAATGAGTCCGTCATCTCAGGAGATCAACACGGCCCCCGGGATCAACTTACGAGGTCCAAAGGCACTTGATATTTGGTCTCGCCCAAATAGCCTCTTCCTGTACTGGTCGAGTTATGGATCTCAGATGAGCAACGGCGTCCCAAGCTCCTTGTATGAATATAAATTGGTCATCTTCCTCTGTTGGTGAGACTGAAGAAACAACTGGGTCCTCTAGGACATCTCGTTCAATCCCTAAGGCAGATTCAATTCGATCTAATCGATCCAGAATGGACTGATGGTCACGCATTGCAGGATGTATGTTGAATAAGTCTGCCTCCTCGAGGTCAAATAAATCATGAAGTGCAGAGGCCTTGACAGAAAGTAAGTACCGGCATTGCGCATGCGCTTTCAAGGTGATCATGTACAACATACATTAGCCCGAGGCTTGAAAACGCAAGTAGTCTGAGTATGGCGGCATCGACGGCAAGGTGGAGCCCCTGAGACTTCACATTTCATCTAAGAATGATTTTCAACGCATGGTCACACAATTATAACCACGCAGGATATACCTTTAGTCGCCGACAATTGACTGGCTGTATATTTAGTTACGTGCTGCATAAGTATGGGGTATTGCCCATGTCTAACTTACCACAAGCCTTCGTCGGCTTGGGTCCTCGAGCTGTTCTGACCTGTTTATCCATGGTGTTTGACGTGACATTTACATTTAGAGAAGGATGGATGGTTGAAGTCCGTGCTACTTCTTATCTGCGGGGGCCAAGCGGGCCCGCTTATGTGTTATCAGGGGTTTGCTACACAGACCTGAACACATCCAATGTCATATTGCAAGGTTGTTAGGGGAAGTCTTTCGGAATCGAGGCTGGAACTAAAAGGTCTACCACGTGTTTATATGGTATATTCAATGATCAGC
Organism: Penicillium pulvis; assembly: GCF_028828015.1. Taxonomy (NCBI): domain Eukaryota; kingdom Fungi; phylum Ascomycota; class Eurotiomycetes; order Eurotiales; family Aspergillaceae; genus Penicillium; species Penicillium pulvis. The sequence goes on from NW_026643072.1 coordinate 3,540,663, forward strand.
TACTAAGGACTAGATATAAAGCTGTTTCCACAGCCTGGGTATCGAGACAAGTAGTGCCAGTGGATTAGAAAAGCTGGTAGTTACTAGTGTCCTAAAATCCTGCCATATTAGGCGGCTTTTGGGGAGCACTTTGATGAATGGTCATGGGTTATTACTGTGAATGGTGCCGCATTGGAGCTTGTAGTACTCGGATACTGGCTTTGTCCGATCCAGGTGTATGGCTAAATTGTGTGTAGAGGTATCAACATGATGACCTACGCAAGTGCAGTGAGACCACGGACACGTTAACTAGGCTAGAAGGGCTGGAGCGTTGAGATGCCTCGAGAACATGACCTCACAAGTCGGTCCGGAGCCTATCGGACTTATGTCAGCCGGAATAGCAGTACTCCCTGCTACAAATGAGGAACTTGTGGACAAAATGACACCAATGTAGAAGCTAAGGATTCCCCTATATGATCAGTCAAGCGTGAAGTATCTCAACACGTATTAGAAGCGTAATAACCATAGTGTGGCTGGATGTGCGGCTGGGTCGATGACTAAGGCTTCCCCCTCGTCGAGTTCTCTTCCGAAGAAGGAGCCATTGACCTCCGCCTAGACAGGAAAGCACGGCGAATCACTATTAACTTGCCCCAGAGGTGTTGCTCTTGACCGGGCCCGCTCTGCCTCTGGGATCTCTTCACGTCTCCCCATCCTGTCCCCCGATTGAACCCGCACCTCCCCCTCCGAGTGTATCCACCCCGAATCTGCACAATTTTTCGGCTTCATACCGGCCACGCGACCACTACGAACCCATATCGAGCCCTCCTCGGATCCGCAAGATCCCGCGAATACCGCGCAATATGTCGTCCGCCACCATGGGTAAGAAAAACAACAAGGGGAAGAAAGCCACCGATCCGAGTGAGACATCCAAACTACTGGCCGCCAAGATCTCGCAGTTGGAACAGGATGCCGTTGGTGAGAAGGAACAGGAAGCAGAAATCGGTGCGTGTTACCAGGGTGTGCGTGGAGTTCCTCGCGATCTCCAACTTGAGATTTTGAGGCCACTTGCATACGTGTTTCGTCTGGAGGCTGGACTTGGTTACTAACTTGAAATATACAGAGCGCGAAGTTAAGAAGGCGACTCGAGATCTGAACCAACTTCTCAATACCATGGAATCCCCAATGACTCGCCTGGAGGCTGTTTCCAAAAAGTATACCGAGTTGCTAGCGGACATGAAAAAGTTGGACCGGGACTATGCGAAGAGCAAGAAACGCGCCGATCAACTGCAGAAGGAGCAGGAGAAAGGCAAATCGGAATTTGGAAAGACTGTCACCATGAAGGACAAGCTGGAGAAGCTGTGCCGAGAGCTGACCAAGGAGAACAAGAAAGTTAAGGTAGGCAAGCCAGACCTCCGGGGCTGGTCTATTGCGCTTACTAAAACATTGCAGGACGAGAACAAGAAGCTGGACGACACAGAGAAGAAGGCCCGTTTGATCGTGAATGAACGACTGGACTCTTTGCTATACGACATTCAAGATGTCATGGCTGCCAAGGGGAATCCTCGTAACGAGAAAGTGGATACGGATTTGGATGAAGCGTACGCCTTTCCCCCGCCAAAGTGGAGCAGTTGTGGCTCTTCAATCTACTGACACGTGAATCCTAGACTCCGTGTAAAGCTCAAGACTATTAGCGAGCAATTTGACACCCGCGAGCTTCATTACAAGGGTCTCCTTCGCAGCAAGGACTCGGAGATCCAGAGCCTGACCGCCAAGTACGAGGAGCAACGCCGAGCTGCCGACAATGAATCCGTTCGCGGCCGAGCTTTGAGTGCGCAGGTCTCTACCTTCTCTCATACGGAAGCAGAACTACGCAGTCAGCTCAACATCTACGTCGAGAAGTTCAAGCAGGTACGGAGGCCCTCGTCGTTTCTACGCCGGCCATTCAGTTAACGGATAACAGGTCGAGGATACTTTGAACAACAGCAATGAGCTTTTCCTGACTTTCCGGAAGGAAATGGAAGAGATGTCCAAGAAGACCAAGCGTTTGGAGAAGGAGAACCACACTCTCAATCGGAAGCACGAATCAACCAATCGCAACATCCTTGAAATGGCCGAAGAGCGTACTCGGAATCATGGAGAACTCGAACGATGGCGACGCAAGTGTCAACATCTCGAGGCTCTGTGCCGTCGTATGCAGGCACAAGGCCGCGGCGAAGGATTAGCCGAGGGCGATGATCACTTAGAAAATGATGACGAAGGCACCGAGAGCGAGTACGATGACGATTACGAAGACGAGGAAGACTTAAGCGAGGAGGGAGAGTTAGACGAGCATGATCGTACCATCTCCCACCCTGCCGAACGGCCTGTCTTTGGTCCGCCTCCGCCTCCCAGTCTTCTCGAGGCCCGAGCTTCTAAGAATGCCGTTCTGAACGGTTGCCATTGATTGAGTTCTTGCATTGCTTCATTTCAATCTGTCTATGTTACCATATTCTTCGATTCTGTGATTTGAGGCGGTGACACGACTACTACTCTCTTGTGCCCCATTGCTGTTCGAGGGGATTTATGAGCCCCGGATGTACTAAGATACGAAATAGACTCGATTGTGGATGATACGAAATGGGCAACAGGGTTTGTTGATACTCTTCAAGGGACATGTGTCGCCTATGACATGCCCTTCTAAGGTTCAACACTTTAAATAATTTTGTTTTTGTATCGGTCACCATGGGTCAACTGGTTCATTCAGTTCCAAATGTTTCTGTACAAGTACACGCCATATCAAACAATCAAAGAATATCCACCAGTACAACCAAACATATATGATTCATTTATAGCTTGCTCAATTGCCCATTACCAGTGATGTACGAATTGCCTGTCTTGAGAACATCCACGGCCTGCTGGACCATCTCCTTGACAATTACACCAGCTGGTTTGATCTCCTTGACGCCCGCCGAAACATCTCCCATCAAGAAAGGCATATCAACGTCCTTCTCATTCTCCAAATCATGCATCATCGGCACAACACCCTTAGCAGTCAACTCCGCAATGTCAGCAGGCCGACTCTCCCACTCCTTAACGTAATCGTTAGGCAACATGCGCAACGGCCGCCCAGAAACGACCAAAGTCCTCTTTGTCTCCCCATACTTAGCCCCAACAACGGCCTCCTTATGCAGACGACTCGCACCACTCTCCTCCGAAGCTACAAACCGAGTCCCAACCCACACACCCGACGCACCAAGCATCAAAGACGCCGCAAGACTGCGCCCATCATTGACTCCACCGGCAGCAACAACTTGCGCCGGCAAACCCGTCAACGGACTCTTGTACTTCTTCGCAACATCCACGACAGCAGGAATAAGCACTGAGAACGGGATATCACCCGTATGCCCACCTCCCTCACCACCTTGCGCACAAACAATATCAACTCCGCGCTGGAAGGCCTTCTCCGCATGCTTCGGCGCTCCAACCATATTCATGATCAGTAGCCCCGCCTCATGGAGTCTTTTGACAGTTTTCTCGGGCGGGACACCTACAGCCGAAACGAAGAGTTTCGCGCCGTGCGAGATTGCAACTTCGACTAGCTCGTCTAGCTGTCCGTGCGTGTAGTCGTGGTTTGTTGCGCGTGCGCCTCCGCCTACTTGAGGCAAGGCGAGGTCTACACCAAAGGGTAGTGAAGGATCGCGGAGTAGTGATTTCAGCTCCGTTAGCATCTCTGATAATTGCTCTGGTGTATAGCCTAAACCGCCCACTGTGCCAAGGCCACCTGCATTTGAGACTGCGGCGGCGAGAGGAGCACCTGAGGCGCGGGCCATGCCAGCTAAAAGGACTGGGTGCTGGATATTGAGAAGACTGCAAAGGGGCGTGTGGAGAGACATATTGGCGAAGTTGGAGCTGTGATGTTCAGCAATAAGAGGTAGAATAGGTTGTTGAGTTCAATGGCAAGGTGAATACTATTGTATTAAAAACTATCACAAGATTTTATGTGGCGGAATCTCGTCAGGTACTTGGGTACAAGGTATGGATGTTGGGGTATCTATAATTTTGATGGTCGGAGTTCAAGAATGCGGGGAAGCTGTGCTCAACCGGACCGAGGCATTTTGACTAGCTTATGAATGCACATTTAATACTAAACCCTGACAATACATAGATCGTATTAACTAGTCTCGTGCTTTGTCGATCATCGATTTTAAAGCTCGTGCATCATATTTCAAGATGCCTTTACTTGTGCCGAAACCATATAGCCGACTTCAAGTTCTCCATTATTGAACTAGCCTATGTTCATTTTCATAGTTTTCTCATTGACTACTACTAGCCACTAGCTTGTGATACCTCTTATAGTAGCTACATCCTACAATGACCAGCAGATCTGAGTTCCATGTCTTGTGTCCAATTGAGCCTCGTTAAGGTACAAAAATAAATGCAGCAGGTATCCATGCTGACTACACTGTACGACAATAACACAAACACACGGTAAAATTTGAAATCTCTAGCCACATACAACTTAAAATGATATTTTGTGGGCCTATTTCTCCTGCTGCGTTGAACTGAAAATAATTAAGGTAAAGGGCGCGATGCCTAAAGCGGCAATGTAATTGGACGCGCTAGATCGCGTGGGGTTCGCGTCACCCAAATGTTTCCCGCATCACCGAACTCTTCCACTCCGCATCAAGGTCAAGGGATCTTGAAACCCACAAAATGACTCCAGGTGATGACTACGGGTTTCTAAGGCCTCCAGGGTATGTATCAACAGTATGCTTGGTTCCATGGGAACAATGCCACGTTCCCTTTCACTAAACCTGGCTGACCATTGCGCGTGTTCTGTTTGGATAGCAACGAGGAATACGAAGAGACCTACCGCACTCCCTCGAACTACAAACCCCTTGACACATTCAAGCTTCCATCTGGGCCTGGCCGGCACTATAAACAGCAGTATGGCGATATGTACTTCCTGCGGCTCGCTGGGCTGAAGCCCGCGGTCGAGAAAATTGCGACAGAAGCATGGGAGGGTATCAGTGTATGACTATCCCTCGATCAGATATTCGCGTGAACTGCGCCAGGGCCTGACTAACAATATTCTTCTGCATTGAATAGATCGCCGGAGAGCGTGCCAGACGTGTGGATCGAGTGCTTGATGTACGACAGGGTGAGCTGTGCTGGGTGGCCGGCACAGTGTATATGGATATGCCAATGAAGCCCAACATTCTGGACGATCTCACCAAAGAGGTAGGTTTGAATAACTCTTAAAGTCTGTTGGCTACATCTGACCGACGCCTAGAACTTTACCTCCGCACCACCTCCGCGCCGTACCTATGTCGACTCAACCAACCCAGCATTGACCCAGACTACCCTAGAGGATGCGTCGGGCCGTGTTCGTCTGGCTGGAGACTTCCTTTCATCCGTCCATCTTACTACTGGTACTGTCATCGCGGCGTTAGGAACAGAGAATGCCAATGGAGATTTCGAGGTTATCGACATTAAAGTGCCAGACCTGCCTCCACAGCCACAAAGATGGGGCAGTGAAGGTCCAAAACATAACGGCAAGGACGCAGCTCCAAAGGAATCTGGAAAGATTGCTTTTGTCAGTGGACTTGGGATTACAGGGACATCGAGCGATACGCTCGCATTGGAATTGCTTACAGAGTACCTTCTTGGGTACACAGGGTTCTCTGGGAATGAGGACACTGGCCTCTCTTCGGGTGCTTCAAAAATCACACGACTCATCATTGCGGGCAACTCTCTCGGAGCTAGCGTGATAACCGATGCAGCATCAGCTGGTACGGACAACGGCACAAAGAAGAAGGTTGTCCCGAGAAAGTACGGATATGATGCTTCGGCGTACAACTCTTCACCCATCACACAGCTGGATAGCTTCTTGTCGGAAATTCTACCTAGTATCCCAGTCACCCTGATGCCAGGCGAGGCAGACCCAGCAAATTTCTCCCTTCCTCAACAGAGCATTCACCGTACCATGTTTCCAAATTCAAGAGCATACGCTGCGCCTCCACCATCTGGCGAAGAGAACCCGGAAGCAGGCTGGTTTGACAGCGTCACCAATCCTTGGGAGGGTGAAGTGGAAGGCTGGCGAGTATGGGGATGTAGCGGCCAGAATGTCGACGATGTTCTGCGGTATCTCGACTTCTCTGGTGAGAATGGAGACGCAGACAAAGACTCGGACGATTCTGGCGCTCGCATGCAGGTTATGGAAGCAATGCTCCGGTGGCGAATTGGAGTTCCCACAGCCCCGGACACACTCTGTATGTTTAATGTTTCTACAAATATACTGGATCTACATGCTAACAATGTTCTAGGGTCGTATCCGTTCCAAGAAACCGATCCGTTTATTATCGAGTCCTGTCCGCATATTTTTTTCACAGGAAATCAACCTTCTTTCAAGACTGCCGTGATTGACGGTGACCTTCCTCTCCACCTGGATGGTGGTGATACTGAGATGACAGACTCTGCTGGCGAGACATCTGTACCTCGAGTCCGACTACTGTCTCTTCCACGTTTTAAGGAAACCGGGGAGCTGATTCTGGTTGATTCTGAGACTCTGGAGGTTGAGGTTATCCGGTTTGGTGTTTTTGCAGGACAGGAAGAGAAAAAATAGATCGATAGCATACTCGAAATAGGCTAATGACATGACTACATTCTAATCCATCATGCACTGTTATCCATTGCTCTATTGTCCTTGAGAATGTATGGTTTGGTCTATAACAGATGCACAAGAGGCTGATGGGTCTATCCTGAGTGGGACGCGTGATGTGAAGCTTGATTGGGATAGATGTATTCCTAAATGGGATGCGTGATATTGCTTGTCGCTTCGTTTGATGAGTCGACCTTGGGAAAGGGTGATCTTGCAGTCCTATTGGAGTTTCGCGTGATTGGTCGATCCTGAATATCAAGTGTGATCTTGGAGTATGAGGGTATGATCTTGGGACACCCTCTCCCCCTCTTCCAAAAGTATAAATACCCTCATGTTTTCTTCCCATCTCCCTCTTTCTTCTTCCTTTCTCATCTACCTTCCATCTTTTCCATCTTTTCCATCTTCCTTCTTTGGACTTCGAACTTTGAACTTCCTTCCATCAACCCACTCAACTTTGTTGACATCCATCATATCCATGATGTCCTTCTCTCATCAGACTCATGTCTTCCAACACGTATGTTTGCGTTTCTCTTCTTACATTTAGTTCTTTGTTTACTTCTTTTGCCTGCCCTCCCGTTCCCCTTCCCCTCTTCCTCCTCTTCTTCCTCTTCCTTCTTTGGACTTTGGGCTTCCTTTTTCCCATCAAACCACTCTCATATGTTGAAATCCATCACGTCCATCTTTTAGCCACTTAATGTCCTGCAAAATGCTCTTCAACATGTATGCTCACACGCTTGTTAACCTCATACTCTTGCTTTCTGTTCATTATTTTGCTCACCTATGCTGATGATACTCACAGCTTTCTAAGTGCCCATCATCATTCACACCTTGGTCACATTGATCAGCACACCTTTCACTCCAATCAACAAATCCCCAACTCTCCATGACGAGATTCCAGGTACCTTTTGACTGATCATTTCCATTCCTTGTGACTCTGCCTTAACCTGTCAGACTTTGCAAGCTTTTCTTTTCCACAAATTCTCACAATTTGCTACACCATTATCTGAGTTTGCGAAAACCCGCTCTTCCCTAGAGCCTTGAATGAACTCCGCTGCACCTGAAACACAGTCCCTGAACTCGTCATCGGCTCAAAAGAAAACCTTGCTGCTTGGCTCAAGTCCCCTCTGAACAGGCGTCACTCGGCTACAAACCACAAATCACCTATAGCCAACCTGAGTTTCAGGACGAATCCAGTTTGGATGAGGTCACAAGTTCTCACAACCTCCACGTTGACCTCCCCCCTCCCCAGGTCTCGACCAAACTTCCAATTCTGCACAACAACGCTCTGTCTCATTGTGGTGTGGAGGCACAAGCCACAGGTTTATAACGACGGCATGCGGTGAAGAAGCACCGGCCAAAACAAAAGGAAGGAAGGAAGAAAAGTCATTCGAAAGATACACGGGAATGAGCCAGCAAAAAGGATTGAATGGAAACCTGGGACTGGTGGGAACGAAGGAAAGTTGGTGATGTCGCCTTGAACTTTTATAATATGGAGGTCCTGTTGTCTTTTTTATGTATGAGAGTCTGGCGTTCGGATCTGAAGATGCTTGTACTTGATTAGATGTTAAGGTTGCCAAGCCCCACTTCACAAATTATATCCGCGGAGCGCAACTTTGCCAAAATTTCAAGCTCGACTACCAAGCACACATAGATCAGTAGAACATCCCTCAAGTACTTGGACCTTGAAGTCAATGATTTGCTTGATTATCGGAACATAACAAAGCCTCATCCATACCGTCCTGATGTTGCTCAACGCTGAGACTGGTACGCACTTATACCCCTTCCACACACCTTAACCATCTTTCCGACCTCAAAAGAAGTCCCAATTCATGCGGCAACGTAGTAGGTCTTGTATATTAACTTGTTGAACATAGCCATCTCGACCTCGAAGGTCCTACTCGTCCCATACTCAACATGGCACGTTCCCCGCTATCACGAATGGATGCAAGATGAGGTAAGTGGAAATGCCATCGGGAACCCCACATTCTAAACAACTACATTCTCAAATACTAATATTGGCACTAGGAAATCCAAGAAGCAACCGCTTCAGAACCGTTAACTCTTGAAGAAGAATACTCCATGCAACGCAGCTGGCGCCAAGACGCTGACAAGCTGACCTTTATCACCTGCCGACCAGTAACACAGCCCGGCACCAACTCAACACAAATCAAATTGTGTCCCGAGGATGAGTCCGCGGCAAACATGATCGGAGATATCAACCTCTTCCTCCGTGTCGAAGATGGCGAAGACGGAGACGCACCCCCACAAATCGTGGGCGAGATCGAGCTAATGGTAGCCGAGAAAATGAATCAGCGACGAGGATTCGGCAAAGCTTCGGTTTTGGTATTCATGAGGTATATTGCGGAGAAACAGGTCGAGATCTTGGAGGAGTTTGTGCAGAGTCTAGATGAGGGTGAAAGGGAGAAGGTGGTGCAGGCTGCTGGGTCAGAAGGATTACGGCTGCAGTGTTTGAGTGTTAAGATTGGGCAGGAGAATGTGAGGAGCTTGGCGCTTTTTGAGAGCTTGGGATTCGTGAAGGTTTCTGCTGAGCCGAACTTCTTTGGGGAGTTTGAGTTGAGAAGATTGGATTTGGCGGTTAGTGGGTTTGTCGAGGCTTTGGGGGTTGCTGGTGTTGAGGGCTACGTTGAGTTGGATTATCAGCGCAAGGAATAGATTTTTACAGCGAATATATTATTGTGTATATAAATGGATTCGACTACAAACCTCGTGGATTTAACGGATCAATATCGTTTATTGCGACTATCTTGAAGACATCCCGGGCACACCGTTATGCTGCTGCAACCAAAGAACAGAGTCAACTTGATTAGCTCGCCTTGCATAATGATGGGGAGATTCACCGTTGGCATCCAGAGAATCTTTCGATAACTTTGAATGCCTCTCCAAATATTCCAAAAAGTCAGGTCCATTTTGCACAGCAGCATGCCACGAAGTAGCCAAACTGGTAAAAGAAGAACGATATCCATCTAGATCAGAAAGGACAGTCTCCTGAATAGGAAACCCAATCTCAGCAAGTCGAACAGCAATTTTCTCGGTGACAAATGTACAGAGAAAATACTTGTCCACAGAAGAAAGACCTTTCCGAATCCGACTCTCAGGACAAGGCTTCCACAACTCGAGTAAACTCTCCAAGAACTGCAAATCTTCTCGCCAAGCCACAAGTGACAAGGGAGTCGGAAAATGAGTCATTTGAAACGCATTTGCTGGCATGCACAGAATCAAATTCATCGTACCAACAGGCTGGTCCCAAGCAAACATGTACTCGAGTATCTCGACAGAACGAGCATACACAGCAATAGCGACATAGGTCCACCCATACACATTGCATCCATAGCAATCCATTCCAGGAAGTCGTCTGCGAATCCAATCAAAACATCCAGGGCAATCATCGAGAATCGCGCCCGTGATCACATCTGGTTCCACACCCGGCCATCCGGTGATTGAAACGAGCTTGTTAAGCGGGGCTTTCCGTCCGCGCTGGGCATCGCGATAGGGTCCTAGAAAGGCAGTTTCTAGCTCGTGGTGGAAGCGTCTATTGTTGTATAGGAACTTTCCGACGAATGCTGCGGCTGCGTCTGTTGATCGCGAGATTTGGCGGATTCGGCAGAGGTTAGGATGGGTTAAGTATTCCGGTTCTGTTAGAAGACTATTCAGTAATGTATTCAGACTAATTTGGGGAGATGGTGATGGTGAAACTTCAGTGGTATCAGTTGAGATGCTAGGAGTGGAGAGTGCTGGTGGAGTGCTTGGTGGGTTGCTTGATAGAGGTGATGATGGATTTGTATGGTCGATGACGCCAATTGGGTACATGGGGAGGGGTTCCTCTGTTTGGTGGGATGATCCTTGGGAGCAAATATCATCCTGAAGATCAAGGTGAGTATGATTGAGGTTTAACTGGCTGAGTTTGAGGATAAGTTGATCCATGCTGAACTTTATGGATAGGCATTTGTTCCAGACATGGGCAAAATTTGGGCGAAACTCAGCATATATATATAAGTGTTTTGCTTGAGACATTTCAATGTTCGCTTTGAGCTGATCTTCCTGACAAAGAGCTTTGTTCTCAAGGTTGGTTCCTTTGTCGTCACTCTACCAAGCGCTTTGTTATTAGATCTTTCAACGAATCCTAAACATCAACCAGACCTCAGTTTGTTCTCATTGGAATTTCTCAATATTAGATGACAGGATGATCATTCCGGTTGACACAACACCCCCGCAAGTCCGGAACATAACACTCACTGTCTTGGCGATGGAATTTTTCAGCTATCCAACTTTGATATCACAAGTGATTGGCCGCAGCCACTATGTGCGGCCGTAGCGGCGGCAAACAGGCCAACTATAACAAAGACCCCACATATGTATATTAAAGGATTATGGAATATGCAATGAAGTCAGGTGCCTCTGCATCGCTCTTAAGAAGAAGGGAGGGCGTACTGACTTGTCAAATATAAGCAAAAGGTGTTTTCAGGTGTACACCGTCCAACCAGGGTAAAAGACCTATCTAAAAAGTGACCTGTTTGATACGTGAATATAGTAGAACTGCGTTTGGAGCACCATCAATACCTCTCGTCAGCCCTCAGCTAAGTCTTTGTCTCTCTACTATCTTCCTGGTAAACTAATTGGTCTGCTCGTTTACGTGGTGCCTAGGCCATAACAATCCGAAGCTAGTCGAAAGCCGGATGCCTGATTGACACCTAAGTTGTTGGTGGCTTTAAGGAAGCCTAATTGTTTCCACGCAGTTTGCAATCTCTCCTGTACGCCCCCACCCACGAAACATTCCGTAATAGCCTCGCTTCGCTCTGCTACGAAACGCACTGAGACACAGACACTACCTATGGGGTATGTAGCTGTTTTTTTTTTTCTCTTATCGTAGTGGGGCCACCATACAGCACGACTTAAAGATTCCACACATGCGGCTAGAAAGCTACACGAGGCCGCCACACATGAATCACTAGGTATCCGTCTCCACCGCCGAGACCCAGATCCGTGTTCGTCCGTGTGCTAGAACGATGAACAGCCGAGGGCTGACACGTGTGGATGGGTCCACACGGGATGCCAGAATCCAATGAAGTCCGGATTCACGATCGTTTGTGGAGACTGATTGTTTCCGTGACGAGGCACCTTATGTGTGATATGCACGTGCAAGATTTAGCGGGAGCAGGGGTGTGAAGAATATGCCCTGCAGAATTGACTGAAGAAATAATCGGTGGAAGGAATCGACTGTGGATTTTGCGCCTCGTGGCAGCATGTTACATAGAACTATACTTAATGTAGTTTAGGCTGGGTTCGGGGAACGCCGTCCGGGGTCCCCATCCTTGGAAGTGGGTACCCCTGTTTGGCTCGGGCCTTACAAAGAATACGTGGTGGATTAGAAGAGGCTTGTAGACAAAAACTTGATGAAATTATGTGACCACTCATTATGATAACTCATTACATATGTAAAACTCATTATAACCACCAGGGCGCACATTATCGCCCACTCTCAGAGTTGGGAATGTATTTTATGGGAGCTGATTCCCAGGCAGCTCGACCAAACAAAGTATTTTCGAAGGACCCGTGTCTAAGACGAGTTCGAGTTATCAGCACAGCTGAAAGCGGAGCCTAGAAGAAATGTTAATTCAAATTTTGATGTTTTGGAGGCGGAAAAACAATACCGATAGTTCCTGTAGCATAGGCATCAATGATTTCAATGATGACACCATATGTGGCGCCGACGAGGAAGAAGATACCCAGCACAACCATTCCCCAGTGCAGCATGTATATGATCTTCTGCGTGAAGGTACCTTTCCTGTAGTGGCTGTTGCTGTACAGCCACAGGAGTCCAGGAAGGGACATGGCCAGAGGAGCAAAGCAAACGGAGCCAACAAGGGCAACCAGATAGTTGAAGATAGGAATGGCCTCAGCTAGGATGAAGGAAATGGCACCGAGGACAATCGTGCAGCTCATCCAGGTAGCCCAGTGAACGAACGTGTTGCTTTGCAGGTGGCGAGTGTTACCCAAGATACGCACAAAGATGTACTTGGCCGCAATCTGGAGGAAAACAGAGTCAGCGTTGTAAAATCAGATGAATGCGAAAGTCTCACGTGAAGGTAGATCGTGGCGCTGATGACCAGACCTAGCAGTGCAACACCGTAAGACACCATCTTGATCGTCTGTCCGGCGCTCTATACAAGAATTGTTAGCTGATGATTTTCGACAAAATAGCAGAGGCGGAAAACACATACACCCAAGGAGGGACTGGCCACCCATTGTCCACACCAGCGGTAAACAACCAGACTGAAAGCAAGGTACGAGGCAGTAACCAAGCCCATGCAGAGATATAGCGACTTCTTGTAGTCCTTCGGGTTCCGCATCTCCGCCATCACCGGGATGAAGGCGCTGGTACCAGCCGAAGAGACGAAGATGGTGCTGGAGGCGACCATGCCGGCAGCGAATCCGGGGTTGTTGATGGCAAGGTAGCCGAGTTCATAAGGGCCCGTTTGGGGAGCGGCGGCTGGTCGGTCTCGCGTTGTGACTCCGATGACAACAATCAGAACGGCTGCATAGATCGAGATGAATCCTGCATATGTGAGCCAGCCCACATGCTGGAGCTTGCGGACTGAAGCCGTCGCGACGATTACAATGGCCGCAATCAAAGACCACCAGACGGTGCATGCGGCGTGGTGCGAAAGGGCGTTCAGTCCCGTTGACACTCCAATGATACCACTGCCAGTCACTAGGACGTAGCCGATGAGGAATACAATACCAGTGACTTCCTTTGCGAACCAGCCGCCGGCCACCTCTGCCATATCAGCAATGGAGTGGCAGTGAGGGTACTTCTTGCGGAAGTTGCCGAGAATCACGAAAGAGTAGGTGTTGAACGCGCCCCAGGCGACGATACTGATGGAGCCACCAACTGCACCGAGAGAGTACAGCGCGGATGGTAGCGATAGCACACCGGTGGCGAAGAGGACCTTCACCATGATAATGCACGCCTTGAACCAACCGACATTGCGGAAGCTGACGCCATCTGTGGTCTTCTTGAAGACCTCCTGCTCCTCGATCGAGTCCCGAGGGCTTCCCAGCTCGGTATCGACCACGCTTGTCTTCTCATTAAGGGTCATTATGAATGATTTTGAAAAAGAAACAAAGCTACCAGGCTGGGGAAAAAAGTTTCAGAGATCCAATGCGCCAGGATTAAGTACCCGGCCTTCTGTTATCAGTGTGGATCCCTGCATGAGCGGCCGTCTGAAAAAAAGCTCTCGCTCCAATAGGAGCTAATGGATGAAAGATTTGCCAAGTCCAAAGCTTCATCAAGTAAGAAACTTTTACATAAATGTATTGTCCTCAGAGGCCAGCTGCCATGGCGGTAATCTACTGTGGGCCCTCGAGTGCTAGCGTTGGTCAATTGCCACTAGTGTGCCGTGCCCACGCCTAGTAGTAACTAGCATGTTGATAGTGAAAGTGTACGACCAAGGCTGCCAGCTGCACAGATTGCAAGATCGTCCATGCACTATTCGTATGCTGCATAACATCACTGAAGAAGAAAAATCGTCAGAAAATGACTATCTGGGGAGAAGAAAAGTGCGTTCTAATATAGTGCAGTGGATTGAGTTTGAATTCCAACTATTGCCGAGATCAGTATGAGGAAGCTAGCCCTTCTGGGACAAAGGTGGTTAGATCCCAACAAATCTGTTGGTCGATGCTCCACATGGTATGTCTTTCCTTTTTGAAACTCTCGGTTTTCCCAAGGTCTAGCCAGAAGTTAGATGGTGCCTCCAAAAATTTCCGCATATTCCACACTATGCAGTGCATTTTTGTCTTCCCTAGTCTCCGGCACACTTGCAGACACTGGATCGTTTGTACCGACACCGGATATGTTCATATTGCTGGCAATGGAGACGCCTGGTTGGTCTCTTTCAATATTGATATTCTGATGTGACGAGACCTTTCCTCGAATTTGAGGGACAGTGGACGCATAATACGCATGTAGTCAAGATTCGGATATAACGGTGCAATGGAAGTGGCCAAGCTATGTGCACGTCAGATTAGGTTGGGGTGCGTGTTCATTAAGGTGGCGAGTAGCCCGACTACTTAACTAGTCAAAAGGGGAACACTCGTCGGCAGCACACTCGAAGATGTGCGGGTCGATCCAGCAACACAAAATAACAACACAGGGCTAGCGCAGGCTGTACGAGTTATCCAATGGGCAGCACCCGTATGTGCAGATCAGAGAGGTATATGAGCGTGCTATTCAATATGATCTTCATGGTGCTAGATATACTACCCGTGTCCAGCACCCCAGCGTACTGAAAAAAGGCGTCACAATACAGGTCGGAAAACCCGCCTCCGTTCTAATCCGTAATAACAAGTAACAGGGGGGTTCCCCACAATAATATCAAATAGATATCAGGTTAGACTATGAATATGAGAGCAGATAATTGACAATGGAATAAAGAAGGCTCAAATATTTCAGCCACTAGCCTATATCGGGGTCTAGCAACTGATTAAGAAGAGCGGGCATCATTGTTCAAGTAGGACTATCTTTGGTCTTGCTCAATCGAGCAAAGCATATGTGATAGACCTCTGGAAAACATTTGATGGGCCGGCATCTCCCGCCCTCCGCCCGCGAGGGTCAGGTGGAGCGCGGGTCCTTACCCAGAGGCGATGCTCAGTGAGCAGGTCAAAGTGCTTATGTAATGCCCAGTGAGTTAAAGCGGCAAGGAGCACTAATTCGGGGGAAATCAAAATTTGCCAGACATTTTTCTCCGGTATATATACATTGTAGTATGCCCAAATTCTTCCTTTGATTATCCAAGTCTTTCGTCGAACATCAAATAACTAGACAAGTTCTCAAGAACGCAAATCATTCAATTGATCCTATACATCCGAATGAAAATTTCGTTGTCTTGCCCATAGGTGTTTAGCGCCAAAACCTTAAGGGAATTCTGGCAAAACTTCTCGATAAAACTGTTATAACACCTTCTTACTTCCTATACATATACATATTACTACTGTAACAGAACTGGGCCTTGAATTGTGTATAAAAAGGTGTATATTATTGTGTTTGAATCACAGGACTCCCTCAGTCTCCATGCACTTCACACTAGGTACAATTTGAACGGTACTACAGGCGAGCTGACCGAATCTAGTGTGCTCTTGGCGATATGGTTCGATAAACAGTCTGAGTGCATGCGGGAAATCTTTTTTGAATATGCCTAGGTGGTAGTAAGGACATGGGCAAAACGCAAGATTTCTTGGCCTGGGAAACGTGACATGATTTGAAATGTCCAGACTGTTTACGTAGCACCTTACGGGAGTTCCAATCTACTGTTGGGAATAAACGGGTGCATCAAGTAATGAAATGCTTAGTATTGATGCCATTAAGATGGACAAGGCAATTCCTCGCACAAAGCGCACAAGAAGCCCAGTAAAGATGTTTCAACTGTTTTTTTCATTGGTGTGTAGGGACTGGAAGCTCCGACAAAAGCGATCCTCGAGTGCGTCCGGAAAATGCGAGTTCGTTTGACCGGTGGATTATCACATCGGTATACAAACGCAAGGTTGACGTCTTTTTTCATTTCCACCACCCCTGTGTCGGCTCGCAGAGAGAGTCAAGGCCGTGCCATTCGTCCCTCCAACAGTTGGTCTTGTATTCATCGACAACCATTCGCACCGAACTCCATGCCTCCTTTTATGCCATTGTCACTGAATTTACAGGGACTTCTTCTTGTCGCCGTTGGTGACGTCGACAACCTTGAGGGCTATAGAGAAAAAGGGTATGTTAGTATAGGCTCGAGTAATCTTCAATTCGTCTCATGGTGTGCTCCCAAGTCTTGTTGCCTCCTTCAATCGCAATTGATTTCGAACAGGCTTCCAACATAGAGTCACGGGTAGGAAGGATCGTGTGGAAGTGTGGGGTTCGACGCACCAGGGGGAAGGCTCTGCTTGAGCTTGTCGGCCTTGTCGGAGTCCTTGAGGACAAGGGTGTACAGGAAGCGCTCGCAGCGGACCTTGAACTTGATCTGCTGGGTCTTGCCGTTCTTCTTGATCCGGGCGGCTGTAAAAGCAATTGATTGTTAGTCTTCAATTCCGGGTTCTCGCCTCATGGCGGGCTATTCTCCGAGCGGGAAAAGGGCGAAACGTACAGGAAGCGTCCTTCCGGCGGCAGATCTCAATGAACTGCTTGATATCGGAGACTTCGCGAGGCATGGTGACGGTTGATGCGGATTGAGGTTGCAATGGTGAGGAATCGCAGTCAAGATGGAGTTGTGTGGATCGGATTAGGGTTTTTGCTCCACGAAGCCCTGGAGGTCACGTGGTTCCGTTGCGGGTAGGTGCGCGAGGCTAATCGTAGTCGGCGACGGGCAACGTTCCGATATGTCTTCGAGGAGGGTTGGTCCTGGTGCAAATGTAGCGATTGTATTGGATTGGTGTCGTCGATCAGCGGAAGTCCAGTGGGGGTTGGCAGGATCATAATATCCTGAAGGCCACCGGCGGGGGTGGGTGCTCTCATGTCGCAAACGCTGCATCGGCTCGGCAACGACATGCGGACATGTTGTTGCATTACGGGGTTGTAAATCGCTGTCCTGACTCTCCAAGTCGCGGCTATTGATAGACGGTGTTTTCTTGGTAATATGGAAGCGAAGTCGATACCGTTTCCAGAAGATTATGCTGGTGACTGTTAGACTGTTGACGGACGTAGAAATGATACACTCACCCCTGCATGACCGCACTTCCCATAGCAAGCACGAAGGTAACGGCTGTAAAGAAAATGACAGCTTCCATGCTGAAGTTTACTGATGCCAGAAAATGTACATTGAGAATCGGTGTCGACCGAGTGGAGTATAGATAGAAGGTTGCTGTGAAGCCAAACTACGATTTTTATTGCAAAGATAGTTTCAAACGTGTATTCATTCATTATTGTAGCTTCCTAGAGCATGAATTCAAGAAGACTGAGCAGGAAGGAAGCTATTGTGATGCGTGTAGATCGGAAGGCAGCAGCGACATGAAGTGGCGCAAGTGGCGTGAGGTGGCGGTGCATCTCTCTAAGTGGTCTACTTGTCCAAACTCACTTCAAGCTTTAGACACCACGTCGCCTGTTCGAATTTTTGTTTATATCAAAGTGGATATTACTATTGACTCCTACTATTCACATTTCACAGCGGCTTCAACCGTTTGTACATTGAAAAAGCCAAGATGCCTACGCCACTGGATCGCGCGATGAACTCTAAGGTACTTACTCCACCCTGCTGAAACCACATTGAGTATAGCTAACAAGGGGTTTTTAGAACCTTTTCATGGGTGAATATACAACAATGAAATTGCAGTCAAGTGAAAAAAACTCCTAACATTCTATTATGACATAGGGTTTGCAGGGATGGTGACGGCCGTTGCAGCCTGGTCCATCTGGGGCTCCGACATGTTCCCCAGTGAAGCCGACCCCAAAGGAAGTAAGCAACAAGCAAGACAAACATTCAAATACATGCTGACTGGAAAGATCCCGAGGACTGGACTGTCGATGAGATGAGAAGGTGGCTTCGTGTGGTATGTTCCAGATCCCTTGAATCGAGAGACCCTCACTAACTATGTTGCAGCGGGGACTTCTGCCGAGCGAAAATGCAAGCAGGGAAGAATTGCTGGAGAGAGTCAAAGCCAATCTGCGGATACTGCGTAATTCCAAAGCCCCGGTATCCAAGTCGTGATGGCCGAGCGGTGGTTTGGTCTCGTTGTTTTCAATCCTTCAAATGCGTTCTCATGTGTAATTCCCCAATTGTTTCGCAATCGCGCTTTTCATCAACTCAATAATTCCTGATAAGCTTCTTGTCCAGCAAAGGTTCATGCCTGAAGATGGCATAGAGATATCTTATAGCTCACAACTATCGCCGTCACAATGAGCGACAAATATAAGCAAATCGTTCATCCATATCTTTGTTTCCATGCGACTCTCGACACATATCAGACGACAAGGCGGAAGTTTTGGCTCTGGATCAACCAGTCTCGTCGGCGCTTGCCACGCTCAGCAGACGGGTTGGGTACGAGGACGAAGGTTTCACTAAAGCCGCGCTGAGGCTGATCGCGGTTCTCGCCATATCGCACATGTCCGCTCACAATCACCAATATCGACATGTCCTTAATGGTCATCTGGGCGGCCGGTTTGATACCAGACTCGGTAACGGTAGGGTAAGCGCGGTTGATAACTTGGCAGTCATATGATTGGGCTTCGTAGTGTGCGTGTGGCATCTGGTTGACGAAGATATCTTGCACCGCAGCACCGTCTGCCACAGTGTTGCCGTTGAAGAGGATTTTTGAGGCTACTGGAGCGTAGAAGGAGGCGATAGACTCGCGGTTGGAACAAAGGGCTTGGTAGAATGTTTGAACAAGCTCGGTGGCAGCTAGAGATTCCGATCAATACAAGCGACATTGGTAGGGGTTTGGGGCGTTAAAATACCCTCAGTGGACACTTTGACCAGCTGGTCGTCGCTTACTGAAGACATTGCGACGGTCTGAGGAATGGCGAAGTTACAAGACAGAGCAGGTATAGAGGATAGTCTTCATGTACACCTCCTAGATGAAGTTATGTACCAGGAACAGGATTTTTCACTGGCTCTGCTTTTATCGTGAGGGCGGAGGAAAGGCGTGGGGAACAAAGAAAAATGACGAGCGGGAGCTTGGACCACTTCCGGAGCGCGATGCGGAATAACATGCGACACTGATTTTCTTCTCCGCAACGCTCCCGATGGCTTCCATACGAGCGCCATTTCGTGCCCTCCCAAGGACCAGCTTTCTTCTTGGTTCTCGACGGTCATGGACTTGCACCGCCTGCAAATATGGAAGTCCTAGGACTTTCCAGCGTGGAGTTGCGTCGACTGCGACTCAGACTCCGGGGGACTTCAAAAAGCCGTACTATGTGACCACGCCGATCTTTTACGTCAATGCTGGTAAGCAAATCTCATCGCTGCTAATCAATCACTTTGTCTAACCTTTTGGTCTGTGATAGCACCACACGTCGGCCATTTCTATACCATGGTCATCGCCGATATCTTGAAACGATGGCAGGTCCTGCTGGGAAACACCGATGCTCAGTTATTGACCGGAACTGATGAACATGGAATGAAGGTACCACGGATATCTGTAAAATTGGAGGGACGTTTTAGTTGACAGTCTTGTCAGATCCAGCAAGCAGCCCTCGCAGCGGGAATGGATACCCAGGCTTTTTGCGACATGAATTGCCGAACTTTTGAGGTACATATCTTAATCCATGATTCTTCTTTCTGGACAAGAGACTAATCTTAAGCTGTGACAGGCCCTAGCCAAAGCTGCAAATCTGAATAACGATCACTTTATTCGAACCACTGATTCGGCGCATCGGGAAGCTGTACAATATTTCTGGGTAAGCAGGCTCGCTCACTGACAAGGACACAACTAATGGACGATTAGGAAATGCTTCAACACCGAGGTTACATCTACACTTCTAAGCACGAGGGATGGTACTCCGTTAGCGATGAGACTTTTTACCCGCAAACGCAGGTACAGAACTCCCTGGATCCAGCAACGGGACGAAAGAGGATGGTAAGCTTTTCCCAACAACCAACATCAGTGATGGCTGCTCACATTTCACCAGGTCTCAATTGAGACTGGAAAGGAGGTAGAGTGGTCCTCGGAGACCAATTACCATTTCCGCCTGTCCGCATTCAAGGACCGCCTGCTGGAGCTATATAAGAGAGAAGACTCGTTCATCACGCCATCAAAGTATTCAACATCCATTATTCAATCGGTCTCATCCGGACTGCAGGACCTGTCAATCTCACGGCCAGCAGAGCGTCTCACCTGGGGCATTCCGGTTCCCGGTGATAACACCCAAACAATCTATGTTTGGCTGGACGCGCTCGTGAACTATCTCACTAGAGCCGGATACCCATTCCCTCCCGGGCAAGAGGAAAACTCCATGTGGCCCGCAAATGTCCATGTGGTCGGGAAGGATATTGTTCGGTAAGTGCGGTGCAATAGTATTCAAGCCCGGATTTGACCGTTGATCATTTACAGTTTCCATTGCGTCTACTGGCCCGCATTCCTCATGGCTTTGGATCTTCCTTTGCCACAAAACGTCCTGGTGCATGGACATTGGACTATGAATCGCGAGAAGATGTCAAAATCTACTGGCAATGTGGTGAACCCATTCTTCGCCATCGACAGATTCGGCGTGGATAGCATGCGGTTCTTCCTAGCCTATCAAGGAGGTTTCTCTGACGATGCCGATTACGATAACGCTTTCATCATTCGTGATTATAAGAAGTTGCTCCAAGGAGGAATTGGCAACCTGGCAGCGCGCTCAATTGGGCTTGCCAAAGGAAAATTGGGCTCATATATCAAGGACGCCACTTCTAATAACCTCCCTGTCCCCAGCCCGGCGGATCGGGAACACCGGAAAATGTTGGTCTTGACACCGCTCAAGGTTGCAGAGCATATGAAGGGACTGAACCCGCGTGCTGCGCTGCAGGAGATCATGAGCATCATCGAGAAGGTATGAACGAGCGCCTAATCTCCTCATCGGACAATAGTTGACCATGTACGACAGACCAACAAGTACTTCCATGCAACGGAGCCATGGAAGAACCCCAACCACCAATGGGTTCTCTTCAACGTGGCAGAGTCGCTCCGCATCTCTGGCATCATGCTACAGCCGTTCATGCCCGCAAAGTCACTGGAACTTCTGAAGATGCTCCGCGTAGATACATCCAATCCTGCCAAGATAGGATTCTCTGCAGCGGTCTATGGATCGGATTCAAAGTACGGTAAAGGTGCCAAGAAGGGTCATCTTTTCCCTCCTCTCCTCGCTGAAAACTAAAAAATCTTGGCGCGAGCTTCCTCCTTTGATGCAAAAGGATGGGCCAAAATGGAGGCACATTGGCCCCACTATGTACGACTATGTATAGCATTTGAGTAGCGCATGTAACTGTATTTATTTCCATCAAACCATTACCTCTCTATTAATTTGATCGCTCTGGAACTACTGAGCGCCCCTGAGACCCCGATATCCTCTCTAGGTTTAGCGCCAAAAGACCCTGAGTCATTACGAGATTAAATTGGGCCATGCAAGCCTCTCGCTTCTTTCACTGAGTCACATAATCATGCCAAGGATAATTCCGGCATTAGCGCCAAGCATGGACCCTGAGGCTCCTCTCCACAACAATCTATAAGATGGAACATGAAATGCTCAGATACTGAACCACAAGCATGTTGGCTATGGTATTTTTACCTACCTTTCTCTTTCCTCCAGATATAGTGCTATGCCCTCAGATATCCAAACCAAGTTGACATATCTCCACTGGCAAAACAGCTATACTCATACTCGACCATACCGAATCGCCCAATTCGGTCGCAAGAAGAAAAATGATGAACAGTCCCATAATTTGGTCTTCCAAAAAGGAGACTCTGCTGAGACTATCAAAGATATCCGAGGTGTAAGCGATCATACAAAATTTTCCCTCGAGACCAATGGCTTTGTGTATGCGAAGCACCCGCCGCCATTGTTCACACAACCAAAGGACTTTGTAGACCCTGATCAGGTCCGCAATGTCTTTTTACCGGAATGTGAAGCAATCGTGAGAAAAGAGATTGAAGGAGTTGATCGGATTTTCATTTTTGATTGGAAAGTAAGGAATTCTATCTCAGCCTCAAGAGAAATATACTTATCGTCGTTCTGTAGATCAGGAAGAGAAAAAGTGCCAAAGAGCGACGAAAGAGGAATCCAAACTTATTGAAATTCGCTCGACAAGTTCACGTCGGTGAGTTTTTTTTCGTTTCCCAATTCATTACCTCAATGCGTAATACATGCTTTTATAAGTTCTAACGGAGCTCAGATACGCTTCTGACACGAGATGAACTCGAGACCTCTTTGACAGAGCGGATCCGCAATCATCTCCCTGAAGAAGCACATCATCTGCTTTCTGGTCGAGTACAAATGATAAAGTGAGTATAATCAATGCCTCCAGGCCATATATCTACGATTCTTTTCAGTCTCTAATGTATCAATAGCATTTGGCGGCCAATAGGCGGACCAGTTGAAGACGATCCAATCGCTGTGTGCGATGGACGAACTCTTGATACATCCAAGTTGATTGGAACTAATATGATCCGGGGTGATTATAACGGTACACTCATGTACCCTTTATATGACCCAAGTCATGCCTGTCAGTGGTACTATATGAGTGGACAAGGAGTTGAGGATGTGCTGCTGTTTAAGAGTTTTGACTCCAAAGAGGGGAGCGTTAAATGTAAGTGGCTTATCATTGCACACTGAAAAGGATGTCTAAGCCCTCATGATGAGTCTAACAGCTTTTACGTGCTTTAGATGTCCCCCATACATCATTTTCACTGCCAGATGTCCCGGAAGATGCACCCTCGAGGATTAGTGTCGAGGTGAGGGCTTTAATTTTTACACATTAGATCTAAAGCTTCAGAGAATCGACCAGTCATTTTATTTGCACTTAAATCTCAGTCACTAAACAGAAATATCCAACATCTTGACCCGATAATCCCAATAATTCTTCCGAATAGGATCATACTTCTCCAACAAACCCAACATCTCAACAGCCTTGCCCTTCCTCTCATCGGAAGCATAAACATCCACCAACCACTCAACAGCATGAGAGCTCTTAACGATATCCTCTGAAACAACAAACTTCCCGGCGAAATCCTCCCACTCCCCTAAGCTCCTACCAGACGCAAGTAAAACACCCCGAGCATACCACCACGGGCTCCGATTCTCCGGTGCCCGCACAATAGCGTTTTGCGCAAATTCCAATTCCGCATCAATCATATCCTCGTCGACAACGGCCAACACGCCCTTCTCAGCCGGCGTAGTTGACATATCGCCCGCATTGACCATACCGGCGTCATGCTCGGTGTCAGCGCGAGGACCGAAGCGGAGCGTGTACCGGTGACTCCAGGCGGAGTTGTTGCGGACGTCAGCTTTCAGGAGGACGTTCACGTCTTCGATTTCGCGGGGGTGATCCCATAGCTTGAAGTGGCGGACGAGCCAGTGGCGGTATGTCCATACATGGTAGTTTTTGCTGTCCTGGGCGAACATTTCCATTAGGAAGTCTAGTTCCTTAGGTGGAAGACTGGGGAAATGTTGGCGGGAGGACATGAGTACTTGGCGGTGGTGCCTGATGATGTTAGTCTTGCTTTTAACCCAATACCCAGGCGTAAAAGTGTATGTACCAGATTTGATAGTTTTTCAAGTATTTGAGAGCTACCTGGTTCAACCATGCAACTTCTTCTTCGATATTCTTATCCAACGCGAAGAGGATTCTGGCGCGGTAGATCCTGGGAGGAGTTAGAATGGGTAACTGTGACCAAGACGCATTTCGAGAAGTAAACCAAATTCAACTACTTACCAAACAGTGTAATGAGCAGGGTTCATCGAGATAATATCCTTAGTCAAGTCTAAGGCCCGATCAGACATCTCATTGGCAGCCATCACGGCCCGCAGGTAAGATGTTGCCTCGAGGTACTCGGTGGGGTAGGCAATGGAAGCCAAAGGCAAGGCATCGGCACCTTCGCCATCATCCAGTGGAATTGGAGTCACAGAGGCCCATACTGGGTCGTCGGCGTATTTTCCGACCATTTTGAGGGGTGAGTTTGGCTATCAAACCTGATGCGGGGGAATTCGAGTGGATGAATGCGCTAAACGCTAGATTCGTATGAAGTCGGAATAAAGGAGGGGGAAATTGAGCGTTCCTCCTCTAATTGCCTGGTCGAGTTCTGTTAATTTTGCCAGGAGGAAAATGGACTCTTTATGTGACAATCAGAGTTGATCATTCATCGTGAGTTGAGGTGCTTGGTGGGGCCGTGGATTCTGTTTCGAGTGGTTTTATTGGTTGCCTGAGGCTCGAACAAAGAGAACAATATTAAGAGTTAATGGATTTCTGTACTCGTTTCAATTCCATGTACATGTCATGGATTGTTTGTTGAAAACGTAATTACTGATTTCATCTCTTGCGTCCTTTCACTCACCCAAGCAACGGACCCTTTTCTTCGGGTTTAGTGTCCAGGTTGCTAAATACACTCAAAACAAACAAGATCTGCCAGTATAGAACAGCTATTGTTGAGCATAGCATTGCCAGCAAAATTCAACTGTGTCATGCAATACTACCAAGCCTACAGTAATATTTGGATTCAAAATTACGTCTACACTCTCAGACTTTCTGAAATTCTACCGTAGGCTACTGGGCCTCCATATTTAAATACATCGGCGATTATTTCCATAAGTCAATCTAGCTAATCAGATGGTATTAAGAGCGATCCAGTCGGCCACGCTCAACGGGTCGTTATTGACATCAGGACGACCATCCGACTCAGGCTGACAATAGTCGTAGTAACCCATGAGGCCAACTAGCTCACCGGATTCGTTAACCACCGGACCTCCCTGGTCATGGTCACAGGACCCTTGCTGCTTCTCCGGTGCAGCATCACAGTTCATGTTGCTGGTCACCGGATTGACATCAGCCCACAGCGGGTTGCAATCCTCGGATGAGATGAATGTGGTATCGAGCTGTTGCAATGCTTGGGGGTTTTCATTGGACAGCTTGCCAGTCGATCCCCAACCATAGAGGCTGACAGGCGCCCCTGTCAGCGTAGCTTGTTCAGCAATTGTCACGGGTTTGATATCCGTGACTGAGTCCGTCAGATGAAGAAGAGCAAAGTCAGAATCTCGGGTGTTGGTGTTGTAGTTCGGATGTTTGATAATCTTCGTGACCTGTTGCAATTTGCCGCCAGTAGCATGTTCAAGGCTGCCCAATCGTACCTTTAATGAGGACACTGAGGACCCATCGGCACATCCAGCAGTAGTAAGAACGGTTTTGGGGCCAATCAACGAGCCAGCACAGATATAGGAGTCACCAAAAATTCCACTCGAGATGACTGCGGCTGTGAATGGAGCATTATCCGCAGATGCATCACTCCCTCCCACTAGTCCATAAGCAGACTGGGAAAAAAGAAGAATGAGGGACAGGAATTTTTCGGGCGCTTGTGTGGCCTTCATGGTGGGCAGTTATGAGGGAGCAGGGTACAGGGACTAAGGTGGAAGAGTACCAAACTAGGGATGCGCTGCGCTTTAAAAGCGGTGATTTTCGATCATCCTCGATCTACGATGGATCGATCCATTTTTCGTGAACATGCCGATCAAGGAAAGCTACAGTAGCTTCGGGAATCCTCGGTGTCTCCCTATACTGTAGATACTTATTGGTTCCACTCAGCGCTCGCCCAGGGCAAAAGCTCAGCACGATACCTACGTCATTGGCTTATGAAACCCCAGCTGCAAGCCGAATATTGCAGATCTGGACGCAGATCAGCAATAAGCCGCTCCCCTTGCGCCATTTCAGGAATGATAATACCACGATCTCCAATAATCACTGCTCCACAAAGTGGAGTCTGCACTACGATCGTCAATAACACCGCAGGTTCATGAACCCACCAACCACAGCCAGGTTACTCCGAGCTGAAGAATCTGTAAGCAGGCAAGTGGATGTGCTCCATACTGGGTTTGTATTGACGTATAATCGCACTGTTGACTCACCACTCATTCGACTTGAAAGGACAGAAACGAGGAAAATCGAGGATAGACATTCCCTAGCTAACTTTGTAGCTAATTCGCTAAGGAAACAGTACAGTATCAATACGATTAGAGTTCAGCCGAAAATGCTAGACTGATAATTATTGCAAATAAGGAAGTACAGTCAGTTGTAGTATTGTCCAACACCCAGCACACCGTGTGGGTCTTTCCTTCCGATTCTGCAGTCTAATCAAATCTTCTACATCTCAATGAGCGTATTTCAAGCCAGGGTTCAGATATGAGAATCTGAGAGTAGCGGTAGATATGATTTCGAACAATACTCAACCCCTATATAAGTAACATCTACAGACAATATAATCTAACCCAACCTTCACATATACACCCAATTAGCCAAAAGTCTCACCCCCGTTTTCCAAATACTTAACCTCCTCCTCCGTAGAGGCCCTTCCGAGAGCCTTATTCCGATGCGGATACCTTCCAAACTGCTCAACAATAACCAAATGCCTCTTCTCAAAATCCAACGTATTATCCAACCACCCCTTCAAAAAATCCTTCTTCTGAAACAAAGTATCAAAACATTCCCTTTCATCTTCATCCAAAGAATCCCTCTCTACCTTCAAAAACGCTTCCATATCTCTAGCCGTCTCTTCATGCATTTTCACAGCCTGGTGGTGCACGCCCACATCCTCGGAGTGCATAAGCGGTAAATGGAACCAGAATCGGTAGGAGAGCATATACCGGATTGGATTTTGGGCTGGAATCCCAAGCGAGATGGCTTTCAATGCTATCTCGCAGGCCAGGGGATCGAAGCTCGTGAATACTTTCTTAGATTCCGGGCCTCGGTAGCAGTTTCTGGGCACTTGGTCTAGGAGGAGTACAAGGCTAAGCCAGGTTAGGGGATTTTTCGTGTCCACTGCAGATAGTATTTCTGTGGCTGTTGCGCCTGAGCTGAGTATTGCTTCTAGAGCTGGTTGAAATTGGGCGCTTGGGTATGTTAGCATGGAGTAAGGGGTTTGTATGATTGGGATGTCGGTGTGGGATTGGGGATGGCTTACACGCAGGCTTTGTCAAACTCTGCATCTGTAGCGAACCAGCGCTTCATTTCGCTCTGGCCGGGGAGGATCAGGGACTTTTCATCGCTTAGGTGATCGAACCAGAATGTTCGGATGTCCTCCAGAAGAGAAGGGGTGAGAGTTTGCTTCAATTCTGTTGAGACACTGGCCATCTTGGGCTGCGTCGCGTGATGTCTCCTTGAAGATGGATATCTATGAAATCCTGGTGTTGTCAACCTGATAGTTGCAGGCCTGTGAACAGACTGGGAAGCCAGTAGTCTAGTCTGCGGCAGCAAGGCAGGTCTCAAGGTCTGCCGAGTCAACAGACCAAGTCTAGACGTGTTGAACTACGTTGGGTTTAGTTTAATGGTAATATTCACTCAGTAGAGGGCAATTCTTACCTTCCTCGCGAGCGCCAAAGACATGGTGTGGCGTACATATTGTCAAATTGGGGTCTGCGCGATAAGGAGGATATGAGTCAGCGGGATCCACTTGTGGATGCGAGCTATGACGGGGAAATAAGGGTCCCGGGAATGTCTCTATTGCTCCAATGGCTCCTGCGAAATGGTATCATAAGCTAAATTCATTCGATGATTACTAGGATATCTCATGCTGCCCACCGCTAATCAGCAGACACAATGCGCCAAAGACATGCTCATGCGAAGACAAGGGGATTATGAGCCTTTCCTCCAATAACCCAAAAGTCAATTAAAACATAGATCAAAAGAAAAACCCGAGATGGCTTAGGGCTTTTTGAAAAGCCACATTCCAAATAGCTTTGATATCATGGTCAGGCGGAGGTTCACAGTCACAATTGAATGTGAATGCAAATAGACAATATTTAAAGAGAATAGGACAACAATCAAGGGAAATTTATATCAAGATAGATAAGAAAAATGGGAAGGGCAGGGGAATGGAAAGGAAAAGGGTGATTAAAAGCCCATAGTGTAGAGAAGAGGGGATCAAAGTCGGGTATTAAAGAAAAGATGGGCAGCGTCCGAGTATCAAACAGCTCGTTTCCAGAACTTCCAGCCTTCGCGCCTTTCGTGGAATCCGACACCTACAAGACGCTCAATGCCGACGTGACCTTCGGCCTCTTCGAATTTCTGCTGGTCGATCTCCTCACCACCCTCCTCGTCTGTGCCGTTGCGCAGGACTGCGGGATAGAGAACACCAACACCGTCACCGCCCAGAGTAGTCTCGTACTTGTTGTTGCCCTCAATTGCAAGCTTCTTAATTAGCCCTTTAACAGCTTCAGGATCTGCGTCGGGACGAATAAGGGTCATAGTGCAGCCGCCACCACCAGCACCAGTCAACTTGGTCCAGCCAACGTTGGCAGATTCAACTAGTTCGCAAATCCGCTCTAGGCGAGGATGAGAGACGCCCAGAGAAACAAGCAGGCCGTGGTTGATGCGAATCAGAGTTCCAAAATGAGCCATAGTCTCGGCGGAGTCGCCGTCGAACTCTGGATCCTCGATCAATTGGCGAGCAGAACATGTCACATGATCGATGGAATTGAGTACAGATTCGGTCACGGCGGGGTGAGCTTTTTGCAGCGCGGAGACCTTGGCTACTTCGGTGGCGGTGGAGCGGGTCTGTTGGGTATCGACGAGAAGGAGGGGCAATTCAGGGAATGAAGGAAGTGAAATGACCTGGGGAGGTTTCTCATAATCGGTTCGTTTGAAGTATACAGCCTTGCCGCCTGCGGAAACTGTGTTGTCCACTCCACTGGGGTTTCCGTGAATGCAAAGCTCACCCACAAACGCCCAGCGGTTAATCCGTTCAATTTGTGTCTCGGCCTCATCTGGGGGCTGATCGGGGTGGGGACCGGCAAGTGTTCGGATCTGGAGCAAGAGTGCGGAACTCAGGCAGACGCAAACACTGGCGCTGCTGCCCAGGCCAGCGCCGGTGGGGATGGTGGAGCGGAGGGTGTAGATGGCGCCTGCGCTTTGCGGGGACCCCAAGGAGAGGAAAAGGTAGAGGAATGCGGAGGCGGAGCGAATGTGGATCTTGCGTTGCTCCTCGGGGAGACCCTCGGAGATATTTGCAAGGTGGGGATCGAGGGCTTGTACGAGTTCGTCGTCGAGGGAAGTGACTAAGCTGTAATAGAACTTCTTCTTATCGGGGTGGTGAAAGACATCCCAGGGAAGAGCTTCGATGTCCCAGGTATGTTTCAGTCCCAGATCCCGGAAATTCAAAGTAATTGTCCGCTGTGATTTGGAGAGAGTGGTGACGAGGAGGTAGGATCGGAGGGAAATAGCAGCAGCCAGAGCGGCCTTGCCATGTACGACGGCATGTTCACCGTACACAATGACCTTGCCAGGTGCGGAGACCATAAAGGCCGGTGCCATTGGGGATGAAGCCTTGCGAGACATGCCTGGGCGCCTTGATCTGGTTCCGTTTTCTTTGGGGGATCCGGTGGAGGAGTCGGAGAGATCTGAGTCAACCCCGTTGCCGTTGCCGTTCACAGGAGGGTGAAGGAGTTCGTTTTGTATGTCGTCAGGTAAGAAATGGGCTACCGGGCGACGATGACCATTAGAAGTCCGGGCATCATGCAATTGCGCCTCGTAGATTGTTGACATGGCCGGGATTGAAATTCAGGGGCGCGGTGTAATATTATCCAAGTGGGCGCGGAGGAGTAAGGGGGGAGGGGTTAAAAGAAAAAGAAGTATGGAACACAATGGGATCCTTGGCATTGGCACTGGAGCACCAAACTGGAGAAACAATGGGAAAGAGAGAACCAGAAGTCGGGGGATTTTCAGTGATCGAACCTACGGAGTATACCAGGGCACGCGCGACCACCAATCATTGACGCTGGATTTCTGATTGGTCATTCTCCCCAACTTTTCGCCAATTTTATTTTTAATTTTAATTTGCGGACGAATCAGAGCCTCGGGTATTCTCACTACTTTTCAATAGGCTATTACGTATCTCAGCTGAGGTGTGTGGACAACACGTCGCTTATTCATGGCTGTGCTTATGTCGGGCTATGTCATTTCATTTATATCCTCATGAATGCCGCTCTTCAGCTTTAGTCGAAATCCTAATTCTATTAAGTTCCGTCTATTAAGTTCCGTCAGCCCCGCTGATCTCCGGTAGCGGCTCTGACATGCAGAACTAGCATAGATCCATTCGGGAAGTCCGATACTTGGGCACGTCCTTTGACAGAGATTTGAGTTCCTGTAATCCCGAGTACTTGGAAATACCGAAAAATGTATTGTCTATACATACTGATCACGCGAGCTAGATACAAGATATTGACATAATCATTAACTCATAGATTCATCGTCACAGTCATGCTATTACTGTGAACCAACAGACACGGAGGTAATCCTTGCCACAGTACCTCCAGGTCACTCAAGTACGAGGCACTGTCCTGTTCGCGGAGAGATGTTCCCTCGACTGGCGACGGTAGTGTCGTAAAAATTACAGCTGTCTCGCTGCTTTGCTGGACCATCAGCTCGTTGAGAATGAGATGCTGTGCCCGACTAGGAAGATCGTTGAAGGACAGCGGAATCGAGGCTGGACCTGGAAACCCGGACGCCGTTTGGCTGCTCTGTGCACTGGGAGAGGTAGCCGAGGCGGCCGAGGGGCGCCGTGCGTAGATAGACTCGAGTTTCTGCGCAAAGCGAGGCGGTGATGCATTCTGTGCGAACATGATTGACGGGCCGGCCTCGTCTGCTCCCGTGTTCACCTTGGCTTCCGGGATCGGAGAGGAGCTAAAACGATTGCTGGATGCAGAACGGCTCATACCCGGACGTTTGGGACGGGCTAGGCCAGGAGCTGGTGATTTGCTTTTGGGGGATGCATTGTCTTCGGTTATTATGGAAGGAATTGCTTGGCTAGCAAAGTCTTGCGCCATTGGACGAGTCGATGGACTCGCATCAGGTTTTTGGTCGTCACTTTTGGAACGGAGCAATTGCGAAGTGCCATTCCGATTGCTGGCAACCTCGTCCTGGTCCTCGTCACCAAACTCGGGATCGCTAGTGTATGGATCCAATTCGCTGTCACTGCTACTCTCACTGCTCGAGAAGTCCCCATTGTCGTCAACAAATCTCTTATCAAGACGGTTGATTTGCATCCCTAGATTGACACCTCCCATTGCCCTATAGCTCGATATGGATCGTCTGCGTTTATTGGACTGGATCAGTCTCCTGAGTCCGGTCGCCTGTTGATATGGTCGGTTTCCGCTGTCAATGCTCGAGGGTACCTGCCACGTAGCCGCTCTCTCCAAACGCATGTCATCACCAATCGCGTCAACTGCCTGGTTTGGGGAGTTATTGCGAGCTCGCAAAACTCCTTGCCACCATTCCTCATCCTGAAGAACGGAATGAACATGATCTTGGCCATCGGCAATCTCTGAAGAGGTATCTCCGTTGACTATAATGCGGTATGCCTTCAAGTCTCCGCATGCAAGCCAGAAGACAAGGACTTCAGCTTCAATGCGTAACTTATCCAGAAGAGCTTCGACGCGTCCCCTTTCATCCTCCACATCCGTCTCATACTCAACAAACACCGCCACCCGCAACTTATATGTCTTCTTCCACGATGGAACGGTGTTGAGAATGCAGCCCAGTTGCAGGATGAGGGTATAAGTATCGAAATTGGTGGTCAAGACATTTTGCTTACTCTCAATGTCGGCTCCTAGCTCCGCTGACATCTGGATGGGCCAGAGGTCGATATACCTTTTTGTGTGACGGCCGTGAGGGTCCGGCAGCTCCAAATCCTCGAATCCTTTAGCCACAGCAACGTTGATACGAAGCTTAAACAGAAGGTCCTCAAGGACTGTCACGTAGCTTTGGTTGCTCATGGGCTTTGCCGGTATCCCAGATTCGTCTGATACCTCTCGCTTTAAGCCAAAAACTGATGAGCGACGTCTTGCCTTAGAGTTACTGCTCAGAGACAATGTTTCCACTAGAGACTGGTCCTCTCGAAACTGATCGATCACCACGATATTGGGTCGCATACCCCCCAGTCCTGAGTTGAGAACAATGTTTCGCATACCCCATTCTGCGGCGGGGGCAATGGCAATGTTGACAAAGGCTTTGATCTTGGAGTATTCAACATACTTAGTCCATGCGGTTTGCTGTCGACGGGCCTCTGGAACGGCCGAAGAGAAGTCCTCGGTGACAATAACGTGGCCCAATACAAACAATGCGCCTTTCTTCAGAGAGTTGCAAAAAGAGACCATTTTGTACTGTCGATCAAGATCGCTCACAAATAGAAGAATCTGCGGTCGCCAAAATTTGACATGCTCTTGACGTAGACGCAACAGATATTTCCGCACCTGATGATAGATCAAGCTCTGGCTGACATCTCCCCATGGCTTGGGTGGTGATGTGTAGTGAATCAGCAGGAATAAAACGAACAGAACGCTGACGGCACCAGTGGCGTATAGACCATCCACAAAGTACATGCTGATGCCGCTAACCAGGGTTCCCGCGGCTGCTGTCTGCCAATTAAAGTAATGGAAAGATGGTCGGAAATTGGGTGCGGACCCAATTTTTAGCAGAAAACAGGCCAGATTGGTAACTAGAAAGGTCATCAAGTATATCATGGTTATAAAAGAGGCGATGCGATTGATATCAAACAACATTGTGACCTGGGCGAGGATGAAAGTTATGATAATTGCATAGATGGGCTCATCATTTTTCTTTGTACCTTGACCAAAGATTTTGATACCAGGTACTAAGCTATCTCGAGCAATGGCCTGGAGAAGCTTGGCGGATCCGGTGACGCCCATTAATACGGAGAAGAAACTAGTCGCGAATTCTCCCAGCAGGATTAGGCCATCAGAATAGTTGACCTGTTTTGAAGGTGAGACGTAATTGACAAACATTCAGAACAGACTGCAACTTACGATTTGAATCACGTTCACATTGTTATAAAAGGATTGTCGTGTGATGGAGGCCGCCATTGCAAGGATCACCATTGTGTACGTGATGAACGTCAGAGCTAAGCCAGACAAGGTGCCTTTTGGAATTGCTTTGCTTGGGTTCTTAAGATCACCCGACATGCTCGCACCTCTAGTGGATTATTAGTAAAAATATTTTCTTCCATGGTATTGCTAACTCACGCAAAAATGCCTGCTGTTGCGGGAAACAAGATGCCAAACAGATCTTGGAAGCTTTCCTTTCCTTTCATCTGACTCCCCGCAGCACCTTTAGTCAGGTGGGGTGTGAGATTTCCCGCGAGGGTTTTCAGGCTCAGCCCAGTAAACTCCACGCCTTCTCTGGAGAATGGCTTCATGAATATGGCAGATAGCGGAATACTGAAAGTCGCCACCAAAACAATAATCAAAAGGCCATTACTAGCTCTCGCAAAGAGAGAACTTCCAGCAAAGCAGATGGCGGTACAGAGGACCAACAAAACGGTTCCCCACAGATACGACCACCAGAACCCTTCTTGGAGGAAATTTGCCAAGCTGCCGGATGTACTACCAAAGTTCTGAAAGAAACAATCGACTAGGCCGACCGAATTCATACCGGTGTTGAAGACATAGCCCATGTAGAACACAATTCCAATTGATCCACCGAATTCGGGACCGAGGGATCGGGATATCAAATAGTATGCACCTCCGCCTCGAACCGTACCATTTGTTGCGATCGCAGAGAGTGACATGGTTGTCACCAAATTGATTGTGTAAGAGACGGCGAGAAGTCCTTGTTTTAATCAGCTTCGATCGTAGCAGCACGTGGGAGAGGAGTTTACCTAGTATTCCCAGCAAACCTCCTTGCCCCAGAACAAATCCGAAGCGCAAGAACATCAAAATACTCAGTACATTCAGGGTCACAGGAACAAATACACCAGAGAATGTACCAAGCTTCTTTGACTCCTCCGCCGGTCGAGGTCGATGCCCATGCCTATCCTTCTTGTCGACATTGATATCGCAGAGGGGGCCTGCAGAGGGAGGCATATGTGCCGGTGCAGGTTCTCCATTATTCTCTTGTCCTTTGCCATTGTCTGTTCTTCTAGCCCACAATCTGCTCAGGCCATGAAAAGGGTTTGTGGACCATGATTTGTGATGGTGTTCAGGAGCAATGGGGTCCAGCCCCTGTTCGGGGAGCGAAATGGCAGGTGCTTGAGACAAAAATCCAGCACTGGCAGAGGAGTCCAGCTCGTTTGGGTCCAGGCGTGAATCATCTGCTTCAGCGGTCCGAGCTGCGAAGTTCGGGCGTCGGCGAGACATGGCGGGTATGATATGTCCGCCGGGTTCGGAGGTCAAACACAACGATGCAACCGTGATGGGTGCATAAGGGATTAATAACACCCACACCCCTCGATAAGGAAGGAAAACGAAGGGCAAGGCAGAGAAAAAAGCAAGGAGTCTTCTATAGTCACGAAAAGAAGCAAAACAACCACTTGCGTCACCGCGCGTCTTGACGAGATGCTCAGTTATCACGTGATCAGTGACATAATCAGATAAGAGATGCCGTTGACTGGCGAGTCAGCAGGCCATGACATTGAGATATTCTGTCCGCAGATAGCAGGGAGCTCTTCAAATTCTTGGCTCTGAGACACCAAATTTCTGGTGCCCGGGTATATCAGGTCGAGGTAAGCTGCAGGCCGGGAATTTACCATATCTGCTGCTATCGTCCTGACTCGACATGCGGATAAGTAAATAGGAAGACAGATGACAGATGGAATTCCAATAGTCAGGAAAGAAGGATGGATCAATTTCTTGGAGACCGAGCCAGCAGGTCTTTCTATACAAATGTGTACTACTAGCAACTGAAGTTTCTTTGAAATCAAAGACAGGGCAATGCAAACGTGCATAGGTCGTCGACTGACCTAGCACTTGTCCCTATATGAAAGAGGAATGGCTTGAAAATCGTGTTATCGACAGGGAATCGAAGATGGATACGCAAAATATACTTATTAGGGTCGGCATTATGATGGATGTCTTTAAAAGGTATAAGAGAAGGTGGGGCGGGATTCTCTACTTTCCATTGGACCTGATCAAAATAAGCTCCTGATGTGGACTAGTATAATCTGCAACTTTCAGGCCGGTTGCTCTTGAATGAATAGGTACTAACATGAAACCCAGGCAGATATACCATTACCCAGTTATTGCACAAGAAATCAATTTCAATCCAGTCTATCTTCATAAAATTTGCAAAGGTGAACCCATGCATAGTCCAGTTGGTTGACGAATTTGTGATGACTAGATTTCTATATTGTGCCTTTTGGGTTTCGTTGATTTATTGTATTTTAGTAACAGGAATATATGTGGCTGGGAATCTATATGGTGCCCCAAGCTCCAGGGCTACTGCACTTAAAACTTGATATTGTAAATTTCGTGGCAAGGGACTCTAGCTGCAGCCTGCTACTGCCGTAAAGCAGAATTCAAGGCAAATTGAGAACTTCATCCCACAGCCTTTGCAGTATATGTAACAGTCTACACTGTGAGTGGTGCCTTCCTGGGCGACTGTATGCCTAGAATTCTTTCTGCACCAATTCATCAATTTACAAGAACAATGTGTGACTACTGCTATTTCATGTGGAGCTTAAGGCAGATTGGATGCTATCGATAAGTATCCACCGCCTGCTCCATCGGGGCAAAGCTGAGCACTGCACCCGCACTTGGAGACGATCGACCTCCCTCTTTTCACCAGCCTCCATACACAGCTTCTCTCCCCTGGTAGATGCACGGCCCTGGAATACTTGGCAACAACTAACAGGCCTTTTTCCATATGCCCATCTCCCTCCCGACACCTGTCCCCGGATCCTGATCAGGAGGAACAAACATACAACATGACAGATAACGGCGAGAGTTCCTCGCTGAACCCAGCGCGGGCAGTGCCAATTTCAGCGTCTTTTCGATCATCGTCCCCTGCACAGGATGGAACTATTAGACAGGCCTCCATGGCTCGGCTGGCTTCCCCTGTTCCCTCTCCATCTTTTGGGACGTCCTTGTCGTCTCGACAAGGTGTCCCAGCTGGTCGACCGATCAGTACCACAACCTCGAATTTCAATTCCGAACACAATTTCCGGGCTGTCAATGACCTTTCCTCGCTACCAGGGCCAGGTCATTCTATGCTTGCGTCTCAACTGCAGGAAAGTCTTGGTCGCTCGCCCCCTAATTTTGGAACCCCCTCTCGAGTAGCTGGATCGCCCGTGGTCCAATCAGCTCTCGAAAACCGCGCTGTGACTTCGCAATATGGATCTTTTGACACGAGAAATGGTATCGACTCTCCAGCTCCCAATGAGGATCCAGAGGTGGTGAAAAGGCACCTGGTTATGCCGTCGCAGGTCTCCGAGCATCGTGATACCGGGTCGGAGCTTGGAACTAGCATGGGCGAAGACCATTTCTCAAGTCTGCAGCTGCAGGGAGGCGACATGACTCGAGAGGTCTACCGATGGGCAGAAGATGCCGAGTCTGATAACCGGTTCGCACGCAGCAAGAGCTTCAGCGTCAGTCGGCCGGCTCCATCAGCAGAAACCGAAGACATTCACACAATTCTTGTGCCAGGAGGGTTCCGACGAGACTATTTGCGAAGAACTGCGGGGAGCCCGCACCGCGGAAGTGTGCAGGGGTCTAATTCTGGCGCACCCCCTCAGCACCAGCTCCCCACTTCCAATTTCTTGGAATTCCTGACACTGTATGGTCATTTCGCTGGAGAAGAGCTGGAGGAAGATGACGAGGTCCTGGGTCCAGATGAGTACTTTTCGTCTGGTACTTGGGACGAACCGGAGGACGGTAGAGAGTCTGGAGAAGATGCGGCCCTGCTTCAAGGTGACTATGCTGGCCGCAGGAAACGAAAGCACAAGGCGCGCGCACCTGCAGGTACCACAACTGTTACTGGCGCCGTCATGTTGCTGCTCAAGTCCTTTGTGGGTACAGGAATTCTCTTCTTGCCCCGCGCTTTCCTGAATGGAGGCTTGCTATTCAGTAGCATGGTGCTTCTCGGAGTCTCACTGCTCAGTTACTATGCCTTTATCCTGCTGGTGAATACGCGCATGAAGGTCGATGGATCTTTTGGTGATATCGGAGGCATTCTGTACGGAAAGCACATGAGACGCATTATCCTCGGGTCCATTGTTCTCAGCCAATTGGGATTCGTAGCGGCATACATTGTGTTTGTGTCGCAGAACTTGCAAGCGTTTGTGCTCGCTGTGAGTAACTGCGCGTCCTTCGTTGATCTCAAGTACTTGGTGCTCTTGCAATTGGTCATTTTCTTGCCCCTCTCCCTGATCCGCGACATCAGCAAGCTTGGGTTCACTGCGCTTATTGCGGACGCGTTTATTCTGCTGGGCTTACTGTACATTTACTATTATGACGCCAGCACCCTGATTGGCAATGGTGGTATCTCGGATGTTGTCGCGTTCAACCCTGCAACCTGGTCTATGTTCATTGGAACTGCCATCTTCACATATGAAGGTATCGGTCTCATCATTCCCATTCAGGAGTCGATGAGGGAGCCCCACCGATTCGCCGGAGTTCTGGCTGGTGTCATGGTTGTCATCACTTTGATCTTCCTTTCTGCAGGAGCTCTCAGCTATGCTGCTTACGGATCGGCAACCAAGACTGTCATCCTGCTCAACTTGCCTCAGGATGACAAGTTTGTCAATGTGGTTCAGCTGCTTTACTCGCTCGCTATCTTGCTGAGTACCCCTCTGCAGCTCTTCCCTGCCATTCGTATCATGGAGAATGAACTCTTCACGCGCAGTGGCAAATACAACCCGTACATCAAGTGGAAGAAGAACGCCTTCCGTTTCTTCTTGGTCATTGTATGTGCCATTATAGGTTGGGCTGGAGCCGATGATCTTGACAAGTTTGTTTCGCTGGTCGGAAGTTTTGCCTGTGTCCCATTGATCTACGTCTACCCGGTAAGCTTCTCCTAACCTTTTCATTAATATCTTCAGGTACCCAGACTAACTCTTACCAAAATAGCCCCTCCTTCACCTTCGTGCCTGCGCCCGTACTCGGCGTCAAGTATTTGCCGATATCGCTCTCACTGTCTTAGGTGTTATTGGCTGCATCTACACAACGACGTTGACCATCCAAAACTGGATTGCCGGCGGTGATGTTCCAAGCCCAGGCTACTGTGATTCTAAGTGATTGTCCTTTCCGGATTTCGGCATTGTTCAATAATTTCCTCGGTCTGTTTCAACACTAGATGGCATAGCATGTTGTGATTTTTTCTCCCATTAGCAGCGAGCAGATATGAATCTTGGTGTCTGCTTTTTTTGACAGATGGCCGGCTGATTTGGCGGACTTTAGAGAGTTGCATGGGTTGTATGGGCTCTTGTACATATATTGTCTTCTAAATGCCAGAAAGCAAAGTTCTCGAACTTATCCCAATTAAAACCGTAGTACATAATATATACGTCAAGTGCCACCTGGGCAAGTTCTGGATAAAATGATTCAATTTAGTAATCTATGTACAGTGACCAGACAAGTACACCAGACCTTTTTGAAGGAGACTAGTCTACTTTCCAGCCAAAACCCCCG
The DNA here is from genome assembly GCF_028828015.1 of Penicillium pulvis. NCBI lineage: Eukaryota > Fungi > Ascomycota > Eurotiomycetes > Eurotiales > Aspergillaceae > Penicillium > Penicillium pulvis. The sequence continues at coordinate 3,579,362 of NW_026643072.1, forward strand.
TCAGATCTCTTGTCTCTATGATCCCGCCCTCAAGCACCACACTGAATACCTATGGTTCCCCTCTTCCAGTATTCTCCTAACATCAGTCACTCGGAAAAGATCAGAAGAACACATATGTAAAGAATAGAGGTATAACGCAGTAGAACAAGGGAAAAGACAAGCGAGCCAAATGAACATCAACAAGTACAACCGAGGATGAAGTTTTTACGCGGAAGCGCCCTCAGCAACAGCCTTGCCCTGCTGCGCCTTCTCGGCGAGCTGAGCTTCCCGACCACCCCAGCTAAAACACAAAAGCATGTCAGTATGGGATCAAAGCATAATGAGTGAAACCACATGGACACAGCCATGTTGATTTCCATCAGATACATATTGGAGCAACTTACTTCCAGTAGTTCAGATACCGGTATCCCTGGGTAGCCTGGGCGCCGAAGTTGGTCAAGTGGCAGGCAAAGAGCAGGTAGTTCTTGGGTGTGATGGCGAGGGAGTAGCGCATGAAAGTACCAGCGTAGACGAAAAGGGCAGCAGTCATGGTACCAGAGATACTGCGCAGTGGTATAAGCGTTAGTCGCGATCTTTCCTTTCCTTATCTGGGATATCTGTGATAGATAGACAAGGGAAACCAGCTTCCGATTGGAATGAAACTAGGCCGGAGCATTGACTCGGGGCAGTAATCGAGTCGGAGGGTTCAAACGTACATCTCAGGATCCTTCTGAGTGTCCATCACAGCGGCGAAGGGAATACCGAAGTTGGAGACGGGGCCCCAGAAGTCTGCAAAGCATCGTCATTAGCAATCTGCTTTCAGAAGCATAGCTTAAGCCTATTTTTCGTCTCCGAGTTCGTGCTTCCGTCTGGGTTTTCGGCCGGTTGTTTCCGAAGCATCTGGAACCAGCCATATTCTTGCGTTTTGACTTCCAAGGTGTAATATCATAGCTGGCCGATCTCGGTCCCGGAAGCACGGCGGGAAACTCGGGGGAAGAATTGGGGCGCAGGAAACGTACGAGTGGAGCAGACATAGTCCGCTACCTTGTTGGAGCGGATCTTGGCGTTTATTGCCTTGATAGCAGCGGCCATGGCGACGGATGCTGGTAACAATCGAGGGTTAAGGCGCGGTAAGTTGAGGTTGGGGTTCTGCGGGTGTGGAATTGACTCGACTTGACCGGGGTCGGCCGTTGGTCACGTGCCTGTATCGGATATCAAGCGGCTTATTTCCGTCAATCAAAAGAGGTGGGATTTAGTCTAGGCCTTGGTGGATTTATTGTTCGGTATTTATATTGCCAGGTCTATGTTCACTATGGACAAGTGAAGTCACTGTAGGATTAATCGTTGCTTGTGGTATCCCAACCTTGGAAATTGAAACTTGCCGTGCCGTTATCTCTAAAATATATAGTGCTAGGAAGGTACGGTTGACTTGACCTCACAACGTTGGAACCAATTGTAAATTTTCTAGCTTCATAGATATGGAAAACAAATATGTATTGCATTTTTGCGACAGGGGGTCATAGGAGCTAGCTAGCATTATTGGGTACTAAATGCAAATCTCAAAAGGATTTCTCGGCTTTTTTTTGGTTTCCATCCTTGACACGACCTCCATTCCGCATGCGCCGCAACGCCTTGCCCGGTAGATTGTGGGCTGATCTAGCCTGTATGCGCGCTATTTCTCCTGGACACAAGAGCCTCAATTCACTCCTAGCCCTGAACCGTCCCTATACCTTTCCAGGTGAAAACAAACCGCCAATTTGAAGCTTGGAATTTTCTTCCGATGTACACTTAAATCATCTGCCACCGAAGCCTGGTGGGGGGTATCCTCGTCCCTGTCCAGGGGGCTGGAAGCCGGGAGGAGGTTGGAAAGCACCCGCTAAAGATAGAGGCGTTAGCTGGGGGGACAATCAAAAAATTTGATAAAGACAAAGACTTACGAGGAGCACCGGGGGGAACGAAACCAGGAGGGGGAGCAAAGCCAGCTAAAAGAGCGAACATGTTAGTCTCTAGAGATATACTTGAGTCATCATTTCAGGAACTTACGAGGTCCACCTGGGGGTCCTCCACGACCAGCGAATCCTGGAGGGGGCGCACCAGGGAAGCCTCCCGGAGGGAAACCACCGAAGCCACCGGGAGGAGGCGGGCCACCGACACCAGCAGCAGGACCACCGAGTCCAATGGGCAGGCCACGACCAGCGGGCTTGCTGACACCAGGGCCGGCAGCGAGAGTGGCAGCGGGGCCAAGACCGGGAGCGTTACCGAGACGGGCAGAGGGGTCGGCAGGAGGGGGACCGTCGACAGAGCAGGAAACGACCTGGGCGCCGCGCACGATGGTCAGACCGAGGGTTCGCTTCTCCTCCGCTTCGACCTGCGGGGTGGCAGTGGAGCCGGGGGCGGCCTTGGATTTCCGCTTGATACGGCGGAACTCTTCTGTGTCGGCGAGAACAAGGTTCATGTGCTGCAGAGAAATAAGATCTGTCAGTACTTGCTATGAGCATGTGTTGATGGGGGACAAGGACGGACCTTATCGAAGGCCAGCATCTGACCGGTCATCTGGCGACCATCGTTCAGGGTAACTCTCATCCGGTAGTTGATCTAAGAGACATGTTAAACGGGGCAATTGGAGTAGGATTGTATCTTTGAATTGATCTTACGAGGTTGGCCTAGACAAAAGAAGTTAGCGACAGCCATTCGGGGCATATGGTCCAGGATTGCACTGAGGGATCGCGGAGAACTCACCATCTTGCCTTGCTTGTTGGCGGCCATTATTGGCTAGAACGCGCACGAGTGCGACTTCGAAGACCCAAAAAATTTGCAAGAGAGACAGTAGTAGTGTTCTCTTGACGGGTAGATCGAGCGAGGCGCGGGATCCAGTGAGAAGCTAAGCTCTTGATTGATACGGCGCAGGTCTGCACTCAGTTTCTGGATAGTAGCTGACTCATCAACTGACAATCCACACCGCCTGACCGAGATATGATTAGATCAGCAGACCTGAGATGGTCACGTGCTGTTTGAATTTAAGATTTCCATCACATGACATGAGGGCTCGCTTCCGACTTCCCGTGACCTGGATCCCGTGATTTTGGAGCCCACACAAACCGCTTTTGTGCTTTTCGCAAGTTCAATCTCGTCGTCAACCACCCTCACGCCCAACCACACACCAGTCGCCATGGTATGTTAACACCACAACCACCATTCTATAACGCACAACACACATTCTAACAGCAATGCAGTCGGACGGAAAGGACAAGAGCGCAAACCCCATGCGCGAGCTGCGCATCCAGAAGCTCGTGCTGAACATCTCTGTCGGCGAGTCTGGTGACAGACTTACCCGTGCCGCCAAGGTGCTGGAGCAGCTGAGTGGTCAGACCCCCGTCTACTCCAAGGCCCGCTACACCGTCCGTACCTTCGGTATCCGTCGTAACGAGAAGATCTCCGTTCACGTCACCGTCCGTGGCCCCAAGGCCGAGGAGATTCTCGAGCGTGGCCTCAAGGTCAAGGAGTACGAGCTCCGCAAGCGCAACTTCTCCGAGACCGGTAACTTCGGATTCGGTATCTCCGAGCACATCGATCTTGGTATCAAGTACGACCCCGGTATCGGTATCTACGGCATGGACTTCTACTGCTGCATGTGAGTGATACCCAGGAACAAGGTCAGAGGAGGCGAGGAACAAGACTAATCATGGTTTTTTAAATAGGACCCGCCCCGGTGAGCGTGTTGCCAAGCGTCGCCGCTGCAAGGCCTCCATCGGTGTCAACCACAAGATCAACAGCACCGAGACCATGAAGTGGTTCAAGAACCGCTTCGACGGTATCATCCGGTAAACGCCTCATGGAAAGTTGGGGTGAATGAAATCTTGTGATTTACGATTCTCCCTCCCGAAAAGAAAACAAAAAACTCGGCCCAGGATGAGAATCAACCCGGCCGGGCTCCTGATCTCTGCGTCGGATATGGTGTTCTGAACCCTTCTATTTTTTTATCTACCACGGCAACCAGGATAGGCGTGTTAGAGACATGAATTCACTACACATTTGCACAAAGCGCATTCCCTTTTCACAATGAAGGCTTCACGAAAGGTGTTGATTTCCGCATAACCATTGTCGAAAAGACTGGTTGATACTGGACTCGTCCGGTGTCACCATGACTTGCTTGATTTGGGTTTGCCCCGTCAAAGAGTCGGTCTGTATCTCCAGGTTCGTCCTGCGAGATGAGTACCATCTGGCCTATCTTGTCCGTTACTGTCTACACCTGGTGTGCTTTCTTTGCGTAGCAGTAGTCTTCGTAGTACGTAGTTGTAGTTGGGCCGAAATACCCCTCTAGACCAGCCCACTATCCCACCAGCCCACCCTACTTGAAAGTGCCCATCACACTTCCTTCACAAGGACTGCACCAGACGGTAGTAACTTTCGACAACTGGTCGCTGAGCGACAGACAGCCCTATGGTGTCCAACGCTACCAACACGAACTCCAGGATCATCGATCTCTATTACATTACTTGTCAGAGTAGTGCGTCAACAAGTGGTAGAGAGTGTTGACAGCCTCAATCTTGAATATAATTTGTTTCCTATAAAGCTTTGCCCCTACTCTGTAAACAGTGGTGTAGGATTAAACGGATAAACGAAACATCTTATGGACACCAACCCAGCACCTGAAGTGCTGCTTGATGTATGAATCGGGGTCACGTGCCTGTACAAAATGGGGATTTGTTTTCTATGATGGCACCTAGCTGAAGTAACCCCTACAAATCAGAAAAAATGAAGTCTTACATGTGGTAAATCAGTGAAGTAATATCACTGAGATATAACAACAATATATCATGCTTCCAAGGTTGGCCAATATAGCATATCAATGCGTTCCGAGCCTGAGCCGTCGAATATATATATGGATACAGGTACTGAATCAGCTAGTCCAAACTTCACCTTTAATGCATTTCAATTCATGATTTGTGATAAAAAGAAAACAGACATAAGAAGGGAAATAATAACTGAAAATATAAGACCAAAACAATATCCATCATCCACATTTCCATCTCATACTCCCACACGTACTTGACTCGAAGTCACTTTATCGGGCACCTACTTTCCCCGAGTATACCCATTCCAAAGCTTCGAAAAGTATCCTCCCTGAGCCTGCTGCTCGTTCCAACTCTGCCTCCGCCCTGCCATACTCGGATCCGTACTATCCCGCTTCTGACTCTGCAAGGTCGAGAAGAGACCTGCACCGCCACCCGGGGACGAGGCACTCGAGCGTCGACGCTCGCCGACGCTGGGTACGGCAGGCGAGCCGGATTGGTTTGCGGTGTTGCCTGTGTTTGAGGATGTGGAGGCGTCGGAGTTCTGCACATATCATGTTAGTCAATGTCAACTTGTGGTGGTGGGCTATAGAGTGAAGTTAGCGAAATTGTTCATATACGGATGCAACGGGGGAATCCTACCATTTGAAATCCAGTTCCTCCAGCAATAATCCAAACTCAACACGTTTGCCGAGTGGTGTATAGGAATAATGTTTTGGGAAAAGCGGGAAATAGAGTAAATGGTACCTTCCGGGCGTTCAGATTAGCCGTCATCTCTGGCGTCAGCGCCCATGCTGCACGAGAGGTTGGTCCCTTTGCACCACCAGCCGTCCAGGCATTGACGTGCTCGTAGCGATCGCCAGCAGCACCATGCCAGTGACGGCGTTCGTTGTCGTTCGGGCTGTCGGACATGTTTGAATATTCGTATAGAGCGATATCTGTGAGGCTTGGTTTTCTTGTTCCTGTGATTGGAACGAGGCTATAGTTTCTTTAGAAATGGTTTTGTATGTTAATTCAGTTCTGCTTGGATTGAATATATGTAGAAGTAAAGTGAAACGATTTAATGGGAGCTAGGAGAGTCACGGGGATGGGGAGGAGTCAAAGACGTCATGGAGGGAATATTTGGTCTGGATGTTTGGGATCCACGGGTGGGGGTTTTGGTATTGATGAGATCGAGGTTGATCTGAGCATCGGGAGTATTGGAAGGGAGAGGAAGAAAAGAAAAAGAAAACCGTACGAAGAAGAGATAATGGCTTACCTTGATGGGTGTAGAGGAGTAAGAATGCAGAGCAAATGAGGGGAAAACCACATTTATATAGCAACGCACAAGAGTCTCTTGACCATACAGCATACACGAGAAACCCAGAAACTACTACCTTAAGCACTAAGTCTCAGCTCAAGTCCATACCGAAAACTCCGGACTTCGGTAGTTACCCCATCAGGCGATCATCGTGAAACCAAATGAATCACCATGATTAGTGATTGAGTACCTACATCGGATGGGCCTAGAGTTATTTTCTGAATTCAACCACTGATATCCAGAGGATAAACCTGTCTCCTGAATCCAGCGAGTCGGAGTGGGCATCATCTTGATTACGCGGCAACAGCTTGACGTAACTAAGAATGCGGGGAAAGCTCAGAGGCAATCAGCTAACTGCTGCATATATTAGACTAGTACTCGGTACTTAAGTTAATATGCTACTTTGCATATCGGCAGTAAGTACCGAATACCCCGCAATTCTTTTGCCTTGTACACTAGCTTGGCGATCATGTTTCAGTTTGGTTAGTTCCAGGTTTGGTATCTGGTCTTGCCGCATGCGATTACGTCGATTGTTTTGGGGGTTGAGTTGATCTCGATTGCGATTGAGTTTGAACTGGATCTAATGACGGATTCGAGTTGTGTGCTGGTGGGATACCCAAATTCTTACTCATTCCACTTAAGGCATGAGTGATCCACAGTAGATCAGAACCGGTGGGGATATGTAGGCCGTAGCTGTTCATCACTGATTTCGAGCTACGTAGTGTTTGTAACTACTTGAACACCAGGGAAATAGTTACTGAGCTGTTACGAAGAATAATTGAAGAAAAGATATCCATTCGTCACGGACGATGACAGTAATAAGAGATAACCAGAACCTAAGCCAGCAATAACAACCAAAGATCCCGCAGGAAAAATAAACCAAAACGCTGAAAGTTATCATTCACATCTTTGCGCATCAGTCGTGCACATCTTATACACAACTTTTAGGCATTTAAGCCTTGCCGATCCTGCAGACCAAGTCCTGGCCGTCAACGGAGTCACCCTCCTTGACTTGGAGGTTCTCGACCTTACCACTGTGAGGGGCGGAGATGACCATTTCCTGAAAGAATTGTTAGTAAAAGGTTCATAGGAATCGTACTCGTAAAGGGAGGAATTATCACATACCATCTTCATGGCGCTCAGCACCGCAATGGGGTCACCCTTCTTCACCTCGTGGCCGTCGTGGACACGGATCTCAACAACAACACCGCTCATGGGAGCACCGACCTGGCTGCTGTCGGCAGCGTCGGCCTTGGGGCGGGCAATGTTGTCGACGGAGGCCTTGTGGTCATCAACGCTGACCTGGCGGACCTCACCGTTGACCTCGTAGAAGACCTCACGCTGACCGGTCTGCTCGGAGAGGGGACCGATGGCGAGCAACTTCAGGATCAGAACCTTACCCTGCTCCAGCTCGACGTGGAACTCCTCGCCGATCTCAGGACGGGCCAGGAAGAAGCGAGTAGGCAGGACGGAAAGGTCACCATACTTGGAGACGAACTTGCGGTAGTCCTCGAACACCTTGGGGTACATGGCGTAGGAGGCAACGTCACACTCGGTGGCGGAGCCGAACTTCTCGCGGATGTCCTTCTTGATCTGGACCAGGTCCAGGGGCTCAAGGTAGAGACCGGGGCGCTTGTCGAGCTTGCGGCGGTCGCGCAGGGCTCGGGAGCGGAGAGGCTCGGGGAAGCCACCGAAGGGCTGGCCCATGAGACCCTCAAGGAACTCAAGGACGGAACCGGGGAAGTCGAGCTCGCCGGCGCGCTCCACAACGTCCTCAGCGCTCAGCTTGTTGGACACCATGAACTGGGCCAAGTCACCGACGACCTTGGAGGTCGGGGTAACCTTAACGATGTCACCAAGCAGGTCGTTGGCGGCCTCGTAGGCCTTCTTGGTCTCAGCCCACTGCTGGCCGAGACCGAGCTGACTAGCCTGGAAGATCAGGTTGGTGAGCTGGCCACCGGGGATCTCGTGCTCGTAGACCTCAGGGTCGGGACCGGTCAGACCAGCCTCGAAGGGAGAGTAGAGCAGACGGAGCTGAGCCCAGTAGGTGTCGAGGGCACGAACGTGACCGAGGTCGAGCTGGGGGTCCTGCTCGGTGCCCTGGAGCGAGGCCAGGATGGCACCGATGCTGGGCTGGGAGGTCATACCAGACAAGCTGTCAGTGGCGGCATCGACGGCATCAGCGCCAGCCTGGGCGCAGGCAATCATCGAAGCAACACCGGTACCAGCAGAGTCGTGGGTGTGAACGTGGATGGGGAGGTCGGGGTAGCGCTCGCGAATGGCACCAACCAGGAGACGGGCAGCCTGGGGCTTGAGAACACCAGCCATATCCTTGATACCAAGACTGTGAGTGCCCATCTGGACAATGCGCTCAACCAGAGCCAAGTAGTACTCCAAGTTGTACTTCTTGCTGGGGTTAAGCATGTCACCGGAGTAACAGATGGTGGCCTCAACCACACCACCGGCCTGCTGAACGGCCTTGATACCAACCTCGAGCTGGTCAACGTCGTTGAGAGCATCGAAGACACGGAAGATGTCAACACCGTACTTCTTGGCCTGCAAACAGAAGTGGTAGATGGCATTGTCGGGAAGGGAGGAGTAGGCGACACCGTTGGCACCACGCAGCAGCATCTGGAAGGGAATGTTGGGAACAGCCTTGCGGAGCTTGCGCAGACGGTCCCAGGGGTCCTCGTAGAGGAAACGCATGGCGACATCGAAGGTAGCACCACCCCAGCACTCAATAGAGTAAGCGTTGGAGAGAGCGTGGCTGGTCTCGTGAGCGATGTTCAGCATATCAATGGTACGCACACGGGTGGCCAGGAGGGACTGGTGGGCATCACGCCAGGTGGTGTCCATAATCAAGCAGCCCTTGTTGGCACGCACAGCCTTGGCCCAAGCGGCGGGACCCTCGCTGTCAATAATCTGCTTCCAACCCTTGGTGCAGGGCCGGGAGACATCAAGAGGGGCACCAGTGGCATCCCGGAGGATAGGCTTGATGATGTCGACCTTTAACTTGGGCTCACCAATCTGGCCCTTGATGCTGCTGCCGTTGACAGCGACATCACCCAGGTAAGCCAGCAGCTTCTGGGCACGGTTCTGAGAGCTGACCAGGGCGAACAGCTCGGGGGTATCATCGATGAAAGTGGTCCAGCAGGTACCATCAATGAAAGTAGGGTGGCTCAGCAGAGAAGCAAGGAAAGGAATGTTGGTCTTGACACCACGGATACGGAACTCAACCAAGGCACGCAGGACCTTGCGGCGAGCAATCTCGTAGGTGGAACCACGGCAGGTACACTTGACCAGCATGGAATCGTAGTGAGGGGTGATGATAGCACCGGCGAAACCGTTACCACCATCGAGACGAACACCGTTACCACCAGCAGAGCGGTAGACCTCAATCTTACCGGTATCGGGGGAGAAGCCCTTAGCGGGGTCCTCGGTGGTGATACGACACTGAATGGCAAAGCCACGGATGGAGATGCGGTCCTGAGTCAGACCAAGCTGCTCAAGGGTAGCACCAGCAGCAATCTGGATCTGGGCAGCGACGAGATCGATACCAGTAATCTCCTCAGTGATAGTGTGCTCGACCTGAATACGGGGGTTGATCTCAATGAAGTAGTGGCGGTTCTGCTGGTCCACCAGGAACTCAGCAGTACCGGCGTTGCGGTACTTGACGGACTTGGCCAGCTTCACGGCGTCCGACAGGATCTGGTCCCGCACGTTGACGGGCAGATCCTTGGCCGGAGCAATCTCAACGACCTTCTGGTGGCGACGCTGAACGGAGCAGTCACGCTCGAACAGGTGGACCACGTTGCCCTGGTTGTCACCAAGAAGCTGGACCTCAATGTGCTTGGGTTTGTCGAGGAAGCGCTCGACGAAGACGGTGCCGTTACCAAAGGCCGAGCGGGCCTCGGAGGTGGCACGCTCAAAGGCATCTTTGAGCTCGCCCTGGTCGCGGACGACACGCATACCACGGCCACCACCACCGAAAGCGGCCTTAATAATAATGGGGAAGCCATACTCATCAGTGAAAGCCTTGACCTCCTCAAAGCGCTCGACGGGTCCTTCCGTACCGGGAACAACCGGGACGCCGCACTTGATCGCCAGGCGGCGAGCGGAGACCTTGTCACCAAGAGCATCAATGGTCTCAGCGGTCGGGCCCACGAAAACGATGCCCGCCTTCTCGACATTTCGGGCGAACTCGGCGTTCTCCGACAAGAAACCGTAGCCAGGGTGGATCAGGTGCACACCGTGCTCCTGGGCGATCTTAATGATCTCCTCACCAGCCAGGTAGGCGCCGACGGGGGTATATTGACCCCGCTGGCCAATCATGTAGGCCTCGTCAGCCTTCTGACGATGCATGGACAGACGGTCCTCGTGTGAGTAGACAGCAACTGTCTGCAGGGACAGCTCGTGGGCTGTACGGAAGATACGAATGGGAATTTCACCACGGTTGGCTACCAGGATCTTCTGGAAGTGCATGATAGTGGAATTCGCCCGCAGACGACGGTGAACGGAGTCATGGTGGTGTTCGTGATGGTCCTCGACGAACTCGGACTCATCGATAGCCTCCTCGGGTTGGCGGTGCGGGGCAGACATTGTGACGTGGGGAAGGGATATGGGAGATTAGGGAAGTAGGACTGGAAGTTGGGGATCGATTAATAAATTGGCCCGGAAAACTCAATTGCCCGAATGGCAGGGAAAAAGGAAAACTGGATAATGTTTTGCGCGGGGGAGTGACTCACGGATTAATTGGGCTTTTGAAGCTCTGGATAGCTAACCCCAGGCCGATTTCGGCAGAACGCAAGCGCAATTGCTCGCAACTAGTAACAGAGAGTCAGATTAGACAGCGACTCCCTAGATAATGAATCGAGGAATTGGGAGAGAAGTGAGATGAGGAAAAGAAAAAGAAAAGTGGGAGGTGGGATAGATAAAGAGGGGGATGAAACTATATGGTGGATCTGCACGAGTCACAGGTACTTTCCGGGGCGAACACGCTGACAAGCAGAATGAGGTAACGAGTACTTACCGCCACTCACCGGTACACCGGACTCTCTTCAGATCCAAGGAATTTACTTGATAGCCAAGCAAATCAATAAATTCAGTATTGATACGTGGTAAAATATCCTCCCTTTCTCTACGAACTCCCCACTCTTTATATAGTCATTCCTAATGCCTATCTACGGAGGAAAATGAGGGGCCCACTGTCCCCCAAGGAATCTAGGCGAAGTCGGCGACGAGATCTCCCGATGATCTCATACCTTTGACTCTATAGGGGATCGGGTGGATTAGGTAAATAGGTGAGGACACTAGTTACCTCGGGTCCTCGGACCCAGAGCTCTCGTGGGTAAAAGAAAAGAGGTTTAGGGATCACGCAAAGAAAAAGTGGGTAACGACGCCCATGAGTCCAGACAATGACGGATATAGACGGGAAAACCTGGAGAATTTGTCCGGGGGAAACTCGGAGAACTCTCGATTCATGTGCAGAACGAACCCCATACCAATCACCAACTCCGATTAATCACGGGGAGTTCACCTCGGGGAAAGTCATTCCGAAACTCCCATTCTTACTGTATTTTTTTTTTTTTTTTAAACTTATCATTTAACGGATTGCCCAGGAACCTTCAACCAGGGACATGCATCGGGCGCATATCTGAATTCATTGGGTCATGCGTACAAATCCCTACAGGTAATGATCTCCAATGGACTCCGTCGTATCGTCCCCGGTGTACTCTTCCGACACCGCGAGGACCGCACGGGACCATCACCGACGGTCACCGATCTGTACCTGATCCTTACCGAGGATATCCATTATTCTCCTTGGCATGACGGTGATCTCCCGCCAATGTATGACAGGTGATGATTTCTAAAACAGCCAAGGGAGCCAAGAATCGCGGCATGAAGGGGGTTCATCTCAGTACTTCACGGAGTATGATACCCGGAGACGCGATAGCCTCCCCGCCCCACCCAAGTGCCGGAAACCCTTCCTAAAAATATCATCCCCGCCTGAGAGTACAATCTTACAGGAAAGAACTATAGACAATAATCAATTGATAATCTTATATAGCTCCACGTAACCTCAAATGTGACTGCATTGCAGCAGCCAAGTCCCAAGCCCTGCAGTTCTGATAAGCAAGTCAAAAAGTAAATCCGCAAATCAGATCCATCTACACCAACACACCTTATCACCATCCCAACTGAACAACAAACGTCATTTAGGTATTCCAATTTCAAATTCAAGGTTAAGATTCAACACGTCAGCCCCTCCTGGAACCGCGCCTCAATGACCCCAGATCTCCAGAATTTCGTTCCTAACGGAAAAATTCACTGCCACTGTTCTTCCCGCGCCCTACAGCTGGGGGAGCTATACACTCCACATTCTCCACGGGGTAAAGAATTTCCCCGGAACACAGACCATTCCTGCTCTTCCATCCAGCCGGGCCGAGGATCGCTACAAATCATCGGTATCGGGCTCAAAAAGAGCGGAGTAAAAGAAATAATCAAGAATAAAGTGGCGAGCATTAGATACGCCGATTCGGAGATTCGCCAGCTGCACTCGGCTCGGGTGTATGCATTTGCCTAGTGCTGCTAGTGCCCAGGGTAGGGTCACAGACGTCCTGCAGTTGGAACAGAGGTACCGTACATTATCAAAACATTAATTTACATACCTACAGCTGGTATATTAAAAAAAAAGCAAATTGATACTCAAAAAGTAGGTCAGCGTCGATCGCCAAGAGCTTACTTGACTAGTTTCCTAATATGCTACCCACCCTCGATGATCAGTCTGGGCACGTATGTGGTGTCACGGAATCTAGTCATCTCTCTGTGCGACCAGGTCTGGGCTAGGCGCTCCTTGCGCGGGGATCTATTGACTACTATTCGTATGGGGCTGATAGTGAAGAATGCCCTGCCTTGGCGTCTTGGCGGGGTATAGATGTTACCATCGTCCATCGTCTATCATTGATTGGCATTGCATTTCTTGGCAAACATCCTGCAGCAGACCCCTGACCGTGCAGGGAGGACGAAGGCTGGGTTGGATAACAAAACGCCATGTAGTTTACTAAAACGGAGGCCTATCATGGCCCAGGCCGGACGTAGGGAAGCATGAAGAACGCAAAAGCCTATCAAAATACATTGGATAATAAAAAAGAGCACGAAAAACAAATTAACGGGGCGGCCGTCATGATATCCTCCTATGGCACATTTTCCCCGCTTGGTAACCTTTCCCCCCAAGGACTCAAGTCTTTTGCTTCGCACCAAAGAAGTCATCACGTCGCTTTATGGTACATAAAAGAAAAATAAAAAGAGGGGAAACAAAATTCAGGGAATCATTGCATCAATCTAGAACGCGCGGTAGCCAGTGACCTGGGGGGCGAGACCGTTGGCCTGTTGCCCATATGGCATAGGGCTAGCGGCCGGGCTCGGCCCTTGGGTCAGCATGAGTCGAGAACCGCCGAGGATGGGGGTGTTGTCCTCCTCGGTCTTGTGCGTCTTCTCCCGAGACTTGCGCTCCTCGTTATCCTTCTTGAGCATCTCAATGGTACGGGTCTGCTCGCAGAGGAAGTTGATCATGAAGGGCATGGTGAAGTCGTTCAGGCCCTTGCGCCATGAGATCTCCATGATAACGTCGGGGCGGATGAGGTCGTAGCAAGCATACAGCATGCCCACGTAGCATTCACGGCTGCCAATGTCGACAAACTAAAGAAGGTTAGCATCATGATTATCGTAGGAAAGGTATTAACACTCACGTAGCGGAGCAATTCTTCAACCACCTCAGTCTTGGCAGAGATTGCGGCAGTCTCAATGGCATCCTTGTAGAGCTTGTCCTGCTTGGACAGGGCGATTGACTTCTCCCAGCGCTTGTTGTTACGGTAGATGTTGGCGGCAATCTGGCGGAAGAAAATGAGATCGTGCTTCTCCAGACGCTGAGCAAGTTCCACAGCATCAAAGTTGTCGTAATTATCCACCGAGTCGCGGAGAGTCTTGTAATCTTCCTCCTCAATCAGAAGCTCGTTGATGGCATCGTTCACAGCGCGCTTGTTCTGGGTCTGAACGTTCAAGAGGAAAGGCTTGATCAGGGGGATGTTATCCGAGCTCTTGAAGATGCGCACGACACGGTTGACATCAATGCGAGGAGTCAGAACCTGGAGTAAGTCGGTGATAAGGAGAGGCTGCTCCTGCAGGTAGAAGTTCAGAGCGCGGTAGTAGATCTCCAAGTTGGCAACCTTAACGACAATGTCCTTGAAGGAGTGGTGCTCCCAGGAATCGGCGGCACGCTCCATCATGGCCAGAGCGGCGTTGTCCCACTCGTCGTAGTGGCAGTAAAGGAAGACCAGCTCGGGCCACAGGTTTGCTTCCTCACAGGCGCGGATCATCTTAGGGATGTTGATGCGAGACCAGAAGAGCTTCAGGTGTTCCATCACACGATCCGGGTGGTACTTGGACAAAGCAATGCCCAGCTCGGTGAACATACCCATGTGGGCACGCTCCAAGCCCAGACCAGCCTCTAGAACGGAGATAAGCTCATCGAAGTAACCATTGCGCTCGTACTGGCGGACGAGTGTCTGGAGCTCCTCAGCGTGGACGATAAGGTTGAGACCACAAATCTGAGCAAGGCGGAATTCCTTCTTGTCAACGCAGGCCTCGTTGACCTGCTTCCAGACCTTGACGCTGTTGGCCTTGCGAGCGCACTCGACAGCGGCCTGGTACTCTCCCAGGTGGACCAAGGTGGTCGCAAGCTTGGCCCAGTTGGAGATGCTGGTGAAGAAAATCTTGGCGGCCTGGTGGTAGCCCTCCTCGTAAGCCTTGTCACCAGAGGTCTCAATATCAGCGACGTTGGTCGCCCGCAGGAAGTCCTCAAGCTCAGCGAGCTGATCGAGACGGGCGAAACAGAAGGCGAGAGCGGTATCGATGGCGGGTTCGCGAAGGGTCTTGCGAGCCATACGGAGGAACTTCACAAGTTCCTCGTCCTTACCAGCGTGTGTGGCAATCTCAATCACTTCGTTGTAGTTGGATGGGTCATCGGCATGGATGTACGACTCAATCGAGTCGGACACACGCAGACCATCAAGCTGGGCCTTGGCAACCTTACTCCAAACGTCGGGGAGCTCCATACGCTCCGCGAACTCCTGAGCCCGGTCAATGCTGACAATGTTCTCAACAAGCACATTGACGGCAGCAAGGTAGTTGTTGACCTTCTTGTAGATCTCAAAGGCCTCCTCGTAGAGACCAACGCCAATGCACATCTCAGCAATCTCATCCGCAGAGAACTCGTTCAGCTGCTGAATGTAGCCCATCAAACGGCCCTTGTCGGCCTTGGCGGCGGTCAGCATCAACAAGTTCTGCAAGCTGGTGTTATCATTGAACGGTGAGGGTTCCAGAATGATCTTCTCCAGCAGCTCGATCAGCTCACCAGGGAGATCAGCCTCAAGGAAGCACTTGACGGCCACGGAAACCTTGTCAGGCTCAGTGGACTCAGGCACCGCAGTGGCAACGACCTGATCGACGAGCGAGCGACGGTGGATGTTGTTCTCGCTGAGAACAAAGGTCCAGACCTCGGGATCGGCACGCTCAACCAAGTAGCGGGCCTGGGCACGGTACATGGAGTTCTCGTTGGTGATGTTGATAAGCTCCAAGTCATTCTGGCCCTTGCTGTAGGAAATGTACGCGAGGTTGGGATCCCGCTTCTCGCAGTACTTTCCGACAATCAAGGTGTCATATTGGTCGTTCTCCTTGAGGAACTTCTCGGGGTTGTTGTTGCTGTCAATGTATATCTTGGCAAGGGCATTGTAAACGGCCTGCTGCTGGCTACCAGTAGAAAGGGTAGCCTCCAGGAAGGGCAGAAGCAACTTGAGGCGGTTACGGCTCTCAACCTCGGAAACGAGCTCATCGATGGGGATGACAGAGGGGTCCACAGAGGCGAGCAGGTTCTTGATGATGCTCTCATCGCAATCGACATCCAGCAAACCACCAATGACAGCAGGGGCGCGGGAGGGGTTGACGCGCTGCACGTACACTTCAATGGACTTGAACTGCTGGTTCTGGTAGAGATAGAGGACCAAGTCGTGGATGAAGTTGAACCGATCGCAGACGATGATAAGAGGGAGCTGCTCGGTCAAGTGAGCCTCCTTCAGGAAGTTCTTCACCTTCTCCGCGTTGTAGTAGTTGCTCTCGCGACAAATACGCTCGACCTCAGTAAGCTGGTTCATAGCAGTGGCGGCCTCAATGTACTTGAAGTGCACCTCGGGGTCCTCACTAAGGTTGACAATGCTGCCAAGGTAGTAGTAAAGGCCCTCAGCAGTGCGGTACTTCTCCAAAAGATCGATGAGGCGGTTGGCACCGAGCAGGTCGGAGAACTTGGTGGCGATTTGGATCACGGCCTGCAGGTTCTGGCGAATGTTGGACTCGAGCATGGTGTCCAAGCAGTCGAGAGACTGCTCAACAGACAGACGACCGAAGTAGTCCATCAACCACTCAGGGCTTAGCTTGTCAGTGCGGACAATGTTGCGCTTGATGACCGCGGGATCGTCTGAGTTCTCAAGAGCGCGCTGGATGAGACCAGCATTCTCGCAAAGCTGGGCAACACGAGCGTGGTCGTAGTGTGTGAAAATCTCGTTACCAAGGATGGCGTCCGCAACTTGGGATGCGTGAACAAGGTTCATCTCCAGGAGTCGGGTCTGGAGATTGCCCTGCTCAGGCTTGTTGTCCTTCAAAGCATCGAGGAGGAAGGAGGTTGCCTGTTGGATCATGTTCTGGGAAAGGAAAACATCCACAACTCGGTCAAGGTCGACAAGAGCACCGGACTCTTCGCTTGCAAGCTGAGTAGCAAACTCAGCACCCTTTTCGGGGTTGACCCGCACGATGTGCTGGAGGAGCTGAGTGTAGTCGGGCTGGTAACCCGCTTGCTTGGAGTAAGTGAGGATCTTGTCAAATTGACCAGTCTCGGCGAATCCAGCAACAACCTTGTGAGGAATGTTGGCCTGGAGATACACATTCAGAGCCAGGGCCATGTCGTATGGCCGAATGATGTCTCCAAGTTCCTCCGAAGACTCCAGCTTGTTCTCACGCAGCCACTTCTCCAGCAAGTGCTTACGGTTCTGCTGCAGCACGGGCCGAACAAGCTCCACACTCTCGTAACGGTTGAGAGCACCCTTGTCAAGCAGCATACCGAAGTACTGCAGAATGACTGACATTTGGCCGGTCTGGGGGGCGTTCTTGAAACGGGTGATGGTTTCGGGTGTACGGAGGAACCCACGAGGGGAGTTGGCGGCAACCTTGGCAGCCTCACCATAATCGCCCGCAGCAATGAAGTTATCAAACTGGGTTTGGAACAGGTGGTCGACTCCGGGAAGACCAGCCCGCGAGGCAAGCTTCACAGCGAGGCCAGCCATCGCGGGGTTCGCAGTCAGATAATCGATGACCGTGTTCTCGTCAACGCTAACGGACAGAACCTGACCCTTGCGGTTGACACCGAGAATGCCAGCACCCTCCGCATCAGGGGCAGTTGTGAAAATGGTTTCACTCGAAATACGGTTCATGAAGATGCAGGTACCGGTCTCGAGATCGTAGAGGTGGATGAAGCCGTACTTGGTCACCAGGTAAATGATGTCGTACTTTGTGGACACCTGCATCGCCACAGGGAAGTCATTGACGGCCTCCTGGGGGAAGAACACCTCCACAGCCTTCTTCTGGAATCGCGGGTTGGGCTCTTGGTGATCGATCTCGGCGATTTGCAGCTTCGCGCCGGTCTGGGTCCGAACGGCGAACGAAAAGAGGTGGTGAGGCAGGGGAGAACCCTCAACATTAATGGAGGCGAAAGCGGCGGCATGACCCTCAATGAACTGCGAAATACCCCGTTCTTTCGAATAGAGCTGCATGGAACCCACGACACGGCCCTGCTGTTGACTGATACCAACGACGACCATCCACTTCTCTTCGGAGTTAACACGGTAGTTGATAATTTGGCAACCCTGGCAAGGAAACACAGCCGGTCAGTATGAGATTCCGCGCGAATCTAGTTATTGAAGTAAACATACCGCTAAGTTGGGAAGTCGGTCGAACATCTTCACGGGTTGTTGCTGAGTGGCATCGTAGACATCCCAGTGGTACACGGCGGTATCGGTGACCAGACCCAGGGCCTTCTCGCTGAACCACTTCCAGTACACAATATCTTCATTCATCACCGCGGACTTAAGTTTCGACTTTGCGCCGAGGTCGAAGATCTGAATTGTGCGGCCTTGGGCCTTGAGGGCAATGATGTTCTGGTTCCAGTGCATGATCGCACTGTCGGCGTTGATTGGCCGGCGCATGACCTCATTGTTGTTCTTCAAGTCAACGATGATGACTTGGGGCTTGTCGTCCTCCTCGAGCTTTTGACGAACGCAGATGTAGTGATCGGACTCTAGGGTCTGCGATGCGGTCATTGCCAGGTTAGCCGCGTCTCGACCGCTTTTGTTTTGAGGGACATGTGGCACTTACGCATGAGGTGAAGCCAATTGATGCCGGCTAAAAACCACCAAATATGTTAGTCAACTGTATCAACAAGCTAGTGATGAATGCCGGGCGCAACCGGCGTATTCGTGTAGCCAGGTTTGGGGGTTCGTCGCAAGCAACTTTCCGGGGGAAGCGCAGGTAAACCGGGGACGTACCGCAATGCCGACATTGGTCAACTATTTTCGCAATTGTAGTCAGTAGCTGAAGCAAAGAAGACTGTAGACACCTCGACAGGGTAACATGAACTCACATTGACCACCTCTGTGAACTTGATAGGGAGAACCATATTTACTTAGGCCGCAGTACGACCTGATCCACCGAACTGAACGCCCCAGCAAAATGATGATATGAAAGGAAAAAAGAGGAAGAAGTGAGGGACAAGGATGAGAAGAAGATGACGAAAGAAAGGAAGAAAGATGGAAAGAGGAGAGGGGTATGAATCTAAGGAAGCGGAAGTGACCTCAGGAGGTCCGCTGTTGTCGTTGCTGAGGTGTCGCTTACCCGGTAAGTCACGTGATACAGGGGTTGTCACTGCATTTAAGGCTCCATCACGCGTCATTGGCTTAAGACCCGCTTTCTTGATTGGCACGTTCTCTTCACCGCATCCACGCTCTAGACTCTGCATTCTCTACATTTCATGTGGAATGAGCTGACTTAAATATCGCTAAGCTACGAATTAAATAAGCTCCCGTCTTCTATATTGGATTACAAGCTTCAATTGCGATTGTATACACCTGTAATGGAGATCCTTTTTGTCCACCTGGAGGCACCCACTTAGCTATGACTTGGCCTACCGTGGCCTGGCAATTCAAAGTACCCCTTCTCATTCCTTCTTGCCAAAAACTTATAAATATAGCCTCGTGTCTCAATTTAATTACGTGTAATATAACCGACTTATAATGCAACACTGTCTCTTATTCTTCGAAAGTAGGTGCCCACGAAAATATATACCGTCACCGAACTGAGCCCGCTCCAATAAATCAATACATTGCTTCTAAGTACGTTCCAGCGATGCATACAGCTCCATCTTCAAGCTTTTCATCGAAAAGTAGAAGGCAGGGGCTGGTCAGGGAGTTTTCGACTTTGTCCATTACTTCCACAAGCTTGAATTGCTTTTCCTCTGGAATTGAATCCGCCGGAGGTAGCTGGGCTAGAGCCGCAGTCACCGCGGCAATGGCATCAGAAGTGGAGGTCATTGGAGATATCATACACTTGACGAGGATTCATTGCGAATAAGGGAGAATTGGTCATCCAAATCATTGGCCTATCTACAAGCACCAGCTAGACTACTCCCTGGGCTGCATGAGGCCAAAAATGCACCGCTGTGGCATCTGGCCCCAACTTACAGGTATGACTCGGGGACATGATTAGTCCAACTTCAGTATGCGTATTAAATATCTCACATTGGAAAAAGCAATCCAATGGCGGGGGGTTGCACTGTCAATCAATTAAGAGCAGCTTATGTAGTTCCTCAAGTGCTTTGGGGTCCACGTAGTTATGTATTTATGAACTTCACTGAGCAACGTTGACAAGTCGCTAGTCTTAATTCCGATTATGGTAGCTAGCTCTTTAGAAACCATGAAGCTTCCAATGTTGCTCGTGCTCCATTATTTTGGATATTTATTGTTTCACACTACAGGGTCTAATGAATTTGGGGTTACAGAGAAGCTTGCCCCCCCAAAAATTGACTTTCTCTTCTATACATTCGAAGCTCGATAACAGAATAGCGTGATCCATCTTCGTTGCATGATACGAGCCTGATTAGTGCAAAAGGGCCCTAGGTTGCCTACTGCTCAAGAGTGAGGTGAGGCCAATTGTTTTGGGGCGATGATCCATGTACACGTCTAATGATAAGAGCACCCGTATTAAGCCCCACGTCGATTACAAATGCCTAGAAGGCGCGGGGTACCTAGCACCTAGCCATCATCTTCCCAATAATCATAATCTGGCATTGAATTTTCATTTTTTCAACACTCGAATATCTCTAATTACAGAATGTCTTTCGAAAAGAAACCAGTTACCGCCTCCAATGCACCTGCACCTCCACCTTTCCTGTCGCAGGCCATCTTGATGGGCGACTTCCTCTTCTGTTCCGGACAAGTTGGCTGCCACCCCGAGACCGGCGCACTTATCGAAGGCTCAATCGGAGAGCGAACCGTAAGCTTAAGCTTTGAGATCAATTTCTGTGTATGCTGGATGCTAAAAAATCGTGCTCTAGAAACAAATTCTTTCAAACCTCCGTGCCGTTTTAGAAGCCGGTGGAACTAGCCTGGAAAACGTTGTGAAGTGTAACATTTACCTCACGAGCATGAGCGATTTCGCTGCTGTTAATGAGGTTTACGCGGCAACATTCACGAAGCCGATGCCTGTAAGTTCGAGATGCTTTCCTCGAGATGACAAATGTCAAGATCAGTCTGACTGAACGCTTTTACAGGCGCGTACTTGTGTTTGCGTGAAGGAATTGCCACTGGGGACGGATGTTGAGATTGAATGTATCGCAGGTGTTCCGAAATCCAAGCTTTGAGCGAGTCAAGTATCGACGAAGTATCTAAATTGTATGTAGCGAACCCAATATAACGCCACAATGCAATTATCTCTATGAGATGGTATAGACGCGTAATAAACCATAAACAGCAACAACCCCACTATTGATGCATCAATGCACTATTGGGCCTGCTGGGCGAATTTGCTATTCGCCCGAATCCAAGCACCATACTTAATAAAAACAAACGGAACAACAGCAATCGCTATCGAAAAGAATCCGAGCAGCGAATTCGCCCAGTCGATGCCCAACTTGGTATACATGGGATTCGCAGCCATGGGAAGGAAGATGGCAAAGGAGGACCGCAAGGTACTCGCGGCTGCAGAAGCCGAGGCGGAGAATTGCTTATACGCGTCCGTGAGGTAATTAAGTAACGCGATGAAGATGAGAAGGTAGCCGAATCCGAAAAAGATCCCTGACATCATGGGCATGACGGGATTGATGGAGAGCTTTGCGGACCAGCCGAGCCAGAAAAGAGCAATTGGGATTCCTGGGGCTCCGACGCAGGCTAAGGGAAGGCGGCGGTACTCTTCTGATTTTGCCCAGCTGTGGCCGGCGGCTAGAGCTTTGCTGTGGTATCCACTGTATAGGAAGAAGACGACGAATGCGAGGATTGATCCAGGGAGGACTGGTGGATGGTTAGAGGGTGAGGATCAATGGAGGCTAGGGGAATCTCACTTGGAAGGAAGGCTAGCCCGCCTATACCTGCTGATAGGCCATATAGATCTGAAATGGTTAGCTTGGAGCTTTTTGAGACAATAGTGGCAGGATGTACCTTGGAAAATGATGGGGTATGCCTGGAAGTACAGGTACAAGATAGAATAGATAAGGGCGAGGTACAACGAGCAACAGAAGACAATCGGCTCTCGTGTGAACATGAGGAAAGGTCGACCAAGAATGACGCGCATCTCGCTGGAGAAAGACTTTGCACCATGATCCGAAGACTTCTCAATATATCCTGCTTTCTCATCATCTCTTTCACTCCTCCGGCGCAAGACCGGCACATACGTCTCGGGCATGGTAACCAGAAGAGGGAAACCAGGGGCAGCGATGATCAGGCCTGCCCAGAAAGTCCATCTCCATGTGATGGTAGAGATGAAACCCGAAATGATTGGACCCAAAAGAGGCGGGAAGGTGGTAGCAAACATGAACCATGACATTGCTAGCCCACGGTGATGAGGATTTTCGTAGATGTCCGAGAAAAGGCCACCCAGCACAGCATTTGGTGCTGATCCTCCCAATCCACAGAAGAATCGAAAGACAAGAAGCGCCGGGAATGTCGGTGCCAATGCGCATGCCATCATGAAAATGAGATAGATTGAGTATGTTGCTACTAGCACAGGCTTCCGGCCAAAGTGTTCACTCAAGGGACCGAAAATAACAGGACCTGAAAAGGTATGAGTGAATTTCATTCAATATTGCGCTGCAGATGTTCCACATACCTATCGCAAACCCAGCCATGTAAAGGGAGGTTGGAAGAACCATTTTAATGCTATCGCTAGCAATATTGAAATCGGTGGCAAGCTCATCGTGGGCTCCAGATGCAATTGAAGATCCAAGCGAGCTATTAAACACAAAATATACACCTGCAATTACAATATGAAGCTTCCGCAGCTGTTGGATTCATATTAGCGGAGTTGACTCATCTTTCGACTCGGGAGTACTATACCAAGGCAAACTCAAAAGGATGGTGGAAAGTACTCGGCATACCGGTTTCCCGAGTACGGCATCGCGTATCTTGCTTCGAAATTATCGACATTCTCTCCGATATTCCACCGCTCGCTCAATTGAGATTGAACTTTGATTGAAGTCATTAAAGTGACTGAATATTGTTGTGGACCGGCATTCGCCCCGAAGTCATTGTGGATACCCATTGGAAATTTTTTTCCTGATGGACTGAGCAATGACTGTAATTGGCAGTGGTTTCCTTGTATAAATGTGGAGTTTGACGCCAGGGCCAAATAACTATGGAACCGGTACGTAAATGCAAGAAGAAATTTCGGCAGCCCGACCGGCTAAATGACCGGCTGGCTATCGTCGGGACTTATTCGCAAAGAACTCCGTCTCCACCGGATCCATACGAGCTACGGTACTCCGTAGTGACCGTATACTACCTCCAGCTCATCCAGCTCATTAAACATGGCAAATAGGCCCGTCTACATACTCGGCCTCGGGAGTATCGGGTCATTCATTGCCCAATCTCTCCGCTCTCTTGCCGTCCCGCCGCCCGTGACACTTCTCGTTCACAGACAAAGCCTCTTCAAGGAACTCTCAGCGAATGACTGGAAACTCGGTCTACGAGTTGGAGAGGCTGGAGATTTGAAGCAAAGCTCAGGATTCAATGCCGAGCTGCTGGGAAAGACAACCTCGGGTACCAGCCCAATACGCGACTTGATTGTCGCCGTCAAAGCATCTGCAACAGTGACCGCTCTCGAGCCCTTCAAGGATCGAATTGGACGCGACACTACCATATGTCTATTTCAAAATGGTCTTGGCCAAATTGACGATCTTAATGAACGCCTTTTCCCCGACCCCTCGACACGGCCAACATACATGTGCGGCGTGATCCGTCATGGCGTGTACCTGAAATCAGCCAGCGAGGCTATATTATCTGGTCCGAATGGGTGCGTTGATGTCGGCTTTGTAGAGGGGGACAGCGCACGTCACGATCGTTTCCTTGTCGACACCCTCATCCGGTCGCCAATTCTTCGCTGCACTGAATTGAGAAAGGCCGACCTTATCAAGGTTCAGCTACTCAAATTAGCAACGAACTGCGTGCTGAACCCATTAACAGCGCTTCTGGATGTCCGCAACGGCGAACTATTGGAGAACTCTGCGCTCCAGCCACTACAGCGTCAGTTGTTAGAAGAGATTTCGGCGGTTTTCCAAAATCTTCCGGAAACAACAAACTTGGACTATGATCCTTCGCAATTCTCGGTTACATCGTTGGAGACTACGCTTCATGACACTGTGGAAAAGACAGCGCATAATTCGAGCAGCATGCGCGAGGATGTTAGGAAGGGGAGGAGTACGGAAATTGATAACATTAATGGCTGGATCGTCAAGCGAGGCAAGGAATTGGGTATTGATTGCCCAGTCAATACTTGTTTGACCCAACTAATACTGGCAAAGAATCGATAAACATGAATGGGTCAAATTCCGGGATTTTCAGGTAAACTTGTTAAAGTAAGCTGTTAAACCTACATGCCACCAGATCGCGAATAATTCCACATTCCGGATATTTGTCGGAACCTGCGCTGTCAGAACAATTGAATCACTTACTATTATACAAATTTAATAACCAGAGATCCTTGTATGATGATTATCGTCAGTTTTGTAGGCTTCTGATCGATTCGGATAGTCTTCTGGCGTTCGCGGAAATTGCCGACGTCATGACTTTGGCAAGACATTGTCAACAACGACAATCAATTCGCAACGTTTGAATTGAGAAAGAAGGCGAAATGACAATAATTTTTGTCATTCAAGCGTCTCGTGCCTGAAAATTGATGGCAAATTTGAAGATCTCACAAATTGTAAGTTTAAATCGGCCCTGAATAGTTCCATGATTCATTGTGGAGCTCCATCCATTTAACACTCCTACCCTAGGAAAATCTTTTACTATAAATACATGGATCCGCAGCACTTTTTTCGTGGCACATTTTGTTTTACTTTAGTTCCTGAATCCTGCCACCATGTGGTTTGGTTCGATAGGACATGTGCAATGGGGCTTGACCATACTCACCACATTATGTGTGACCCAAGCAGCCGATCCAATCGAATTAACAGTCTCCCGAGAAGGAGGCAATAAATCGAGCCCTTTGCTCTATGGAATTATGTTTGAGGTCAGAGAACCGACTTTGTTCTGCGTCACTTCGCTGACTTTTATTTAGGAAATGGATCATTCAGGTACGCCAGCTTGATCCACACCAGTCTACAGGCGCCGCTAACCCTTACACAGGTGATGGTGGAATCCATGGACAGGTACTCCAGAATAATGGCTTCCAAGGCGACAGCCTTGGATTGACCGCATACGCGCCAGTAGGGGCGGCGACTATCTCCCAAGATAAAAGCCATCCTGTGAGCGATTCCATTACGTCTTCGCTTTCTGTCTCGGTTCCAGAGAACACAACGGACTATGTTGGTTTTGCCAACACAGGCTACAATGGAGTGCCAGTTTTAAATTCCACATACACCAGCTCATTCTGGATGATGGGGTACTACTCAGGGACGATCAATCTTCAGCTTGTTGGAACGAACAGTGGCATCGTTTATGCTGACCACAACTTGACTGTGGAAAGCACAGATGCTAATTTTACTCGATACGAGGCGACCTTTAATTCCACTTTATCCGCTGATGGAGAAAATGAGTGGCACTTGACATTCGATGGCTCGAAAGTTGCCGGAAGCTCATTGAATTTTGGGTATATTGAGCTGTTCCCGCCAAAGTACCAAGACCGAGATAATGGATTGCGAGAAGATCTGGCAACCTTCCTTGAGGAAGTTGGATTTAAATTCCTTCGATTCCCGGGCGGAAACAATATCGAGGGTCTAGAGATTGACAGCCGGTGGAAATGGAACATGACAATCGGACCCGTAGTTGACCGACCGGGACGAAATAGTGATTGGTTCTATCCCAACACCGATGCGTTGGGCCTTGATGAGTATCTTTGGTGGTGTGAAGACATGAACATGACACCTTTGCTGGCTCTCTGGTCAGGCAAGTCATACGGCGGAATTGTTTCCGGCTCCGACCTTCATCCATTCGTCGATGATATCAAGAACGAACTGGAGTACCTGTTCGGTAACACATCAACCGATTTCGGAAAGTTACGGGCCCAGAACGGTCGCGAGGAGCCCTGGAAGATCGATTATATCGAAATCGGAAACGAAGACGATCTCACTGGCGGTTGTGATACCTACCCGGATCGCTTCAACCAGATCTACAAGGCTATTCATGACGAATACCCTAATATCACGCTCGTCGCTTCGAATGGTGACTATTCATGCTTACCGTCACCGCTACCTACAGGTGTCATCATCGACTTGCACTTGTACCGTAACCCGGATGACTTTGTGGCATTGTTCAATCAGTTCGACAACCAGCCTCGAGATCAGCCGGTCATGGTTGGCGAGTACGGATGTCGCAACACATCTAACGCCAAGGGTACGTATTGGTCATATATGCGAGGCAGCTGCAGTGAGGCTATATACATGATGGGCATGGAGCGAAACAGCGACATTGTCACGATGGCAGCTTATGCGCCTATGTTGGAGCATTTTGGGTTGATAGCATGGTCGGTAAGGTTTATCGCACTAAAAATTCGCTTATACCAGACTAATCGTTTGTATGAAACCTCAGCCGACGCTCTACGGATTCAATTCAACTCCCGGATCACTAACGCCGTCGACATCTTATTACGTTCAGAAAATGTTTGCTTCAAATAAAGGCGACACGGTTGTTCCGGTCAGTTCGTCGGCGGACTTCGGACCTCTCTATTGGACGGCTACGAAGACGGATTCACAGTATTATGTGAAACTTGCGAACTATGGAATGAAAGAGCAAAGCGTTTCCATCAGCATTCCTGAAACAAGTTCAGGAAGGTTGGAAATGCTTTCTGGATCGCAGTTTCAAGGTAATCAACCTTATCAGATGGAGATTGAGACGGAACACACTGAGGTTCATAGCAAGAATGGGAAGTTCTCAGTCAAGATGGACCCCTGGGCAGTTGCTGTCTTGGTTGTTTCTTGATGATGACTTCGAGGTATACATGTTTAATGTCTTTCCCAGGCTATCTTTACGCCACTAATACTTCAACGTGAATGATAACCCCATTTTCACACTGTGTTTCTCTCATCAGCAGCTGCATTAAGCGCAGCTTGTACCATCTCCCTCTCCATAGTAATAAAAATACTATGATCCGCATCATAGACCTCCGTCTTCACCACAACACCCTCATCTTGCACCTTGGCCAACATGATATCTTGATAAACAGCCGGAACCCCATAATCCTGCAATGTACGGATATAGGTTGTAGGAATTGTTTTCCAAGCGCACCCTGTCGTCGGATCCTTAAAAACCCGCGAAGGAAACCAGACCAACGTTTCCAGTGCTTTGTCAACAGTAGCCTGGTCCGCTTTACCGCTGAAAAAAGAAAGGCCCGGCTCATTAGGCATCGTCACACCATCCGTCGTGGTAGTCATATAGTCATCCAACACCTTTTCGAACTTGGCTTCCTGCACAATATTCCACATGGAATACCCAGTAGGAAGAATATAGGCACAAAGATACAGTAAGTGAATAACTCCGCCGGGGTTTCCGGATGATTTCCGTTCGGATAATGATAGGCCCTCCACGGCGCTGGATCCGACGGCGCCGCCGTATGAGTGCATGATCATGAGAACGCGCTGACCATCGTCAATGAGCGTGTTGACTAGTTCTTTCACGCAGGCGACATCTTCGGGGAGGAACGCTGTTGGTGGTCGTGCGTTGCTGCTTGTAGGTAGGCGGGGGCAATGGACTTGGAACCCCTGCTTCTGGAGGGCGTTCACGTAGGTGGAATAATTGGCTGGGGTGTGCCAGGCACCGTGAACCAGAACTATTGTAGGAAGTGAAGACATTTTCTGGGCGAATCCTGAATTCTGAATTGGGACACGTTTACTCAGGGATGTGTGCTATGGTGTTGGACGTGGGGTGTGGCTTACGGCCATTACCCCACTCTGGTTGTATCATCCACACCCAAATCCGTAGATGGTCTGATAGATGTATTGCGATTCGAAAAATGTCCTTTACAGTATTTACCCACGGCGGATTTCGATTGATGGCTACTTGTATTTATGTAAGTAACTTCCAATCTATGTTAGCTCAATGGAAATAGACTATAAATTCTGAAAGAATTGTTTAGTAGGACGCGTCTACTTTACTTTGATTAAGTGCCCAGGAGGAAGTAATTGAGGCGTCAAGTCTGAAGCGTGATACCAATGATTTATCCAACAGTGTATGGCATGATCCATTTCTATAATTTAAAAAAGCCAATTCTAGCAAAAGAGACAATCTCGGACTTCGCCGTCGATAGGGAGCTGTCAGATGAATAGGTTAAGCTTCACAGCGCAACCCTGTACAGAGATCGTGCACTCGATCGTTGCATACGTCAGAGACATGTCTAAGTTCAAGCAGCCAATCTTTGCGTCAATGCACAGAATGACCGTTTCATGGTACACAGTAATGCCAAGCCCAAAAGATATACCTGTTCCAATTGGGGCTCATCCTGCAGCGAAAGCTTTAAATGAGTCTAGTTCCTTTGTATTCAAGCCCGGGGCTTTATTGTGTCGAAGTGTGGTACCTACTGTGGTAGTAACACAATCGCTCCTGTGTGAACCACCAAGCTTGTGCCTCTAGCTTGTGCCATGGCAACGTCCTCACTAGGCTAGAGTGTCACCTAATTTATGTATCGGAGGCCAAATTTCCCTGCAGGAGGTAACAGTATCCCTGCAGATGTCCATCGATCATCCTTCAGGCGCAATGTAACAGTAGAACAGATGAGGACCATACTCGGTCTTCCCGAGACATATGCGCGTGCAAATGAAGTGAGAAAGGTATATTGGCTGGCAGACCCGAGGTATATCATAGGTTTGGTTTTATTGAAGCGCCACTTGTTTACGTGGACTGAAACTTGGGGATGTATGTTCCTCTTGTGGGATATATGGTTGCACGACTAGTCACTGTAACCTGGATCTAAAGGTACGAAGGTACTACAGTACACCTCGCCATGAGTTAGTTTTCACTGGCAAGACTCATCTTGTAATGGTCATACATCGGGACAAGTTTGATTCAGCTATCACCTTTGCAGGGGCCCAGGGGATGAGGGTCGGATGATCAATGCTATGTCAAGCCTTCAGGTATAAAGGCAGCCCCAAGAGAAGCCCATGGTAAAAAGCTCTACCACCAGCATCTTCATTATTCACTGGCCATTTAACACCTCTTTCGACTCACCTCTTGCCAGTCGATCAGACGCCGTCATGATCCACTCATACACGCGAGCTGTTTTCTTGCTAGGACTCGTGTCTCTAGCCCTGTCTGTCCCCATAGAACCAAACACGGAAAAAACGAATGATTCTCCAAACGGCTATGTCCCTCGTTGTTAGTTGACCCAGACATATGTTCACTCATGCACAATCTCACACTTTGAGTCCAGGCAACCAGTTTTATAGAGTGCAACACGGAGATACATGCTGGGACATCATCACTCAGAGCCAAAATACCTTCACCATGGACCAGCTTCTGTGCTGGAACCCAGACATCAATCCCTGGTGCTCAAATCTCATTCCCGGTCGCAATATATGTATCGGGGTCGTCAACCCCGGTCAGTTGTGCTGAGTAGCTTAGTTCGACTCTGATGGTGGCTTTTGTTGAATGGGCGTGTACATTGCCCAACTACCAAGCTTCGTTAGAGACGCTATGTTGATGAAAAGTTCGCTGTTAATGCAGCTTTGATAAATGCAGCTTTGATTGAATGGAACTTTGAACTGCCTTTCACCTGCCCTTCCAGCATTTTTCCAGTAATTCTCTCATCGTAATAGGTCGCACATCCGGGAATCGAGTGTTGAGCCTGTCCTCCTTGGGAAATTGGAAGACACCATTCACAATGAGCCGACTGCACAGAGTCGTGACCTCTTTTAACTCCTCAATTGAATCGTCTGCTGTATCATCCAGACCCGGTGGTACAGTAACATCCCCTGCGTTGATTTGCTCAATGCTATCGTATGTCACTTTGAACTTCGCTCCTGTTGGGTATTAGTAGCTACTTTAGCCTTTGAGAGAGAAGGGGGATATTTTATTACCTGTGATTTCTTCAGCCATGCTCAGGATTTGATTATAAGTGACTTCATCGCCCACGATCACGCTAAATTCAGGCCAATCGTCGAGGTCGAGGGCTTTGATCACGTAGTTCGCCATATCGTGCGTGTATGTCATACAGATGACATCGTTTCCATTCCCGGGGATCGCAGCTTCGCGCTTGGCGATGTTGATACCGAAAGTGTAAGGCTGCAGATTTGTTTGAACATGCGGCATGCCCCAGTAGTCCATGAAGTAACCCGGGATGACACGAGTGTACTGCAGCGAGCTATTCTTCAAACGATCAGCAGCATCAAGCCAGTATTGTATACTGGGATCTATCGGAAGAAGACTGTCATCGAAAATATTAGCGGGTTGGTCACGGCGAGTGTTACGTTTATGCTCACTCTGCTGTTTGAATGAACGAGAATTCGCTGGGAATGAATCGCTGGGTTGTTGCAGATAGTTCGGCTGCATCAATAAGGTTCAATTGAGATTGGCTGGTCTCGTCGGAGACAAGACCAATAGCAGATATGATGGTGTGAACATTGTGAGCATCAAGTGTCTCCGCTATCGACTGAACTTCATCGTAATTGATTTGCAGAACCGGGATTTCAGGAAAAGCAGATTCTTGTGTCGACTTCATTCGGTCAGTAATTGTCTTAGTCGATGGTGTACATGGTCCTTACTTGACGAGAGAGCACAATGACTTTGAATTTGGGTTCTTGAACCAATCTCTCGACAAGCGTCTTTCCAACCCCTCCCGATCCTCCGGCTACGGCGATGACAGTCATCGTTGCTGTTACTGGGATATTCGCACTTCCTGTTCCTAGGGATGGAGGACCTTGATTTGCGCTGCGAGGAATCTTGGCCAATCCCTGTAATATGGTGCCCGGCTTGCGTTCCCGTGATGATCGGACAAAAGGTCGGGTTTCACCCCACGTTTTGCCCCACCAATGGCCAACTCGCTTGAGTAATTTCCATTTCACGACCACTACTTCTACAATACAGTAGGTAGAGATGTAAAGCAATTTTAGCGTAAACAGCACGCGCGAAAAAGGTCCATATTTATTTTTATTACGTCCAATGATACCGGTATCAGGGGATCACTGATACGAGATCGGGCTCTCGGGCTTCATCATCGGTGTTCATGACTAAGACCGCAGACACGCCGAAAACCTATATAAAAGCTCCCGCTCTCCCCGTTATCTATCTTATGTCGTCAATACCTACGTCAAGACCTAAATCCACGGGTATATATACAAACTTCTTCTCGAATACCAAATAACTCTCTTCAAAATGTGCATGAAGGCTCAGTGTTCCACCTGCAGTAAGTTTACAGACTTCGTGCATCTGATCATGGCTAATCAGTTCAAAGACAAGGTGACTTGGTGGGGCTGTGGCGCCCACATCCCGTCCGTTATGGACTCAGTCCCCGAGAGCGAGTGGTGTGCTTGCACTCCCCAGGTCGAGAAGGACGGAAAGAAGTACCCTCCCAAAGCCGCTCAGTCTTGACTATCTGGTTGTGTGATTTTCTAGAATGTTCAGCGAGGCGATTTCGGGGGCGGGTGTGGTGTCGGTGTTTGATAGGGAAGCTTCGAGATTTTACCGTGAGAGTATTTCGGTGTTGTGAAATTGAACATCTATTTAATATGGACCCCAAGCGATTCATATTTTATTCTATCCACAAGGTGGATCTCGGGAGAAGACGCATCCAGGATTTCCAAATCGTATCAATGTAGATACCCAGTATTAATCCCACGGCATCCACGGATATTATCAGATATGTTCCACCCGTACACTATTAATCTTTTCCTCGTCAATTTGCTCCTCGGACTCAATCCGGCCGTGAGCTTTGAGCTCCGCGGCCATCTTTCGTGCATGCTTAACTGGGTCTCCACCCCGAGAGAAGATCAAATCAACATCCTCCAGACGCAGATTGCCGGTCTCAGGATAGAAGAAATAAACCACTGGGATGAAAATAAAGTTGGTGATCATGAAGATCAAGTATGCCTTCCACTGGATGCGATTTATAATGACAGGTGTGATCAAGACCACGGTGAAATTCCACAGCCAGTTAGAGCTGACACCAATGGCTGTTCCCTTGGTTCGAGCTTCCAAAGGTAGAATTTCTGGGACATATGACCAAGGTACAGAGTTGATAGACATGCCATGGATAAGCATATACAAAAAGAAGAACGCAACTGAGGCTGAGGCGTAATTTTGTTCATCGGGCTCGTCAATCTGCGACAATAGAGCTGCGATCATGAGTATACAAACGCCCAAACCGAAAGATCCGATCATCATGATCCGTCGCCGGCCCATGCGATCCAGCATAAAGGCTGGGAGGAGAGAGCCTATTATGAACATGACTTCAATACATCCGCCCAAGATTGAAGGGAGCTTTCCAGTAAGTCCAACATTCTTTTGCAAGACAGCTAGAAGGGAACAGCTCAATGAAATGGTGGAGACACGCTTGCGGAGACCTTCCTTATTCTCGTCTTCCATTTCTTTGCGGTGTTTCACTCTCAACTCCTCCATCTTGTCGTCGGCTTCTTGCAATCTTCTGGGAATGTCCTTTTCGGGGATCAATTCCTCCCTTAGCACAAAAGCGTCTTTGAAGTATTGCAGTTCATCCTGCTCATCATTGCATTCGAGCAGTCCTTTCGGATCTACTTCATCATCACTCGGCAATGGCAGATTGTCATCTTCCTCGGGCCACTCAATTTCACTTTCGACATCCGAGAGGTCATCTTGCAATTTTTCCGGTTTCTTTTTTGAAATATTGGCTTTCTTGGCATCGCGTGTAGATTCGGCGTCGAGGCCTGCGGTTGTGCTCTTGCGCTTCCGATTGGCTGGGGCCGTTGTTACAGTCTTGGGCACGATTTTCACATCCAGAAAGCGATCGTGGTCGGGAGCGGCGGGATCTTCCCAGATCAAGGCGTTTGCTGATTGAATGTCATTCTTCTTTTTTCACCCTGTGTATTGAGATCGTGATCAAGAGCTGCCATTACGTGTGAGACATTGACCACATTGTCGATCAAAACCTCCACACCATGGATTAGCTTTTTCGTTTTGCGATCTCGTCGTAGGAGATACCGAGTGTACGGGCCTCTCGGCATTCCTTTCGCAGGTAAATAGAAAACTGCAAACTGGCCACGTATCGTACGGCTGAAAAATGCTAAATGGTCGATATCCCTTATGCTAGGGTTGTAAACTTTGCGTTCCTCGGTGCTCATTTTCAGAAATTTCGGCAGAAGGTCACGCTCATTCCATGGTTTGAAACGGGGTGTAGTGACATTGAAGGCCGGGTCGATGTATCTTGCCCAAGCAGTACTCTGCGTATCGGGGTCAGATTCTGGGGTTTGGTCAGGCGCGGTGGCGGGAGGTGCCGCAGTGGACTTTTTCGGCTTTGGTGGCGGCATACTGATCAACTGAAACGAAAATGAAAGTCAGCATCTGTGGTCTCGGGCAATAAGTGCTCCCTTTGATGTGCACATGGTCTCAATCAGTCGCTACTAGCTTCTCGGGGCGCAAATGGGACTCAAACAGGGTGTAAATGGGAGGTAAATGGGGTGGGGATAAGGTGCAAGAAGGCCTCATCAATGACCTCGTTCCTTCACATAGCTCTCACTTCACTGATCTACCCACAGGGCGCAAAAGGGACTCAAACAGGGTGTAAATGGGCTGTAAATGGGGAGGGGGGGTGCAAGAAGGTCTCATCAATAACCTCGTTCCTTCACATAGCTCTCACTTCACTATTTTCCCCAAGATTTGCCTCATGTGGGGAGGGTATTGACTGGTTAGATATGGCTAGACGAACCTGATATTCGGTAACTGAAAAAGAAGTGAACTTTATCCAGAAGTTCAAAAGATTTGGTGATTGAAGAGTTGAGGAGAAGAAGAAGGATTTTGAGCCTCGACCGGTATTTATAGTAGCGGAGGATTTTGAAACTGGATATTAAATTCATCCCGCAAAATAAAGACCGCTATGTATCGAAACCACAGATATGACTTCAGCTCACTCAATCTGCCAGTGCTCCCGTTCCCATCGTCCCCATTGTTCCAGCTGAGTCTGACTATGCCATGAAACTGGCTCTTCCTTCACTTCCAGTTCCCAAGCCTCTTCAGCAAG
This sequence comes from Penicillium pulvis, assembly GCF_028828015.1. NCBI lineage: Eukaryota > Fungi > Ascomycota > Eurotiomycetes > Eurotiales > Aspergillaceae > Penicillium > Penicillium pulvis. The sequence goes on from NW_026643072.1 coordinate 3,613,436, forward strand.
AGAGCTTTGCAGCTGCTCCTCGGCTGCCACATCTATCTCGCTATCTTCATACGCTACAGCGGAAGTAAGACAGCATTGAAGTTGTTCCTCCGAAGCGGCATCCATCTCAGAGTTCTCATACGCCTCATCAGAGCTGCAAAGCTGCTCGTTGAGGGCGAAATCCGGATCATAGTCCTCGTCACTGCCATTGTCCTCATCTTCACTCTCAGATTCGGTCTCAGTAGCAGGAGTTGCAGCAGCTGACTCTGACAATCTCTCCCGGTTGATCCTTTTAGTGCGGTTACTTATCTTCCGGCGGATACCCCGAACAAGGCTGGGAAGCTCACTGGCCGGTCTGAGCATGGCTAGCTCGGCCTCATCCTGGAACTCGTCGGGTAGCTATGGTTGAGTGAGCTCAATTTTTCGCTTCGATGACTTCAAACAATTGCACTTACCGGAATGCAGCGGTGGTCGACAGTTCCACAATAATGGCATCTCTTGCGGCCCTCACTCCAGACACAGTGGTGACCGGGAAACTTTTCCATCCGGAGAAAGCATCTTTGACATGTGTCTCTCGGAGCTTCTATGCAGCGATCGCTCTTAATGGACATGGGGGAGGCTGACTGAGCAACTCTAGCAGTGGTGTTGTGGTCAGCCATATTTCTTTTTGTCTTCATTCTTAGTGGGGAATTGGTGCAGCTTCTAGCTAAAGGAACTTACATGAGTAGATAAAGATTTCAGGTTGGTCACTGGTGGTATCTGCAATGTGGGATGTTTGTCTAGGTTGGGCATCGTTGAGCTGAATGAGATCGATTCTATATACACCTGAGAGGAAAGTCATTCCTTCAAGATGGTTCTAGTCTACGTAGCTTTCCAACAAAGATACATCATGGCTTGAGACATTTCCGGACACCATTGAGTGTCAATTTTGCATCTTCAAATCGTCAACCTGTATAGATGTTCTTTGTTTGAGATGCAAAGTGAAATACGAATTTAAACAAGACCGACAAGCGATGTGATTGGATACAAGTTCTTCGGCCCTTATTTAAAAAAGAAACTCTATGTTTCCACTGATTTTGGATATTCCTTTGACTCTTCTGCTCGAGGGGTATCATAGCCTAAGACAATGGTGCATGATTCGGTCCGAGACGAAATGAAATCCAAGAAATAATTAATGCCTTTGAAGGCCAACTTCAACCCCAAACAATGTCCCATAATTTCAAATGAGATCACAGTGATACTATACCATCATTCTAGAAGTAACACACCTCAGTCTTGGATATTCGGAATGTTTGCGTATTTCTGCACAAAGCTGACGAAGTAAGGTGATATGATTTTTTTCCCTACAACCGCGAAACTGATTTTTTAGAGAATCATAGCACTGTAAATGTTCCCATATCTTTCGTAGAATCTTCTCAGGTTTGACTGAGATGAGCGCATTGCGGCCAGGCTTGCAAGCCTGAGACTTCAGTCATTAACGCCCGATTTAGTCTAGCGTATGGTAGCTAGATCACCGCTTTATTTTTGCCAGGCTAGATTATCAGCCACTGGGGCTAGTGCTGAGATAGCGAATGTGGCTGTGCTTTGTCACCCGCATCTCCCTCGCATTCACCAGGCGTCTAAGTGAATAACGCCAACAACCAATTAAGGCGAGGGTTTTGGGGCCCGTTTCCGTTTCTTTAAACATAGCGGAATACTAAAAACACCTTGCACTAATTTGGCAGCATAAGATCGCTGCCAATTCGTTGGAGCACCTCAAAAACCTTAATCACTTCACTTGGCTAGGCCCATTGCCATAAATCCCCAGAGCAGGCTAGTATATTCGGTTTGCGGGGCCCCGCAAGTTTTATTTCCGTTGAGAAAAGCCTTGGTTGTTGTGTTAAGCAGAATCCTCGTTCAAAGAAACGGCCTGTGGCCTGAGGAGTTTTCCTCCCATTTTCTCACATCATGTCTACCGCACCAACATCTGCCCCTGCGGCCAATTCAACCGCTACTTCTGTCCCTACGAAGGTTGAAAGGCAAACTTCCAGTATGCAAGGCACAATTCAGTCCGGCAATGGAAACGCCAAACCCGTCGACTGGGAGTCTGAGATCCAACTTGTGTCGTCACTAGCAAAGCTTCAAGAACTCGAACGCAAGGTGAGTGTGCTGCGCACAATTCGCAGATTACCATTCTACCCGTACCCCCATCCTAGGCGGGTAGGGTATGTGTCGTGCGACTATGGCCCAAGGCTAACATTACCAGATCCACGAAATTCGACAATTCGTCCCAGCTGGACTCTTAGAACCAATAGTCCCAATATCAAGTTCAAACACAGTGTCGACCAACAATCCCGCGGCCGAGACACCGGCAATTTTACGCAATGATCTTGAACATGCAGCTCACGATCGACTTGCCAGCCTTGAACAGTTCCAGTCCTTGTGGCGCAGTCCGGAGATGAAGCCTGTTTGGGCTCATGTCGAGGCGCGCCTGGGAGAGGCCAATGGTCAAATCCTCCAGCCCACCGGCATGTGGGAGAAGGATTATGATGTTCTCCTTGCTGAGCTTACCAAGGCTGAGAAGACCAAGGAAGACGAGCGGTTACGGGAAGAGGAAGACGCCGAGCGGACAAAGGCCTTATCGTCGGAAGGAGAATGGACTGCCGTCATTGAGAGATTTGAGCAGCGGAATGTTCCGGGCGTTCGAGTCATGAAGGGACAAAATCAGACTTCGCTGGCTATTGCGCTTTCAAGGGCCGGAATGGTCTTTATCATTGCGGGTGTGCGTGACTACAATTCATCTGCTGTATCTGGGTGGCAGGTATCGAGCAGAGTGGCACCAGGTCGATCTACGACGAAACTTGAGCAAGCTGTTCTCGAGTGCTTGAACTCGCGACCGCGCAAATGGGACCTTGCTTTCCTACTGGTACGTGCTTATACTTCGTTATTCACAAAGGAAAATTTGACATTGGTCGTCTCTGTATTGTTTCTAACTATTCTCAAAGGACATGATTGCTTCATATGCAGACATTAAGCAGACTCCTTGTATAAAGTGTGCTCAGCTCACCAACAACGCTGCCCAACTCCCCACAATCCGTCGCGCACAATCCACGCAGCCTTCAACAGACGACAAATCCCGTCTATTCGTATTCGACGCCTTTCATCCCAACTGTGCCTAACGGGCACTCTCAAATTTAAGAAAGGTCAAAGGAAGGATCAAAAGCAACACAAGCGGAATACCAAAATGCAAAAGAGCCTCATCCCTCTATAATTTCACTCCCCATCCACGGATTCATGATCATCATGCTCCCCATAAATAATATCATGCCAGTAATTGGCCGGATACTCGTTCCCGTTCTGATCCCAATACCTCCTGGGCACATAATGCTTCTCCGTTCCCTTCTTACGACGCACCCATCCCCCCTTCCCCCGTGCAGTGCAATACTCCACTCGACTCCACGTTCCCAAGTCTGGAACAGTATATTTCCGTTGGCGGTAATCGTAGCGCTCGTCAGCAGCTCGGCGGGCCCAAGGTACTTCGATCTTGGGCTTGGGTTTGGATTTGGAGCTGCCCTTGCCTGATATAGATGTCGAAGTCGAAATGGAAGTAGTAGCCCAGGAAGATGAAGATGAGGAGGATGACGACAAGGGATTAATGGACTTGGGTGGAATACCGTCTTCCCACCGGTCCCAGTTCGTTCTCTGCGGTGACCGTTTGCTTTGGGTAGATGGCGTAGTTGAGGGTGTCAATCCTCCCGGAGGCGAAGATCCAACTCTGGTTTCAGATCCTGAAGACGAGGACGTTCCCTTTTCGCCGATGACACCGACGTATATATCGGGTCCTTTGTTCGTGAGGACATCGTGGAAGCGCCAGCGTCGTGGCCAGCTGGATGGGTTTCCTGGTCGGGGATCTTTGGGCCAGATCCAGCCTAGAGTCTGGCTTTGTGGTGCCATGTTTCTTCTTTCTCTTTTGGTTTTGGTGACGGGTTCCTTTGAGAAGAGATGATAGGGTATAGGAAGCCAGAAAGAAGTAAAGATCGGGACAGTTCTTGATCAGGGTTGGCGGGTTGGGACTTTGGAAATTGATATAGCAAAGAGAAAGTGATCAAACGCGTATGGATGCTTTATGTTTATCCTATGCTGGTACAACATCATGCTTGATTGTTTCTAGAAGGGGTTTCAAACTATAGTTCACGTACCGGAGGGTTCTTTTCTTTCTTTCTTTGTTCTCTCTCATGCACAGAACTCACAAGATTGTTTCTGTTCTCTGACAAGACAGTTTGAGACTTTATTTTCAGAGTGGACGAATACTGGAGCCGATTAGAACAACGCTAAGCTCCTGTTTTTTTAAATGTTCTGTGGATCCAGCCATGACAATGCCATCATGCAGGACTGAAAGGAAGTAAACCAAACCTACCGGAAACATCACAGACAAAGAGCTCTTGTCTCATGACTTGCAGCTGAGAACACTGTCTTGCCCGAAAGAAAGGCTTTCTACAATGAAAAAGTAGGTTACGATTAGGACTTTGATCTACTGAGGCTCTAAATCAGCTAGGAGTCAGTCAAATAAATTTGAAGTATCAAGCGACGATCGAGTTGCAGAGTGAAAGTTTTTTGTCGTAGACGACCGTCTCACCAGGAGAAACAAGCGGAAACCTGGAAAGCAGGGAGCGGACAATATGGGATTCCCCACTCGACTTTGATGACTACTTGGTTCAACACCTGGGCAGAAGGGAGTATATATGAGTAAATACATTGTCTGAAATTCACACATGCCTATTCTAGTGCAAATTACATTCAAAAGTATGACCATTAAGTAAAGTATGAACTTGATGCCAATTTTTCCAGTGAAAAAAAGAGAAAACCCAAAAACTTGAGAAACATGAATGCATCCTGAGGTACCTATATCCGAAAATCAAAAAACGCCGTTTTCTTGCTATTAATCGTGATGTTTCGCTTTCAAGAGATGGATAACGCCTTAAACCAAGAAATATATCCATAAGAATGTCATGTGGCTCTAACCTTCCCTAATGTGGCCTTAAAGGGAGAAGAGGCCAAAGCTGCCCGCAAACCATGTAAAGGAGAGGACTGTGAGCATGGCCATGCCGACGACGAATTTGAGTCCTTGACGATTCGTGTCAGATAAGGCACCATTGCAAGTGACACAGAAGTATCCTAATGAGTTGTTAGTTGACTTCCTAAGCCAGATAAAGAGAGCGACAGGGAATAAACGTACCACTCAGTGATGTGGCTTTTTGAGTAAAGTACATTCCAAAAGAATATCCAGTATCGGAACCGAGGTAGCCTGCGCTGGCAGTGTCACTGAGAGACTTGTCCGCATCGTAGACATAGAGCGTGTAGCTTGCAGTCAACAATGGGATAGTTGCGGTCTTCTCATACTCACCCGTGTCCCAGATGGCGGTACCGGTGGCCTCCATGCTCATGTTCTTGGTCACGGTGTAGGTCACACTGTTCAAGCTGCAGGATGCCACAACGTCCACAGCCGTGGGAGACACGGTGACGGATGTGTAGTTCCAGACGAAGGTGATGTTCTGCCCGATCTTGTAGTAGCTTGTCGTAGTGGAGTCCGGGGTGAGCATGGAGATGCCACCCTCGCCAGCAGCCGGGTCGATTGAAACCGAGGATGATGTGGTGGTTGATGATTTTGTCTTGGTATTTTTAGATGTACCGGTGGTGGTGGAACCACTTGCTGTTTCATCACTGGCGGTCTTGGTGTTGGTAGAGGTGTCAGTCTCGCTGGAGGACTTAGTGGAGGTTTGGGAAGCGACTGTGGTTGTTTGTTCGGAAGTCGATGCTGTCGATGATGTCGTGGACTCGTCTAGGGGAAAATGTCAGCAAGTTCGAAAAACACGAGAGTAAGCTGTACGTACCTGCACGTCTATCCAACATGTTACCTCCGAATACCTCCCCATAATTTGACCATGGCCAAGCCACGGCGATGGTCCCCAGCAGCAGAAAGGTGTACAGAATGCTCAAAATAGGCCGCATGATGACGGTTGTCGTGAGTGATACCAGGCGATTGGGAAAAAGTAGATCAGGAAACCGATAGGATTGAAAAGATCCCCCTGATCGGAAAAACAAGCCGAATCAACAACCCCTTGCACCGATTGACAGTGTGGAGATAGGTTACTGTTGGTGATCAAAAGACGGCTGTACACGTCCAAGGGAAGGCCTGGAAACCCTCGTTGGCTTGGTAGGATACCTGTGAAGAGGCTTGTTGAGGAGACGAGCAACCTAGACAATGTGGACGAGGAAAACCCGACACGCCGGACGATCTGGTGGACCCTGAACTCTGTCGATCACCGGAGAATGGGCTAATTGTGTGGAGAACAAAGGGCCTCAGAAGGCCAACAAGTTTCAAGCAAAACCAGCAGCGAACGATGCAGTCAAACGAGCGACATGAGCAACAAGCGAGAGATAGTTCGAGGCAGAGTTGGTGAGGAGGAAGAAAAGGGTGTTTGAAATGTATTGCGGGGCTAAGCCCAAACTGGCCATGGTGGCTGTCAAGGCATGTGAGACATCAGGCCTATTTATAACTCCATACACTGAACGACTGATCAGGCCTACATTTCAGATCATGATCTCTCGTTCAAATACATCTTCAAATTCATGGTTGGGAATTAAAATTTCCCCAATGCTGACCTTCATCTTGGCGTGCTGAACCCTGAAAAGAAAATCCTCGGGAATATCCCCTCATCGCCAGACCCCATTGACCCACCCTCGGCAAAAGTAATACCAATTAAACAGTCAATTAATCCGAGACCATCCGCATATTCTCCCAATACCAGAAATTATTTCCAACATTGAGGCCATAAACTCATTGGGGGCTCTCACCAATCCTAGTCATTGTTTCTTTTGATTTTTCCTAGTCAGGCTTGTTGTCAGCTTATGTAATCATACTGTCACCAAATGGCCGATCAAGTTTTTCACATTGTATAAGAGCTTGTAAAATCGCCTCGCGCTTCTATGTATTGTCTTCAATTCTCAACCCCAACTTTCAAAATCAGAGTGCTAAACAAGTTCGGCTCACTCATTTCAACCATAGAAAGCATCAGGGCGAAACCTTTGGAGAATACTTGTCTACGTACGTTACCATGTATTATGGCGGGCCGCTATAAGAGTCTTTAGTCCGCAAGGCGAGAGTCCAGGCGTGTTCTGAACAAGTTCTGTCAGTGAACTTTCTCTAACCATAAGTAACAGATGGACGAAGGGCGAGATTTGGGGGGAGATTTGATACGACCGGTCTTTGTATTCGGAAGGGAAGACAGGACAAACTCTTAGGATCGGGGGTTAATGACTAAATAATTCCTTATGACAACGTGGTCTCCATTTTCTTCAACTTCCTCCTCGCCTTTGCTTCCTTTTTTGCCTTTGCTTTCTCCTTCGCATTTGCGAGTGCTTTCTGAGACGCGACTCGATCAGGATCTTTCTCATCAAGCGTCCTCGTGTGTACTGTAACCACATGCTCGAGTATTTTCACAGCGAGTTTGATCTTGCCAGTTGATTTGTACGCCATTGCGAGTGAGTGCTGAGACAATAGTAGATGGCGATGCTCCTCATCAAGCGTCCTCTTTCGTACCGTAACCACGTGCTCAAGGATTTGCACGGCCTCCTCAAACTGGCTATTGAAATGATACGCTGTTCCCAGCGCATGCTGAGACGCTAGTCGATTAGGATGCTCTTCATCAAACATCTTTTTTCGTACTGCAACCACATTTTCAAGTAATTTCACGGATAGTTCATACTGGCCGATCGAGCGATACGCTATTGCGAGTGCATGTTGGGACGACAGTCGATCATGATCTTCGTCGTCAAGGTTCTTATTATGTACCGTAACCACATGCTCGAGGATGTCCACGGCTAGCTCAATCTGGTTGTTTAATTTATACACCTTTGCGAGTGCGCGCTGAGACGAAAGTAGAAAGCGAGAATCCTCATCAAGCGTCCTCTTTCGTATTTCAACCACATGCTCGAGGATTTGCATGGCTGGCTTGATCTGGCCGTCTGCTTTATACATCTTTGCGAGTGAATGTTGAGACGATAGCAAATCATGATCTTCTTCATTAAGCGTTCTTTCTCGTAAAGTAACCACATGCTCGAGGATCTGCATGGCTCTTTTGATTTGGCCGTCTGACCTACACGCCTTTGCGAGTGCGTGCTGGGACGCCAGTCGATCAGGGTTTTCTTCATCAAGTGTCCTCTCGTGTACAGTAACCACATGCTCAAACATCTTCACGACTGATTCAATCTGATGGCCGCTTGATTGATGCGCCATTGCGAGTGCATATTGGTACGCTAATAGAGAGCGATCTTCTTCGGCAGCCGTCCTCTTCCGAACCTTAACCACGCGCTCGAGGATTTGAACGGCGTTTTTAGCCTGGCCGTTTGATCGATAAGCATTTGCGAGTGCATGCTCTGAAAATTGTCGATCAGGATGCTCTTCACCGTGTTGACTCTCGTGCCACATAGATGCGTCTTCAAAAAAGCCAAGCGCCTCTTTTTCTCGGCCTTCCGTCGCGACGAAATACCCAACTTTGATAAGTAAGCTATATCTCTCATTTATGCCCCTACTTTCGTCTCTGCGAATGATTTTAAGGGCATGCGGTAGGTACGCTCTGCATTTCTCAAGGCTGTAATTTTCTTCGGAGGGATAGCACTCGTCCAGGCGCTGTATCACTTTCTGGATGACCTGTTGTGCATGACTAGCGTCCTCTACCCACCGTCGTGTTGCAAGCTGAACCAGATCATGCATATCAAATGCGTGGCCATCGTCTATTTTGGTTATAAACGCGAAGCTGCACAGTACTCCAATCGCACGCTCGGTGTTCTCTTTTGATTCCAGAGTAGGGAGCATTAATTGTGGAATTGCCTTTGGCTCAATATAAGACAAAAACTCCAACAGCTCTGCAGCAGAGGGCTCAGACTTTTTGATCTGTTTAAATGAGATGGTCCAAGTAGTCACAACAGCGTTCGGCATTGAGCGGTATCGAGTGCGATCATGAAAATCCCTACTCGCGAGATCTGTTCGATCCTTTTCTGTACTATGCATGATCTCGAGGTATTTTGAGACCTTTACACTGAGGTGGCTCATATAAAACGCCGCCTGCACGATGGCTAGAGGTAGATATACCAGTTCCTCTAGTAACTGAGTAGTGGACTCCGGCCCGCAGAGCAAATCTTTCCTCACAATCTTGGTAAGAAAAGCCTCCCCTTCTGCTAACGTCATATTTCCAAGCTCAATTATGTCCGCTGTTGCAAATGTCACCGCTACCTCGCGGGAACGGGTAGTGAGCAAGGTAACGCCGTTCTCGCTAGCTGGGAAATACTGCTCAAGATCATTGAAAAGTAAATCGAGGTCGTCGGCATTATCCACGATGAAGAGCCATTTCCCGGCTGCATTGGAACTGAGATATTCATGGACTAATTCCATGGCACTCTCACGTTCATCATCTGAATGTTGTTGGATACCGATCTTCTTCACAATTCGCGAACATGCCTGTTCAAAAGTCTGCAGACTTAAAGCGGGAACCCAAAAAACAGAGAACTCTGGCATCTGCTTTTCGACCCAATCCGCAAGCTGTAGAGCGACTTGGGTTTTGCCGATGCCCCCTAATCCGAACAGCGCTAATATTGGAGTGTCTGCCTGGATAAAAAGCCTCTGCTGGAGTTCTTCAAGCGTTGTTTCCCGGCCGGTGAAGTGACGGTTCCATAAGGATGGAACAATGTGAATTCGGGAATGGTGATCTGGTATGAAATGATTTAGGCTGATACTCTACTTGGAGATTTGGGACAGTCGCCTTTGCTGAACTACCTGCTCTTGTCCCTCTGTTCTGTGCTCCCTCTATCCTCGGAGACTGCGGCGTAATTCTAAGCCCAGATAGCTCAGTCTCTATCTCTGGCCTTGCCTCTTCATTAGCATTCATAAGGCTATGCGTTCTCTTATATAGAAACAATCACCTCTGTGTTTCTTCCACGGACATATGGTAAAATAATTGCCGTGCATAAGCGGCCGCTACTGCCGCTGCGTACCCATGCCATACATCGTTTTTGTGCGTGTCGCAATAGTCGGATATTCCGCGGATTACCAAGCATGGGAAATCTGTGAGAGCACCAGCTGCTTCTGTTTCAAAACAGAGCGCCTTGTGCTCCTGTGCTAGCTCATTCCGCCTCTGAGCATCCTTCATGACCAACCCTCCAGTTGCTATTGTGCCTCTATGTACCACGACAAAAGACTCTCCTTGCTCGCCCAGTGATCGCTTGATACGCTTTTGCGGGTCACAGCCACTTTCTTCACAGGACACTCCTTTCACACGATGTACACAATCTGGTTCGTAAAGGTGATCGTTCGCAATCCCAGGAAACTTATAGCGGCGAAAGGCTGGGCGGTCAGTTGGTATTTTCTTTAGATTGGCCCAAACCGGATCGAGGTCCAATTTGTTACGATGCCTAGCCAGCTCTTGTGCAGCGCTGAGAAGAGCCGTTGGTGGGGGGCTAAGAGAACCTTTGCGTTCAAATTGGCCTGGCGTCCATCTTCCATGGTCATACTGCACAGCTCCAACTTGTATGTCTATCGGTTCACCAACCACCACATGCCCTAGGCGGATCATTCCCTGCTCTGTCTTTACTGGTACACCACCGCCAATGCCCACGACTAAAGCGTATCTGAGGGACGGGAATGTCATTCTCATCTGCGCGACAGCAGTAGCAGCATAGTTGTTCCCTACACGAGGAAGGCCAACGATCACGATGTTCTGGCCATTGATACTGCCAAGAATGTACACATGATTATCCCCGGGAAGGACTGGCAACCTATCGTGTTCTTCGTCCAGCATTTCCACTGCCGCGGTATGTTCCACCTCCATTGGACAGATCCATCCCACTCTGTAGGCATTCCGGTTCAATCGCAATGGCATATTCGGCCGCTCGTACCTATCAAGGAAGATTTTTGGTTGAGACTCGGTTTTGGCAATGATACAGTCGGGATTTAAATGTCCATAACTGTAGGCGGTTCAACTTCTCTTCAACATGGTCGGAAATAGCGATAAGGCTGGAAAATTATGAGGGCAAGGACATTTTAGCGCCAGCCCCAATATGAAGAGAGGGGTAGCACAAAAGCACCAGCCTAGTGCGTTTCAGGGCGATTGGCCAACGAGGCACCTTGAACAGTCATCGTAATATGCTAGGATGACGAACTGCATGAGCCTTTCCTGGCTATTGGCCGCCGCATTGTGGCCCCGCTGTACAGCCAGCCTGCGAATTTCCAGATAAGGGGGAAGCCGGGCACGGAGTTAGCCACGAAGATGCCGTTTCCGATAAAGCCGGTTTCGCATTATATCTCAAGACTATATACTCTATGTCTAGATGTGCCCACTCTATGCCTATTCTCTGAGAGCCAGAGCATAGACGCCATCAACAACGAATAGTCCCCTCAAGATTATCTCTCATCTATTGTTAGTGCCGCTAGCTAACTTCTTCCCGCATCAAGGTCTCTCCTCGTCATTTTGCCCCTCTATAAAATATCTGATTTCGTCACAAAGCCGAAAAATAGACTTTTGATATAGGTATATGTGCCCAAGTTAGATGGTGAAATAAAGCCTGTCAACATAAGATCCTATTGGGCTCCCAGTTACCAAGTTTAGCAATCGCCAGCTAAAAAATAAATAAAGGAACTTGAAATATATCTGATCAAAGGCAACCGAGGAACCTCATAGAAAGGTACCTTATATTCAAGTTGTCGTTACACCTGCATAGACCAAGGTTAAACTTTGGAAGGTGGGGGAACAGAATGTTTACCCGTCCACGGGTGATCAGCCACCCCGATGCCCTGGAGGTCTGTGACACTATAAACTTTAACCTCAGCGCTCAAGCATATATAAAGATAAAAGTGTATGCAGAAAATAGATATATTATCATTAAACTCCAGTCTATCCAGTAAATGACCAGGATCGTAGTGAATGTACAGTCGTGAAAATAGCCTCTTTATAATCATAACCAAAGATCGAAAACAATATCATCGCAAACCCAAGAAAACACCCTCAGTTCTAAGATAGGATTCTAGGACGAAGCCTTGAGCTCGACGGTATCGCACCCTGTGTAGCTGCCAGTCTCGGCAAGATTGACATAGTAGAGGGCGCTATCAGTGCAAGCTAGAAAACACCAGTTAGCCGTGAGTCCGAAACAAAGAAAGAATAATAACGATAAACCTACCAAGCCAGCCACCCCAGTTTTTGTTCGAGGTCTCCAGGTCGCCATCACTGGCAAAGCTGAATCCGGTGCTACCGGTCGTGGGGCTCACGCTCACTTCAACAGCAGCCTTCCGATCTACAATGGAATGTGTCAGTTTAACAAAGATACAAAAGCGGCGAACGAGCCAAGCTAAAAGGGTAGCTTACCATCCTCGGAAACGAGTGCCATGGCCCACGGCGCGCCGTTCTCCGCTTGGTACCGCACCGTGCCGTTCGAAAGGTAGAATGAAGCTGCGTCGCTAGCGCCACCAGTGAACACCGCCAGACTGTTAAGTGGGTCGACGTGCTGTAGGGTGAGGTACAGGCCATTCAGACTGCTGTTGGAGGCGCCCGTGGTCTGCAGGCTGAAGGTTTTGGTGACGGGGCCAGCAGTGGCGGTGGCGGCGAGGAGAGCCAGAGTAGCGAGGAACTTCATTTTGGCTATGGTTCGATGATGATAAAGATGCCTTTTTCGTGAGAAACAAAGATAAAGACCGGTTCCACTGGGAGCAATGATAATCAGGAGTAAATCAAGTTGGACGGGGGCGTGAGATATTTAAGCCTGAATAAGGTGCTGGGAGTTGGAAAAGCTGGGAAATCGCGTGGAGAAACCCGCCACCGAGTGGGTATAACTTGTGAGGATCCGCGATCGTGGGATCCTTGGGCTGACAGTTTTTAGTGTAAGGCGGGCAGTTCTGTGGTTGGTACCAATAATATTGTTTCGATGTGATCTGCAATTCTCTCCTGTCCGGCCTGACTTTATAAATAAATGGGCCTGTGCATCTTGTCTTAGGAGCTGCAGGTCACATCTGCATCCTCAAGGTCGATTCAAGGGGGTCCGCCACAGCCTTTCTCGTTAGTCTCGCTAGTGTCGTACAGCGTAGCTCGTCTGCTTGAATTGTTTCGTTTAAAAGGGCAGCTTTCTCCAGTGAGTGGGGTATGGGCATTTGCCCCAGTCACTAGTTTTTGTCCGGACACCAATCACAGGGAAACAGCTTTGAAGATCATATCCACTTCAGGGTAAAGAATAAGAGCACCCGAAACAGATGTCATTGGGAAGTGCTTCGAAGCCTGAGTAAGTTGACATCAGATTTCCTAAAATAGAAGAGAACTAACTCTAGAAACGTATTCACTAAAGAAAATAAGATGTTAAAGCACGGAGAAGTAATAGGGTCCCATGATAGGCAGCAGTCCAACTACGTAACCACGGATTTCACCCGCAGCACAGAGACCCCTGAACCCTTGACTGACTGATGTGATTGACCCACAGAAATTCCAAGTTACCCTTGGAATTGCTGAGAGGATTTTTAACACGAGCCGCGTGATATTCATGTTTCCATTTTGATCATGCCTGTTCCATGGACAAATGCAACTATGTCCTAAGGAACCCTGCGTGGAGCAGACCGGGTAGAAGATGCAGCATTGAATTTTGGGGGCGAGCAAAGCCGATGCCTTCCGGGAAACAAATGAGCAGAACTCTCTCGAGAAGTAAGAGCTGCAGGTTTACAGTAGAATCTCAAGGGTCTTCGAGTGCAAGGAATTGATTGTCTCACGAGTCACGAGGCACATCAGCCTCCACATTTGTACTCAGCAATTCTCGTTAGCATTGAAGTTAGACCATAATACCAGCCATTCTACCCATTTGGTTCATGACTGGACATTTGTGAAGAGCTAAGTTTATTGGATCAAAGACAAAGCAATCCATGGGCACGACGAATTTGGGACTTGGAGAATTCCACTTGCGTAAGAAGGCGGAGAGATCTTGATAAAGTTTGACCAGCAGAATTACACCGCTTGCTTATATCATCATATCATGAGTAATCCGGTCTGGACAGTAAAGTTAACTTAACTATACAAGGCATGTAGTTTTGGTATCTGAAAACACACGGTCCAACTTTGCTGTCAGTTATATGAGCACTGAATAAGAAGAAGTTTAGAATACCGTGACCAGGCATGGCTTTTCCAATTTTAACACACTCAACCAATGCCGGTCCAACGGTGTTTCCCTGATGAATCAATGAGTGGACAAAGGACGGGCAATGAACGAGGGCAATGATAGAGATTGGGTGAATGGTATATAAATTTGAAAAGCCGGATCGGACTCTTTAGGCATTCGGGCTGCGACGCTTTGGCGACGCTTTGGCAGTTGGGTATGCAATGACGCGACGATCCTGGACGACACGTCGCCGAGGAGACCACAATCCGCGAGTGGTGAGATCACCAAAATCAATAGAATCATTTCACGGTCATGTTGTACGGAGTAAGTCTATAGTGTAGAATCATCTGGGCCTGCATCTCTGACCAATGCTTCATGACGATCATTTTGCCAGTCAAAAACTTAGATCGAGATTGAGGGTTCGAGAGTAAAGACCTCCACTTCCCACAACTTGCCTTTCTCCCTCCCCTCCATCTCCACAGATGATCTGTGGTTTTTGATGTATTGGAGTTTTGGATTCTGGTCATCTTGAGAAGTTCCCCTCCACTTTCTTATACTCTACCATTTTGGGACGTTCCCATCTCTAGCTCTTCTTGACCCCCAGAATCACATTCTGGGACTACGTCGGTGGCAGACCCGCCCCTCCAATTTCCCATTCCTTCTCACACGGAGTTCCTGGGACTTCGATGATGAGGCGCTGCGAAAATTAACCTCCTTATCCCCCCTCAATCGCTTGTATCGCAGGGACCCCCTGGTCCCTTTGCGATCGCGCTTCTCGCGTGTGTTGTGTCTGATTTCCCCTCCCGCACTCCCCACGCAATACCCCCCGATCGCATTGTGGCTGCCATACGGTACACGACGACGCCCAATTCTCCCATTCTATTTTACCCCAACTTCCCAAAATCCCAAACGTCATAGAGCCGTGACTTCTCGTCCAACATGGATTCCGGATGGCAACCCTATCAGGATCCCCTGATGGGTCGTCCCGCGCAGTTCAATACCGGATTGGCTAGCCATCCCCAGCAAGCCTCAAAGTACGGTCAGCCACCACAGTCACAGCCCCCCGTCGGATACACCTACGAGACATTTCAAACTCCTGGCACCTCGTCCAAGGCACCTTCCACCGGCCCAAACTCCAAGCCGGTCTCCATGGCCTCGTCTCCTACAGCCACGCCACGTAGTCGGGATTATGTCACCGATGCCGACACCACCATGGAGGACGCCGACCCCTACAACCGCGCCAAGTACCCATCGAGGCCAACCCATCACAGTCGCGCCTCGTCCCAATTTCTGAACCAGGCTGAAGAATCCTCGGCCGCTCGCAGATATTCGCCGATGAACGCTCTGTCGCCGCCGATGTCATACCCAACGAGCCCCGGGAAGCAGGGCTCGGGCTCGTACTTCTCGCCCTCGTCAAATCAATCGCGACGGTCGCCGGGTCGAGCGGGAGACTACTCGTCTCCGCCACAAGGTTATCAATCGCCGCCTTGTAAGTGCTCGTTCCCTCGTGTTGCGCCTAGGATTCTGTGTGCTAACCTGCAATCAGCGAATCGCCCCCCTAGACTTCCCCCCTTCAAGCGTCCGACCTCAGCCCCGATCAGTATTATCCACCCTCCGCAGGCTCTCACCTCGGGAGTGCATTTACGCCTGAAACTCGATCTCCAAGATCTGGCTCCTTGCCGTCCCAAGTTCCAGGCCGAGGTCCGGTTCCCAAGTTCAAGAAGGTCGAGTCGGTGCAGAGTCTCAAGGGTCGGGTTCATGACCAGCCGGCCTATCGACGGGCAAACCCAGAAGGTGGCTTCATCAGCGTTCGTGATTTGCCATTTCCCCGTTGTCGACTTGCCAGCTTACCTTTTACAGCCACTTCACGCCTTAACTAGTCACCTCCCCGCGACCTATCGTATTTGCAACCCGAACTTTAACTACGAGTCATCCAGGAACCCGCGCCGGGTGTTGACAAAGCCTAGCAAGGGTACCAAGAATGATGGCTATGACAATGAGGACAGTGATTACATTCTCTATGTCAACGACATTCTGGGCAGTGAGGAGGCCGGCCACAAGTAAGCTTCTTGGTTCCCGTCATCCCCGGATTTTGAAGTCTAATAATCGCATCACAGGAATCGCTACCTTATTCTCGATGTACTAGGTCAGGGTACCTTCGGTCAGGTTGTGAAATGCCAAAACCTGAAAACTCAAGAGGTTGTGGCAGTTAAGGTTATCAAAAACAAGACCGCCTACTTCAACCAAAGCATGATGGAGGTTTCCGTCTTGGATCTGGTATGCCATTCCATCACCAGCAGTCAACACCAAGTCGATCTCCCAGGACGTGCGCTAACTCCACTGTCCCACAGCTGAATAGCAAATACGACAAGAACGACGACCATCATCTCCTTCGTTTGAAGGACACCTTCATCCACCGCCAGCATCTTTGTCTTGCATTTGAATTACTCAGCGTTAACCTTTACGAGCTCATTAAGCAAAACCAGTTCCGAGGACTAAGTACAACCCTGGTTCGTGTGTTTGCGCAGCAGTTATTGAATGCGCTCAGTCTCTTGAACAAGGCCCATTTGATCCACTGCGATCTGAAGCCTGAGAATATTCTCTTGAAGAAGTTAGTCTAGAGAACCCTATTTCACCATTCTTTGCTTCCTTTAACTGATTTTCCTACCATCGTTACAGTCTCGAAAGCCCAATCATCAAGGTCATCGATTTCGGCTCTGCGTGCGACGAGCGCCAAACTGTCTACACATATATTCAATCCCGGTTTTACCGTTCGCCGGAAGTTCTGCTTGGCCTCCCGTATGTGCTCCCAATTTCAAAACGCTCCCTCCTTGGGCTTTCCCGCTGACTGGACTAGCTACTCCTCCGCAATCGATATGTGGTCTCTTGGGTGCATTGTCGTTGAGCTCTTTTTGGGATTGCCTCTGTTCCCTGGCTCTTCTGAATATAATCAAGTCTGTCGAATTGTCGACATGATGGGATTGCCTCCAGCATGGATGTTGGAGATGGGTAAACAATCGGGCGAATTTTTCGAGAAAACGCAGGATGAATTCGGGCGAAAGACCTACCGTCTCAAGAGTTTGGAGCAATACTCACGAGAACACAATACCAAGGAACAACCCAGCAAGAAGTACTTCTCTGCCTCGACACTGGAGGAGATCATTCGAAGCTACCCCATGCCGAGGAAAAACATGAAGCAGAATGAGGTCGAGCGAGGTAAGTTTTCAAACACTTTGGGCCAAAAGGTTCCTTCGCTAATTATCATCGTACAGAGTTGAACAACCGCGTTGCCTTCATTGATTTTGTCCGCGGTCTTCTGTCCATCAACCCCCTTGAACGATGGTCACCCCAGCAGGCCAAATTGCATCCGTTTATCACACAGCAGAAGTTCACGGGTCCATTTGTTCCCCCAATGAACTTGAAGTACGCAACTATCAACAAGACCGTTGCTCCGGGTGTCCAGCAACAGCAACAAGCGGAAGCTACTAGCAAGCAGAGAGCAGCGCAGGCGGCGCAGGCACAGTCTGTGCAAGCACAAGCTGCGTATCCGGTGCAAATGAACCCATACCAGCAGCATACCCCGACCCATGCGCAACCTCCTCCGCCTCCCCCCATGTACAATGGAATGTATCAACAGCAGGGTGCGGTCCCACCGCCGCCTTACCCCACACAGCCTCCTGGGTACACTAGCCATCAAATGGGTATGATTCCAGGTGGATCTCCTGGTCAAATTCCCCAGCCGCAGTACGGTCAAGGACAGAGTCTGTACGCTCAAGCGACAACGCGCGCTGGTCGTCAACGTGCATCAACCATGGATCCGCAAGGTGGCATTCCTCCGACGATCCAACGTGTGGCAAGCCACCTGGATCCCAATGCTCCGATTCGCTTACAGCCTAGCCCTGCCTACTATCCTCCCCCTCCCGATGGCTATGTGGACGCCAATGCCCAACGCCGCCGCGGTAGCCGGACTGGAGGGACCAGCAATAACAGTAGCAATGGCAACGGCAACGGAAACCAACGAAACCGAGACTTCATCCGCACCCTCGAGGATGGGGTTTTGGGTGAAGGATATATGGGCCAAAACCAGTGGCACTAAAGGGAGCCTGAACAGGCACCTTGGGGACGAATGCGCTTATATGGTGCCTGGGAATCTGGTATACTGGTTGCAATCTTTTTTTTATCGCAGTCAAGCATCCACGCGCCTGATGCGTGCACCTTTGCTGGAGCGTTGTTCCAATAGCTTGCCGTGTTCTGTGGAACTTTTGCTTGACTCATCTACCCCCGCTCGTCCCACGAGGCTCCCGTTGATGGTCTCTAGCATGACAAAGTGCTTCTTGGCCTAGAGTCATTGCTTGATGGGCACAATAAATTGGTCCGTGTGGTCTTGAGTCACAAATGACAAAGATCTGAAAATGGACAGTAAGGCTGAGAGGGCGCGATCGAAACAATGCTTTTCTACTTTCCTCTTGATGTAGCGTTGTGTCGAATCCCACGGTTACTTGCACTAGGATGCAGTGACCGAAAGTTACGATTCTGTATTTACCGGGCCATGATCAAGTGGCGTCGCGACTTTTGTTTCCTTGCTATGTTTGTCCTGCAAATGATTTGGTGCGCTAGGGTCTATTTAACCCGCGGCTTTGCTCCAACTTTTTTTTCTCCCTTGTTTCATGTGCCTTCAACTTCTGTTTCTTCTTTCAGCATAGCCTGGAGTATGAAAGAACGACTTCACAAACCCCGTTTCCCCCTCCCCCTATTCGCTTGTCTTAGTAAAATTTTATTTTCCCATGGGTTTGCTTAGAAATGATTTTGTTCATTTGTTGTTCTATATTGTATTTGAGATACAAGATACGTCTTATGGTGGCTTCAAGGGTTTGTGTCAATTATGTCAGCTTGGGGTGTCCTTGATGCCGTGGGATTTGGGTACAAGTGTTGGAGAGAATATATATTACTTTTTTAGGGAAGAGCAATGGCATACAGCGAAATACTATCTCTATTCAGTATAAATTAAGGACATGTTCTATACTTGTAGATGTAGATGTTTTGAAGGGGATGATTGAGTGGCGCTAGTCCCGATTAGGTATAGCCAACCCCTCGCTTAAATTTCGTGTGTGGCTCTCACCCGGACCATCAACTCCAAGTTTTAAAGGATCTGCCTTTACGCCTTCGTGCACCGGATTACCCCGTTTTCAAACCGCAAAGATGCCGCCGACGCAGCCACCGAAGTCACGATTCTTTGACGGCAATAGCTCCTCTGATGAGTCGGAATACGACGATCGCTCTTCTGAGGAGGAGGAGGACAGCGATGACGAGTCCGGCAGTGATTCGGGTTCCGACTCTGGCAGCGATTCCGACGGTGAAAGCGCCGGTGGTGATGGCTTCGACTTCCTGAAGAGTGATGACGAAAGCGAGGAAAGCGAAGATGAGGAAAAGGTTACGATCGTCAAGAGTGCCAAGGACAAGCGTTTGGAAGGTCTTGAGAACAGCATCCGCCTGATTGAAAACGCTCAGAAGATCAATGACTGGGCCGTCATCTCGACTGGTGAGTCCGCTCTACGCGATTTGGGAGGCTTTATACGTGGATTGAAGGCCGTGCCCGCGGGGCTATACCGGGAGAGGGGTCCCGAAGCTTTTGGATTGAATGCTAATACAGGGTCTTTGCAGAGTTCGACAGCCTCAACCGCCAGATCGTCAAGGTCAACCAGTCCGGTCCTACCCCCCGCCTTTATGTCAAGTTCGTCGCCGACCTTGAGGACTTCGTCAACGAGGCCGTCGCCCAGCAGAAGTCCTCCAACAAGAAGATGAACGCTAGCAATCAGAAGGGATTCAACGCCGTGAAGCAGCGTATCAAGAAGAACAACAAGGAATACACCGCTCAGATCGACAAGTACCGTGCCGACAAGGACGCCTACATGCTGGCCGACGAGGAGGAGAAGGAGAAGCCCGCACCCACTCCCACCCCCAAGCCCAGCAAGGCCGAGAAGATCGAGAAGTTCATTCCCCAGGCTAAGACCGATGATGATGGATTTGCTACCGTTGGACGTGGTGGCAAAACCCTGCAGTACACCGCTGAGAGCATTCTCAAGCACCTGCGTACCATCGTTGAGTCTCGCGGAAAGAAGAACACTGACCGCACCGAGCAAATCCGCACAATGGAGAAGCTCCTCGAGGTTGCCACTACCCCTTACCAGCGCATCCGCATCTACCTCACCCTCATCTCCACCCGTTTCGACCTTTCCACCACTTCTTCCGCCACCTACATGAGCGCCGAGCAATGGAAGAGCGCCGATCAAGAATTCGCCGCCCTTCTGTCCGTTCTGGAGCAGCACCGAAACTTCATTGTTAGCGACAATGCCGACGAGTGGGAGGATGACGAGAAGCAGCCCCAGGTTGCTGAGGGAGAGACATTCTACATCCCCGGCAGCATTGTTTCATACATCGAGCGTTTGGATGACGAGCTTACCCGCTCGCTTCAGCAGATCGACCCCCACACTGCTGAGTACATTGAGCGTCTAAGCGACGAGCAGCAGCTGTACACCAACATTGTCCGCACCCAGATGTACGCAGAGAGCCTCCACGCCGTTGAGAAGAACGAAGTCCGCCAGGACGGTGTCAACCGAGTGGTCATCCGCCGCTTGGAACACGTCTACTTCAAGCCCTCCCAGGTCGTTTCTATCCTGGAGGATGGCTCATGGAAGGCTCTGCCTGAGAACCTGGACTCTGCCATTACTCCCCGCGCTCAGGCTGGTGATGTCTCGGTTCTTATTCAGACCGTCTGCAATTACCTGTTCCAGAACAGCGACGGTATCATCCGTGCCCGCTCGATGTTGTGCCAGATTTACTTCCTTGCTCTGCACGACCACTACTACCGCTCTCGTGATCTGATGCTCATGTCCCACTTGACTGAGAACATCGCCAACTTCGATGTCAGCACCCAGATTCTTTTCAACCGCACTCTTGTCCAGATCGGTCTGTGTGCTTTCCGTGCTGGCCTCATCTACGAGGCTCAGAACACCCTCGGTGACATCTGTGGTAGCGGCCGCCAAAAGGAGCTGCTCGCCCAGGGCATCATCCTTCAGCGGTACTCGACTGTCACCCCCGAGCAGGAGCGTCTGGAGCGCCAGCGCCAGCTGCCCTTCCACATGCACATCAACCTGGAGCTGCTTGAGTGCATCTACCTGACCTCCAGCATGTTCCTTGAGGTTCCCCTCATGGCCCAGACCTCTTCCGCCCCTGAGATTCGCCGCCGCATGATCTCTAAGACCTTCCGCCGCATGCTCGACTACAACGAGCGCCAGGTGTTCACCGGTCCCCCCGAGAACACTCGTGATGGTGTCATCATGAGTGCCAAGTTCCTTGCCGCCGGCGAGTGGAAGAAGGCCGCTTCCATGCTGTCCTCCATTAAGATCTGGGATCTGATGCCGCAGCCCGAGAAGATCAAGGAGATGTTGTCCCAGCAGACCCAAGAGGAGGGTCTGCGCACCTACCTCTTCACCTACGCCCCCTTCTACGACAGCCTGTCCATCTCCTCCCTGGTCGACATGTTCGAGCTCTCCACCAAGAAGATCACCGCCATCATCAGCCGCATGATCTCCCACGAGGAACTCGGCGCCGCCCTCGACCAGGTCAACGATGTCATCGTTTTCCGCAAGGGTGTCGAGCTCTCTCGTCTCCAATCCCAGATCGTCACCCTGGCCGACAAGTCCATGGGTCTCCTCGAGTCCAACGAGAAGACCCTCGAGCAGCGCACCCAGGGTATGGCCAACGCTTTCCAGCGCGAGTCAGGCCCCGGTGCCCGTGGCCGTGGTCCCCGTGGTCCCAACCAGGCTCGCGGTGGTCCGCGACTGCCGAACAACCAGCAGGGCCGGAGACCTGGTGGTCAGCAGTTCGGTGGTGGTGCATTGGGTGGTGCGATCAAGGCTTGAATAAAGGTTTTCTGACGTAATGGCATGCCTATTCTTTTTTATTTTTCTTTTTCCTCGTCTTCCTTTTCCTTGTCATGGTTCCTCTTGCCTTTTCTTATGCCGTTTCCGAACGCGAAGGAAATCCCTCGTGTCAGTTCAACGACTCAAAATGAATGAATATAAATGGTTAGAAAGCATTATCTTTTCTCAAGTAGTGAGAGGCTCCCATGCGCCCTGTTAACTGTATACTTTCACGTCACTGCACATGTCAAAAAAAAAAAAAAAAAAAAAAAAAGCTTCTAGTAACGGGGCCAAGCAGACTGCTTGTAGCCTTCGGATCCTGTGAGATTTGCCCAATTACAGATCCGTACCCGGGGCCACCATGTGTACTGTACCATTACGAGAAGTCTTCGATATTATCCAGTTACGCTTTGTAGCCTTGGCTCAAAACTAATGTAACTTCAATCAGTCACCACTTTTAGTGTCTTCTCTTATCCACGAATGTATCCATGGATGTAGCATGACAGTCCGTACTTCTTACCAATTTAAAAATGGGTATACTTAAATCAAGACAATAGGCTAGATTTCAGAAACGATGAACACTCGGTTTATAGGTAAAGCCATCATAACACTGATAATACAGCTTTTCTGCATGTGCATAATGCCTCTCTTGCGACTCATGTTTTGTCGCTGGATTCCTAGGTTGATCACTGTAGAATCCAACCCCTCTTGATCGGAGATTACAATATCAGGAAAATAGTGGGCTGTATTTAGACAAAGCAGTGCATTGAGCTGATTGAAAATTCAGTGCTCAAGCTTTCTATGTTCAAGCTCTGTAAACTTGTTCAAGTCAGTCTTGCATTTTCATTGTAGGGTCTGCACTTTCAGGTTGAGGAGTGAGAATTCTGATTCTAAATGTCTAGGTGGCAAATAATTAGACTTATTGTACTTGTATGGATTAATATTATTCAGGTAGTCAGCTTAGACTTTAATCTTGAAAATTCTCGAGGTCTCTTACGGCCTTTGTGATATCCCGATATATGGGGGGTAGCCGGAACATCTACCGGATGGATATATATGTTTAAAACGACTTTTTATTTTGAGGCTGTAGCCTAAATTAACGATACATATCTTTGGTCAATTTTCGAGACTAGATCGATACCTAGCCCCTGATGATTATGAATCATTATAGTATATCTTCTTTAATATAGTCTGATCTTGGACTGTGCTTCTCGACATAGCTCATTGTTCTAAACTGCCTAAGTGTATAATGGAAGGATTCAAACATTTTATATGGACCACAATTTATACACCTTTTATGCGAGTTCTGATTAAGACAATGATGCTTGAAATCCACATAAGCTATGAAAAATTTGTCGGCGTGGTTAACAAAACACAAGCATTCCAACATTGGAAGGTGGAAAATGAAATCGCTCCAGAAAAGTCCCTTGATCAAGGTCGACTTCAGAAAGATCAAATGTGCTCAGTCGCTGTCATTATTCCTCTGAGCATCAGGATAAAACATGCAAGTAGAAAGAAAATGAATTGGGACTTCGTCAAGAGTGTAGACAAGTAAGTTGTGCACTATGTTCAACAGCCCCGGATATGTTGGCCTGTTCCTTAAGGCTTAATGGGTCCACACGTTGGAAATAATTTTTTTTTCAGTGAAAATTTACATTCAGTTACGTAAAGGAGTGAAAACTACTCCTTGTCTACAAAATAGAGGTAGGCAATTGCGGGTTGACTGAAGCATTGAATTACCGGAAACCTAGACCGTATCGCTAATTGACTAAAGAAAACACAGCCCGTGTGCTAACAAACAACCCGTGACAATAACGTCGTTAAAATTTTTGATGGAGCGAACTCCGAGAACCACCCGGTTTGCGAGAGGAACTAATCTAGTTCATCTGGCGGACGAGAGCGTTGATGTTCTCCTCACGGTTACCGGTGTCACCACCCTGGATGTAGTGCTTGAACTTGCGAGTACGGAAGCCACCGTTGGGGTTGGAGAGCTTGAAGGGCCACAGGAAGTTGTTGGCCTGCTTGAAGTTGGGGCCAACGGTGTAGATCTCGTGGATGAGATCCTCCATGCAGACAATGCCGTACTTGCCGAGGTTGTCCTCGATGATCTGGTTGTCGGTGAGGGCAGTGCGCATCTTGTCAACCTTTCCGTAACCACGCTTGTACAGAAGCTCGCGGACGGTCTTCAGGTTGGGGTAACCGTAGGCAATGTAGGGGTTGACAATGGTGAGCATCTCCTGGGTGGCCTTGGTCAGGCGGACGAAGGTACCGCTGTTGATCTGGATCAAACGGAGCAGCTGGAGGATCTTGCGGGGCTTGGGGGCAATCTTGTTGATACTGAAGAGAAGAGTTAGCAATGAGGGTCTTGCACAGAGACATGCAGTGAATGCTTGACATACCCCTTGATACGGACAACGAAGACCAGCTTGGGCTCATCGTCAACGTAGAAGTTACCCTCCTGGCGGGCAGCGCGGGCCAGGCGGATCTTCTCACGCTCAGCGTTGCGGTACTCCTGGACGTAGGACTCAGCGCGCTTGAAGATAACGCCACGCTTCTCCTTGTTGGCCTATATGAATCAAAGTCAGTATAGAGTTTTCATATTGTTTTGGTGATATCAAGCATGTGTGGTATCCAATGTATCAGACCCGAAAGATGGTTAACAGGCGACAACATCGACCAATTGGTCTAGTCGCGAGGTTGGTGTTTTCATCATAATGATGGAGAAAGGGGGTTGGGAAAAATTGAGAATGGGGAAACCGACCTTCTTCTTCTCCTCGGCCTCAGCACGGCGCTCGGCGCGGGCAGCCTCCTGGCTCTTGCGCTTCTTGAGGAGGGTCTCGGGGACGAGGACCTGGTCCTGGGTGGGAACGGAGCTGTGTGGGTGTGAGTATAGTCCATATGAATCATGAAAGCATGAAACAATCCGCCGAGTGTAAGAACTGCAGCATATAGCGCATTCTCGACTGAAGGCAAATAATATTTTATAAAAAACTCGACGAAATGTCTTTAGTCAGTGAAAGCCATGGCACTGGGGCTTTGCGTCCATGCTTCGGTACTCAGTGGCATATTCCAGCACACTTTTCGCAAAGAGAAAATTTCTTCATCTTGGACACCCACTTAAGATACCATGTTCGCCTTCATCCAACAATACCCCGGACAGATGTCCAGGAAATATTTGTTGACGCTCTTCGTCCAAGCATGATGACTGTTATTTCAAACATCAATCACACCGGAAAACGATAGCTATACAACAATATTTTTCGAGGTGAAGACTCGAAAGCTTTCAACCTCAAGACTCCAGTCGCCCTCCACTGTCACGCCTCGTTGAATAGCAACACGCATATCTCAAAGTTGTTCGAGCGAAAGGGCATAGGAAAGATCGAGCTGGTGCACAGCGACCGATAGTCGTGGCATTGCCAGCGAGAGGGACTATACCTGCATTCTCACAATCACAGAGGATTGCTTCAATGAGAAAGGATCAAGGGTAATCATACGTGGTAGGAGCGGCCATTGCGAAGGTCGAGTTGTCGAGAGTGGTCGGAGAAAGTTCAAACCAGGAAGGAAACTTAAGGAAGAAAAGTAGAATTCGCTTGTGTGGGTGCGGGTCCACACTAACCGAACATGGTATAGCCTGCAGTGATTTCCACGCTAAACCACGTACGGATCCTGTACCCTTATCACCCCGTGACTAGGGCTGGGCCTTATCGTCTGCTGACCTTATCTGCGGCTCCACCTGTGCTCCTATCTGGGTGCTCATCAACCCCTCAACCTGCCACCTGACCGGACACTTTGAACAGCAACCATGTCCCGCCGTGGTGTTGGGCTCGGCGCCTTTGTAAACCGAAACCAGACCACCCAATCCTATGCCACCCATGGCGCCAACCTCCGTTCTACGCATCTTGCCTCCCTCCAGACCCAGCTCTCCGTCTTCCAGTCGTTGTTACACACCTTTGCCTTGGAGCACAGTTCTACAATCAAGTCCAATCCTACATTCCGAGCCGAGTTTGCGCGCATGTGTAATACCATCGGGGTCGACCCCTTGGCTGCAAGCAACATCAAAGGCAAGAATGGCCGCCGTGGACTAGGGGAAGGAGGCAGCTTCTGGACCCAAATCCTGGGCGGGGATATGAATGACTTCTATTTTGAGGTTGCGGTCCGGGTTGTGGAACTGTGTCGAGAGACAAGAAGTGAGAATGGAGGGCTGATTGGCGTCGAAGAATGTCGGAAGCGCGTCGGCAAGGGCAAAGCAATTGGTAGTGGACTGGAGGTTTCGGCGTATGGTTGACCTAATAGCTTGCCTGATATTTAGGAGAAACAAATGACTAATGGGACAGAGAACTTATAGTGATGACATCCTTCGTGCGGTTCGATCTCTGGAGCCTCTTGGGTCTGGATTCTCCATCGTCCATGTTGGGTCCAAACAGTACATTCGATCCATTCCAAAGGAGCTCAACACAGACCAAGCTACCGTTCTCGAAGTAATCCAGGTTTTGGGATTCGTGAGCGTCTCGATGTTACGACTTAATCTCAATTGGGAAAAGGCTCGAGCTCAAACAGTGATTGATGATCTGGTCGCGGATGGCCTTGTTTGGCTGGATGCTCAGGGTCCAGAGAAAGAGTACTGGTCGCCTCAGAATCTACTTGATGATAGTGGGTGAATCTGAGACATCGTATCCTCATCGATGAGCTCGCTCTTACCACCGAATCGGGCTTAAATTTGAAAAGCCAAAACCCCAAAATAGGACTCTTGTCCCAATTCAGCACTTCGAAAGACCTCCGAATGGATGATCAATACCGCCGCAAGCTGTGCCTACTTTTGGAGCCACGGAATCAGGGTTTCATTGCTTTGGAGTTCGTATTGGGAGCCAACGGTGGATCTTGCAAAAGTGGCTATCTAGAACCCCCATCATTACGACTTTGCGTGAACCGCCTTTACTTGCAAAGAGAGGGATGTGAAGTTATTGTGATGGCAAGGCTGCCAGTCCCTGATTCATTCTATCGTTCTAAGATGGTTTGATAGTTTTAATCATGTATATACAAGGCACAAGAGACCTCCACACAAATATAAACATAGATCAAATCTGTATCACTTCCTGTACTCTTCTGTTTCGGTCCACCACAAGACGAAGTTGGCGACCCTGCCAGTCGGATGACGAGGCTATAACTGGATGGTGAACCGCAGGTTTGAAGACACCCTCGCGAAGGGTTTCTGTGAAAAGTTCGTATGAGGGATAGTCTGGAGATGAACAGTTAGCACCCGATCTGACTATGATCAATTTGAAGGGTAACGAACAGCCGTCTACGAAATGATTGACCTGCTCCTCAGTCATGCCAGTGCCCTTAGATGCACGGAGAGAACGCTCTTGTTCCTGGCGCCATTCGTAGACAAAACGTAAATTCTGAGCATCTCTGATCATACGGATTAGTAAATGCCTTGATAGAGACAAACGCGACATAGTCGAACACTTACATGTGGATCAGGGCATCGAATTTACTGCACCAGTATGTCAGTTATACTTCTAGTCCTCAGCGTCAAGAAAACTTACTCAGTCAATGCATCATATCGCTTCAGTGCGTCATTGACAGCCTGCACATCCTCCAACTTAACATAGCCTAGACGGCCTTGATAATTCCCGGTCTCCTTTTGCTGCACAGCAGTTTCCCACTTGGAGCGCAGAGTTTGGTCATCCCGAGGACGAAACCCGACACACCAGCCTTCAAAAATGACAATCTTAATTTTCTTCTGTCCTTCCTGGTTCACGACTTTCCATTGCGACTCAGGCACACGATCACCTTGCCCGGAAAACGCAGACTTGTCATATTGCGGAATAGCAGTGGGTTGCTCGGCCGCGAGCGAAGCAAAGACCTTCTCACCCAGATCTAAATCGTGAGTGGAAGGTTGACCACGATGTTGAAGAAGCGGGTTATTTGGGTTTGCTTGAGCCAGCGCAAACTGATCGGCGTGTGTAAGGTAAAGGTCGTCAAGCGACAAGGTCACGACGGAGAGCGAGTACGGCTCGGAACGGAGTGTCTCTTGCAGAGTTGACACCTATGGCAATTGATTATAGTGATTAGTACCGGTGATAAAAGTCCGAGGGATGAAGGTTAGTCCCGGTATCCATTTGTCCCGAGGTCTGGAGCACTTACCAGGACGGTCTTGCCGGCACCCTGCACGCCATTGAGACCTAAAAAGAATGGCGGGGTATTACCGTCGCCGTACCGGGCCGAGTGGACGCGGAGACGCTCCAGTAGAAATGGGATGCAGTGCTGCGATTTGTCGTCAATTATCGGCATTTTGGACTGGATTGTTGTTCTAGTTCATTTCGTGGGGAGCTTTGCATTTTATCGGCTACGGCATGCGGCAAGTTGTCCGATCGGCGAGAATCCGGGGTTTCACTTGGCCCTGCGGGGAATCTGATTATACGGGGAGTTGATGTGATTTCTCGATATAACATGAGACTTTATTCATAGGGGCTTTCTGGTGTATTCATTGTAAGGGCTGATATATTATGAGGTCCAGACCGATGTTTCATAGTACTGTATGAATTGATTGACAACCATGACGTTGTTGGTCACATGCCTGAGTCAGCATGGTATTCGGTACTTGTGAATGTATGGGGAATTATAGGTGACATGCAGTATACTGAACAGCTATTGGGGTTCAAGACATATGTCAGACCACACAATGACAATCAAATATGCAGAAAAGCATCTGATTACGTTGAAAGTCGATCGTCGGCATGTGAAGTGACGAGGATTTGCCCGTGGTGAAATGTAACGACTTGTATACATTACACAGTCTGGGAATTTCCAAACGTGCCGAGGTTCCCCCAGCTGTACCGAGCTCGGGGCCGTTCTTTAAACCCCCCCTCCGCCTTTTCTTCTTTTCCCCAACTTTTAGTTCTCCCCATAGATCTGAAGTCGGAAGTCATCATTCACACATCTTCCGCTATGTCCGAGTTACGTTTTGATAATCAGACCGTCGTCGTCACCGGCGCCGGCGGTGGTCTTGGAAAAGCATATGCTCTCTTCTTTGCCTCAAGGGGTGCGAACGTCGTTGTCAACGACCTCGGTGGCTCTCACCACGGTGAGGGCAAGTCATCAAAGGTATGTAACATCACCAAAAGACCGGGAGGGTTTCAAACTAACTTGGCTCAGGCTGCAGATGTTGTAGTTGAGGAGATCCGCGCCGCGGGCGGAAAGGCGGTTGCCAACTACAGCAGTGTAGAGGACGGTGCCGCCATTATTGATACTGCTATTAAGAGCTTTGGTCGCATTGATGTGCTCATTAACAATGCTGGTATCCTGCGTGATATTAGCTTCAAGAACATGAAGGACGAGGATTGGGACCTGATCAACCGTGTCCACACCTACGGTGCCTACAAGGTACGAATCCTGATTTTCCATAAATCCGGAGAGAAGAATACTAATGAGTCTTTCTATTTCTATAGTGCGCACAAGCAGCTTGGCCTCACTTCCGGAAACAAAAGTACGGCCGTGTCATCAACACTGCCTCAGCAGCCGGTCTCTTCGGCAACTTCGGCCAGGCCAACTACTCCGCCGCGAAGCTCGGTCAGGTCGGTTTCACCGAGACCCTGGCCAAGGAGGGTGCCAAATACAACATTATTGCCAACGTCATTGCTCCCATTGCTGCTAGCCGTATGACTGCCACCATTATGCCTCCGGATGTGCTGGAGAACCTGAAGCCCGACTGGGTTGTCCCCGTCGTCGCTCGCCTTGTTCACTCGTCCAACACTACTGAGACTGGTGGTATCTACGAGCTTGGCGGCGGTGCCGTAGCCAAGCTGCGCTGGCAGCGGGCTAAGGGTGCTCTCCTGAAGACCGATGACTCCTTGACTCCCGGTGCCATCGCCCGCAAGTGGGCCGATGTCAATGACTTCTCCGTATGCGAATACCCTACTGGTCCTGCTGACTTCATGGGTCTGCTCGAGGAGGGTCTGAAGATGCAGAGTGCCCCGAAGGGCGAGGAGCCCGACTTCAAGGGCCGCGTGGCCCTGGTCACTGGTGGAGGTGCTGGTCTTGGCCGTGCTTACTGCTTGCTGTTTGCCAAGTACGGTGCTAAGGTTGTTGTTAACGACTTGATGGACCCGGAGCCTGTGGTACAGGAGATTAGAAAGGCTGGTGGCGAGGCTGTTGGCAACAAGGCCAATTGCGAGGATGGTGACGCCGTCATCAAGTCCGCCATTGATGCCTTTGGACGTATCGATATTTTGGTCAACAATGCTGGTATCCTGCGTGACAAGGCATTCACCAACATGGATGATAACCTGTGGAATTCGGTCATCAACGTCCACTTACGCGGAACCTACAAGGTGACCAAGGCTGCCTGGCCCCACTTCCTTAAGCAGAAGTACGGTCGTGTTGTCAACACTGCCAGCACCAGCGGTATCTACGGTAACTTCGGCCAGGCCAACTACGCTGCTGCGAAGCTTGGAATTCTTGGTCTCTCTCGCGCTCTTGCCGTTGAGGGTGCTAAGTACAACATTAAGGTCAACACCATTGCCCCCAACGCTGGTACCGCCATGACCCGCACTATCATGCCCGAGGAGATGGTCCAGGCCTTCAAGCCTGACTACGTCGCTCCTCTGGTTGCCCTGCTTTGCTCTGACGCCGCTCCTGAGCCCTCCACCAAGGGTCTCTACGAGTGCGGTAGCGGTTGGTTCGGTCGCACCCGCTGGGAACGGTCCGGCGGCCACGGATTCCCCGTGGACGTCAAGCTGACTCCCGAGGAGGTGCTTAGCAAGTGGGAGAAGATCGTCAACTTTGACGATGGCCGTGCTGACCATCCCGAGGACGCCGCTGATGGCTCCGCCCGGGCCATGGCCAACATGGACAACCGCTCCGGCGGTAGTGAGTCCAAGAGCAGCTACCTCGAGAACATCGAGCAGGCTAAGGCTGCCTCGACTGAGGGCACCGCTTTTGACTACACCGATCGTGATGTCATTCTCTACAACCTCAGCCTGGGTGCCAAGCGCACTGACTTGCCTCTGGTTTACGAGAACCACGAGCAGTTCCAGGCCCTTCCCTCCTTTGGTGTGGTCCCTTGGTTCAACACCGCTGTTCCTTGGAGCTTTGATGACATCGTGAAGGACTTCTCCCCTATGATGCTCCTCCACGGTGAGCAGTACATGGAGGTCCGCAAGTACCCCATTCCCACCACAGTCAAGACCTTGACCTACCCCAAGCTCATCGACGTTGTCGACAAGGGTAACGCTGCCCTGGTTGTGTCTGGTTTCACCACCAAGGATGCCACCACTGGTGAGGACCTGTTCTACAATGAGTCTACCGTCTTCATCCGTGGAAGCGGTGGCTTTGGCGGATCCCCCAAGCCCACTGCTGTTCGCCCCAAGGCTGCTACCGCTGCCTACAAGCCTCCCCAGCGCAAGGCTGATGCCGTGGTTGAGGAGAAGACCTCCGAGGACCAGGCTGCTCTCTACCGTCTGAACGGTGACTACAACCCTCTCCACATCGACCCCGAGTTCAGCAAGGTTGGCGGCTTCAAGACCCCTATCCTTCACGGCTTGTGCTCGCTGGGTGTGGCTGCCAAGTCGGTCTTCGCCAAGTACGGTGCCTACAAGAACCTCAAGGTCCGCTTCGCTGGTGTCGTCCTGCCTGGTCAGACCCTCCGTACCGAGATGTGGAAGGAGGGCAACACCGTCCTCTTCCAGGCTACCGTTGTCGAGACTGGCAAGCCCGCCATCACCGGTGCCGGTGCCGAGCTCCTTGAGGGTGCCAAGGCCAAGCTGTAAAATAAAGGAATTTGTGTTTGAAACGATATCCCTGGGTATTGAGCGATCTGGAATACTCTAGTCAGAATGTGGCTTTGTACATAAATATTTTTTTCCTGCTGTGTTAATGCATGAAACTTTCTTCATTATCAGATCGCTTTATTTATTGTCATTGTAGACGGTCTAGACTGGTCTAGACAGGAAGTGCATGGGGCATGCGCAAGGGATGGAAATAGACCCAAGCCGAACAATGATAATAGATCTAAGAGCCTCGCGGTCACGCCAAGTAGGATTAAGGCCAATCTGACTCATTCTTGGTCTCTGTTTGAAATCGCTTTGATAAATGTCTTGAGTAGTTCTGGAAGATTAACCAATCCCATACTGGCTCAGGCAACCATCAAACCGACCCCAAATCGCAAGTCACCGCCCTCACTCATTCCTCTCACTCTTCATTCCAACCAACCGCCACAAACATCGCGCAATCCCTCAAAGCAAGCAATCTTCCCGGGCAGGACCGAAATGTAGCAGTGTTGTGCCCGTTTCAAAAATGGTGCTCTCGCTGCCGGTCCCTAGCTTCTCCAAACCCTCCACATCCCCCCCACGCCCCGCCGACGGCAGCGTGCCCGCATCACAAACCCGCCGTCATCGCGACTCAGCGTCCGCTGCCTCACCCGGCTCCTCAAACCGGAATTCTTGGAAACCGGCCGCCTTGGGTGGTAGCTCTTCGGCTCCAAATAGCCACTCCATCACCCTGAGTGAGGCGTTGCGGAATAACCCGTTCGGCAGCCCGTCGCGCTCGTCTCGGTCCATCCAGGCACCTACAAGTGGAACGCAGGAACGAGAGCAGGAGCAGGAAGAGTTAAATGCGGCCCTTGAGGCGCTTGCCCGGATTTTTCCGGATGTGAGAATCGAGGTGTTCAGGGAGTTGCTTGTACGTTTCGACGGAGAGAGCAGGCTGCATGTATGCGTCGAGCAGCTGCTCCGACATAAAAAGGACTGGGTTTCTGGGAGATGGAATATATCAGAAGGAAGTGGTAGCTCGGATGATGAGGGTTCGGATGACCGCCCTGGTTGTGTTCATGATGCTTTCACGGAAGGAGGTCTCGTGCCGATCGAGGAACGGTTCCGCTCCGATGAATACAAGGCTGCAGTACGAGTGGCGCTGGCAAAGGAGTTTAGTGGCCTCAGCAAAAGCACACTCGAGGGTGTTCTGGCTGAAGTGAATTTTAGCTACCTGCGAGCACGGCCCATACTGCGGGACCTTTCACGGCGAACGTGGAGGGCTACATTCAATAGTATATTACCGTCATTTAGACGAAAGAAAGACCGAGAGGAACATCCGCTTATCGTGTGGCAGCGTCGTGCGGATGGAGTGCTTCTACCAAGGCTGAAAGATACTGGATGCGTGGAGTTGGACGGGGAGTTACATGCGATGCTCGTGAATCCAGTGCTGCTGCAAAGGCGCGAGGAACAGGAGGCTGGCGATTTTCAATTTGCCTTGGACATCAATGAGAAAGAGGCTAGAGCGGCTGATGCCTTGTATGAGTGCGAGTGCTGCTTTGCCGACGTGACCTTTGAGCAGATTGCGACTTGCTCGGCGAACGTCCATATCATCTGCTACAACTGTATCCAGCGGACTACCCACGAAGCTCTTTTTGGTCAAGGGTGGGGTAAGTCTGTGGACTTAGAGCATTCAACACTGAAATGCCTAGCTCCACTATCTGTTGGCGCTTGTGAGGGCTGTCTTCACCCTCAAATTGTGCGCCAGGCAATCTTACTGGAGACAGCCGGGGCCGAGACGTACCGCAAATTTGAAGACCGGCTAGCGTCTGAGACATTGCTGAAATCGCAACTAAAGCTCATCCGGTGCCCATTTTGTTCTTATGCTGAAGCGGACCCTGTCTATCACCCTTCATCCCGGGGTATAGACTGGCGAGTCCGTCGCGACGGGGGTATTATTCCTACTATACTGATGACCTTTCTCTTACTTGACCTTGTCCCGCTACTTGTGATACCTCTCTTGCTTCTTCTCCTTTTCAATCCCTCCTCTGTAAAGGCTCTCCTAAACAACTCCATCCGCAACCTTTGCCTCAAGCTTCGGCCCAAGAGATTCAAATGTTCCAATCCTACCTGTGCACGGATCAGCTGCATGACATGCCAGAAGGCATGGCGAGATCCCCATGTCTGTCATGAGCCATTGCTTCTCGACCTACGCGCAACTGTCGAGGCTGCCCGTACATCCGCCGTGAAACGAACCTGTCCTCGCTGCAGCCTCTCCTTCGTCAAATCCTCAGGCTGTAACAAACTCACCTGTGTATGCGGATATTCAATGTGCTACCTCTGCCGCAAAGCCCTTGGCACTCCCGTCCGACCACCACCACAAGCGGACCGCGACCGCAGGCGGCGTCACATTGATATAGATCGAAACGATCTTCCCGCTATGGGCTTTGACGGTGTATTCGACGATGAAGAATTTGAAGACGATGAATTCGAGGAACAGGAAGGCTATAAACATTTCTGCGAGCACTTCCGTATCAACCCTGGCTCTCGCTGTACTGAATGCACCAAATGTGACCTCTATCAGGCCGAAGATGAAGAGGCTGTTGCCCGTCGGGCTGGAGAGAAAGCTGAGCGCGAATGGATGATCCGCCAAGGAAATGATTCTACTTCGACCGGCTCTGCGGCTACATTGGGACTTCGAAGTGTCAATCAGGATCTTTCGGCTGGCACAGAAGGTAACAACGCTACCCGTCGTACTTCTGCTTCCTTATGGGATCTCCATCTTAGCACCGGAAAACCATGGGGCTACTGGTTCAGCGATGTCTGGCTGGATGGAGGGTGGAAGTTGGAAGGACAGGCTCTGGTGGACTGGATCGTGGAGCGAGTCGTTGTTATCGATAACATATGACATCTTTTCACTCTGTGAAACTTAAGCGTTCTTCTTGTTTATGTTTCCCTGCTATCTTTTCTGTGAATTTGGCTTTGTTTTGCGGCACTTTTGCATCGCTTGTGACTCCTTCATTGCCGCAATCAGAAGTTTCTTGGTATGGCGTCTTATGGAGGATGGGTTTGCTTTTCGTTGCTTCGAATTTGGATTGGAATGATATGATGACCGATATGACACGCATGGCTCTTCTTTTTGCGAATGTTTAAAATACTCCACTCTTTAATACACGATGTTTCAGGTTCTACCTGCTAAAAATGCTCATATTTTGCTAAGGTCATGATCAACTATCCAAAATCTAAGTATTCTTACTGCTTGGAACATTGGAACTCTTCTGGTAATCAGGTCCACGGGCCCCGAAATCCGTGTTCTGTTCATATTCTCTATTCACTCAGCCCTCGGCACCACATGCAATATTGACATCTCCCCGAGATTACACTACTCTGACCCATGTACTACCCAGATTTTTCGGTCTGTCTGGGCTCCTTCTCCGGATCAGACCCATTATGAGCTCTCTTCTTTCCCTCCTCTTTCAGAGCATCATCATCAGCTCTGCTTAGCCCAACCTGAGGTATGAGCCAGAAAGCAAGCAAAACTGCCAATGCTGATAGCCCTGCCTCTATTAAGAAGATGATTCGGAAGCCTTTTCGGTATGCTGGGATCAAGACACTGCGGATATGCGCTGCCTTCTCTGCAGACTGGGCTGATAGGAAGGTCGAGGGATGTGCTAACAGGGACTGTGAGTCGGATGCGGAGAGATCGAGGCCTGATATTGAGAATGCGATAATGTTGTTGCTAATCTCATATTGTTAGAGAAACATCCCGAGCAATAGGATGAGTGGTTAAGTTCTTACAGGATTGTCCCACTGATCACTATTCCAAGTGTGCCACCGAGATTCCGCATGAAACTAAATTAATATTAGGCATTGCTTATACACATTATGGGGGAAAACCTACCTCCTGAATGAAGTGATGACGGCCATGTCTCGACGCTCGACACCAGCTTGTAGTGCGATGAGAGATCTATGTGCTAATTTAGCGGTGCAAAGAATCTTTGCAAGATGTAAACTTACGGTTGCAAGGTACTTCCGACACCTGCTCCACTCAAGATAGCATAGCCAACTTGCTTTCCAACCCCCGAGGTTTCATCCAGTGTTGAGTAGAGACCGAGAGCCACTGCCCAAATGCCAAACCCGAAAAGGATGCTTTCTCTGTAACGACCAATCCAGTGTACGACAAGACCAGAGATGGTACTGGCGAAGGCTGTGAGGAAGGATTAGCGAATTACATCGAACCAAAGATGTTGGAACCTACTTTGCACCACGATTATTGGGATTAACATAGCAGCCGCTTTCACAGTGCTGTAATTGTAAACCAGTTGAAAGAAGGTGGGAATATAGTAGAGCTGCACCATACTATTCCACCCAGCGATAAAAGTGGTAAGAGTGCAACCATTGACAATGCGAGCGCGGAAGATATGAAGCGGAATCAAGGGCACAGCAGCACCTTTCCACTGCCATAACACAAACACAACGACGACCACGAAACCTACCACCAATGATGCAATAACGTGTGGAGAACTCCATGAATAGTCGTTACCTCCCCAATTCAGGCCAAGGAAAAAGACCGCGGTTCCTCCAAGAGCCAGGACCACACCCACAAAATCGATGGCTTTCACCTTGAGTTTCCAGTCACCCTCCACCTCCCGCAATGGCATGAAGAAATACACACACGCTGAACAGATGGCAGTCAAAGGCAGATTCAAGCGAAAAATCCATCGCCATGAATCGTGTGATATAGATGCCAATGCTCCACCAATGAGAGGGCCGATACCATTGGCAATGGCGACCACTGCACCCATGATACCTTGGTACTTTCCACGTTCACGGAGAGGAACAACATCGCTCACGATCATCTGCGCAACGGTCATCAAGCCTCCACCTCCTACACCAGTAAAGGCGCGGAAGACGATCAGTTGAGTGACAGTCTGTGCCAATGAGGCCGCTAAGGATCCGAAGAAGAAAATCGCCAAACCAACGAACAATACAATCTTTCGAGACCAAATGTCGGAAAGCTTTCCATAGACAAGTTGGAAGCATGTGGATGTTCTACCAAATCAGCCCAATTCAAACCATCAAAAGCCATCGCTCTCGACTCACACGAAATAGGAACCGGAGATCCAGGATGCCTGGTTACTCGCTCCCAATGAATTGGCAATGATATACAGACACGATGCCAACGTCGTCTGGTCCATCAATGATACAAAATCAACGCTAGCACATGCTAGAAAGATCTGATAAAGAAACGCCACAACGAATCAGCTCAAAGCCCCTTGCATTCGGCTAAGATACAAACTTACAGTGATAATCGTCCTTCTAGGTACATAATTCGTCTGTTCGTTGAAAACATGCACTTTCGGCCCATTATTGGGACTATTATCCAGAGAAGGCTCCCCATCACTATCGCCTCTAGGACTGGAGTGACCTGATCCTTTCTCAAGGACTCCGGACATGGCGTGGATGTTTTTCACAGGATCATAAACACCGAGCAACGCAAAGGAAGCTGCATCCAGAACCACAGTGAAACTAAACCCCCTGGATTATGACTGCCAATTTAATCTTCGTAGAATTTCCGTAGAAGTTTCTTGAATCATTTCCGCCGCGATCTTCCGTATCAGGGGTCTTACGTACTCCATAATTGAGCACATTTCTTCATGCATTGTTCGGGTGGAGTCTACCGATTCGACAAAGATCGGCGAACTCAGCGGAAACAAACCTTGACAGCTGCAGATCCACAGTGGATTTCCTAGCTTGCTGTTTGAGCAAACTTGCTCAAACACTCTCAAGGTACTTTTATTCTGCTCAATTAGTAATTAATGCCAGCCACAACGCGGGATGGCCGCATGAGTAGCGTAAGCGAGAGTTGGATTAAGTTCGTTTGCGGCCGTGGCTTTGATCCTTGGCGTTCTTTCGGAGGACCTTGATAATCTCTGTGATGAATGCTGCATGTGCTTACTAGATCTATGAGTACGCGAGGTCAATTGCGAATCTTGGAATTCCACGATTTCTAGAACATTTTTGGGGACTTGGAAAGATGGGACAACTGCGTAGTGCTCCAATGGGTACTCCTGAAGCGTATCTGAATAGAGAGACATATGGAAGAGTGACGCTATCTGAATTGTCGATCATGCCGTTTTCATCAGTTCGATCGACAGTCCGAGGAAAAGCATATGGCGGACCGACCAGGGTCCATTATTGTTGTCGGAGTGTTGGGGTGCGAGACATTAGTCAATCGCTTTAGTTGCCTTCTATCAACGCGGCCTCGGGAAATAGTCTTCGGCGCTTGCAGCGTTCTCGTTAGCAGATGAGAAGGGTTGCCCCTCTTTGAAACCTGGATATGTGGCATGTACAACTACCAAGGTGGGACCGTGGGGAATACACCTCTTTTTTTCTCTTTTGCAGCCTTTGTGTTTGCCTATTTTGGGCAGTCATCAGCGATAGAGGTGTGGGAGGGGCTCATGCGTGCCGCTATGAAGTATATTTGTCTGCTAATTTCCCATGTTTTCGCTTTTCCCTTCCTACCTAGAGATTATAAAGAAGCTATCTGCCTATAGATCAAGGTGTTTGTTTCAACAAAATGGCACCTCCAAACATGGCCAACTCAAATGAGCACAATGTTTACTTCGGCACGGACTCGTTGAAGAAGTACTTTGATCCTGATTGTCAGCCTCCGTTGCCTCTTGTTG
Source organism: Penicillium pulvis (assembly GCF_028828015.1). Lineage (NCBI taxonomy): Eukaryota > Fungi > Ascomycota > Eurotiomycetes > Eurotiales > Aspergillaceae > Penicillium > Penicillium pulvis. The sequence goes on from NW_026643072.1 coordinate 3,651,935, forward strand.
AGCTGCCAGAACATCTCAACCCATACTATCAAGATGGGGTTCGCATATACGCCAAGATGATGACCATGCACCCAGCAAACAACGTTAAAGCTATGCCAGGTAAGATAATCTTGGAGCATACAAAATGTCCAGCCCGAGAAGATCAATACTAATCTCAAATAGCTTTGAACATGTTGGAAACAAGCGTGGTTCCTAACAAGACCAACACTATCATCGAATACAGCTCCGGATCAACGGTGATTTCCATGTCCATGATTGCGAGAGTCATGCACGGCGTCAACGATACTCGAGCTTTCCTGAGCAACAAGACTAGTGATGCCAAACTGAAACTGATGCAGTTCTTCGGTCTAAGCATCACCCTATTTGGTGGACCCTCGCAACCAGAGCCCGTCGACGAACGTGGTGGCATCCAAAACGCCCGCAGACAAGCTCAAGAGTCCGATTCAATCGTCAACCCTAACCAATACGAGAACGACAACAACTGGCAGTCGCACATCCGATGGACCGGACCCCAAATCTTCAAACAACTACCCGAGATCAACGTTCTCTGTGCTGGCATGGGTACATCGGGTACCATGACCGGACTAGGCACATACTTCAAGAGCGTGAAGCCATCCGTGACGCGGATCGGGGTGTGCACAGCAGCTGGTGACCGCGTACCTGGCCCCCGGTCCTATGCACTATTACGACCAGTCGAGTTCCCATGGAAAGAAGCAGTGGATACCATCGAAGAAGTCGGGTCCTCTGACTCGTACACCTTGTCCCTGAGACTATGCCGAGAGGGGCTAGTCTGCGGCCCATCATCCGGATTCAACCTGCAGGGCCTGTTCCAGATGCTGGAAAAACGTAAGGCAGCCGGTACATTAGCTGATTTGGCCGGTCCAGACGGAGTGACTCACTGCGTCTTTTTGTGCTGCGACTTGCCATACCAGTACATTGAGGAGTATTTTCAGAAACTAGGCTCTGAGCAATTCCCTCCCATCCACAATGAGGTAAGATGACGTTTTCGATCCTATTACCCCGCAGAAACATCCCAAACCCCGCTAATACAATGTAGCAATTGACAAAAGTCGATCTCCACCGCTATGACGAAGCCTGGGAGCGGGATGCCCTGGATGTTCTACCGCAGGTGTACGGATGCCCCCGGTCCCTCGCGGAAAGTCAAATGAGCGAGATCACGCTAAAACCGCAGCACCGGGTCCTCGATCTACGGAAACCAGATGACTTCCGTGCTTGGCATCTTCCCGAGTCGATCAACGTCCCGCTGGCCAGTGTCGGGCCACACACAGCATCACCGTTTTCGGATCCCGCGGTGTTGGAGGCGCAGTGGGTGGAGCTGGAAAAGCTATTCCGCGACGGCCGCTTGGTGTCTCAGCTTGGTTCGCATCATGTCCTGGTGGTATGCTACGATGGGGATACAGCACGCGTGGCTACTAGTGTTCTTCGGGCGAAGGGCCTTGAAGCGGACAGTGTACGCGGTGGTTTCCATGCGCTGAAAATTTATGGGATCGGGAGTGAGAGCCCCGCTGTGTCCACTAAGGCTTCTGGGCCTATTGCGGCAACTGTTTCTGTTTCGGCCGTGGCCCTTGATTAGCTGATTGAGATCGTCATACCTCAAGGGGTATTGTAAAGGGAAGACGATGGGAATGTAGGGTTGGATCTGCCATGTGAGACGCTAGGCCGGATGCGGAATACTTCTCCTGTGAATCTCTGTACATACTGCGTTTTGATTGGTTGCATGGTGTTGTTTTCTTTCTTATGTTCTTTCCTTTCTTTTGGTGAATACAACCCTATGATTTCAGTACCAAGATCAGCTCAAAGTCTAGACCTGAGTAGAGAAAGAGCGAATTGAGGGCTGAGAGACTACGTCATCGATATAGGATTTCTAGTAGCTCTCAGCCAGACACTCAGAGTGATACTTTCAGGTACTTGCGACTGCGTTGTAGTTGCTGCATAAAATGGCACATATCGGGAAGAGTCGCTCGTACCTGTCAGGAAACAGTAATCCATAGAAAGGTTAAGCATTAATTACACGCTGTTCTAACTATGGTAGTTAAAATTTAGGCACCGTGTTTAGATCGCAGGGATTTCACGCAAATCTGCTCAGCTTTAAATCTTGACACCGAAACCATAAGACGACAAAATTTAGTGAGAGGGATAGGAATTTGAACCATAAATAATAATAGAAAGCGGGAAAATCTGCTCAATTTCCGACGGATCGTAGATCGGCCGCCAGGAATGCGTCGAATGAGGGATGTGTTTGCCGTCATCATCTTCCCCAGGCCCGTTTTCGGTGCAACGCTCTACACCATGAACCCGACTTCCTATTCGAACGGTACAAAACTTTAAACTGTCGATCATCCAACATATTCTCAATTTCGGTTCTCGTTCTTCTGTGCAATTTAACCACAACAACCCCGGGGAATGCAAGTGTGCACACATCTCTCAACCTCCAGCGACAAAAGTCTTATGGTGCAACTACCGCAGCCATGATGGATATGAAGATGAACGGAGGTGGTATTCCCTGGTTGGATCAGCCAGTGTTGCTTCACTCGTCTCGTGCAGATAAGTGCAAGCTATCGCCGGCGCAGTGTGCCTATCGAAACAGCCATTGGCGCTATTGGTATGTTTTTGTGGCTGCATTCCAGATCGCCCCCTTTACTGTTTACATGCTGATAAGGGAGATGCGACAGGTACGAAGCTGACCATGTGTATGCGCTTGCCACGGTCTACTTTTGCTGTGCCATTATCGGTGTCTTCGCCCTCTCCAATTTCCTCGCTAGATACTCTCCGGAATGGGTCAAGAGAACCCGGGTATGGCGTGCGACTACTTCGGTATCCCGATACCTGGCTTATCGCGGGTATGGATTCCCGATGATGCGATACTGGACCCCCTCCTTAGGAGTGTTGTTGTTGGGTATTGCGGGGGTGGGCTTCTTCCTCGGTAGGAGACCAATGGACTTGATAAACCATGAGAGGAGACTGACTTGATTGGGCAGGAATGACACTTGGCCCGCAGCCCTATTACTGGCCGACTGATGCAAATTATGGAAGTAGTCCTCCTATTGCTACACGAGCAGGGTGGATGGCCCTTGCACTACTACCATTTGTGCTGTGAGTATCGTGAATACGATGTGAGATGATTCATGTGCCGAGCTAATGATTGGAAAGCGCTCTGAGTGTCAAAGCGAACATGATATCTGCTCTGACTGGTATTCCCCATGAGAAGTTACAAGTCTTCCATCACTGGACTAGTTACGCCATGTTTGCCCTAGCGCTTGTTCACACGTTCCCATTCATCATTTACCATGAGTGGAAAGGTGATATGGTAAAGCAATGGAAGACTAGTGTAGTATACTGGACTGGAGTTGTCACTATTATTGCACAGGCTTATCTAACTCTGATGTCTCTGCCATTTATCCGGTAAGCCACTTTTCCAAGCATACTTGAAAAGCTTGACTAACTGTGAGCAGCAATCGCTTCTATGAGTTCTTCAAAGCCACGCATTTGCTCGCGGCTGTTGTATTTGTCGTATTCTTCTTCCTCCACTGCGATTTCCGTCTTTCTTCATGGTAAGGACATGAATCCGTTCCTGCGAATGACCTATACTCACAGTTAGTAGGGACTACTTTATTGCCGCAGGTGCCATTTATCTGTTGTGTCTATTCACCTCTCACGCCCGCACTTACCTGATCAACGGCCTCCACACAGCGACCCTCGAAATGCTACCAAGTGGTCTTGTTCGCGTCTCAGTCCCAACAGTCATGAACTGGACACCGGGTCAGCATGTATTTGTGCGATTCTTGACATCGGACTTCCACCTATTCACCGCTCACCCATTTACCATTTCATCTGTCTGTCGAGAACCCGACAAGACAGGACAAGCCTCTGAAATTATCTTTTACATTAAGCCACGCGGAGGTGTGACTGGCCGACTAGCAGCCATAGCCGCTAAGAGCCCCGGCTGCTCAAAGAAGATTCTAATCGAAGGACCTTACGGGGGCGTCAGCGCACAGCACATGTCCCGTTTTGATACCCTTTTAGTGATTGCGGGTGGTTCTGGGGGTGGATTCTCTCTCGCAATGGTCGACGAAGCATTACGTCTTTCTGCACTAGAATCAAAAGAGAACAACTCTGGACACGAAGGTCGACGTAATTTGCAGGTTGTTTTCTCAACTCGCGACACCGCCATGGCAGACTGGTACGCCGCAGAGATTGAATCACGACTTTCCCATTCTACAACTCTTTCTTCAGACCCAGATAACGGATACGAGACAGCCGTTTCAGTGCATATCACATCCCGCGTTAACTCGGCTTCTTCTTCGCCATCCATTGGCTTTGAGAAAGACGCCGACAAGCTTACCCCAACTGAAATTACCACAACGGGGTCATTCAGCCTCAATGTCCACCGAAATGCTCGTCCAGATATCCCTGGTCTCATTGCGCGTACTGTGGCTATGGGAAATACTCAGGGCCAGCACGTCGGGCGGAAGCAAAGAATCGGAGTCCTGGTCTGTGGACCTGCTTCTATGCTCCATGATACACGCAACGCGGCAGCTCTGGCTCAGACCCGAGCTCTAGGAGGCGAGGTTGAGGAGCTGTACCTTCACTCGGAGCCTTTTGCGTAAGTTCTATCCTCTACCTCGAAATACAGGAATATCTTTTACTAACAGGATTTCCTAGGTGGTAATATGTGTTTTTTCTGAAGATCATATCGGCTGGCCTGATATCTGCTCTTTCGTTTCGATACTACATTTTTTTAGGTCATGTACATTATTATCAGATGGTATTTTCGCTACCTTATTAATATTCGGTTTGCCGTCAGGCTTACTTAATCTACTTAATCCTATTTATCTTACAATATCCAATATTTTTGACTGAGGTTTTCCGCGTCTAGATCGCGGCACTGTGGCCCATTCCCCTGCAGGTCTGGCGGTCCAGTATCATCTTCAAGACAGAAACAACTCAGATTTTGTACGTCATTGTCACCCAGCAATGAAACAATTGGCAGTTCCTCACGGCTCAACCCTTGAAAAGGGCAATCGACTCACGCTCCTAGGACATAAGTATTTCCTCAGTCCCCTTTTCGATCTCACCATAAAATACTAAGATGTTGCTACGATATAACACACAATTTGATTAAGTACATTAAATCGTTACAGTAGAAAGGCATGAGCAAGAATACTATTTTCATTTGCGTTTTTCACCAGGAATTAAACCCCATTTCCAAGCAGATCGTAGACGCTTCAGCGCGAGAACCCTTTTACCTGGCACCTTCTCTCTAAATGGACGTTTCACAAGTCCATGTGCCCTTAAAGCCCGATAAATAGTCTGCCGAGACGGAGACCCTCCCACATCTAAAGATAGCTGCCTGTAGGTCCAAAACGGATTACGCCGAGCTTGCAAACGTATGAACTTGCGATCTTGATCACTGAAAATACGTGGACGACCTGAGCGAGGGGCGGAGGTGATCCGTTGTTCTTCTTTGAAGCGTTTGAGAGTATTGTATATCGTCTTGCGGTCACACCTGTAATCCTTAGCTAATTGTGTTTGGGAGGTGCCTGATTTGTGAGCGTTTATAATAGCCGTGCGTTCTTCGGGGGATAACTCAGCTTTTAGCTTCCTTTTCACAGCAGATCCTTGCTCCATTGCGGCGGTGGGGTGGTGTAGAAGAGAAAGAAAATACAGACGAGAGGTGGTTGTTGGGGTGATGGGAAAGTGGAGTGGGGAATCACTTCTGGTTCTCAAGTGTTATAGTACATTCTTAACCCCAGACTTGGTTCCTCCCGCCATGTGACAAAAACCCATATCGACTGCTATCCCACCTTGAAGTAGAATAGAATGGTGTCTCTGGCGCAGATAAAGACGCTCGGTAATTCTCCAGGCGTCCCATACTGATTCAACGTTGCCAGTGATTACTTCTGCGGACCTGTGAGGGCCATGCAATGTGGGGGCTAGTCGAGATATTCAGGCAAGAGGGGCTGATAGCTCTGATAAGAGTCCGAAAGGTAAATATACCATCTCCAAGGCCATGCCTATCACCGCCAACCCCTGCTGCAGAACACGTCCAATGGGTCAAAGTTAACCGAATCATATAAGCAAATTATTCTCTTCTTATTGCCTCTTTGACAATTCAGAGCATTACCGTCACGAGGATTCCAAAGGGGCTAAAACTACATATATGCAGGATAATGCCTGGCAATTTTTTATTTCCCCTTTCCGTTTTAGTGCTCACACCCTGCTCTTTGCTCACTGAGCGCTCACTGAGCATCACCTGAGCAGCCAAGTCAGCAGCTCGCCTCGATAAAATGCACTACACTAGCCCTATCTAAATGCAGTCGTTCACCCAGTACCCTTAACCGTTGTCTCCTTAATAAAAGGCTGGCGTTATTAATATGGCGGCTGATACTATTGTTTTACCTCTAGCTAGAAGGTAAAAGCTTAGTGGGGCCAACTTAATTAGCATTACTATTTTAATCTCTCCGGTATTTTACTCGGCGTGTCTCGCATCCGTGATACCGTCTCTTTATAGTCGTGGCATACATCGAACCCTCGAATTTTTGCTTAAAAATAACTACAGTTATCTCAAAACTTTTGGTTGAATGTTTTGTACTTGTAAACCTAGGTTAGTGTCTTACTTATCCTGACGTTTTCGCTTTGACTTTTTAAACCGACTATCACTTTTGCTACATACCGCTTGCTCCTAGGAATACGACCTTAGCTCTAGCGACCTGAACATCCGTAACAAAATTGTAGACCGACTGGCTATGAAAGAATTGCGACCCCTAATTTGTCTTGAATATTCCAACTAGCACTCAGAAAGCACTTAATGGGAACATATATAAGTTCAGCGAGTAGAAGAAGCACTTCCAGCCAATGCCTACACCAAAACTATTATAAGACTTAACTCTCGAAACCTCGCAGTGGAACATCATCGGCCTCGCCAGTTCGAAAAATTATAGACCCAATCGCGCCCTTGTCACCCATCCCTAGAACCCCAAGTCTTCCTTCAATGTCTCACCGAAAATCACAACCGGCTTCGACTCCTGGAGCATGAAGAGGACACGTGCCCACTCTGTCTTGCTAGTGTTTCGCCACAGGTGCTTTGTTCCACGCTGGATGGCGATATCTCCACGCTGCAGCGTTTTCACTTCGTCGCTGTCCAGCTCTAGCTCCACGGTGCCCTCTATCACCACAGCATAGTCCAGCGACAAGGTCCGGTGCAAGGGACTAATGCTTGCAGGAGCCAAGTCTATCAGACACAGCACAGTTCCGCCGGCTATGGTAAAGCCTGGAGTGTTGGTCAGATAGTGCTGATAGGTTGCCAGGTCTTTGCTCAGGTCGATCGGGAACTGGTTCGTAGCATATCCGAGGTACAAAGAATCGCCAGTAGGTATATTCTGGGCAGGAACTGTAACTGGGATGTCCTTGTTGAAGACCGCAAGACCATTGGCGGTGTGGCCTGTAATGAACCGACTGGTCTGACGGAGCCTGTTGGGAGGGTGCTGTTCGGCCATGATAGTAGCGATGTATCGGTTTTTCCCTAAGTGGCGGTCTTAGCAAACGGCTGTAAATCAAGATAATGATCTAGTGCTTACGGTAATATCAAGATAAAAGTGATTTGATGGGGTTGTCATGATCGATATCAATTGACCCTTATATACCCTTTTCCCATACGGGAACGAACCGGATTCATCGCGGCGAGAAGTTGCCCCGAACCTGGTGATTATAACCAGGATTTTTAAGCCTCGCTATTTTCATCATTCGACGAGCCGACGAGGCAGCGCATGAAAGCCCGCCAAACTTACGCAACTATGGTACGCAGATTTGATTCGCGAGGAGCTGGTTGAAAGTCTGCTTTCGTTTATGTCTGGATCGGGCGGATGAATATGGGCCGATCGCGCTAGACTTCTTCTAGGGGTATTTGCGCGAGCTCGCTGGACTCCACATTTGGATATTGGTGATTTATAAGCTGTAGGACTAGTTAATAGCGGTGGTGTCCTTCTGACCTTGTGGTGTTCTTCTTGTAAGCTCCTAACCGTAATTTCGTTTTCCCAAAACATGGTATTATGCGCGACCTTCCTTAATCGCTGTACCTTTGTTCTCGGGATCTCCTCCATACCCATATCCGCACCTCCAGTCTGCTTTTCACTATCATAGCGAATCTTGATACCGAATGCTCATGCTATGGGAGCGCTGAGTAAAGGATGCGGGTCCTGCAAAAGAAGAAAGGTCAAATGTGATGAAAACCGACCATGTTGCATACGTTGTTGTAAAGCGGGCATTGAATGTACTGGGTTCACACCCCGGCTCAGGTTTGTGGACGAAACGCCCCGCATCCGACGCTCCTTAGCAGCTTCTCGTGCCCAGTCCCATAAATCCTCAACGGTAACAAGATTCTCACTTGATATCTTATTCGAATCTAATTTGCCGATTCTAGCCCCCAAGCCCTGCTCCTTTATTGGCAGATACGTTACCTTTAACGGCATTCAGGGACGACATATTCATATCCTATCTATTTTCCAAGATGTTCAGAGGAGAGTACCAACATCCACTGAATGCTACGCGGGAAATACAGTGTGGCTTACCGACACATTGGATTCCAGAGCTGGTCAAGACTCCTCAAAGGCCGCGCCAAAGGTCGTGGGATGCTTTGGCCGCGATTGTTTTCGGGCAATCCCATAACAGCCAAGATGTGATGACACACGCACTCAAGTTGTACGGACAGGCTTTGTCAGAGCTTCGCAATAAACTTTCTAATCCCGATGATCGTTGTACTGAAAGCACGTTAGCGTCTATGACTGCTCTTTACATCTATGAGGTACGCCACCGAGTCACATCAATGCAGAAATATATTGACGGGCGCAGATACTAGCGTCTAGAACACAGAAAACTTGGATGCTGCACGCAGATGGCCTTGGTCGGCTTTTGGAGTGGAGAGGCCCGCGGCAATTAAAGTCATATGCTGAGAAAAGCATATTTCTTGAGCACCGTATTATACTGGTAAGAGACATCTCAGTCCGACAAGCCAATATCTGACGGGTCACAGGTAGCGAAGTCAATTGTTTCACATCAGAGAACATTTCTTCATGATCCTATTTGGAAAACGGTGCCTTGGGAAGATAATCTGGCATCGAAATCAGAGATTGATTACCTTGTCGATATTGGGACAGACATTGCTGAATACATTTCTCAACTAAAAAGACACCGCACCAGCAGGGGCAGCCAGGAATTTGAGTATTCTCGTCTCAGAACTCAAGTTGCCACTTCTCTCAAAGAGTTGAATAATTGGTGGCACCAGCGGGAAACCGAGCATACACAAGTTGCTACAGAAGTCACTTCACATTGGACAGCCAACGAACCACTCTTTCCCACGCATCTAAGATACGACACCCTGTGGACAGCCTTTGCGGTTTGTACTTACGATGCAATAAGAATCTTGCTACTGCAGTTGTGGTATACGCTCCAGTTGTTCACCAGCTCGATCCAAACAATTGATCAAGAGTTTGTTCTGGACGTGCCGAATAGAACAGCTCTACTTGGTATATCATCCGACACTAAAGGTCTCGCTCGTGAGATTCTGCGGTCTCTAAACTATTCCTATGGGGAGTCCCGACGTTTTGTATGCACATTCAGCTTTTTGTTCATTCAAGACATTGCCTATGGGTGTTTTGATGAGGGCTCAAAAGAAGCTATATGGGTTGCCGAACATGGTTGGGCTGAGCTTACAAATTTTGATGTTGAAGACGCGAACTTGTTAAAAAGACTGCTGCCTCCAGGCCAAATAAAGGCTGGAGATGTTAGTCTAGGTTCAGTTGGTAATGCTGCGCATGTCCTATTGACACCAACTGATCAAAATTTTTAACCGGGCTAGCACTGGATACGTGAATATTATCAAGTTTTCTCTTTTCCATCATATATAATCAAGCGAAAGACCTTGTCAAATTGGAGATAATAGAATCCTTGACCTGAAACCAGCCTGCTAGTTGTAGAAGCAGATTAATGGAAGGAAGGTGGTTTACATTGGATAAAGGAATGGTTGGTGGGGACGTGGTGCCCTTATATAGCTGAGAGTTTGAGCTCGAGACGACTTCGTACATGGTCACGAGTCTGAACCCGTGCTCACGTTTACTCAGTGAGCCTGAGCCTGAGCGCCCTCACCAAAGCGGCGGCAGCCCAGTTAGGAAGTCCCCACCCCGGCAGACATTATCCTGTCTATATAGGTGCATATAGCAATTTAATCCATAATCAACAAACCAGCTGATCATGTGCGTGAGCATGAATTTAGTAAGCTAATTTTAGCGAAAGCCTGGGCCAATGAGGTGTATGGTTCTCTGCGGCAAGTGAAAATCAAGTGGAAAAGGTAAAAGCCGTACAAAGAATGTGTCGTATGTGTCGTACGACCAAGCTATGTAATCGCGCCGATCAACTTCCCCGCAAAGTCGGGGTAAGATCCACCTATGACCTCAACCTGAATTCATTCCAACTTCCCCTCCTTCTTTCCTTCACATCTCTCATTCAAACAAATATCGCAATTATGACTAGAGGATTCGCTACCATCACGCCCGAGTGCGAGGCCACCTTTGACGCTGTCAAGGAGACTGACAAGCTCAACTACGCCATCTACGAAGCTTCTGCACACGACAAGAAGATCACCGTCGCTGAGTCTGGCAAATACACAGACTACAACGAGTTGCTCGCCCATTTCAAGGATGATACTCCTCGATATGCGGTGGTTGAGCTGCAGTATGAGTTTCCGGGGGATGATAAGCCACGACACAAACTAGTCTTCATCACATGGTATGTGGCACGTGCTCGTTGTATGTCTCTGCTACAAAGGTACTAATGTTTCAATCCTCAATTTAGGGTTCCGGAGGGCACGAGCATTCATGACAAAGCCTACTACACCACAAACAAAGATCATCTTTACCGCGCGCTTTCGGATATTAGCCTTCATATTCAAGCAGCCACTCAGGCGGACCTGGCTCATGCTAAGAGTATGTGCCAATGACCTGACTAGGATCACGCAATAAAGTCGAAGCTAACGATTTGATCTTCTTAGTTCTGAGCCAGTTCAAGGCGCTTTAGAGGAGACTTAGATTCGCTTCTGCATGCTGGGATTTCCGGTTATTGACGAATAGCATACTTTACCATATAGCTACAATATGAAAGCTTTTCCATCGGGAAATAGTCCTTGGATTGGACTAGTAGAATTCATGAGTCTCTAGTATGAGCACACTTGACTATATTTAGATTATCCCTTTACTTGGGGGGTCCCAGACTCAACGCTAACAACCATTCGAGCAATAGCAACTAAGCCATCATGTTGCAGACCAGCCCATTGATCCTTGAATACAGTAATGACCTACTAGAGATTTCAAGATTTCAAAATTTCATATCTGGAAAATGTGGACACCAAGTAATTGCAATTGTAAAGATGTTCCCAAATGAAGGTGAATGAATCATATTAACAGCCCGATGCACCCATCTAAGCCCTAGTAAATATACCAAATTGAAGTATAATGCACAATCTAGTAGAACAAAACAGCCTATATCAGCCGAACCCGAGAGCGTAACATAAAATTACAGTCGAATCAGAACGTCTAGTTAGTAGATTCTATTCAACGCCATGGCAATGATGGAAAGGTGGATGCAGGGGTTATCCGCCCCAAGCATAGACGGACAAAAGAAGAGAAACAGCATAGATCCAAATGCAAGGCGCAGATCAAGATCAGACTCCAGTTTCGAACTCCAATCAATCGCAAACCAAAAAGTCACAGTTGTGGTCCACAATGGATCGGAAAGAAAACATGGATATCTCAGAGAAGAGGGGAGAGGAGAGGAACAACAAATTCTTCGAACAAGAAAGTAATGGAAACAAGAAAGTCGTGAGGGGGTCATAAGTTTCAATTCCTCTCAAGCTTATCCATAAGCGCAGCCCGCATCCGCACATTAACCACACCACCAATACCATAAGCAGGAACGATCTTGCCCATGCGCGCAAAAGAACTGGAGATGTAATCCCTGCGGATGCGCGAAGCACGTTCTGACCACGGCATACCGCCCGGCGGTTGCCGGTTGTACAGATCCAGACCGAGGAGATGCAAGGGTGTACTAGCGAACTGCATAAGGGCCGGACAAGAGAATTGAGCGAGAGTCGACTTCATGCGTGGAGTCTCAGCAATGAAATCCGGTATTGAGGGTGCGATCAGGGGAGGGACGTTGAAGGATGCGAAAATTGTGATGCTGTCGCGGAGACAGAAAAGCCCGTATGAGATTGTGGGGATTTTCGGCGCGCTTGCGGTCATGTGTGGGTGGCAGCTGTATTTCGATGCTTGTGTAGGTGCTGCTGGGGCTGGGCTTGAGCCTGCGGTACCAGGTTGGCTTGCTGGGGTTGTGGGAGGAGGGTTTGCGCCGAAGATTTTGGCAAAGCGTGCATCTTTGTACACGCAGATTGCCATGTTTACGACAGTTGTAGAGATGAACTTTGCCGGACCAGCCGTTACGGTGGAGAATGATTGGTCGCGAAGTGTGGAGGAGATGGTGTCCATGACGTTTGCTGTAAGGTATGTCGAGCTGTATAAGGTGTAGATGAGGATAAATGGGGTGCTGAAGAAGAATCCGCTCGGTTTTGAGATCATGGACCGGAGACAACTTGTAATTGTGTCTCGGATGGGGAACCCTTTTGAGGCTTTCTCGATGATCGCGCTGTGAAGAACTGTTAGCTACTGCTATTGCTGACTGCATTGCTTATTGACTCATTGGAGTGCAGCAAGAACTCGAGTAGAACGGAAGTAAATATGGAAGAAAAATTGGACTTACCGATCAATGATCGTGATCAACGGACATGTTAACGCGCCGGCAGATGCTGCACTGGCTACGTCGACACCGAGTCGAAGCCCGAGATTCCTTGTATTCCATGCTTGCGTAGATTTTTGTTTCGAAGCCGACATCGCGACATGTTCTGAGACCGTGGTCATGTTGAGTGTGTTATGCGCGATAGCATCGCGTGTCATCGGGGTAGAAATCTGGGGTCAAGATCACCAGTGCATTGAAGAACCGAATGAAGGTGAATTAATTACAAATGTGAGCGCTATCTTTTAAAACCGGAGATCAATACAGCTCGGACGAGAATGGACCGGGCGCGATCCGGTGCCGGGTCTCCGATGCCGGATTATCTGCCGGATAAACGTTAAGCGCGCCTTCTATGCTACAACAGAATACAGCGTTTAATTCATGACCGTGATATATTTTGATCCCCAACGCCATATACATCAGAAAAGAAAGAACTAAGCAGAGCTTGTAACTGCCGCCGAAATACCATCCAATGTCACATTCACGGCACCGGCTTGGACGAGCTGTGGCAAATTGGTTAGTTGAGGGTTTTATCTTTAGCCATTCAGGTCATCACATACCGCTCGTTGCAGATCATCAATGAGATCATCAACATCTTCAATACCCACGCACAACCGAATCAGATCCTCGGGCATGGCACGTTCCGCCCGTGTCTTGGCATCAATACTAGCATGGCTCATCCGGCAAGGCATGCTGATCAAAGAGTTGACACAGCCAAAGCTAACACTAATAGCCCAAATCTTTGCGCTCTCGACAATGCGCTCGCTAACATCCACATTACCGGTCTCAAAGGAAAGCACGGCGCCCGCACCGCGTGCCATGGAGTTGTGCAACTCGTACTGCGGGTGCGAGCGCAGACCGGGGTATCGCACCTTAAAGCCGTGGTTCTCGAGGAACTCGGCGATACGCTGGGTGTTGCTCTGCTGCTGGTCCATACGGACCTTGAGAGTCTTAATACCGCGCATCAGCAGCCATGAGTCGAAGGGCGAGAGACCACAGCCTGAGGCGTTAATGGGGAAGTACAGACGCTCGCCAAGGGCAAGGTCGTTGACTGCGATGACACCGGCCATCAGGTCGTGGTGTCCGGAGAGGTACTTGGTACCACTCTCGTAGACGATATCGGCACCCAGGTCGAGGGGGTTCAGCAACAAGGGAGACATCATGGTGTTATCCACGGACACCAGACAGTTGGGGTTGGCCTCGTGGGCGGCTGCGGCGATCTTGGCAATATCGACAATCTTGATCAGAGGGTTGGTGGGGGTCTCCAGAAGAACCATGGTGGTCTTCTCGTTCAACACCTCCTGTACCTTCTCCACCCGGGTGGTGTCAACGTGGTGAACGGTGATACCACCGTTGGTTGAGAGGTACTTCAACAGGCGGTGTGACCCGCCGTACAAATCATCACCAGTAACGACCTCGTCGCCAGGACGCAAGAGTCGGGTAATCACGTCGAGGGCAGCCATGCCAGAAGACACGACGAGAGCCCGCTGGGCCGACATGATCTTGGCGAGGTGACGCTCGAGGTGGGTGCGAGTTGGGTTACCGGACCGAGTGTAGTCATATTCACCACCCCCGCCTCCGGATGTTTGCTTGAAGGTGGCACTCTGGAAACAAGGGTATTAGATCCTGACATTTCCACAACGAAGTTATTTCTATCCATTCTTGTGAGATCCTTACCTGATAAATTGGCACACTGCTTGCATTGTACTGATCACTGCCCTCGGTGTACACTAACTCGGTGGCAATGTTGTACCGGCGGCTGCCGTGCGGGCTGGATGGAGCTGGTGAAGGGGGGAGGTCATTGCCCTGGAGGTCGACTTGAGGGAATGCCTTCTTCCCGGAGCTCGACGCGCCCGAGCCATTGTTGGGGGCTCCGGATCCTGATGCCGACATCGCTTTGCTGCAGGGCGGGGCAGATATAGAGTGTGGGTGGGGATAATGCGTGGTAAGGGGATGCCAGATGAGTTGTAATTGCAATTCAATGAAAAAGATGAATGCTATAGAGTGATGAGGTATGTGAAAAAGGAGAATTGGAGAATTGAAATCAAAAATGCGATTACTTCTCCCACTTTCTCTTTCCCCCGGACAACTTGCTGCTATGACTCCGCTCTCGGAGGCTTCTGATTGGTCTATTGGGCGGCCCTGCGATTTCGTCATTTGCTAGTCCTAATTAGGCTAAGCCGTCCAGATTTTACTTTCATAGAGAGGGCTTAGTTTAAAGTCCAGTGTTAACCCAAGTATCGTGTTGATCAGTTATAATATTCGAATCATATTTGATAGAAAGAAAAATAAAACATGTCATATAAATCCCAACCTGAACGTCCTGAATCAATTCCAACAACCCCACCAGCAGAACGCCAGGCAAATTCCACCCCAACATTCCATTTTGAGTAGCCAGTAGGATGAGACGGAAAAAGCAATTCAACTGTACATTATGATAAATTTCACACAGCCAGATGGTTATAAAAGGGTCGGCCTAGGCAGCCAAATCACCGAAGCCACCATTAATACCAAAGAATTGAAACCTGACAGAATCAGTATTAGACCATGTTTAATCATAGGAAAGGGGGGAACATACCAGTCTTCCACATTCAAGGTCGTCGGCGCAGTCGGTCCACTACGAGAACTGTTGCTCCAGTTGTCATTATCTTGGCTGCCAGCGTCCAGCGCGGCACCACTCATCGTCCCATCCATGCCTTGCATCGGCCAAGTCTGTCCTTCCATTCCGAACATCTGCTGCGGGCCTGTTGGCATTCCCATGCCTCCGGGACCACCCTGCATCATTTGAGGGCTACCCTGAGATGCAGACATACTACGCCCGTGGACGGGCTGTTGTTGCGGGTTACCCATAGGCCGCTGGCCCATATTCTGAGAGGGAAGAGAGGGCATATTTAGCGTTGGATCCATGGCGGGAGGTGGGGATGTCAGCTCGGGGAAGATCGCAGTGCCGTCGGGGAAGAGTTGGTCAGGTTGGAAGTTCTCCCATAGAGATGGGGACAGGTTGGGCGAGGCACGAGTCACAAGGAAGAAGTCAGGTGGCGTGGCGGGGAGGGAGAACTGGGCATTGAAGGGGGTTGTCGGTCGTGTATTGCTCCGTGAGTTGGCGGCTCCAGAGATGGGGTCCGCAGGGCCACGGTGCATGTTGGGAGATGTCTGAACCAGAGGAGGCTGATTCAATTCCCGAGACGGTGTGACAGCCGGGGTTTGTGGGCGAGAACGCTCATATGACACGGGAGGCGTAGGCCCACCATTTGGCAAACCCAGATCCATATCATCGAACTTCCGCTTCGGCGGATCTGGTCTCTTAGGGGCGGCTGTGTTTGCATTTGCGTTGTGGTCATGCGGCCGTCGCTGATGCCGCCTGCCTGCCGCCTTTTGAAGTCGCTCCTCCAGAATTTTGTTGCCGAGGATAGACTCAAACAAGGTATTGACCATCTTCGCGACTAGCCACACCTTAGAAACATCTTTGAGAGCGGCCATGCACACATTGATACGCTCTTGACAAGTCGCCACAATTGAGGGAACTGAGGAGCGCATTTGGTACACATGCATGATCAAAGCGGAGAATAAGCTGTACACGATGAAAGCTGGGGTATAACGAAGCTCTCCGTGGCTGTGCAGATTCTCGATAATCGAAGTCATCATTCCGGCAGCTTGGAACGCAATAGTGCGCGATGGGTACGCCATTTCTTCGACTCTGTAGCTGTTAGGAGCAGAGGAAGCAGGAGGCATATGAGCTCTATGCAGAAGACAAAGCGTAGTGTAGTAATTCGAATGAAGGAGAGCAGCCCAGAAGTGGTGGTTAGATCGTTGCCAACAAACCTCCTTGGGGCAATTCTGTAACCAATCTGCCAGGGCCATGTCGGAGTGTGTGAGGTCCATGGCATTCATGCGTCGGGATTTCGATGCCACGGAATATTGTTGTGAAAGCACCAGACCCATAATCTCACACAGCTTGACATACTGCAGGAAGAACTGCACATGCACCGGATCTGGCGGGTACTCGGCTACAACGTCGAGTTCATCTTCGATGAAGTCGTCCTCTGTTACCATCCCAACATCTGAATCATCAGTGTTGATCCCAATAGGTCGGCCCAGGGCCACGGCAACTGAGCGATCCCGGGTGAAAAGTGTCCACCAAATCCTCTTCCAGAGTCTCTTGTCGGGTTTACTAAGCTGAGAGGTTTCAACACTGCGGTGCATTCCCGAACCTTGAGCAACTACCATCGCGACCCGAGTCCAGTAGAACACGTTTTTGGTCACATCTAGAAACCGTCAGAATAGAACAAAACAAGACATGGAAACGCATGGATAAAATCTCACCTTCCGGTCCTTCCCAGTACCAGCCCAGAAGCACCAAAGCCTGCACAATAGTGACCCGGTCATCCTCATAATTAGCATCATACAGCGCCTTAGCACGCTTATAGAAGGTCATCGCAGCCGGAGTGGTCGATCCATTGGCATCCATGAGCTGAGGATTCGTGCAAACCCTGGAGCCCGCCAGTAGTATGGCTTGCAGCAGCAGTAGAGACGGCGGGTTCTTTGGATCACGGTAGTGACGCATAAAGCGACTCTTGTTAATAATCGGGACAACCGGCGCCACCCATTTGAAGTAAGCATCGACCAGCTCATCACACAGTTGCTTCGGCGGCAACAAAAAGGCTCCTCTTTGGTGTAGAATGTCAATCTCCAAATTGTCGAGGTCTGTCAAGCGAGCACGCGATCCTCTGATATTCGGCGGCAGCGGGTAATGCACGACGTCTGTTGTTCCATGGCGATCCTGAACCAGTAGTGACAAGTTGGACGATTCGCCAAGGTATGCCACGCGACCGGCTTCTTTGATGGGCGCCCGCGCAAACTTGGGTTTCATGAATTGGGCATAGGCATTATTGACCGAAGCTTCCTGGGCTGCCTCCGCCTCGGACAGATCTGTGACAGGCATGCCATCGACGGCCATGCGGTTCTTGCGGTACCCAAATGCATCGTCCTTTTGGTCTGAGTCCGGGGATTGTCCTCGTTGGTCATTCGGCGGATTGTCGATCGACTCCTCAGTACTGGAGGGTCGGAAGTGAGCGACCGCCGCGTCGACTAGCGAGGAGGCTGTGTGAGGTGGGCTGTCATACCGAGTGTCGTCTTTTGCTTTGGTGGAGTTCTTCTTTCGTTTCGGGGAGGGAATCTTGCATTCGATGGAGAAGGCGACGCAATTTGTGCACGGCACACCTAGGCTGGCGGCATCGCAACGGACCTGTGTCGCAGAAAATGGTGTTTAGCTAGGGCCGACCGGGGGAATCATGTTGAAACAAATTATAATATCTCAAGGATATTTAATTTATCGAACTCACTTTTCGAGCATGGCATGTCTGCAATTCAATTTCATTGTTAGTTGTTGTTCTGGAGATAGACTCGATGCGTAGATAAGAAGGGACCGAGGCACACAACAGCCTCGGCTCTCCTCAGCCAGATCGCGTCGCAGGAAAATGAATAAGAACGTACCTCGCACGCGCGTGATGCACGTTGTCTGAGGATTAGATAAAACAAATTAGCATCTTTAAATCCTAGCCTTTTTATATAATCCCTCTTTTATCCCCCCTCTGCCTGGGAACCTGAGGGGAAGAGTGAAAACCCTGTGCGAAACTGCATCCCCCCGTCGCGCCCACTAGGCCCCCGCGACAGAACAGTGTCCCCCATTTCACAACCACCACACATATTGGACTCGGTGTTCGCTTTGGTGACTTGAATAAAACCCAGGACTCACCTTCTAAAGCTGAGCGCTTGGCCCGCAGCACCATTGCGCACGGTGATGCCGGAGGTACCTGTTGAGCCAGTGGCACTGGGGGCCGGACTACCAGCGGGATCGGTCTGGGATTCGATCGTAGTGCTCATGGCGGCGCAATCTCCATGCAGTGAGCGGGTGCACGATAGACGGAACGGTAGGGGGAGGGGGTGGAAGGGGTTGGCGAATGATATATAGGGTCAAAAGGTCCCACGTCGAGTACGAGGAATATGGAAAGGGGGGGAGGTCTGGTCTCACGCATAAACCAGCGCCACGCGATCAAATTGAAGTTCGAGGCAAGAAAAAGGACCGGAGAAGAAAAGAAGAATATCAAGAAGCCGTTGGAGGGAAAGTAAAATGGGTAGTGGCAATAGGCAGACTGAGGTCACTTGTGGAGCTCTTCCCCATAACCAAAAGATGGGATTCTCTAAGAATCACGGCCGCTCTGACTGGTTCATTTTCTCTGGCTCTATTACGGAGTACTTTCCATATAATTTACAAATTAAGCTACTGTAGATATTCAAGTACCCTAGAAAGTTCTATATTGAAATCCGTACTTAATCCCTCATACTATGGTTTCACTATTATTAATGTAAGAGATTTTCCTGCTGTAACACTACAAACCCCTGGTCCCCATAGAACCCACCTCACTTCCCACTAGTGGGCTAAATACCACCTTACTGTAAGTAGATCAAACTTGGGCCCATGGCGAGATCCATTTTCAAAAATACACCAACCTTGAGAACCCTAAGAACCTTGAGGAACCATAGATCCTTCCACACCTCACACACAAATAGATATATCTCGGGAACGTTGGAACCATCCGGCCACACCGGGAATCCGACCCGCTCAATGAAAGGATCGACGGAGGGGAATTAGCAAGCTGGAAGGGAGGCCTCAGGATTCTAGAGGGGTTCCCAAAATTAAATTCGAGATACACTAACATCACCTGTTCAAAACGCCGAAGAGCAGCCGGCAGCGAAGATTGAGATGAGAGTTTCTAACGCACAGTAAATAATCACTGGGTGAGGGACCAGGCACGCTAGGCCAAGATACCCTATTTAGAGATCCACCCGATGCCGTGGAAATAATCTTGCACATACCGTGGAGCCTCTTGCGGGGGAAGTGGCACTAGTGGTGCATTCTACGGATTTTGTGTGGACAAGTGCAGTGAAAGTACAATGGCATGATCAAGCCACAACCCCAGACATGTGTACTACTGTGATCCGAGCCCCCCGATCCTCCCGGCTTCACAATCCTTACCGCCACGCGGGAAGATGCGGGGATAGACAATTGCTTTGCATCCTTGTAATCTTGAGAGGCAAAATGAGAAATTATAAGAGAAACATTTGACATCAGAAAGTGGCTTCGGGGGTTTTGTCTGGATTTGGACACTGACCTGTGAGGTACATATACTCGTTATGCATGACGGATATATGCTGTGTCACACAGCTTGATTGTACTTCGCTACTTAGTGCATTGCTCTTGTCCTATGGCCAGCTTAGACTAATCAGCCCTGGGAACCTGCAGTGAGCAGCTTGACCTCGTGCACATCTGCGCCTACATATGTGGATGTTGACGTAGGCATGCAGTGCCCAATATACAGCCTCTCTGGACGGCTGCTACTGCACATGCCCAGGTGTAGATCATTCTACGCCCATTAAACGTCGCCTATAATACCCCTCCAATATCCATAAGCCAAGGCACCATTGCCACCTTGGTTATTCCACCTACAACTACTAACGCCTCAACCCAGAGTCATTGCGGGGACCAATCCCAAACCCGGGGAACAATAAATTACTGCGGGGGTCAAACCCGTAAATCCTTCACGAAAATGAAACAATAGACCGCGCAAAAGAAAGCATCCCCTTGCAGAGCCTACGGTGTCTTACTACCCCATCTGTCCTGATCTATCTTGTGATGCCTCGGCAACTTTGAAGAACTGGGGCAGCTTCGACCAATTACAATGCAGATAGCTCCGCATTGGTCAGATTGAGGCTTCGCCAAAGACTCAACTGACACGCGGGTCCTGGCTGTCAGGCACCAAATTTTGAATTTCTTGGTCCCGTCGTGGTCCGTTCGCTGGGGCCAGATCGACCATCTGTCATCGTGCCCTGGGGCGCTAGCTTGTGAGCTTTGACCGTTTTTGGAGGGATGTGAGATGGAACCCGCGATAGTGGAAATAGTGTCCCGGGTTATCCGATTGAGAATTTGCATGTCTATTCTGTGGTTGCGGTGAGATATATTACGAGGGGCTAGCGCTGACAGGGGTTCAAAGCATGTGCCTGCCTAGGTAGGAGGAGTCATCAATTACAAAGAATATGGAGTGGGGTTAATCATCAAGGCATGATCTATATTAACAAGGTGGCCTCGAGAAAACGACAAGATATAAAGTACATGAGTTCCATATTAAGATCGTTTATTGTTGAGCCTTTCGGTTCTTCTTGCCCTTGCTTTTGGGCTTGGCTGACTGCACTGGCTGCTCCTTGGGTTCGGATTCAGGTTCATGGCCACAGTCAGCAGCGTCGCTGACAACCTGCACTGCAGCAGCGGCCGCGGAACCAAAGTCCACGCCGCTGACGAATTGTTCACTCAAGAACTCGAGTCCTGCAACGAAAATGCACAGGATACTGGCGATGCAGTAATGGCTGATGGTCATGCCAATATCCAGCCAGGAGCCCTCGTCGCGCACGAGATAGAAGAAGTTCAGCGTCATTACGTCTGAAATGGACATGACCACCATAAACAGGGCACTAGGTCCCACTTCAAGTCGGCGGTTGAGGATGCCGAGATTGGCACTGATGATGGCAAAGGGGATTAGGATTTGGAAGAGGAGGAGCGCTCCTTGGCTGAAGGGCGCGAAGACAGGGATAAGTCGACGAACACTCTCCAAGGTGAAGGTGGAGAGGGAGGCCACATTTCCGGTGCTGAAGAAAGCCGACTGCAACAAGAAAAAGAAGAACAATGCCACGCGGGCATCAGAGACCGTGAGGGCGCGGTAACGGTATGTCTGGCCGTCAACTGTCGCGGTAGCAGTAGGTCCGGACTTCGATGTAGCCGACTTTGACGACTTGGCCGCGTTGGATCCATTATGGACATAGATGGCATGCTCAAGGCGGACCCAGGTAACCAAGGTCATGCAGAACACGAAGTAAAACAATCCCTCCCACGAAATAGTGAGAATAATGAACGCGGGCGAGAAAGTCAAGAAAATGACAAGGAGGCGGTGTAAATAGTGGCTGTTCGGGTACAGCCGGTGAAGGAATGGAAGCGCCACGGATGAGCCTGTATCGCGATTAGTCCTGTCTATGACCCGAAAACGACCCGAAAAGGGTTGGACCTACCTAGCACACCCCAACCAACGACTTGGTTACCAAGAGGCAGACCTTGTCGAGCTTGGAGGAAGGATACACTTGATCGGGTGACAAGCAAGGCGAGTAGAACCAAACCAACTTGGGTGCCCACAATGATTCGTGAGCCAACTGTGCTGACTGCTGCTGGGCTTTTAGGTGCAACGCTGCTTTTTCCAAGGATCGCATCCTCGAACATCAGGTATAGAACGCCAGTAAGGAACATCAGAAGACCACCATAGGTACTAGAAAATGAAGATTAGTAACAGCAAAAGATGTTCAATTTGTGAGATGCTCACATAGTATCAATATCCTCCATTTTGCTGACAGGGAGGATAGGGAAAATGCTCATAAGAGAGCAGCCAAGGACCCATGCCACGGTCAAGAAGATATGATTACGAATAAATCCAAACCCGTAGGCCAAGGGCCAAAGAGCACCCAAGGCAAAGCAGATGGTTAAGATTTCCCGATAGAAATAGGCTTGGACCTGTTCTGTGTCAGCTGATGGACGTTTCCCAAACAAAAATCACAGATCGACATACAAGTGCCTCCAGTACACCGAGGAACGCCAAAAGTTGCACCCCAAAGCTCACATATCCACCGAATGAACGGACGTGGCCAAGAACAATCTCACGACCAGCAATGAGAGCTTTCCTGCGCGCAAAAACTTCTTCCCAGAAATAGACAGGGAAGAACCCGTAGAAGTAATAGCGCCATGATGAACCCTGGTACAAGAACACAGAAAACAGGGCCACCAAGATAGATGAAAAGAACGAGATGCTAGCAATAGTCCGGTGGGAATCAGACGTTCCATGCAAGACGTGCAAGTCAATCACTGTGGTCAAAGAATAGGCAATCCATCCCAGATATCCGAGAGTGACAATGTTCCGCAGGAACAGCCAGTCATAAGTCTGGAGATAACGTAGACCTTCAAGTCCGAGAAGTAGCAGTTCAGAAGATAGGGCAATTGAATCCTCATAATCACCCTTGCTGATAAGCGCCTCCATGTTTGCGAAACGGCCTTCAATTGAAGTTTCACCGTCTCCAGAAAGGGGCTGGAAAGGCACATAGCGGAGCAAGGCTTCTCTCTTTTGCTGTTCCTTGACCTGGTACATTTCCAGCACGCCCCGTGTATTTGCAAGAGCGGCCAATGCCTTCTCCTCGGGGCTGCCATCGAGATAGGCCAATGGCAGCTGACCCACAGAGTTGACCGGATAGTCAACACCCACCAGGTAGGCCATTAGAGCGGCAACGTCGGCTTGTGCTACATCGTGGCGTCGAACTTGGTCGAATCCCCAATCCGACGAGAATCCATCTTCGTGTCCTGTTGCAACCCCTGGGGTGTTTGCGAGCGGCTTTGCAACACCAGAGCCCCAGGCAACCAGAGGAGTCCGCGTGTTATCCGGGTGACCATCACCGTGGCTACCCAAGTCACTCATGCCATGGTCCGCGGTGAAGATGAACGCGGTTTTGTCGTCCGCATAGAATTCCTCCACAAGGTTTGTCACGGCTTGCACACCACGATCTACTAGCTTGATGTTACTCAAGTATTCCTTGGAGTAAGGTCTGAACGCGTGACCAGTGGTATCCAGCCCAAGCAAGTGAAGGAAGAAGACCAACTTGTCCTCACGCAGTTTCCGATCCAGCTCCGGGTCGCTCTTGGCAGACTCAAAGAGCTCATGCACCTTATCAAATACCCAGGTATCCAAGTGTGATGCATCCACACTGAAGTCCTCCTCTTCTTCGCCGTAGGTATCCGCATCGACTCGACCCGGTTCCGCACCCTCCTTGAACATTGGAAGGATATCGGGGCTCCCCCAACTCCATGTGTGTCTACTCCGGTTGAATACACTGTCGAAGTTGACTGGGTTCAGCTTCCAGCCTGTTGTAACCGCCGATACATCCTCGTATAGGCCGGCAATGAGCGCAACATGTCCCGGTCGAGACTCGGTGGGGACCCGGGTGTGGGAGACGCCAAAGGTTCCATGCGAAAGGACCTGGGATCTAATGAATGGCGATAACCGGATCAACTCATCGCTTGGTTCGGCGTCGTTCTCGGGGGATGGGTCGGGGAAAGCCTGGAAGGCCTTGTCGGCGCGCAGGCCATCGGCAACGAAGAGGACCAATCGTTGAGCTGGTGCACTGGTACCTTCGGGTCGTTCGACACCATATGATCGCATACCACTCACAATGGGGCTAACGAAGTAAATGTCGAAAATCGAGTATGTATAGATCAAGTGGAAGACCACCGCTAGGGCGAGGAACCCAACGCGGCCTAGACGCGCCATGGTCTATCGATCCTCACCTCTCACGAAGGGTGACCTGGCTCAGTAGATGAAGGAATGGAATGAGGCCCCTGGTGAGCCAGAAAGAAAGGAGAAAAGAAAGAAAGAAGAGGGCAATTACAAAAGGAGGTCATCACGGACATGGAGCAATTAAACCACATATCGAATCGGCGGGTAACTTGCGGGACGGGCGGTGAAACACCAATCAAGATGCTCCAATTGTGCACGGCGGTGTTTACTTTGGTTAGCTCCTTGCTACAACTCTATACCTGTTTACATGTTTAATGCTTAAATATCTCTTGGAAATGAATTGAATTTATCGCTCACAAACTCCTTATATCGACTTTGACAATTGTCAATAGAATGCTTATATGGCTTGCAAGGCTATGCACGCGATGCAGTGCTGGACCGCCGTTTAGTCAGAGCATCAATCACCCGAGTATAGAACTTCGGCGCCTGCTCACGCTCGAAGGTAATATGATCAATCAAAAAGTCCGGTAGAATATCAACAAGGTCTCGATCACGGTTAGCGTCCAAGAGAGGCAGATACTCAAACACTGCCTTTTCATACTCTGAACTAGGCACCTTGGGGATGGCCAACTTGAAATGTAACGCTGATAGATAGTCAGTACACTGATCATCAGTAGAGAACACGAAACGAGGCACTCACTTCCGTTGACTCCCGTCTGAATACAGTCATACAAATAATCGGCTTCTCGATCCACAACACCACGAACGATCAAGCCAGTCAAGTCGCTATATAGATCTTCCTTGAGCTGTGCAATCTGTGCCGCCTGCGCAGCTCCAGCGTTGGCAGCCGCGACTGCACGGTTTGCAGGGCCGCCCTTGATAGCACTTCCAGGGATCTTGGTCTTCTCCAAGCTTGCAGCTGTACTACGCGCAGCAGCCAGCTTAGTCTGCAACGCCTTGACCTCAGTTTGGGTGGCGGCAAGTTGAGAACGCGACTCATCTGCCTGCGACTTAAGCCGGGCAATTTCGGTATCCCGTTCCTTCAGTTGCTTCTGAAGTGCTCGACTCTGTTGTCCCAGAGCTCGCTGCGCTTCCAGCTCGGACCTGAGAGATGCGACCAGCTCGTTGGAAGCTACAATGAATTAATGCATGGCCAGAAGTTTAACATTCGCTAGGAGGTAACATACCCGTAGTGACAGTCTCACACTGTTTGCGCAATTTCTCCATATTTGTGTTGGCCTCTACGACTCCAATTTCGCGAAGATTGCGATACTTGGATTCCAGGGCTTCTTGCTTCTTGGTGAGTTCACCAATCTTACGTCTCAACTCTGGTTCTCCACCTTGCTCGACATCGCCTGACTTGCGTTTACGAGGAGAGGATTCTAGTGTGTTCCGCATTGTGGACAGCCGGGATCGTGCATTCTTCACAGCGGATGAAGGCAAATGACGAGCAGGGGGTGCTTCGTCGGGAAGTATAGACTCATCTACAACCTCTGCAATAGGTTCATCATTCTGAGCTGGCTCGGCCTCTTCCGCTTCCTTCTGTCGTCGTTGAACTGCGCGCGGACGGGGGCTAGTTTCCGGTTCTTCTCTGGACTCTTCAACCATAGTTTGTTTGGGACCAGAGGGTGTATACTCAAATCCGCCATCTGTGACTACTTGCTTTGCCGCGCTGGCCGCACGGCCTGTTCGACGAGTCGGCGCAGGCTTAGCAGCTCTCGTTGCACGGGTTGTCTTTGTCGGTTTCGTTGCCTTGGGGTCCTCGTTTTCTTGTTCATGATTTTGTTCATCGACAGCTTCATGCGTGACCTCCACCTCCGTTTGTGTCTCTGGGGCTTCAGAGGTGCGACTACCGCCGCGTGGCCGTCCTCGCCGACCAGTCTTCTTAGCCTGGGGGGCCTCGGTTTGTGCAGCTGTAGCCGACTCTCGTTTCTTGGCTTGGGCTGTTGGCTGGGATTCGGCCGCATTGTCGTTCGATGTACGCGGTCGGCCTCGTCGTTTCTTGGCGGGAGGTTCGTCAATCAATTCTTGCGCAGGAGCGCTCCCATTCCCCGTCACCTGCATTAGGTCTTCATCATCTGAGCCCGTAAGTCCAGATAATTTCGTAGGAGCTTTCCGTTTCGGCATGACGTGCAATTGAAGTAATTCTGTTGCTATGGTGTAAATCGCTGGGGACAAAGTGCTACGCGCGCCGCGCGAACATCAACAACGTCTCCGCCTTGAACATGTGACATTCCGAGCCACGGATCGACCGCGCCACAGCCCGATTCATCTCAGTCATCGGGGAAGTTCTGTTTCCCCCCGTACT
This sequence comes from Penicillium pulvis, assembly GCF_028828015.1. NCBI lineage: Eukaryota > Fungi > Ascomycota > Eurotiomycetes > Eurotiales > Aspergillaceae > Penicillium > Penicillium pulvis. The sequence goes on from NW_026643072.1 coordinate 3,678,476, forward strand.
CGGTGACGAGGCCTTTAATCCCTTTAATTATTTGTCGCATTCTTGATATCTGCATATTTGCAGCTGCATCGCCATGTCTCCACAAGGTGACCGAAGCGGTCTCCCTTGGGTACGGTTTGTCCAAGAACTGGGCATGATGCTAGTTACGGTGAGTACTCGATCCACAAGTCCCCGGTTTAAGGGTCCAACGTACCTCCCATCTGCAAGCCCATAGGTATCTAACTATCTGTCCAGGGCATGGTCGCATATGGTGGCGTCAAACTAGTTCTAAACCACCTCACGCCTCCGGACCCAGAGAACCAGAAGAAAGAGGAACAACGGCAGAAGTCAGCGGCCATCTTGCGCAGATTATATGGAGACGATGAATCCAAAGGCGGCGTCCGAAAAAGTGAGCTAGTTCTCAACCAATATGAGCAAGCGATCGCTGCGGAGCTCGTGGACCCGAAAGATATCCCCGTTCGGTGGGACGACATCGCCGGCCTCGACGATATTATCAAGGATCTCAAGCAATCTGTGATTTGGCCATTGATGTACCCGAAACTGTTCGCCGCAAATCCTGCCACTCTTAGAAGCGCGCCGTCTGGTGTGATCCTTGAGGGACCACCTGGTTGTGGAAAGACTATGATCGCTAAGGCGCTGGCGGCCGAGAGCGGGGCTTCTTTCATCAACTTGAATATCTCTACATTGACGGATAAGTGGTATGGTGAATCCAATAGACTTGTTCGAGCGGTCTTCACTCTCGCGCGCAAGGTCCAGCCTTGCATTATCTTCATTGATGAAATCGATGCGCTCCTTGCGAAACGGTCGGAACGGGATCATGAAGCAAGTGGAATGGTGAAGGCAGAATTCATGACACACTGGGATGGTCTTCAGTCAGAGAGCTCAACTGAAGGGCGCCAGCGAATCGTCGTCTTTGGAGCCACTAATCGTAGCGACGCTATTGATAAGGCCTTTATTAGACGTCTGGGCGGTAAGCCTATCGAGGTGAGACCTCCAGATGCAAGAGGCCGTGCGATCCTTTTCAAGAAGCTTCTGAAGAACGATTTTGTGGACTGGGAGGACTTGGAACTTGAGGAAGAGAAGGAGGATTTGATGAAGATGGACATCAGCGAATTACTACAGAAGCCGTTGATCCGAAGAACAGAGGGCTGGACCGGCAGCGATATTAAGGATGCATGTGTCAGAGCAGTCAACACCACCACACCTTACGAGACCATCGAGGCGATGTTGTTGACTGGTAAAGATCTGAACCAAGTGGCCACAGAGGAAGTGCTGGATCCCGTTCGCCTAAGCAACTTCTTCAAAGACGTTGAAATCAAGCCCATGCCGGTGAAACTACCAGTTGCACCATTCAAGATGGTGGCCGAGGAGAGAGAGGATTGGTCCACCGAATCTGAAACCGCCTCAACTGAAGCCTACTCCATGCGGCCCGAGTCTCCCGAGTGATGACATGTCTTTTCTTCATTTAGACCATCCATGTGACTTTAATTTTCTCCTATCAACCTCTTTGGGACGCTGTGCGAAGGAAGGGGTGTTATTTCATGGGAAATTCTTATCATATTTACTTGTTGCTGGTCACCCCAGTGGATTGCAATCTCAGTTATGGCAGGACCGCTTTGTGCATAGAATTATTCTGATCTATTTCATAGAAATAATTGGATTAGGGTTTGGATTACGATACAATATATGTCTTGTTTATCGAGGCTCATGTTAATCAGCGGCCTTTGCGGGCGTCTAATGTATAGATAGAACATCTGGCGGGTACCGGGTACACACTGTTTGGTGAGACTGAGCGTCAACGTCATGTACAGTACCCCTACCTGTGTGAGCGGCGAAATTACCTGCCGATCATCTACCAGCGTCTCCCGAAACTACCCCTGCTTTTATGGTAGATCTTGACATTTCCCTCCTATACAAATTGCCTCAAAAACAATCCGATTCTAACTTGTTGCTTTTTGGCTTTGTCCGCTTCAAGTCGGGGTTGTCCGTTGTGGGCCGTTATCGTCACGACGGCCACGCCTCCCTCTACCTCCTATCGCCTCATTGAGCCACCACTCCTCACTCCACCCTCCCCGCTTCCTTCACTCTAGACAACAAATCTTCTATATAGAAACCCGAGACCATTGTGGGACGCATACAATCTGTTTGTTCGGCTTGCCCCATCCTTGAGGCCACGAATGCGACACGGCTGGTGGATGACGAATGGGTCTCTCCTAGGAGACTACTGATGGCAATCAGTGCCTTGGCAGCACCCACACTTCCAAAGGGAGCCTTCGACTCGCATCCTTGGGAGCTGACATCTTCGGACCTCACTAATAGGAATGAGTTCCCAAAATAGCATTGCCAATGCTTCCATGAGCTCCAATACAGTCGGCGCAAGCTCCACCTCGACCTCCGCGGTTCGATCGCGCCCTCGCCGCCTGGTGTCCTTCATGGACGACGAAGATGACACCTCCACTAATAACGGTCATTACGCATACCATGACTCCCAGCCTTTCACTTCGGGACTGTCCACTACGCTTCTACCGGAGGGAAACACTCGTTCTCGCGGCGCTACCCCCTCGCCGCTTTCATCCCGTGGAGCATCGCCTTTGCCCATGAGACACCCCTCCCGAGTTACCGAGTCAGAATATCGCAGTCGCAATGAGTCTACATCACTGGGTTGGAACGGATCGTCTAGGCCGGCACAGGGAGGATCGGACTTCCTAGACTCCCCATGGTCTTCGCTCCAAAACCTCGCGTCGTCGGTTCTAGGAAGCAACACAGGACGCAACGCAGCGGATAATTCGACAAAAAAACACCCGAGGAGGAAACCGTCGCGATCCGACGCATATACCCGGAGTACCCCCAGAGCAAATCTTCTGGCGTGGGGGCCATCCGCGCCCGCTTCCCCAGATATTGGAAGTGGTACCAAGGAGGAGCGGCAGGCGCTAGTGCAGGCGAAGAAACGGGAAGCATTGCTGCTCGCAGACTCTGATTTGATATCAGGCCGCAACTTTCGGCATAAGAAACGCGACTCGGGGGATTATTCTGATCAGGTAGCCGACCCAGATCACGATGAAGACGCGCTGGCGTATATTCATCACGTGCAAGCATCGGATAGCATCACAGGAGTGACGATCAAATATGGTTGTCAAGCTGCTGTCTTTCGAAAGGCGAATGGTTTCTGGCCTAACGATAACATTCAGAGCAGAAACACGGTTCTATTGCCAGTTGATGCATGCACCGTGAAGGGTCGACCCATCGGAGAGAAGGAACGCGTGGATCTCTTGGGGTGTGATTCTGAAGATGGGACTGGCAGCTGTATTGCGCCTGCAGCAGATCATACCGATAGGCCGGCAACAGAACGCAGAACTTCCGGTCACTCCGAATCAGAAACCAACAAGATCTGGAAACACGAGTCCTGGGTGCAGATAGAGGGATTTCCAACGGCCATTGAGATCGGACGTGTTCCGCGAAGAGCTTTGGGATTCTTCCCACGAACGCGCCGGAAATCTATCTCATACACTGATGCGGAGCCTCTTTCGGTGATCTCATCACAAGCCCCAACGCGTTCCCCATCTCCGTCTGTATCGGCCCAGCTTAATTCCTCCCAAACCACACTCCCAGGCACCCGCCCTCTTGATGGTGACCCGCCCAAGCCCAGTGGCTCGCGTCCGACTCGTCCTAAGCATCGTCGTCAGCGCAGCAGTATCCATCTTTCTGGAACCGGCGTTGGTACTCTTGACCGTACATCGGCCGCACCCGGGCCTGCTTTAGATGGACTAAGCAAATTTTTTTCGCAACACATACCCCAGCTAGCGCCCCCACCACCACTATCAGACCCCCGCCGACCATCTTTCGGCTCTGAGGGCACCATGTCTAACGCCTCAACAGGCCTAGAAAACATAGGTGGAGCGCTCGAAGGATGGGTTCGGAAGGTGGCAACGCGTGCCAAAGCCGGCTTCAATGACATGCAAGGTTCCCCAACCCTATCAGCATCTGGCCGAGGTCGGAGTCCAGGTGTGTGGGGCATGAACGATCTAATCGAGTTGGATGATGCCTCAGAAGGTCGACGGTCTCCCAGCGTCTTAGGGATGGCGAGAAGACCAGAACCAGTCACATCTTCCTCATCCTCATCTTTCCGCCCCACAGCCTCCACCTCCGTTACGAGCAGGCCTCGTGCGACTGGCTCGGGCCCCAGTGCATATGGTGTGAGAACCAAGGATGATTGAGGTGTTTGGTCTTCACTGCAAGCGTACATAATAGAAGCTCTTGTGTATGTGAATCTATTGGATAGTTCACAGATGTTGCATGTTTTTTTTTCTCTTTCTCCTTCAAATCTCTTGATTCCTCATGAGCGGCTTGGTGTTTTCATTTATTTCTCTCGCATTCCCACTACCCCTCTCACTCTGAGTCGCTTGGTGGCCCTCCTCATTATAATAGGGAATTGTTGAATATACCATCCTCTTTGGCTGAATACTTGCAATTTTGAAAAATCCAGGCAGATAACAAATGTAGAGAGATTTACCTAGTATACACGGAACAAGGAACAACTTTGTGCTCGTAAAGCTCAAATCTTGAATATGCACAAGAAATTTAGGAGCTTTTTATTTGAACACCACAAAATTAGTTGAACACCCTCACTAACGTATTCAAAGTAGCGCAGTATCCAAGATTCAGAGGGTAATATTATTGAGCACATACCCAAGTACCTATTTGCTCACGTTACTCTATTGACTACGCTGGAATGTGAAGGTGGTTAAAGAGTGACACCCGTTACACTTATATCATGACTTTAATGAAGCGTCATCACGTATATTGACGTGTATTAAGCGAGGTGATGCAATGTACTCTAATGCTTGAGATGGCGGGTTTTCTGAATTACAATTACTGTACCATACCGAATATAGAAATAGAGTGGTGTTCAACTAATTTTGTAGTGTTCAATTATCGCGCTCCGAAATTTATATCCCAACCTTGTGATTGTACTTTATTGTCGAGCTAAACTATTCGCATCACCGCGCAATGCTGTTAATATACTGCATTCCTGCGACACGGTAATCATCTGATTCAATGTAGCTCTCATCCCGCGGAAGACGGAAGACAAAGTTAGTGGCTTGCGATGAGAATTGGGGCCAAGTCGGAATGTTCGGTACTAGAATAATCTGGGTAAGCAATAGATCTGAATGGTGATTTCCCAGCAATCTATGGAGAGATGGAGGTTACAGGACTTACTTCCATGACCATTGGGATTCAAATCTGCGGCAAAAGAAGTCCACATCCGTGCAGCCATTTGTCCAAGTGCCAATCGGCCAGGTAAATCTGCTCCCAGAGAGGTGATATTTTGGACTGGGTTCGCGAAGACAAAAGGGATCTGTGTCAAAAGTGAGCTTCAGTGCATACGTACAATCTAGAGTGGCAGGTTAGTCTGTACCTCTGCAAAATGCTGCACCCCGATCAATGAACTAGTGTTCAAAGCGGCCACGTCCCATCGGTATGAAAACACATTATTCTCGAAATCCGACATAGTATGCGCCAGCATTCGGCGAGGCGCAACCATGCACAGATCTCCGGCTATGGATTCATATCGCTTGTACTCATAGCCTAAAGAAGGCCAAGTGGTGTTGCCCCAACCGTAAGGGCAACCGATAGCAGAAATATTAGGATAGTAGCTCAAGATATCAGTGGCTTCTTCACTGGAAAGTACCCACCGCTTCGAGGCTGGTGAAGTATGTTAGCTGTGTGAATCATCACATATATGATCGTGGCGTCAAGTAAGGATACACTAACAGACAAGCTGTGCAATAGCCTCTTCATCCGTGTTGACTCCCGTTGTTCCAAAGCTGGTACCTTCATCGGTATTGGTACCTAGAAGGATGGGAACCTTGGCGATTTTGCCCTCTCGATAACTGATTTGTGGGTATTGTGAAATGAATATATCATCAATAGTGGCAAACCACTCCAGGCCAGCGTAGGCAACGCTATAAAAAGTTTCGTATGGGAGATCACGGAGGCATTCGAGGGTGTTTGTGGTGTTTGAGCACCCGGCTCGCTCGACAATTCCGTCATACATCGGTTGGTGCCATTCGGTCCCGTTGTATGGAGGTCCAACGGCGTTCCCGGAATCCATTATGGCTGCAATCAATCTTAGCTCAACACCAATCAGTCACCAATTAGATCTTACCAGCTCTGAAAAGGCCTTCATTATCACCACCATTGGTGACTAAATGATCTCCGACACTGTAAGCACCGCTGTTCAACTAATCAGCGTCTTTGTATATTCCAATATCGCAAATGTGGCTCAATGATACTAACGCAGATTCGCCCCATATAGTGACTTTGTTGGGGTCACCGCCAAAGGCTTCAATATTCTTTTTGACCCAGTGCATGGCAATGCGCTGGTCTCGTAGTGCAAGGTTGGTATTTCCTTCAGCCTGGCTCGATGTTATTGACCACATAAGGTTTTGGGTGAGGAATTAATCGACTTACTCGCACTTCCTTCGAGTCCAGGAATCCAAAGGCAGCCAGCCGGTAGTTTATTGAAACACCAAGCACTGGCTTGCCATTCTCTGCACTCTGCTGAATTATATAACTCATGTTGTACCTACCGAAATTTTAGCTCAGAATGTATGCAATTATGTATGCGCGCTGACCTTGGATCAGCAGTAGATCCTTGTTGCCATCCACCCCCAAAGATCCAAAGGAGGACCGGTAAAGACTCTTCACTGTCATTTTGGGGCCTGATAACGTTCAAATTTAGACAATCCTCGTTCAGTGTAACAAGGCCCTGGTTGACCAGATTCGTGGTGTCGGATCCATATCCAGGACAATCGTATCCGTACTCAGTTGCGTTGTAATAAACTTCACCAGCGTGAGACTCGATACCAGCTGCAGAAAGGTCATATGCCCCGGAGTCGCTATCACTGGACGCGTATTTGGCCTTCAGTTCCGCTGGTGTGAAACGGACTGGCTCATCGGCAAACTTGACACCTAGAAAGAGATCTTGGTTGAACTCAGGAAGGGTACGACCGACGAATATTGTTTTGTTATGTGCATTGCTGGAAGTGAGTGTAGCCGTTGGCGGTTCATTGGAACTTGTCTTCCTCGTTGATAGAGGGGTGGAGAATGCCAATGAAGCGAGGGACAGCCATAAGGCCAAGAGATGCATAGCTACGAATTTTGTTCCTTAGCAATTCCACTTTCAAGGTAGGTACGCGAGATCTCTGTGACGAGAAGTGGGACTCTTAAATAGTCCCCCCCACCCCTTTACCTACCATAGCCCACCCCCAATGGGACGCAACCGGAAGAATATTTTATGCAAGCCATGATATCCTCCGAAGGAAATTGTCCTGGGACAATGTTTCATGTTAAATCGAAGTTTGGCATGGAAGATAACCCTTGTAGATGATGTAGAGAACGCTCATAGGTGGGAAAATTGAGCTGGGGAAAATGGGGAAAATGGGGTAAATAGAGCGGGGTGAGATTTTTGACAATGCTTCAATAATGCCTTGATATCTGATAAAAAAAGAATCGAGGCCCTGGGTAGCCTGCAGCCGTAACCTATTCAATGCTGCCTATGACAAAGGAAGTATTGACATAGCGAGCCATCTGGCTACACTGCTAGCGACAGAGAACAATCACTTTCGGTGCCAATCGTTCGGGCACTTGGCGTGTCGCTGTGCAGGGCAACAAGCGAGCGATCATCTTAGGTACCAGAGCCCGGCGCTTTGGCTGCAGCTTACATGTACATAAAACCTTAAAATGACAATATTGAATGTCGATATTGGGTCGATCGCCAGCATGGTAGAGAAACATACTAACGATCCTGTCGAACCACGACTCCCAAGGTTGTTGATCACGGTAGGTGGCCACCAGCTTAATCTGAATGTTGTGTTATATACTCTGCTTTTGATGTTATGGCTTTATTTTTCATTTTCTCTTCCCAAATAATACAGTCCTTTATTCCTGAATGACCTGAACACTACTGCTAACCACATTAGGGAAAGCCTAGTAAATTCAATTCAGAGAGTAATGTTATTGAGTACATACCCAAGCACCTACTTGCTCACGTTATTTTGTGGACTACGCTGGAATGTGAAGGTGATCAAAGACTGATACCCACTAAGCTTACTTATATGATGACTCTAATGAAGCGTTATCTCGTATATTGAGGTGAATGAGGCGAAGGTGATGCGATGTCCTTCGATATTTGAGATAGTTGTTTTTTCCTGAATTACAATCACTGCGCCATACTGTACCAGACATAGAAATGGTGTGGTGTCCAACCAATTTTGTGGTGTTCAAATAATGAGCTCCCTCCATATATATCAACGCGGAGTTCAACCTCGTCATCCTCTGCTGGTCTACATTTCCATTCCAGGTATGTGAAGCCCCTGCCTTGACTTGATTACCGGGGAAGCCTGGCTTTTTTCAACTACAGACATCTACTTTTTCTTCCTGAGACTGCTCGTCTCAAATTGGAAGAAATCGCGCGAAACTTTGGAGAAGAAGTTGCTGTTCACCTCACAGATGAACCTGATGAAGAGAAGGCTCAGATTGACCATCGTCTAGTTCAGTCAGGTTTTCCGCTTTCTGCGAGGTAGGGATTTGCCAATAATAGAGAGAAGAACGTCATGCCACTGCCGCAGACGGGGCTGAGCAAAACCTGGCGAAGGCGGAGTAGGTCCACGAGTATATTGAATATATTGCTCATGGACTTGAATTCTAATAAATCTTCTCAAGAATTTCAAGGCCTCGCATCGATCAGAAGCGGAATAGCCTTCTTTCGATCATACATAAAACTAGTTTACTATCAATCCGCATCCGCAAACCATAACTAGAGAAGCTTAAAATAGATGGAAAATCACGGGCGTGCTTCTAGCCAGTAGATCCTCTGACTAGAGGGCTATGCGCAAAGGTACGTAGACACATCTTACCTAGAGTGGTATAGTCCTGATTATCATGCATACACAGCGCATCGCCGGCGCTAACTCGTTCCCACTAACCCCTCAGTTCAAAACATGATCCCATCCCATATTTAATATCACATTATGTCCAAAAAACATTGATCTGAAATCTATAGCATTTTTTCTATATTCCAGATAGCAGATAATGGATAAATTCAAAAAATGGCGAAAACAACGAAAACCGATCACCTACGTGCCAGAAACTCCAGATCCAACTAGTGAAGTGTTGGCCCCACCACGCTACCAAACCAACCCTTCTCCACTACCTGTTCCAACGTCCGCATTCAAGTTTGGTCTTAAAACTATCCATGAGTGCTCTGATGCGGTCGTCGATATTTGTTTTGTACATGGGTTGACCGGCGATCGCGACAAGACCTGGACCGCCGTCGGCCAAACCACACCATGGCCAAAGATACTACTTCCTCCCAAACTCAATGCCCGGGTTCTGATGTATGGATACGATGCAAATGTCGCACGAAAATCAGTCGTGTCGTCGAACCGTCTCATCAATCACGCACAGAACCTTTTGGGGGACTTAACAGCGGACCGAGTCTTTTGCAATGCTTCCTCTCGTCCACTGATTTTCGTCGCTCATAGCCTTGGAGGTCTAGTGTGCAAAAAGACTATTCTTCTCTCACAAAACGCCGCCGAGCCTCAGTCGCGGGCTCTCTTCGATTGCCTCGAGGGAATCGCATTCATGGGAACACCACACAGGGGAGCTTGGATGGCAGATTGGGCCAAGATTCCTGCTTCAGTGTTTGGCCTTGTGAAATCCACGAATGTGATGCTGTTAGACATATTGCAACGAGATAACCAGCTTTTGGACTCAATACAAGTCGATTTCCTGACTATGATCCGAAGAGTGCGAGAAAGTGGTCGGGCAATCGGTATTGCCTGCTTTTTTGAAGAACTTCCCTTCCCTGTCATTGGAAAGATTGTGACTGAGGAATCTGCGACGTTGGATGGTTATGATATCTACAGCATTTATGGCAATCATCGTGATATGGTGCGGTTTGGGTCAGAAGAGGATCCTGGGTTCAAGAGGCTGCTATGGAAGCTTCTTACTTGGACTTCACAAGTCGGTAAAACAACCTTGTGATGCATGTGGCTTTGAATTTGAATTAGCTGACTCTTTTCGAAGGTGACAAAACAAAAGAAAAATATACCTTTGGTGCCGAGGATCGTGCCTGTCTAAAAGATTTGCAAACAACCAATCCCCGCGACGATAAGTCTCGCATCGAAGCTACAAAGGGTGGTTTGTTGAGGGACTCGTATAATTGGGCTCTAGAAGACAAGAACTTCTTAGACTGGCATCACAGAGTAAAGGGTGGAGGAATCTTGTGGGTCCGAGGAGACCCGGGGAAAGGCAAGACCATGCTTTTGTGTGGAATTATCGATGAACTCTCGAATATGAACACAGGATTTATCTCATTCTTCTTTTGCCAAGCCACCGATACACGCTTGAATTACGCAACGGCTGTGCTGCGGGGGTTGATCTATATGTTGATTGATCAGGACCCATCCCTCATTTCTTATGTTCGACAGAGATATGACGAATCAGGAAAGCAACTCTTTGAGAACCCAAATGCATGGCATGCACTGTCGGCAATATTCATTGAGATGTTACAGCATTTAGAGGAGCCCTGTTTGATAATCGATGCCTTGGATGAATGCACCACTGGGCTGTCTTCACTGTTGGATCTCATAGTTCAAGTCTCGTCGACCCATCCCCATGTCAAGTGGATTATCTCAAGTCGAAATTGGCCACAAATCAAGGAGCATATGAGCATGATACCAGATAACCAAAGGATGGCACTGGAGATGAATGAGAGTTCTGTGTCCGAGGCGGTCAAAATATTCATTTACGATAGGGTGCAGCACTTGGCGAAGCTCAAAAGATACAGTCAGCAGATTTTCGACGCTGTCTATTCCTATTTGCTATTGAATGCACAAGGGACGTTCTTGTGGGTTGCTTTGGTCTGTGAAAGGCTAGCCACCATACCCCGCTTGAGGACCATCGAAAAGCTCACTGCTTTCCCACCTGGACTTGATGCGCTGTATGAACGAATGATGCAGCACGTTTGTGAGCACGAAGAAGCTCCTCTTTGCAAAGATATACTTGGCCTAATTTCCACCACCTATAGGCCTATCACAATCGATGAGCTGACAGCTTTCATTGAATTGCCTGAGTACGTCTTGGAAGATGGGTATGAGTCGTTGGAAGAAATTATAGGATATTGTGGATCTTTCTTGACCGTCTCGGAGAACACTATCTTTTTTGTACACCAATCTGCAAAGGACTATTTGCTTGAGAAGGCCAAAACCGAAATAATGCCTGCTGGAATGGCAGCAAAGCACAAGTTCATCCTTGAGAAATCTCTTGCCATCATGGATAAGGAACTTCGACGAGACATTCTCTCCTTGGGGAAAACAGATGGCTCTATCAACCCAGTATATGAAGAAAACATGGCTTTGGGTCCACTTGCAACAAGTCGATATTCATGCATTTATTGGATTGATCATCTGCAAGATTGTGACCAAGGAGCGGCTACTCATGATTATCTCCAGAATGGCGGCTTGGTGCACGAATTCTTTTCGATAAAGTTCATATTCTGGTTAGAAGCCTTAAGCCTCTTAAAGAGCGTTTCAAAGGGACTTGAAGACATGCTCAATCTTGAGGCTTTGACTAAGGTAAGTCTGTTGCTAATTGCTTCCATGAACATCATTTGACTAAAAATGTTCTTATGAAGCCAACACCACTCTATGGTCAAGTTTTCGATGCATCACGTTTCTTCCGTTACCACAAACATATGATTGAGCATCATCCTATGGGAATATACAACTCTGTCCTTCTTTTCACTCCCACGTGCAGCAGAACCAAGGTCTTTTTTCAAGAAGAGCAGCCAGAATGGGTGACGATAAAACCCGCCATTGAAAATTGGAGCCCGTGTCTTCAGAACATTGCTGCTCATGAAGTTGGTGTCAGGCATTTGGAATGGGCACCCGATGGAAAACGGCTCACGTCATTGGGGGAAGAGGGTTCCATCAAGCTTTGGGACTTGGCAAGCGGTAGCTGTTTGTCATCCATCCAGGCACACACGGTGTATGGCACATCGATCAATTGGTCCCACGACGAAAAATATATTGCTTCGGCCTCATATGACCGCCAGATCAAGATATGGGACCCAGAGAAAGAGCAGTGTCTATTGACTCTGCACGGACATGAAGGTCCTGTGAAAGCTGTCTTTTGGTCACAAGATACAACACATCTTGTCTCCGTATCTTGGTCTCTGAAGGAAAGAGACTTTTTCGAGTTCTCCCCATTGACCATCAAAGTTTGGGATCGAATAGTTGGTCAATGCGTCCTGACACTTGAAGGTGATGATAGCCAGATCCGCTCTGCTTTCCCTTCATACGATGGAAAAGGCATTGTTACTGTGACATGCGATGGTATAATTAAAACTTGGAATGTTTTCTCCAGTCAGACGATATCAACTCGGAATCTCTTCGCTCAGTTTGGTAGTCTCAGCCTCTGGTCTCAGGATGGGATGAACCTCATCCAATCGGATTGGCTCTCTAACACGGTCAGGATTTTGGACCCTGTCAGTTGGAAGTCCATTGCAACGATGAATACAGAAAAAGACATACGTATTACGTATCTTGCACTGTCACGTTGCGGTGGACTGCTTGCCTCGGCGTCAAGGAAGGGTCCAATCGTGATCTGGGATTTGTCTACGAGAAAACAGGTGTCAATACTTGAAGGCCATTCTAAATCCGTTCGTATTGTGATTTGGCTGAGAGATGGGACACTTGCGTCCGCATCCGATGACATAACTATCAAAATCTGGAACCCATCTACTGGCCAATGTCTCTCAACTTTCCAAGGCCATGACAGTGCAAGCTCTCTACTCTTGTCAGCCGACGAGAAACAACTCATATCAGCTGGTGAATATGGCTCGACCATTAAAATATGGGACTTGAATTCGTCCACGACTGTGAAAGATCATTCTCAACCCGTGAGCAAGATCATCTGGTCGATTGACGCGAAATGCTTTGCCTCATGTTCAGACAGGGAAATGAAGATTTGGGATCCATCTACAGCAGATTGCCTTTTGACGAAGAACCACGGCGGCACTATTTATCAAATTTGTTGGTCAGAAAATGGACGCCTTGCGTCCCTTTGTTCAGAAGGAATTCTCAGAGTATGGGATTTATCGACTGGTCAGTGTTCCGTGAGTATAGAGTCTGTTGAACCTAGCGCTTCCTTGGCCTGGTCACAGGATGGATCAAGGCTTCTATTAGCCTCATACGACAGCCTCGTTAAGACATGGGATGCAAACTCTGGCCAGCACTTGTGTACTTCAAAAGTGGACAAGATTGGACATGTTGTGACATGGTCGCATGATGCAACAAGGTTTGCCTCCACTGCAGACAATTGGAGCATTATGATTCATGATGCATATACTGGCAGTGGTGTTTTACATCTCGAGGGACATCAAGGTCCAGAAGTCGAAGAGATTCCCTTCTTTCTGAGACGGCCCGTTGTCATGTCTTGGTCACGCGATGGAACGCAACTCGCCTCCGCAATGGGCTCGACTATCAAGATCTGGGATCTAACATCTGGCCAATGTACCTTGGTGCTCGAAATCGAACAAGATTCAAGAGAATTCCACTTCCACTTTCCTCGTGGGCCCTTGTTTGGTGAACCACACTCTGGTTATCTGCATACGAAAGTCGGCTCCTTCAATATTGGGCAGTATGTGAATTCGGCAACAGATGCTTCAGCGAGCCTCATTTGTTCCCCACAGCCGATAGGGTTCGGTCTTAGTAATTGCCGCCGCTGGATTACCCATAACGGGGTTAATTTTCTAGCATTACCATTTGACTATGTCCCAAGCTGTTCCGTTGCAATAGCCGTATCAGGTAGCACCGTGGTACTCGGGTGCGTGACAGGGCGCATATTGATATTGAAATTCTCGAAAGACATTTCCCAATGATAGCATGATAGCACGATTTCTTGTTACAGAAAGATTTACGGAGTTTTAGTATGAAATCATGTGGCTCGCCACCGTTCTGAATTCCGGTTTTCACGATTGATCAAGCTGGATGAAAGGAGCTTTTGTTGGTTGGGATTTCGCCCCCCTAGACTCTAGTCCACCGCTTCATCACTCAAATAGCGATTTTCATATTGTGGCTCGGACGAAACTGTCTAAGCACGCTTTCCACCGATGCTGACGAGCTCAACCTGGCTGTAATGGAAAATATTAGCTACCAATTCCTGCTTGGTCCTAAAGCTTTGCCGGACCCTATAACTAGAGATAGACCACAACTTACAAGACAAGATCCGCCTTGGGGGGGGATGACAGGAGGGAATCCGCTATAATAATTTAGTATCTTGCAGAAACTAGATGATTGTGCATTCCCTATAGATATTGGGCTTTCGAAAGCATGCGAATGGGGTATTTGTCGGGATCCACATATAGATCGGGTGCTATAACGTACCGCTCGCCGTAGGCCATGTCGCTGCGTTAAGTCAGCCACATGATATTTTCATGTCGAGAGAGGAAAACTTACTAGGGGATTTGCAGGAAGGCCTTCTCGCCCAGGCTCATCTGGGGAACGCCAACGTCCCAACCTATACGAGGGGCATTAGCAATTTTCGAGCTCTGTGATTGGAGGATTGAGGTCATTCTGGAATTTTTTATAGGTATTCGATGTGGAGGTATTCGGTCGGTATAGGGGGGCTAGCGCACCTTTAATGAGGCGTCCAACGCCGATCTTGCTAGCAAGAGGAGTACCGCGGTCGTAGGAGCTGTCAAACCTATTGACGAAGGAGCATATTAGCAGGAGGAAGACCGGACAATTGACAATAACACGTTATTCTGATGCTCACTTTGTGCCCATGTTGTTGGGAGCCTTCGGGTCATACAGACAGCCGGTGTAGTGCATCTCGATCATGGCACCGATCGCGGGGAAGTCGACCTTGTTTCCAGCCGAGATGAGAATCTTCTCAAACGCCTTGAGACCTTCGACAGCCATTGTGAAAGTAGATTTCGGTAATGGGGTAAATTTGATTGAATAGAAGTAATTGATGACAGAAGAAGAAAAACGAGGGGCTCCGAGAGCTTTATCCGCGTTTTCTCCAAGTGGGTCTTTGCCCTCACGACGTAATAGCCGGCAGCCACTCACAGTCAGAAAAACCAATGCTGCTGCTCCACCATTGGTTCACTCAATTACGAGCCTTGATACAATATGGTAGAGCGGAAGGCATGTGACGATCATATCTATGTTCTATGGTGAGTGCATTAAGGAGGGGTAACGCCAAAGCTACAAGCCTGAAAGTTTCTCGAGATAGCACGCAATAGAGCTGCAGAAGACCTTGCAGGGGGGAAAACCACTTAGACTTTAGCACATATCAATTCCATTGTCTCAGGCTAAGCAAATGGTTCGGGAAAAATATCCAATTTGCGCCGCCAGTTAGCGTGGCGCTAAACAGGGATCTGATTGGGATGTCCACAACATCGGAAATATGGGCTATCAGAAATACACCCCCAGAGCTTGACCATGGTCAGTCGTTTTTTCGGCGTTATATTCAAATCTGGGGATAGAGATTACAGGCTCATTGGATCCTGCCGCTCATGGGAACGTGGCGGGTGCTGTTTCGGGCGATACAAGGTCGATCTAACTCTATATGCTCAGCGGTGATGATTATTGAGTTCTCGATCCTCCATACGTGCATGACAGCCCGGTTTTATTTCGTACGTGCATCCGAGATGGGATGGACTCTGGTATCTATATTAACTTATTCGTGGGAAATTATAGCCTGCCCCACTTAAAGTAACTATACATTGCCCCAAAATTCCATATTTTTCAGCTCCTCCAGGGACACTGACGCGATTTGTGTACGCGGAAATCGCGCATCGGCCGCTGTGGCTTGAGCTGGTGTTTCCGCTAACTGCAGGTAGTGCAGCTGCGAAATGCCGGTGTGATCTAAGAATTCCAGTACACGGTGGAAGTTCAGACTGACTTGGTCGACGCCATGACTGTCATCTGAAAGACAGAAGCGACCTCCGCGTGCTATGAACTCCTAATAGAGAAGTATGGTTAGCATGGAGCTCAAACTCAGGGTCTCACGTTTCACCTACCTTGCAAATCTCAGCTTTGGGATACGGCTCACTCATCCCCTTCCTTAAAGCAGCTCCATTGAGCTCCAACATACCCCCATAGGAAGCAACGAAATCCAGATTCCTTAGAATCCGACTCCAAACACCAGGCCATGTCTTGAAACTGCGCTCCATGTCATCGCTCTTAAGCCGAATAAGATCAAAATGACCTACAACCAGTGGCTTCAATTCCTTCAGCATGTCTAGTTGTGCGTCGAAATAGTCCTCGAACAAGCGCTCGTCCGTCCCGCCAGCAAGTTCCCGCGCACGCTCGTACATCGGTCGATCAAAGTCAATGGGAACAGTGTGCATGTGGTGGATAGAGCCAATGAAGAACTCAAAGGGGAACCGAGATAGCGAGCGATTGATGAGATCTTTAGACTCAGGACGGATCCAGTCGCATTCGAAGCCGATGATGATTTTGATTTGGGAGGCGTATTTTGTGCGGAGTCGTTGCGCTTCTTCCCAGTAAGCGGCTTCGTTGGATTCGTGCCAGGCTTCTGTTTGGCCGACTTCGATCTCTTCGGGGTAGAAGTCTTCTTTGTGGCGAGGCATGTGCTCTGTTAGGCAGAACACTTGCATTTTCTTGGAAATCGCTGTTTGGATGACCTCCTCCAGGGAGTCTTGTGCATGGCCAGGGCAGAATTGGCCTGAGTGGCTGTGGTGAGAAAACGGCATGTTTGCTATGAGTCAAGTCAGTGGTGCTCGATATAATGGGGATATTTGGTTGCGCATGGACGTCTGGAGGTGGTAGAAGGGATATTGACATACCGGTAAGTGCAACTATCTTCTTATTTTGCTCTTGCCTGTGTTCCTTGAGCAGCGTAGTCTATGAGAGTAATATGTGACCGAGGCAAGCCCCGCGGAACCCGGCGTTGATAACGGAGCGATAAGAGTTTCCGTGCTTCCACTATCGCGACGAATGGACGAATTATAGAGCACACAGCTGTTTCACAAATTTCATTAATGTTACAAAGAGATAATTGAGATAATGTGCAGGTAGTTTACAGGCAATCAATGCAAATGTTATAGCATCTTAATATGACAACATCGTTCGCAGTTTGTCATGTATATGTGCAAGGCCTGGAGATACTGTATTTCCCACAGAAGCAGGCCCATAATGTCCTTGGTACCTTGTGAGGACTGAGGCCCGAGGCCAACCGAGCAAGCGACCATGGCTACTTGGGTACACTCATGCCACAGTATGCCCAGGATCCTCGTCATTGGTATGTGTAGCATGTGCTCCTCGGATACAGGTATGATATGAGCAAACGCTTCGTCGCGCGCGGCGGGTTATCGCCCTCGACGCACTCGTTGCGCAGTAGTAGTAAGATCAATCAGATCATCCAAAGACCCAATTATCCCTTCAACCTGCAGCCAAAACAGTCGCAACAACGTACTCCCCATCATGAGAGATAGAAAGCTTTCCAACCCGACTATCACTCCCGTCTTCCGCACTCCCCAAATACACAATCTCCGGCTTCCGACTAAGCCCGTTAACCAGGTGAGACTGTGCCACACCCGTGTTCACATCCGTATCCAGATCTGAGTCCGATTCTTCCTGCACCCGAACCATAACGTCTTTCCATCCGATTGACGCCGCTCCGTCTGGGGCAGCTTTGCGCGCGGCTTCCTTCGCTGCGAACCGGCCTGCGAGCCAGCGCGTCATGTCGGCTGTAACGAATGAGGAGCGCGTGGGTGTAGCAGAATTGTTTTGCGATTGTGATTGGAGAGATAGGGACTCTTTGAAGCGGTGGTGAAAGTCGCGTTGTTCTTGGTCGCAGAGGATGCGGCGGGTGAAGCGTGTTAGGTAGTTACCACGGCGCGTGAGGAGGGCGGTTATTCGGGGGAGGTGCACGATGTCTGTGCCGATGTTAAGGGCAAATGGGAATGGTACTGGTTTCATTGCGATATATGCAGCGGGGATGCGGACCCGAGAAGTTGGGAAGGTGGTTGAAGGATAGTTGGCGGTTAAGGTGTGAAGGTTCGGGATGCCGGCGGAGTGGAAGCTGAGCCAAAAGTCGGACTGTGCGACCGTGGGATATAGCATTGTCCGTTGGGAGACGAGGACTGTGATCGAGTTTGGTTTTTTTCGTCTGACTTGAACCCTTTCAACGTAGCTACAGCTTTAATATTAGGCGACACCGACTCCTGTCTACGGTGCAGTCACAACGGGTATGCTCTACAAATCTGCTTTCAAGCCAACATCATCTGACAAGGATGACCATGGAAGAGTGCAGATAGTCTGCCAGACACCTATAGTGCTGGTGATATCAAGCTATGGGCATAGGCTGAAAGCCAACTATTCCCGAAGCACAGGATCACAGACCCAATCAAATGATAGAAGGAACAATTCTTCAATGCAGCGTACACGCCTCTTATGTACAGATCCATGTAAATCCATCCATCGACTTCCGGGATCAGCCCGTTCGGGTTTCGCAGAACATCTCCAAGGCCGACACGTCTCGATGCAACGGTGCAGGGAAAACGACGAATGGGATGGGGCGACTCGACTCATGCATCACGCGGTTTCATATCGTGCCGATCCATAGTTAACATCCGTGTATAAGTTGACGAACGTTTAGTGTCCGGAAGCGGGCTTCTTGTCGCCTCCGTCAACCTCCTTCAAGAAGTTCCTGTAGAAAAGCTGTCAGTAACATTGTACAGCTTCAATTGCGCAAGATTCCAGCTATGGCTAAGCATTCCAGCTGTTCCAACGCCCAATTGAGTTATCGGGTAGCTGAGTTCACGTACTGGATGAAATCACCCTCTTCCTTGGAGGAAGCGTTGATGGGGGGTCCAGCGGCGGTCTTGGGCTTGGAGCCACCACCGGCGGCAGCCCAGGAACCAGCGAAGATCGTGCCGAGAGTGGCCATGGCGAGCTATTGTCATCACCAAGATATTTGGTTAGCCTGCTGAGCTTTCCTTCTGTAGCCGTGCATTGGACTTAAAAAGGGATAGGCGGGCGACGGTGCCAGCGGTGGGGAAGGAAATGTTTCGGCCACTTACGACGTGGGAGCCGACCTTCTTGCCGGCGATCTGGTAGTAGACGACCATCTTGAGTGATTGAATGGGAGAGCTGAAGATTAAAGGCAGCGATGTGGAAGCGGAATCCTCAGGCTTGACAGAGACGAAGTTGGCTCCGAGACCGCCTTCCCTGATCTGGTTAGCGTCTCTGAATGACTCAGCAGCTATATATCATGTGATCTCCCGTAATGGCCCGTGAGGCCAGGACATCAACAGTCCTCTCTCGAAAGACATTGAGTGGGATGCAAGATTCCAAGGTTCTGATTGAAGACCGCTGGTTTATGTTAACCTTTCACTGAAAGACTGTTCTGTATACAAGGCCATGAGGAGTTTCTTCGTTCAAGAAAGTATACTGCAAGAAGGCCCCATAGAGTTTCAAAATTAGTTACGTTGAAAAGTTTGATCATCATAGCATGTGCACTTTCCATGAATTCCCTCGCGGATGCGGCGGTGGATGGCAGTTCGTATCATTTCCGAATGTTACTCTTGCGGTTTTTGGTGTGCAGGCGGTGATGCAATCATGATTTCGCGAAT
Source organism: Penicillium pulvis (assembly GCF_028828015.1). Lineage (NCBI taxonomy): Eukaryota > Fungi > Ascomycota > Eurotiomycetes > Eurotiales > Aspergillaceae > Penicillium > Penicillium pulvis. The sequence goes on from NW_026643072.1 coordinate 3,698,148, forward strand.
TTCACTTTGTATCAACAACGTTTTGTATGGCTTCATTTTTGATTTTTGGCGACCATTAATACCCCAGATCATTTCAATCTTTCTTTCCTTCTTCAACTCTCTCATACACACCAGTAACTTGCCATTTACATGACAAGTCCTGCTTGCTCCGAAAATTTCCCAACATTCAGATTGCTTACAAATAAGTGCTGCACTTCTTAGTCTCCCCATTTCAAATGTTTCGCTGGAAATATTCTAAGACACCCCATGCTTGAGTAAGAGCAAAGTGAGAGGACGTCACCATCTAATTTACGGCATTACCTAGATCCTTTTGCGTGAGAAACTGACAATTTTGCTGCTCAAGCACCCTACCAACCAGATCTTATATCTCTCACTCAGAGCTCACTCCACCAACCACAGCTATGCCGCCCAAGCCGTCTTAGCCGCCCAAGAAGGGCGTTGCGACAACCCAAGCTTCGCAAGACCAGCCTGTAAAAGTTGACCTGAGACCCTTGCATGATACGGCCTTTCACAAGGCCAATATGCCTAATTGGATTCGCCATTGCCTTATGGCCAAAAGACCGCAGGGCCGGTAGGTGCACTCCATATTTACTTTTTCGGCCCTGAAAATGCTAATTTTTAGATACTTTATGATCGGGCAATTTGCATTTGAGATTTGGGTCGCCATCGCAGATCCATCAGATGAGTATATGGAGTTTCTCGAAAGAGGCGGTGGCAACCACAGGGGCTTATCTGCCAATTTACTTTCGCGGTCCCCTCAATATTCTCAACAGCGCCGACATGCTTCTCTTTGGGTTTTCAGTTTCTGCGACTACGCAGCAGATTACAAATGAAGTATTACCTGACTACCGCTTCAGAATTGCTACTACGAAAGATGACAGCGTCTAGTAACTGAAGTATCATCAAGGCTGGGTCGAATGATCAAAATGATGAATAGGATGCTGAGGAAATCGGGGATGCGATTTCTGTCGATTTGGATTAGATAATGAAGCTATACGACGATGATGACGAGATCTTGTCACTGAGGCCCGAGGGGGAAAGTGTCATGATTCTCATCCCTTTTGCGGAGGAGGAGATTCCGAGAAAGGCCGTGTGATCGGGGTGAAGCCGAGCTCCCAGTTAACGTGGCCCTGCAAGATAATAAACTGACAGAAGTCAAAGCAAGATTCGACACAGCTGGAAATTTGCGAATAAGGATCGGATATATGGACAGCTGCAACTGTACCTTTATGGCGGGCTCCTTTAGTTCTTTTTCTTTTTCTGGAGCTTTCTAATTGAACACCACAAAATTAGTTGAACACCCTCACTAACCGCATTCAAAGTAGCAAGGTATTCAAGATATAGAGAGCAATATTATTGAGTATAAACCCAGGTACCTACTAGTATACGTTACTCTATAGGATACGCTGGAATGTTAAGGTGATTGTGATATCCATCAAGCCACCTTTTCCTACCTATATCATGGCTCTAACAAAGCGTTATCTCGTATATTGAGGGAACTAAGCGCGATGATGTGATTTCCCTGGATGCGTAACATATCATTTTATCTGAATTACAATTACTGCGCCATACCAGATATAGAAATGATGTGGTGTTCAACTAGTGAGCTCCTTTTTTTTGTGCACTGGCTAGCAGTGTCAAGCTAAGGATATGAATGACGAATTATCCTCCTTCTAGCTTGCTTCATGTCAGGGAACTACTTCCGTCCTCAAACTCTTTGCCATATTCCCATTTCTAGCCGCGCCCAACCTTATACGGACTTTGTACCCCAGCGGGTCATGATGTCCATACTACTGACAGCTCCAAGCCATATCTTGATTGGTTCACTATGCATGACTCAGCATTTTTCGATCCCCGAGATGGCCCGGCATGTGGACATCCCCGGGTAAAGCACGAGCCCTGTTTCCGGATCGAATAAAACTGTTGCCAAAACAAATCCTCTCAAATTGAAGATAAAGCATGTAGATCGAATAAGCTTCGTATCTGAACCGGCTAAAGCAAATATAGTTCATCTTTTACCCGAATCTCAGCCGTCAGAGGCCAATTCGTGGAACCGGGCCGGGAAGTAAACTATTCCATGGTCATCGCTCTATACCCCGGCTATGGCTGTGTCTCTCGGCAGCCACCGACGGTTAACAGAGGCACTCTTATAAGGTTGGAACCCGCCGTAGCCTGATCTCGATGTCTTACCTATCACTTTTGCGCATGCCCAACTTTCTTCCTTTTGCGATTTTCAGCGATTGAACTCCGTGTGCACACGATCGTTATCCCCAGCTTTTTCTTTTAGGCGTTTTAACTTCTTTACATAACTAGCATCGCTCTTTTGATCTTATTTCCTTCAATCGTTCGTTCTACACGTGAAAATCAACATGGCTTCAGGTTCAGTTGGTGGTGGTGGCCAGGAAGATGCGCCGCCGGTCTTGCCGCCCAGCAAGTCTTCTGCGTCGGGAAAGCTTTCTCCGCGCTTGCAAGAGCTCCTAGATCGTGTTGACTATTACGAGGACCATTACTCTTCATAGTAAGTCACGATTGACCTGAGCTGCCCAATTTTTCACTATTTTTGCAATTTTTTGTCTTTCCGTCGCATCTTTTTTACCTTTAGTTGTGATGGGTGGTCTCTTGCCTAGAGCGGAGCGGAGGGACCGAGGGGCATTGCCCGCAAAGTCCGACGACTCCACTTCCCGGCTTATTGCTGGCTATGACATGACATACTCCACTAAAGATTCCCCAAGCTTCAACTGCCTCACAAAAGCTTAGTTGAGCAAGGGAACAAGACCAAACTAACCATGGACTCCTCGGATCCCAGCTCTGTCGATTCGACCGACACCAATTTCCGTTACGCAGCCTACGGTAGCCGCGTCCGTACCATCCTCCTCTCCGCCCACCGTTACGTCGCCTACACCTCAGACGTTGGTGAATCCTTCCGCCCAGTCGCACACCCGTGGCTCGTCCGCTCCGCCTACGGTATCTCCTGGGCATACCTTATCGGCGACGTAAGCCACGAAGGCTACAAAGCTTACCTCCGCAACCGCCGCGCTCTCACCCCACCCGGCGAGTCCTACAAGGATGCCAGCGACGTGCCCCAGACACAAATCATCCGTGGCATGGCTACGGGCAACCTCTCTCGCCCTCTGAGCGGACCCAATGATGCGCTACAACCCTGGCCTACGACGGAAATCTCGCTTGCGGAGGACTATCGTATGGTTATGGCCAAGCGCGCCGTTTTCCAGAGTGTGGCAAGTATGGGATTGCCCGCGTTCACCATCCACAGTGTAGTGAGATACTCTGGGCGCATGCTGAAGGGGAGCAAAGTCACGTTTTTGCGCACTTGGGTGCCAATCGGAGTATGTTCTTTTGCTTTTCTTCTTTCTTGATTGATTTTATGAGGCGCTTATACTAATTTGATTACAGCTCGGTCTATCGGTCGTCCCATTCCTGCCCTACATCTTTGACCATCCTGTTGAGGAGGCCGTAGACTGGGCCTTTGGCACTGCACTCCGCATTTACGGAGGCGAGGACGCCGTTCGGCCGCTGCCTGCACATGTCCGTAGTGGGCATGCTGATGGCGCGTCGGATGGCGAGTCCCCTGTCACAGCAGCCGCGGCGCAGCTTTCCTGGGAGGAACACAAAGCGGAGCGGGATGAGCTTCGCCAGCTGCGTCGTGAGCAGAATGCTGGTAAGTGGTGGGGTGGGCTTGGCGGTTGGTCTGGGGGTGATGAGAAGAATAAGAAAGACTAATCTCATGAGGAGATTGGGGTGGAGTTGGGTGGAGTTTCTTTCTTTTTTCCCAATTTCTTTCAAATCTTACTTCCCGTCGTTTTTGCTTTTCTTCTTGGGCAGTATCTCCCCTTTTTTCTTGTACACTATGTATTCTCTCTTCCTAGCGTCCAGTTCATATCCCCACTTTCTGGCTTTAGATGTATTGTTTGTCACTGGCCTGGATCGTGGCTGTTATATTGAGAGAATTGGGATATTATTCTTACCTCTTGAATGGAAAATGACTTCTTCATCAAGCATGATTATTTCCAAGCATACAGTATTTGCTTGCTATGTGCCAGCAACAATTCAAATACATTATTATAGTCTTCAAACACAGGAGTCAACTGCAACAACACCAGGAAATGACTTTTCAGTCCTGAACAAAGTGATATGAGATGTTTCATTTTCCACGATAAACGGGTCTAGAACCTTGGAATGGTCTAATATTCTGATACAGGCTGTACATCAGCCGTTGTTAAGGCAACCTTGTCCCACACACGAGTCTACTTTGGATATCTCACATGCACAGACGCAGGAACGAAACCTTGGAACTAGCTCAAGGTTGGCTAACGGGGACGCAAGGGCGCCACTGTCTCGGCAACGGCGATCCCTTACACTAATGATACATGACTACAAGATCAGGAAAAATTAAAGTAGGAAATCTACACCTCTCATTCTCAAATTCTCAACATCTACTACACATCCATCGCAAAACAACACAAGATATACATCTGTACAACAAAAAGGGAGCATTCAAAAACAAGGATTTGATCCTGCGCAGAGAGAGATAGGTAAGGAAAAGGAAGTAGCGTCGGCTCATCAAGAATTGGGCCACCCAGACCATTAGGGATGTGCAAGAGTCCAAACATAATATGACCAGTAAAAAAGTAGATTTCTTTCCAGCGGCACAAGAACATGAAGTAGAACATTCGTCTCATTCGGAGGTCATAGTGCCATGGTAAAGTAATAGAAAAGAAAAGGGTATGGGAGAACAGAAGGGGGAATAGTTCAGAAAAATAAATGAAAATGAAATGACACAGGTCGCGCCGGCAGGGACATGACGTCGCTCGGAGTATCAGAAGAATGATAAGAAGGGAAGAGGTAAATGTTGGCCAATGCAAAATTTCACAGTGGGAAGATACATGATATGTGACATTGTGCATCCTTGGAGGGGATGATGAACAGTGAAATAAAGTTTTGTGCAAGCTCTCATCCTTCCCACTCTCAACCTGATAGCGCAGAGGTCAAGATCCACTGACGAGAAAAGGGAAGTACCAATGTCGTCGAGTATTTGGGACTCTTCTCGGCCGAGGGATGGGGAGGAATAGAGACAAGAAAGGATCTGGTCTATCCATGTTGGTATAAATTTTTTTTTTGCTGTTTTCCTGTAAAGGGGGACCATCTAGTTCCAGCCCAGAGAGTTCTCCGCCATAACGGGGGCACTGATCATCTGGGAGCGCTGGCTACCAGACACACGGTTACCAGCACCGACGACAGAGGAACCCTGGCTCATCTGGTCGACAGAGCTGGAGCGCTGGTGCAGTTGCTTTCTCTTGCGGTAACGGCGAGCAACCCAGAACATAGCGGCACCGTAGGCGGCGGCACCAGCCACGGCACCGACAGCAATGCCGGCGGAGCTAGCGCTACCCTTGCTGCTGCTTGAGGTGCCATCAGAGGAGTCGTCGCTGCCGTCGCTGCTGTCGCTGCCGCTGCTGCTGCTGCCGTCGCTGCCATCAGAACCGGATGATGAGTCGCCGTCATCACTGGGCCAGTTGCCGGTGAAATCCAAAGGAATGGTGGAGTCAATCATGCTCATCAAGGCCTTGACAGTCGCGCTCTGCTCCTCGGTGTAGAGAAGAGAGTTCGGGTTAGTCTTCTGAGACTTCAGCTTTTGGTAACCTTCAGTGGGGAAGTAGAAGATAGCGAGGGTGGCGTTGTATCCGGTGCTCTCCCAGTTGTAGTAAGGCTCAAGAGCGAACATCTCAGCCTTGGCACCCCAGTAGGGAAGAGCATGCTTCAGGGCCTGAGGGATGTACTCGAAGATCTGAGACGAAGACAGAGGAGTGGTAGCGACGAATGACCAGGGAAGGCTGCCGTCAAAACCGAGCTGAAGCAACATAGAGTCGGCAGGAGCCTGGGTGACACTGTTGGAAGGAGTAATCGAGTCAGGAAGGGACGCAACCACGCTGTGAGTGGCAGTGCTAGTGCTGATAGCACTCTCGGTAGTGGAAGGCTGGATTAGAATGCTGGAGGGCATCCAGTCGCTGGAGTCAGAAGAAGACGAGGTGGTCTCAACAGGCTTCTCGGTGTGAGTAGTGCTAGTAGTCTCAACGTGAGAGGACGTTGTGGCCTCGGGCTCAGGGGTAGGCGTGAGGGAAGCAGTTGAAGTAGGGGTGACCTTGACGGTCTGGCTTCCCATGGGAGTGGGAATGGGAGTAGGAATAACACCAGAGCCGGTGGGTTTGCCAGATCCACTTTCAGAGCCACTTCCAGAGCCACTTCCAGAGCCATTTCCAGAGCCAGCACTGGGGGAATGGGGCACAGGGATAACGCCAATCGAGCCGGTGGGAGTTCCGGTGGTGGTGCCGCTGCCGTTGCCATTGCCGTTACCGCTGCCGTTGCCAGTACCAACGGGAGTGCCGCTAGGGCTTCCCGGCTTGTAAGAGGTCACGCTGGCCAGGGGGTAGGGACGGCACCGATGCCAGTGGTGGAATCGGTGCCATTGAGAGCGGCCGAGACGCTGGCCAAGAGACTGGTGAGCGCATCGCCGGTTGCGGTGGGGCTAGCGGTCACAGGAACGCTGACGGGGATGGTAGCCAGACCGGTGCTGTTAGTGGTGGCGGTTCCTGTAGCAGTAGCAGAGTCGCTTCCCAACAACCAAGCCAGGATATCGTCACTCGAGGAAGCAGAGCTTGAGGCAGAGCCTGATGCAGAGCTTGATGCAGAGCTTGATGCAGGAACTGAGGCAGTGACTGATCCAGTAACTGATCCAGTAACCGATGCGGTGGCGGAAGTCGTGACCTGGGCTGAGGTGGTAGCACTAGTAGTTCCGTTAGATGCGGCAGTAGTGGAGTCACCGCTCAAGAGGTCCGACGCTGCAGCCGCAGCATCGCTCAGCAGGTTGCCTGAGGAGGCGCTAGTTGTCGGGGTGGCTGTGGTACTGGCGGCGGTGGAGCTGCTAGAGGCGGCGGAGCTGTCCGAGTCAGTGGAGCTGGCAGTGGAGCTGCTCGCGGTGCTGCTTGCGGCACTGCTTGCGGCACTGCTTGCGGTACTGCTTGCGGTGCTGCTCGCGGTAGTGGTGTCAGAATTGGTTGTGTCGTCCACGGCGGTGGTCACAGTCGACTTGGTAGTCGCGGCGGCGTTTGAACGAGTCTCCGTGGTGATAGTGTGGCGGTGTCCTTCGGCGTCAATGGAAATCACCACAACAACCTCCTTTCCGGTGGTGGCAGCAGCCGCAGAGGATGTAGTCGCGGTCTCTCCGGTGATGTCGTCCACTAATGTGCCGAGGGGGTTCGGTGGGTCGTTGTTCTTGTAGGTGCTGTTGTGAACAGTACGCTTGATATTCTGGGGGAAGTAGTAGCGCGGTCGTTCCACGTGCGTCGCATCGTCATCTTGGATAGCTCGCTGCGCAGCCACCAGCTGGAAGCCCCCGAGGGACAAGGCGGCGAAAACGGACAAAGAGTTGACACGCATTTTGAGGTTAAATAAAGTTGATTTGAAGCGCTCAGGAGTCCGATAATGGAGGGTACAGTACGAGTAATTGGAACTCGTCTGTCAACACCTCAGGGATGAAATGGCCGAGGCCCTGATGGGTATCTGCGATTCGAATCCGCTGAAGTTCCTAGGATGTTCACGAGAGTCGTTGGACACAGTCACAACGTCTCACAGATAACCTAGAATTATAGATCAAGAAACCGTCACGATGGGCAACCGAATCTTGTAGTGAGACCGATCGAATAGAGCGATCGACTGAATAAACGAATGGAAGGGGTCGTAAAATCTGAAACGACCGGAAAAGCAGCAAAAGCGAGTGTGGGCTGGGTAGCAGTAAGGAGTGAGCGACAGTCTACTGGAGAGTAGATGAGAACAAAAAGCAAGCGGCGACCGTGGGATTATGCAAGGGGAGCAGAATTGGCTGGACCCAGGTCAAAAGTGCCGTCGTCGTCGACGAAAATGGGAGAACAGAAAGGAGTGAATAAAGGTGAATTAAAGAACATGCTCTCAAGAGCGATCTGAATTAGGGGCGAAGTTGAAGGGAAATGGGGGCGGACACGTGTGGGCAGTCAACAACAACCGTAATCTTACCAATCTTACCGTAAATTAAGAAAATTAGCATTATCCACATTGCTATCTACACGCACTCCGCTAGCATCATCGGCCATGATTGCGGGTTCAATTTCTGGGTTCCACTGGATACTTTTTGATAATTTCATTTTTCTTAAGTTCCAGTTCATGGTTGTATGAATACTGGACACACTATCTACTATAGCTGCCTGGTCTCTGCTTTAGAAACAATCATTATACGTCCCTAAAATCACGCAACATACTAATGCAGGGAACTGGAATGAATATGTCCACTGCAATCTACACGATTGAACTTTTCTAGCGAACTATGAGGCAACCTTACACTCTCTATTCGGCTGAGATCGCCGATACGCTCGGAGCATTAGAGCTGCACGGTTCCTGGGCCGTTTTGCCGTTGTACGACCTTGCTCGGCCTAGCTGATATTTGATGGGATCAGCATAGACAGGGGAAAGGAGATCGATCAAATCGAGATAAATCCCGTTAATTAGCCAGGTGGAGAAGGAGCAAGCCTCAAGTAAGAGACGGAAGAAAAAAGACTAGTGGCATAAATAGCTCGGCCTGGTTGCAAAATGGAGCAAGAAGCTCAACACTCTCTGGTTCAGGGTCTGGAGGGGTTGATTTGCAGGCTTTTCCACCTCACTGTCGTTTCGTGCTCAAGGTTGACGATCACTAAACTTCCCCTAGGCTATTGACCTTGGAAGCGCGCATCCTAATTAAACCATTGCAATTTTAGCCTGGTTCTGGGCACGCTACTAGTACTTTTGCCGCACAAGGTTCAGTCCGTCGCATGGCCCAGACCGACGGCGTCGTTGCGGTGGAGTCGAGGAGACCACTTGCGTGTGCCTGGCCGTGGATGAAGAAGCAAAGTGCGTGGTGGTAGATTCAAAGCGGGACCATGGTCCTTCCCGCGCAGACATGATACACGGGGATTTCAAGCAGGTACGGGTCCCACCATGCCCAATTTGGAACTAGTGGCTTGATCCTGAACGCCCGTTTCGCTCTTGCCGCTGCTTCGGGTAATCGATCAACAAGGAGATCAAATCACAGTTTCTTTGGTAATACGCTCCATAGACGCTTGGTCGCCTAGCGATTCTTTACTTAGCGAGCTTCGGCCTTGGTTCTTGATTTCTTGGTATCAGTAGTTCCGGGACTGATCCCCTTTTGTCGTATGGATATCCCCTTTTTGATGAACTACTGGACTATACTTGGAGAAAAAGAAAGAATACAAAAATGGCCCCGACGCTGACCATACGTCATGCTACTCGGGCGATTTTTTAAGTTTACTTCCTGTTCGGGCCTTTCAATGAGGTTCGCTGTGAACTATCCAAAAATAGGGTGCTCAAAGGCGCAGCTATCTAGTATGTGCACTCATCTTGTATGAGCTAGGATCAATATCGCAGAACATTGACGATCCGGTGAACGCACCTCGGGTACCGATCGACGATCACCGAAAGAAAGAAGCAATGACAGGAAAAGAACAAACCAAAATCCACGTGCCCCGAGGGGCCATGACATGATCGGAATGAAGGGGAGAAGCTTTCTCGCGAAAGCGCGTCCCTCGAACATTCCTCCTGCTGGTATTTGGTGGGGGTGACCAGTCATCACGTAGTATAAAATACGCGCGAATTGAACATGATTCAATTCCTTGCAGCTGCATTTTTCTCGCGTGGAGGCCTGTTCATCCTGATCTATAGTTTCTTTGCTAAAAAAGAAATAGACTCCCGCACCATTGCCATGCTAGTGGAACCAGCTCCCGTTCGACACAGACACCGAAACCGCTAAACCCGGAGTCTTCGCCCAAAACTACTTGGTGGCCGGATAAATATAGACGGGATAAGCCACTATTCTTTCAATTCCGACCCCAACTTTCCCGTCATACACTTGAACCTAAACTATTTCCATGCTTCCATATCAACAATCAGCCTCTTTTCTACTCCGTAAAAGCTAAGCAATCCAGGGCTTGAACCTTGAACCCCTTAAAAAATCCCACAGAAATCAAAAATACACAAAAGCCACGATCATCAACAGTACCACGGACCGAAACAGCCGCTAGGCCTGTTCCTGAGTTTGCGCACAGCTGTCGGCCCCACCCGCCACCCAGGCATTTTGGGTCATGGCGTCAACTTACCTAAGCACACAAATCATTTTTCTGGTAGATCACGTGACTGGCGTTCTGGACAATGGTCCAGTGGAGCATGTCGTCGTGGTCTGGACTTCGGGCTTGCGTCAAGCAAAGAATTTCATGCAGCATTGTGGATGCTCTGCCTTACAACGTGGAGACCGTTAGGCCAAGCCACTCCGGGGCACGTCATATTGCTGGACGTTGAGGCCTAGAACGGTGCTTTGTGTGGTTAGGGCTGACGGAAGAACCGGAGGATGTTCAAATGTTCTAGATTAATGTAAAATCAGTGAGTATCCCAAGTACGGTTCGTCGTCATCGAACCTTTGTTCTGTTGGATATATACCCTGGGTAGCCTTAGAAGGACGGTGCCCAAATGGTCTCATGGACGCGTATTAAGTTTCAGGCGAAGATATATATATTGTGCAATTTGGGCAGAAGTACCTAAATCCATGTATATTGTTCATGAATATTCCAGATCCACCTAAACTTATAACACTAGTTCGTGGCCTACGCTGATACCTATCCACTAACTTTGTTTCATACCCAAGGTTGACAGCTGGAGGAGTCTCCAAGGCTGAGAAGAATACGTCAGCTTTTTTCTGAACGGCATTCATTTGATTACAGTACTTGGTTAAGCACGTAGTCCACCAGATCTAGAACTTAGCCAGCTGCATGGACATGTAGGCATTCTTCATGCAGCTGGTAAATTATGGACCTTGACATGTTTAGTTGAAGACTTGCTAAGTTCGTCTGTTACGTTATGCTGAGCTTAGTGAAACAGTATGTTTCTTTAATGTCTAAATGAGTAGCATATATTTCAGGCCGCATATGGTTGCTTTATAAATACAATGTTATTCTGATTTGCTGCGGGAGCCTGGAAGCTATAGGTGGCCAAGTCACTTTTAGCACAATAACGTACTGTAGCTCGCTCGATGTTTTGTACTAGAATGTTCAAGCTCGTGGGCGCTCGGTTGATTATGTTCTCACAATATATCAATCTCCAAGGAAATTATATCGAGGTATGAAAAAGCATCATCTTGTAGATCAATACATGATGAAAGGGTTTACAGTAAAATGGTTTCTGCTCAAAAAGCTCAAACAAAATACTAGCGACCTGGAGTGCGTTAGTTGGCCTAGAACCACTTAACTTGTATATTCACGATTGTGCGCAGATTGTCTCGCTGAAGAAAGTATCACAACACCGTGCGCAGAAAGTAGCCTTAAGTGAAGAATCTCGCGCTGCTACTTTCTACCCATCACCACAACCATAACACTTCCTTCCCTCCCCTCCATCTTCTTACACCTACCCACTTCCCATCTGATTCTTAGCTCAAGATTTGCTTTCATCTTCGTTCTCCACGATGGAATTTTTCGGCGAGCCCAGTATGGCTCATCAACAGACGAGTACTGCCAGACCCACAAACCCAGGCCCTCGCCTTTCCCGAGTGCACAATTTGGATGCAAAGTTCTTCTTGAACCGCCCAATGGAGGATATCATCCCTGCAAAATACCTGAGACGGGCAGAACATACGTGTAAGTTTAAGCTTCCAGGCCATGGTTCATCTTAATACAGTCACCCGAAACCCTACCACAAACTCTACCCCAGGTTTTCGCATGTCGATTGCCCATATGTACTAATCACTCTCTCGAACAGCGTCTGTTCAGCGAAAGCCCTGGATTTTCCGTGGAAATGTCGAGGATGCCCGCGATGTTGACCAGGGCGAATGGTCCAAAGTCGATATCCGATATAGAGGAGTCTTCAAGACCCTAGCCAAAGTACCTACTTTCTCAAAGGGGCTGTGGGATGGCGGGTCTGAAGACCATATGGTTCAAACTGATTCAAGAAATTCGCGATCCCAGGGGCAGGTCATCTACGCGCTGATGAATGAGGTTGCAGATATGATTGATCTACAGCGACCTACCCGAGAAGGCGATGCCATTTTCTTCTTGAAGTGAGTGATAAGTCATCCTTTAGGCTGTATGGTCAGGTCTTGTGGAAATTGTCCATACTGATCACCATTCCTTTACTCCCAGGCCCCGACTTGTATCCACCACGCTTGAATACTGGACTGGATATCGCGAGAAACACAGAGATGGGCCCAATACTTCGGGCTTCCTCTCGCTAGAATTTGAGCCTGACAATGGCCAGTGCTGGCCATTGTTACCCGTGTCTACAGTAAGTCTCCTCCACTATTTGCAACTAGTCACATCTTATACACTCTGAGAATTACCATCTAACAGCCAGCTACACACCAGACAATAAAAGAAGAACACCTCATCTCAGCCCTGAACGAAAAGTTCAAGCTAATGCTGGGCCAATTACTCCTCCACGTTCGCCCTCTCCATATCCCTGGCGACAAACTTCCGGATCAAGAGATATTCCTTCTGGGTCTCCACGGCTCAAAGCTCCACCTCATGCGGGCCTACTTCCCAGGCCAGAAAATATCCAGCCTCTGGTGCCGCCGCGAAGTCCCAGGCCCAGCACCAGTCCTATTTCCCCCTAACCGCCGCCGTCGAGCACAGTCCTCCCCTTCAGCGCCACACACAGTGCACATTGAAAACTACGACGCAGACACGGAAGACGATACCGATGATATCGATGGAGCCATGAACTTCCCCACAGCCACAAGCGCAAATACAAACACAGACACGGATATCGCTGGATTACCCCGTCCGCCAACCCGTCGAGGCCGCGCCACCTCTCTCCGTAGCCCCCGTTTCTACGGCGCAGAGAATATGGAGCGAGTCCGTCGGCACCTCGAAGCTACCCGTCTACGCAGACTAGACTACGAGCCAAATCCACGCACCTTCCGTGTTCTAGCTACACGCGAGTACGATCTATGGGTGAAACAGGATTTCACAGCGGTAGTACAGCTGCTCGCTGCGTTGCAGATGTATCTGCTTAGCGGAGAAGCGAAATGTGGAGCTATCCAAGAGCTTTTTGAGAAACATCCTATCAACCGTGCAGATGAAGAAGATGAAGATTCTGATTCGGACTCTGATTATTTGTTTCCTGGTGTCTATTCTGAAGAACAGCGGAGTATGTTGATGAAGGAGCATATCAAGACTGAGGAGAAGAGGATTGCAGAGCAGGAAGAAGTGTTGCGACGTGATCAGGTTGCGAGATGGGCGGAGGAAGATCGGGTGGCTAGGGTTTCGGAGGCCATGAGAGTTGGGGGCGAGGATGGGATCTCTAGCTTGCGGGAGGCGAGGAAGCCTTGGTGGGAGTTTGTTTGGGATGATCAGGAGGGGGTTTCGAGGGGTAACGCTGATGAGGATGAGGAGATGATTGTGGGAAATGTTATGTAGAGGGTTTTACAGAAGGGTTGGAATGTCCTCGACGTTAAGAAGTATCTAGGAGGCTATTTTTATGTTGAGAAACATCAGAATGCAATATGGACTTAAATTTGTTTCAATCTAAACTTGCGAGTCTTATGTGTGATTTGGACGTAAATGCCAACGCTAGATGACTGTGCAAGATTGGGGGATAAGATGGGTATAGAAATGTGTAGAGTAGTGAAGCCTGCCTCACGATTCCTCTTTCGAATAAAAAGACCGATGATCAAATCGATAAGAAAAATAGAATGTGGCACACCAATGGTTAATCCCGGTGACGCCGCTCTGACTCGAAGGCAGTGAAGCCATCGATGCCGTAACCGTCTGTTCCTCCAGTACGGAAGTACTCAACAACCACCCCGATAGCATAGCATGATGCTGCCGTGGCTGTACTAGTCAAGATTACCCGGCGAAAAATCTTGTGGGAAATTGACTCTGGGTGGGAAGACACGGGTTCCTCCACACTTCTTGATCCAGGGGTTGGGGGTGGCTACAGAGTCGACCAGTTAGGATGGCGAGTGGAATAGACAGTTTCACTGTCTGCTCACCTGGTTGGTGAAAGATGGGCTCGAGGAGCTGGCGGAAGCTCTGGTGGGTTCGGAGTCATGTCGAAGAAACTGGGCGGTCTCCATTTGAGGAGCAGGGTCACGCTTGGTGGGGGCTTGGGAGGTGACATTGTCCGCCTTTCTGAAGACCAGAATGTCACCGCCGCCAGTGATAATCTCATAGCCATCACGCTGCATCTGTTCGAAGTATGGGACGAACTTGCCAGGGTTTTGAAGGCGAGACAAGACCTCGACCAGAGGACAGGATTCGTTCACACCAAAGAACAAGTCAGACTCGGCTGTGGTTACTTGCGATGCGGAAGAATCATAAGTCAGAATGCGGTAGACAGCAGCCGGGGGCTCCTGAGTCTCCGAGATGGAGCTATTTTTGGCTTGTTGGAAGTAGTCGCCAAGACGGTCTTCAGTGCCAGATAATTCGATATCATTGGACGAACAGGACTGGGGCTTGATATCTGCATCCAACAAATCATAACGAGCCCGGATATCGCTGGCTTGCAAAGAACTCAGATCCTCAGTCAAGGCAGGGCTGCCACCAGCTGCCTTGGTAATGAACATGGCTTCTAGCTCATTGCCAGATCGGCAGTCTTGAGTGATGTTGGCCTGTTGAGTATGGAGATCATCAGCGACTAAAGAGGGTTGGAACTGTCCATATTCAGTCGTGGAGATCGACTCGGCGATCAACTTCGCGTCCAACTCACTGCCCGGTGGGCAGTCAACAATGGCTTCAGCATTGTCGCCAGCTATCCCAAAGGAAGGATTAGAAGCAAACTTTGCATCCAGCTCATTTCCCGGGGAACAGTCAACCAAGGTATTTGTGGACTCAAGAGGATACGTTTCATGATCCTTCAACGGATATGCTTGATCCATACCAATGGCAGGGTTTGAAGCAAACAGGGCCTCCAACTCACTACCAGGAGCGCATTCGACGCTTTCCCCAGACTTCAAGCCAGCATCCACAGACAACTTCTTCATGTGTCTTGAAGGTTTGAAGACCTCAGCTTGAGTCTGACCAGAATGATCAAATTCAGAAGTGAACAACGCCTCCAACTCGTTACCAGGAGGGCAATCAATGTTGATGTTAGGCTTATGAGCAGACTCTTGATAATCCCCGGTCTTAGTTCGAGCGTTCTGGTAGCTGGTCGGAATGAAGGTGAAGAGGGCATTCAGCTCGCTTCCAGGAGGGCAGTCGACTGTCTGAGAGTCAAATGGCTCTTTGGGAGCAACTTCCCTAGGGGCAGCTCCCGGTTGAAATTGATGCTTGTCAGCCAGAGACGGGTTGCCAACAAAATTTGCCTCCAGCTCACTCCCAGGAGCACAGTAAACAGCAGGTTGCGGTTCCTTTGGTACCATACGACCACAAATAGGGTCGTATCGAAGATTGTCTCGACTAATCTCTGGAGATTGAGTGAAGTTGAAGTCTTGGAGGTGTGCCTTGGGATGAACATCTTTGGCCATAGGGTGCTCGGCATCGATGAACGACCACAGTGAGCCCGGCCGAGATTGATGAAGCTCATCCATTCGTTTGAAGAAGTCTACTTGATACCCAAAGATTGCACCAAAAGGGCGTTCGGAGAACTGAGTTCTCAAATTTGACATCCGCTCTAGCATCTGTTCTCGTTCGGATTCCCAGAAACTCATCTTTCCGCCAGCGGAGATGCCTGAGAACCCAGAGCGGGTGCTGGCGAGAGGTTCGCGATTAGACTTGTCAAAGGGCCAAGTTCGTTCTGATTTATTGCGTGGACCATGGGTGTTCCGAGCAGCGCAGCATATGCTTCGACTTTGGGTGGTATGGGAGTACGCTAATTGGGACAGGGCCGGGCGGGCAATACCAGGTCTCGACGTCGCAACAGCAGAGAATGCGGCTGAAGAACTCATGACGGAATTCTCGATGATTGAATAGAGCTGGTATCTGATTTGGAAGTACACTGGATGGTATTCACAGAGGCTGGATGGTTCGCGTAAGGTCTAAGATTCGAAGGTGCTGTAGATCATATCTCCACCAAAACCCACACGATCTAAAGCGGGTCGCGCTTATCTGATGCGCCCGATGGGTCCACTGGGATTGTTGAAAAGAAAGACTTTGGAATACCGTGACGTTGAGGCAAGAGGGCAGGAAAGTAAATGTGATATTGGAGATAGAAACAGAAAAAAGTAGCCAAATAAGAGGAAGGGAATCTTTAAAAGGGATGACGACGAGGGAGATTCCATATACCAGTAGGAGGACAGCCCTCCGACATAGCGGGGGGAGAGACTGAACCGTGGGGTCAACCAATCATAATCGAGTAAGTCGCATCCCCGCGAGCCAAATTGCTGAGGTCATCAGCACTTTGACGTCACCCTATCTCTTTTTCTGCTTATCATTGGTGATAAATCCGCGTAACCTTCCATCCTTGATGAACCATATCAGCATGCAGTATGGAACCCAGATCTAAGTCGTCTCTGGTTACTATGACCTAGGTACGTGTATTCATGGTCGACTCTTAAAACCAGGTGAAATCAACTGGGGGTGTCAATGAGACCATTGATCCAGAACCGTAGCCCTTCCACCCCTTCCTCCCTGCAGAGAGCCCCCCGGTCTTCTGCCATCTCAAGCTCTTCAGCAGCCACGCCAACACTCCATTTGAAACGCTGGGCCGTTTCTTGAGCAGTAACGGCCCGACCGAATACTGTCCAATCCCATGGGACCGATTCCTCCGGCGGGACTCGCCGTAGCTCTTCCATCCAGTCTTGTAGTTGACGAAGTGTCTTTTCATCGCTCCAGTCATATTGCTGAACGACTAAGAGCCCGCTCTTGAACCGTCGTAAACGAACCGGTAATCTGAGCTTCTCCCAGAGCTCCGCAGCACGTTGGAAATCTGACGGGCTAATGAGTTCCACTCCATTTCGTGACCGATTAAAGACCGACCATAGATCGATAAGACTCATAATGCCCCCTTCTCGTTGTAGAATACCTTTACGATCATCGGTCAGGTATTCGGCCAAATTGCGGGCTAGTTCTGATAGATAAAGATTCTCCGATCCAGAGCTGAGCATGTCCTTAGTGGTGACCATCCCTAGAGCGGCTGCAGATTCAGATAAGACCGCGGTAGTCTCGGCGGACCCCTCGTTCGTGGACATGCCCGACTCCCGTGCCAGAGTTTCAGCCAGCGCAACAATTTGCTTGGCAGAAGCCATTAAAGCTTCTAGATCCTCGAAAGCGTTACCGATCACTAGTTGATTGTTCATCCGTGCTTCCAGTCCCCGCTGTTCCAGGCCCGCAATTCCCACGGCAGATACTCGTGGAGGTGCTGGTTGAGGACTTTCCAGCATGTTAGTAGAAGTAGTAGTCGTGGGCGCACTTGATGCACTCTGTTCAGGGGGAGGCACAGGGGGTGCGTTTTGAAGCAGCCATTTTCGCTGGATTAGAGCGTTCTTCAGTCTCTCATGGAAAGTTTTATCTCCACCTCCACGGAAAGAGAGCTTGATGCTCTCGATCACTTCAGTGTTCGGATTTCGCGATTGCTCGAAGAATGGAGCCGGGGAATCAGTACGACGACCACGAGTCCGATCCAAAGAAGCCGTAGATACTAATGGTGCCCCGCACATTTCACATTCTATTAAAGATGGATGGTTCACAAAGGTGCATCGAGGGCATGATATGGAATCTGATGCAACGGGCACCGATTGATGGTCAGTGCCATGGATCGTATTATCTCCAATGGGAACTGAGCTGGGTCGTGGAAGAGGTTCCCGACTGGCTGCAGCACTGACCGCAGCCTTTAAAACGGTTGTAAAAGGTGGCTTAATACCGCATGCTAGGCATGGTGGTAAATGGGTCGTCGGTTTCGCTGTGGCAGGATCGAAATTTGAAGGCACAGGATTCGAGAAGGTGCAAATGGGACAGATCCACGTCGAGTTCACTGAGGTGGAAGGCGGCTTTTGCGGGGCGATCGATAGTGGAAGAGTAGAACCCGGCTTGCCTGAGCTTGGATAGAGGGTCGATGATGGGGGCACGGCAGGACTAGACGTTGCACTGCGCGACTTATCGGTCTTACTCTTTTGCGGTTTGGGATATATAGTAATTTTTGGAGACGATTTCAGAAAGCCTGCCTTTGCATATATCCACCATGTTAGTTAGGCGATCGTTTATCTTGGAGTGGGGGAGGGGTCGCTCAAACCTGATATTCAGCACGATCAATTTCCTTCAGATCGATCGCCACCGAGTATTTTCGAGGATCATCTGTCGCTACATAGCATACCCGATGGGATGTTAAGTAGGCATGGCCATCTTGATAATCGGGGATCTTGTATTTCCTAGTCAGGGCACTTATCAGTAAACATATCCAATGTTCATAGCATCATAACAAACGGCATGCACCACTTACCCCTCATACAGCCCCACCGCATCCTGGACAAAGAGAAGAGTCTCGTCAGGTAACAGCAAGGGTCTCAGTGCAGTCGTCAGGTCCAAAGACTTGAAAAACATCTAGCAGGTTCACACGCGGTGACAGCCATGGCTTGGCTTGCGATAACAGATAAAGCACGGATGACGGGGATCCGGAGAAACCAATGTTCCTGCCAAGCGAAAGCAGATCGTCAGTTCGATTCTTGTGTGTTTCATCCTCCCAAGGTTTCCAAGTCTTAATACCCTTCTTGACCCTCGAATTCAAACCTCAACTTACACCTTTCGTCGAATATCTTGTGGCGTAGGAGCATTTCTTTTCTTCTGTCTCCTCTCTTCGACCACTCCCAGTTTCCCCCCTTCCCAACGTAGCCATTTTTTCTCTCGTCTTACCTTCCGATTATCCACCTTTTCCATCTCTTCTTTGATTTCTTTTGCATCACCACAACTTGTTTCTTAGAAGTTGGGATGAGCTCTAGCATTCCTCCTTGGCGTGCGACCGCCTCGGCTCCTTCTACCGCAGGAGCTTTTACAACTGGTAAGCAGAAGAGGAGAATCCAAATGACCTGGCTTGGCGCTAACCTTGATACAGCGACCCCTGCCTATATTCCAGTACAAGCCCGTCGTAGCCTCAACCACCATAACAAGTCCAACCCTTCAACCTTGAACGGAGCATACCAGCCCGCTATGTCGACAACGGATACAGCCCAGGCACGTGTGGAGTTCTCTCCTGCTATTCGCACCTATGTACAGCGATGTTTTGCTCCCGAAAATCAGATCGCCAGCGTGAGCACCGCCGAAATGCAGGAGAAGCTCCGAGAAGTCATCACCAACGCCGCGAAAAATGATCGACTTAATGCCATCGACTGGGAGCGACTGCAACTACCCCAAATTATAATCCAGAACGAACGCAACAAGATCTTGGCCAACCCCAGCGTCTCGAGCTGGGCCATGTCAGGTCAACCCGCATCTCCTGGAGATGCCTCGCGCAAGCGCAAGTCGACAGAGCACCAACAGTCTGAGCCTGACTCGCCACCATGGAGAAAAACTAACAATCGCAATCGTTTTGAGGACCGAGTCACTTACCCAACAACAGAGAAGAAAAGCCGCATGGCACTGGACGCGTCAAGTAAGTCCAAAGCTAATTTGGAGATGAGGAAGAAACGGTTTGAGGGGGCTGGTGCCACTTACGGGAAATCGGCCACCTCCTCTCCCCAGCCCGAAGTGGACCAAGGACCCGTCGTTGGAAGATGCGAGAAATTAGAGAAAAACTATTTCCGTTTAACTTCTGCACCGAATCCGGATACCGTTCGTCCTTTGTCGGTCCTGAAGATGACCCTGGATCTCTTAAAGAAGAAATGGAAAAAGGAGGGCAACTACGGCTACATATGTGACCAGTTCAAGTCCCTTCGCCAGGACTTGACAGTCCAACACATTCGGGATGAGTTCACCGTGTCCGTTTACGAGATTCATGCACGCATCGCCTTGGAGAAAGGGGATCTTGGTGAGTATAACCAGTGCCAAACCCAACTGCGGGTTCTCTACTCGCAGCAGCTGGGCGGCCACCCAACGGAATTCAAGGCCTATCGTATTCTTTATTTCATTTACACCCGGAACTGGACCGCTATGAATGATGCTCTAGCCGATGTGACTGCCGAAGACAAGAAAGATCCCGCTGTCAAGCACGCTCTTAATGTTCGCTCCGCTCTCGCGCTCGGAAACTACCATCGTTTCTTCATGCTCTACCTGGATACCCCTAACATGGGTGCATACCTCATGGATATGTTTGTGGACCGTGAGCGGTTGAGTGCTCTTGCCGCCATCTGTAGAGCGTACGTGTATCCATATCATCCTCTCTCTTATCTATGGTTGCTGACTGAGACAATAGCTACAAGCCCGACGTGACTATTCGGTTCATCACTGAGGAACTGGGATTTGAGTCCGATGAACAGACCGCACGCTTCGTCATTGATCACTCCTCTGCGGACCTACTCGAAGAGAAAAGCGGGACTGTGAGGCTGCTGACTGGCAAGGCGGGTGGCCTGTTCGAACAAGCCAAGGCAGAAGCCCACCGCGTCGTTGATATCAAAGGGCAAATCTAAAGCCAGTTTCGATACAGAATTTCCCGTCCCGGGGTTTCACGTTAATCACATCTAGGCTGGTCATCCAAATTATCATATTTGTGGCCGCCGTGGTTTCCTTGTCTTAAGTTCATTTCATTTTTCAGAGCGACAGGCGTTATTTTGGTCTCTCAAAACCCTCGAACCCCCCCCCCCCCTTGAGTTGTGTGGCATCTTTTTTTCGATTCCCCTTCCCAGCTTTTCAGCCTTCAAGCATCCGCGGTTTCACATTTGGAGTCCAGCCATAACTTCCAGCACGACCAGCAACCATACTAATATCTTGCACATTTGGCATCGATGGATGGACGGATTTGGCGGAGTGTATGCGACTGTTTTGCTGGCGTCCCCAGTAGATATCTTTTACCATATTCCCAGCAGATTACATTTGATGACAAAAATTCAAACTTCATTGCATATTCATGACTGTGCCACCTTTCGCCACTGTCACGAACCTTGGGAAAGTGGCTAACGACGGGATGTTTTTTGACCTAACTACCGATTGGTGCCTGATTAGCCAGGTATCAACACTAGAACCTAAAATTGCGTTACCATGATCTCTGGTTCCGTACTCCGTAGAAAGGAAGATGTGCAATGTTTTGCCCCCCCAGATTTTTGAATCCCGGAGACAAGGTAATTTGACTGCTTTCACTAGTCTCCACGCCATGCCTCGGGTCTCGCGCAACCGACAGTTAGTAGCCCATACAAGCCTAATTACCGCCGGACCACGTGGGTCCCACGCTTGTGGCAACCATGGGTGGCCAGAGGGGCTCTTTACAGTGGCGCGTACCGTTTTCCTATAGTGACTTTAGTGTCATGGGGGACCTAGACCGATTAGCGGGGGAGATGAATTTACTACAATTACCGTTGTAACGCTAATTTAAGACATTTATCGCATTTACACTTTGTACCCCGTATAGCGGAAAGGGTTAAATATGTACTTAAAAGGGTGTGTTGCTGACATTACTGATCCTGGTAATTCGATCAATCAGGCAATCTTGACATCATAATTTCCCCCATGATCGGCGCTGTCTTGACCAACTACGGTTGATGGGACTGATCTTCATCACCCCTATACGGAGTAACGAGTACTCCGAATATAGCGTTAGAAAACCGCCCCCAACGCCCTTCCCCATGAAATCCCGCGAACCCGAACCCTGATATGCAACGCATAACCAACCCTATCTTGATGATTAATGCAGGCGTATCTCGTACCTGGAAGCCACCCAGGAAAATTGGCATCCGGCCCACTGGAAATGCTCCGTTAGGCGTAGTTCATCGGGCGAGTGCAGAAGCCGCGCATCCGAGTCTCAGAATTTAATTTATTTGGATCTAAACTAGACGTTTTTAATTATCATTTCATTTCTGAAGGTCTATCCAGATCTAGATGCTCCCTTGAAAGAGATGTCTCAACCCCAGTGGCTTTCTCTTTTATGTTTCCCTACCCTTTGACGTATTTCTTTGTTGATCGCCTGGAGCAAGGTCAAAGGCCACGACGATCCCAGCGTAATTGGGGTAGAAGGCCGTCAGATCCACGGTCCCAGCGTTTCTCGGACCACGGAATCTGGCTAAGGGTGGGGGCCCTGGTAATTGGATACATGAATTCTTGTTTTTTTTTTTTTGGCGCCTTCTCCCGGGAATTGTGCAAATCAGCGTGACCTGGGGGGCATGTGGTTATTAAAAGACAGACCAGTCAGAAGGCAAAGGACATTTTCTAGGATGGCAGGGTGTGATTATTAGCCGCCGATGGCTTCTGCCCAACGAGATCCCGGCGGAGTGGATGTTGTATTGTAACCAGATTACCAGGTATCATATCCCGAGTGGACACTTCCGACATTTAAGGATGTTCTGGTTCAGCTGGAATGATCAGCCAAATAGACCACTGCGCATTTTCCTGCAATTTTAGTGCATACATCAAAGAATCTCGTACTCCGTAAGAAGTCTAAAATACATCAGCTCGAGTACAAGGTGGCTCATTCATCATTTTTTGCCACAGCTAGGAACCCGGTCTACGTTCCCTGGTTGACGTAGGCTTCTGGAAGGTTTATGGATCCATAAAAGATTGAATCGCCATTGGAGATAGAAGGACTATAATAGAATTGCCCTTAAAAAAGAAAACGAAAAGAAAAGCGGGCCTTTACAACTCCAATCCCAATCCAGCCCGTTCCTGTGGTTGGAACCGCAATACGCAGATTACACCCTTGGTCACTCACTGCTTCCTTTGCTCAGTAACGTGCTCGTGCTTCCAAAAAAAAAAAAAGTAGGAACCTCCCTGATTTCCTATTTCTTCTTCTTCTTGGAATCTTTGAAATCAAGACTCCTCTAACTTGATCCGCCTGGGCTTCCGTTCGACATGAAGGTGAGTTCCCACACCCCGCCACTGAAACATTACCAACTCAGAGGGTATTGTGTGTGTCATTTAATTAACCCGCAATCCCCAGGCTATCAGGCGGTCCTTGAAGGGCGAGAAAGACCCCAAACATCACCACATCTCCATTACCCCTAAGTCCGCTCTTGCCATTCTACCTCCTAAGAAGGTGAGTTTTTCCCGAATTTCCCTTCTACGCGTGAGAATCGCGTCTTCCTTTCCCACCCCACCCAGCCACCAAAGGAGAAGAGGGGGGGGAAAAGAGTTCCACAATTCCAATATTCCAGACAAAAAAGACGACGCGCCCCTCTCTCCCTTGTGTGTAACCCGTGCTTGGCAAGTGGCTGACGCACTTTGCGCGCTCGCAGGTAATCAAAGCTCTTTACGACTACAAACCCGAACCCGGCACCTTCCAGGAATTGGCATTCAGCAAGGGAGACTTCTTTCACGTTATCAGCAGGGAGGACGACGAAGACTGGTACGAGGCTTGTAATCCACTCATCCCTAGTGCCCGGGGGCTCGTGCCCGTGTCCTTCTTCGAAGTTATCGGAAAAAACGAAAGGGATAGTGGGGGTTCGGTCGATCTGCATAAAAAGGACCACCACGACTCTGGTTTCGCCGACCGCAGTCCCGCTCCTGACTCCTCTCCTAACAACACCCGCCAACCGACTTTCAGGATGTCTGCCATAGCTAAGGGCCAGGGCGCCATGGTTTATGGTATCGTCCAGTACGACTTCCAGGCAGAGCGTCCAGATGAATTGGACGCTCGCGCCGGCGAGGCCATTATTGTTATTGCCCAATCCAACCCGGAATGGTTTGTCGCGAAACCAATCGGCCGTCTCGGTGGGCCTGGTCTGATCCCCGTTTCCTATATCGAACTGCGCGACATGCAGTCTGGTCAGGCGGTGACGGACCCCCTTGAGGCTGTGCGACGCGCTGGAGTTCCTAAGGTGGAGGAATGGAAGAAGATGACTGCTGAATACAAGAACAGCAGCATCACCCTAGGGAAGATTGATTCCTCACCCACCAACAGTGGCATGGGGCAAATGACTGGATCAATGGACCAGATGTCGATGAGCTCAGGAAACTCTGGCCACATGAGTCAAAACGGGAATGCCTACGTGAGTTTTTGATCGCATTACTTGTTGATGTGGCCTTGCTGACTATTCGCTCGTTTCAGGGATATCACCAACGTAATGCCAGTAAAGGCACATTGTCGTCGCAGGCCCAACAGTCGCACACCCCTTCACAAAATTACCCGCTGCTTGCTCCCGTCGCCGCTTCGATTCCCCGCTACTGCTTCGACAACGACAAGTACTGGTATATTATTGAGGCGAAGATGGAAGATGGTCGATGCTGGGAATTGTCGCGTTATTACCATGATTTCTACGACTTCCAGATTGCGCTTTTAACCCAATTCGAGGATGAGGCTGGTAACCGAGGCCGCCAACGGACACTGCCATTCATGCCCGGCCCCGTCACCCATGTCACCGATGCGATCTCCAATGGCCGCCGACAGAACCTTGACGAATACATCAAGAAGCTCCTGGCGATGCCCCCGCACATCGCGCGCTGCCAGCTGGTTCGTCAACTGCTTGCGCCTCGGCCAGGAGACTTTGAAATCGACCCCAACGCATTTGGCGAGGAGGCAAGATACTCCGACAACTCCCACCACTCTTCCGGCGCGGAGCCCTCACAGAGTGTGTCGCGACAGTCTTCACAGCTACCAATGAACGCATCACAAGATCGAATTTCGCAACAACAGAACCTAGGCGCACCAGGCTCGGCACCTTACAGCAATGGCGCCCCGCCACCAATGAATCGACAGGCGAGCTCCTTGACGCAAGTCTCTACCACTTCAAACACCGCGATGAAGGTCAAGGTGTTCTTCCAGGATGATCTTATCGCTATCCGTATTCCTAACGGTGTCAGCATGCAACATCTCAAGGACAAGCTTTCAGATCGGTTGAAGATCCAGGAAGACATTATCGTGCAGTACAAGGACGAGTCCACCGGCACCTATATCGACCTGCTCTCTGATTCAGATTTGGATAATGCCATGCAGCGTAATACGAAGCTCACTCTATTCGTCAGCATTGCATAAACAAAAGCAGTCGTTTTGTTGTCGCAGTTGTGATAGGCCTCCTGCTTGGTGCAAGGATTTTGTTCAATTCCCTGGTATATTTTTTATGTCTCTTCTTTTCCTATGATTCTGCAATGAGTATGGCGCATCGGAGTTCGGGCATCCCATTTTCGACATTCTCCGTGCTCCATCAGCCCTTTCAGCGATTTGCACTTGATTTTTTTTTTTGGAAGGGGAAGATGGTGTTACGAATATTATGCGTGATGTATGGTATGGATTTTCCTTTTTCGCCAACCCTTCTTTTCTTGCAAATGCTTCCGTGATCCTGTTCCGAGGTATCGTTTTGTTTTGTTGTTCCTTCGGCTATCATTTTCATTTTCTTATTTGCGATATCTCGACCGTTCTCGGGTGACATACCCCGGTCTGCGTGCTTCGGTGACATGTACATATGCTCCTTTTTTTCGTGCATATCTAGGAAAGGCTTCCTGTTCTACTTGTGACCAAGCAATCGAATGTAATATCCTAAGATGTGTCATTCTCGTCCAATGCTTCCCGGCGTCCAGTTCTAGTTGCCGATAACAGCCGATCTACTTCCGAACCACGTGACTCGGCTCATCGGCCCGCTATTTTCTCGCCCTGACAGCCATAGAATGGCTTCCGATTAGTACATTCTTTGCCCATTGTAGATACTGCGACATTGTGTATATTTTTTGACCTGGAGAAACCACCAGCGCACCGCTGAACCCTCATACCCCCAGTTGCGCGTACCTGCCACCGCCTTGATCCACTTGTACGCCGCTTCCCCGGAAAAAAACAATTCCTGCGACACCTCGGCTACGTCCTTGCCTCAGCGTTCCGACAATCCACGCGCCACGATCCGCGCATTATCTTGAACCGTATATACGCATAGCATTATCAGAATCGCAAATGAGTCGGCCATCTGCCAAGCTCTGCGCCGAGTGTTTCCCGGGCTCCTTGCGGCCGTCCCGGGCACTGCGGGGCGTTGGTGTTGCTCGTGAGAGGACATACAACGCTGCTCAGCGCAGTGGGATCTCCTCTGCGGCTGCACGTCGGGATAGGACCTCGCCATGCACTTTTTCTGCCGGCAGATTTGTGGGTGAGCAGTCACCATTGCGATCGACGCAGAGGGTTCGGGGCCTGGCCACTACTAGCGATGCGACAGTAAAGGAGGCTGAGGTGGAGAAGGTGTCTGGACCCCCGCAGGATGGACCGATGAAGGAGTATGACGACCGCGTGCAGGAGGGTCGTTTGCGCGATGACCCGTACCAAAGAGGTAAGCCGGACATGCGTAGTTTAAAACATAAGCGTATTGTATGCGCTGGCTAAAGACTTTTAACTGATCTGAATCTCTTCCATGTAGCAATTATTCAGAACCTGCAGAACTTATACGAGGCTCTGAAAAATTATACTCCTCCTGCCGTCATTCATCCATCTGTCCAGTCCTTGGACCCCGAACCTGAACGGTCTTTCTTTGCCTCGTTGTTCAGCCGTGGTGGCAAAGAAGCGCCAAAATCGACGATTCCCGAGTCCCTCCCCAAGGGTCTGTACATGTTTGGCGACGTTGGGTGTGGAAAGACCATGCTTATGGATCTGTTCTTCGATACCCTGCCTCCCAATATCAAGACCAAGACTCGCATTCATTTCCACAACTTCATGCAGGATGTACATAAGCGCATGCATGTTGTCAAGATGAAGTATGGTAACGACTTTGATGCATTGCCTATGGTTGCTGCAGATATCGCCGAGACTGCTAGTGTGCTTTGCTTCGACGAGTTCCAGTGCACTGACGTCGCCGATGCGATGATCTTGCGGAGGTGAGATATCACCTTTGATTATTATGACACCGGAGGCCCTCATTTACTAATTATTTAACAGACTCCTGGAGATCTTAATGTCACACGGTGTTGCCGTCATCACAACCTCCAACCGTCACCCCGACGATCTGTACAAAAACGGCATCCAGCGTCAATCATTTATTCCCTGCATCAACCTTCTCAAAAGCCAATTGAACGTGATCAACCTGAACTCCCCCACGGACTACCGCAAAATTCCTCGCCCTCCTGCCGCAGTTTATCACAACCCGCTTGGCTCAGACGCAGACGCCCACGCTCAAAAATGGTTCGACTACCTAGGCGACCCAATCAATGACCCACCCCACCCAGCAACCCAAGAAGTTTGGGGCCGCACTATCCAAGTGCCTCTAGCGAGCGGCAAAGCCGCGAAATTCACCTTCAACCAGCTGATTGGCACAGCCACCGGTGCAGCAGACTACCTCGAGCTCGTCCGCCATTACAATGGCTTCATCATTACTGACGTACCAGGCATGAACCTAAACCAACGCGATCTGGCCCGCCGGTTCATCACCTTCATTGACGCAGTCTACGAAAGCCGCGCGAAGCTCGTTCTTACCACCGAAGTCCCGCTGACGAACCTCTTCCTCTCTGCGGATGACATCAAGGGGTCGATGAAGGATGGTGATCACTCTGACCTGTCGGATGCCATGCGCAACCTCATGGATGATTTGGGTATGTCTGTGCAGGCGCTTAAGAATACGTCTATTTTCAGCGGTGACGAGGAGCGCTTTGCCTTTGCACGTGCGTTGTCCAGACTTTCGGAGATGGGGAGCAAAGAGTGGGTTGAGCGGGGCATGGGTGTTGGTATGAGTGAGCAGGGGAGCAAGGAGGATCGAGAGGCTTGGTTGAAGACTCGGAGTCATTGGAGTGAAGATAACATGTAGATAGCGTTGAAATTTTGGCGGCATCTGCATTCTGTTTTGCATATCTGTTACTTGTATTCTTGAAGCTTTTAAGATAGATACCTGTGTAGATATTGGTGGTTAAACTATATAGGAAAGTTGTATATATTCAAAGAAATGTCCTAGTCACGTTGTTTTCGCTAATTGGTCAAATGGAGATCACCTGTAGGATCAAGATCAGATAGTTATGAAGTAGAAATAATAAACTCTTATTGCCGTGGGATATGCAATTACGACCATCAACCATTTTGACATCCCTCGTGATTTAGCAGTGTCCGAATTAAGTGTGGTCAGAGTACGGATATTGCCTTGGAGGTGGTCAGACATGGGGTTGGTATGTAGAATGGTAAAATATCTCTAAATCAATGGCGAGAAGGCCCACACGAGTCCTAAAGATGATGCTAACAGTGGTTTGGACCGTGTCAATTGGATGAACTGGTTTACGGGGCCTTTATTTGCGAGGGCTCAGAAGTAAATTCACGAAAGTCCTGCAGAGGGTCATTCCTCGATTCTTTGGGTCTCTTGTATGGTCAGTAGATACAGCGTTATAATATTCTCACGATCTTTCTTTCTCTGTCCGTACCGTTGATGAGATGGGAAACCCTTTGTTTGCCTACTTCTAGCCCCTGCCCTATCGTGGTAGTCGTCTCCTGATCTATGGCGCCAGCATGCAGAGAGGTTATATCCTCTTCTCTCAAATCGCAAGCATGAAAATTTCGTTCGTGATATACCGGTTTTGTGGTCCGGGAATGCTTTACCTATAGTACACCGTGCCATCCAGGTTCTAGTGAACAACAATAGGTATTTTACTTTATTGATCTCGTTCAGCACTGCGCATTATATTGACTTCAGAAGACAATATATTCTTATAAAGAGAGAAAAAAACTCCACTCATGACATGTCTATCCGCTCGGTCAGGAATATGTGGCTCGAGAGGAGATTGTTGGGTTGGTCAGAGGGTACCTGTGTGGGTGAGCAACAACAGCGCTTAGTGAATATTCAAGGCTGAAAGAGGTAGCGATTGGCGTTTTTCAAGTGATCGGGATGCTCAATTGAGGTTTGATGGAGTTGGCTGAAAATCGAAGTAGCCTTGCAATCTGACCCTGCCCCATCCCGTGATGCAAACTGATTGCTAAAGTTTCATTCCTATTTGCATTATACATAGATCGGCAACGATAAATGATGCACAAGCATTTGTGACGTGTTGAAATGCGGCTGGGAGCCTCACACTGCCCCTGGGCCTTGGCCCCAAAAGGCGCCCCATGAGACCCGCAATACCGAAACTTCGATCTTTACTTTGAACAACAATTTTTTATGCAGATCAGTGACTGGAAGCACCCACGCCGCTCAAGCCCAAGGGGCCGAAGTTTAGCATTGGCTCATCCGTCTTGCTGCGGGCGCAAAGACTCCACCACGCATGCATTAAATGACGATGAAATCTGGATTTACTGTGGGACTTTACAGTGACTAACATATATTAGGTAGGCTCCTGCTTCTGCTGCTTCATGCTGTCACTACAACTATCCATTAGCCCCTCGGATCTATTACCCCAGGCTCAGGAACAAAGAGGAATACTTCCTGTGGAGGTGAGTTACGCAGCAACTACTCTGTTATTCAGCATGTTGCCTTGAAACGCAAATCAACCGACAAGAACTCTGACTCCTGAGTCACAGCAAGCAAAAGCACCTAAAGATGCCTCAACCTGAAAACCGTTTTGGGGAGAATGGGTCCCTGGAGGTGGGCAACCAACCTCAGAAGCCAAAACGTAATGCCTGCCTTCGCATCTGTGGTTCTCCGTGGAGGGACCTTTCCACACTGGAGCGTTGTATGAGGATTCTTTGCTGGTTTGTTTTCTGGGTCGTTATAGGTGTTATCGTTGGTTTGATCGTCCGGTTTACATAATGAAAAGCGAATCGAAGGATTTATTCAGGAGATCGGTTAATTGCCAACTTCATTTTCAATGATCTATGACATTGTACTTGCTTTGAAAAAACCGAGTATAATAGCGTTTGACTCAACAAGCCGCCTCATTCAGGCAAATAGTTCGACAAGGATTTTAGAACTGAAAGAATATAACCCAGGTTGCACAGCTCATGAATGAGTGGAAGAGGCCACAGGTTTGTGCAACATGACAAAATATGATAGAACATGTTCGTAACTACTCAAAAGACGTACTAAATTCCTCATAGTCATTGGGCCGGAAGTCAATCTAAAGATTCAAATGCTGAACTATTCGATTGGCTATTCCAGTTCTCCGCTACCATATAATCTTCATCACCGTATGTTTCGGGAGCGAAGTCGAAATGTGTGGAACGAAGAGTAGGAAATCTGGAGTTGGATTGTGGGGGATAAGTAATAGATTGGATCCTGTCGATTGGCTCGTCTGTACCCCGGGCAGGAGTTACGTTCTGGACGACAGGGTCTGTGAGGGCTGCAACCCGAAACTCTCTCTTTCATCGCTTAATTATACAGCCATCTCTCGTGTTTTCTTCCCCCCACCCACCATCCATACAGACTCCTGTAACTTGTCTTTCGGTTGGTCTTCTTCGATTGCAGCATGTGCATTTATTCAGTCCGGAATACCCGAGGTCAGGGTCCGAACCTTGGGCATCGGAATGTGGGGTACCGGCGGGGCGGAGACATCGTTATTTTACTGCAAATGCTCCGCTTGGGTGATGTTCTCTGCTTACCTGGATTGATTGATGCCATTTGAAGATGTCAGCTTCATCACTCCAGAGCGTCTTAACTGCATTACTCATTTGAACCCGGACTCAAGCAGTGAAGGCATCCCTAAAAGTTTCTTCTCACGGAGAGCTCCCATCGGAATGGAAATTGCTGCCTCTCGATGTGTTTCAAAGGCTTTGAGACTAAGTTCGCGCCACTTAAATTTGTTTCGATTTGAATTTTTCTTTGTATGTATGCTTGTGGGCTTACAAAAAGATACCTGTGCGGGCATTGGTGATTCAAATAGAATTCTTCTTGTATACTGTATATCCATTATAAATGTTGTTTTTCCTGCTCATGTTGTTCCTTTCACGACCTCCAGCATTAGCCGCCGACCCCTGGGCGCGATATTGAATCTATCCTCCATTTCCATTTCCCAGCCTTCCATTTCCCTTCCAAGCTTGAAAACAAGCCCAGATCGCATAATCACCTCAACTGCAACATAGAGTTCCTCCAATGCCAGATTTTGACCAATACAATTTCGCCTACCCAGGCTGAACGGGGTCAACGACATATCCATCTCCTTTGTACTAGTTAACCAGCGCTCAGGGTAAAACCGGTCTGGCTCTGGAAACACCGACGGGTCACGGTGGTGCACGTAATTCTGCATTCCAATAACAGTCCCAGCCGGTAAGGTGTATTCTCCAAGCTGGAACGGCTCAGTCAGATGTCGTGGAAGGGTAGAAATGATGGTCGGAAACAAGCGGAAGGTTTCCTTAATCACAGCATTGATATATGGGCTATTCCGAAGCGCCAATATGTCGTTGGGTGGAAGACGCATTACTTCATCTCGTAGAGTGACTTGGGTTTCCCCGTTTTCGGGAGAAGCTAAAGCATAGAGCATGTATGCTAAGGTTGTCGAAGTTGTGCCACTTCCTGCAAACATGATACCCATGGCTTCTTCAACAAGTTCATCGTGGGTCAGCTTTCGACCCAAAAAACTGTCTGTCCCATGGAGTAGCGGGGACAGCAAATTCTTTTCGACGGAGGTCCCTGTCGACGATGTTCGTAGGAGATGATCAACCATCTCTCTTGACATCAGCTGCCAGTATGCATCCTTTCGATAACAGTCGCCAACGTGGCCGGGAAGCCTTTTTCCTAGTCCAGTCGAGCGTAGCAATGGCATTATGGACGTGAATATCAAGGTTTGCGCACTGCCGTCCATGGCATGCATCAGCTTCAATCCTAGATCCCCTCCCGTGGCAGAGAGATCGGTTGCAAAGCCTGCCTCGCATATGACTTCCAGGCTGTACAGTCCAGAAAGCTCAAACGCATTTACAGTCCCGTTGGGTGATTCTGTGGCTCGCCTGAGTAAGTTTCGGGCCAAGTCTTCCGCTTTCTTGTGAATCAAGGGGTTTAGTAGAGTGATTCCTTGAAGAGAGTATGGCGCAGCACTTAAGCGTCTGCGGGCGGCATGCTGAGCTGGATTTCTGCTTCTAGTCAGTATGATATCTCGCCACGAGTGTAGCTCGGGGGTGAAGTGCTCACGTCATCTGGAAAATGTTGTCTTCACCGACAAATGTGGCGATGGAGTAGAAGTGAGGATCTTTAATCACTGATCTCGAATCACTGTAAATTGCTCGATAATATCGATAGTCCCCAACTGATACTTCATTCGGTCCAATGCGTACTACCGAGCCATATCTCTTGTGAAGAGAATCCAGCTCCTAGTTACGGATTAGAGATGAAAAGCGTAGATAGGCATTAATGTGAAGGGATTTACTTGAGCCCGTTGTCCTTTGATTGCTTTCAGCGCAATTGGAAGTGAGGTTATTCGGGCCCACGATGGTCCTGGGAGTTTATTCAATGGGCTAAACAGAACCCGGAAAAAGAGCTATAGAGCATTTTAGATGATCACGATGCGGCAAACCTAAGATTGGAACCCCGGAACATGGTCCTTACTTTGAATATGGCTAAAACCGAGTACAATATGGCCAAACACAGTAGCACACGCCCGGAACTTCTCACAAGAAGTACTGAGATCTCCATGGTCATTGGGCAGGAAGTCAAACTAGATGTGAAAGTGCTAAATCCCCAGGTTTAGGAAATACGTTTCTTCATAGCACTTGACCTGCCTTTTTAAACACCATGTAGTTCTTCTTTCCCATCGGCTCTGGGGGTGGAGCCGAATTGTGTGGGGACGAGGATTCTGAGAACCTAGAGTATTATTGCGGGGAAAAAGGCTTGAGTGGATCCCTTCCTATTAACTCGTCTATAAACCAGAATGAAACAATCAATTCAAGGGAGATAGTACAAATATGGCGTCGGGAGCTGAACCTGTGTGAGAGAGTATAATATCGGCTTCATAGTACTAAGTTTCTGGGTGGCAACGTCTGCAAGGGCTGCGACTGTCATGTGAAGCTCCTCTGCTTTATGACTTAAATATAGCAATTATCTACTGTACGTGCAATTTCTACCCCGACGCAGCTCTATGCGCTAAGTATGCCGATTTGGTTTTCTTTAATCACAATATGTACGACTTTTCAGTCCGGAGTTACCGAGGTCAAGGACCGAAAATCTGGAAATCGGAATGTGGGGTATCAATGGAGCGGAGACATCGCTATTTCACTGCAAATGCTCCGCTCGGGTTATGTTCTCTTTGGGAAGTGTACATCCATTAAGTGACCATTTGATTGACAATGGAGTCGAATCTCCAGGAGTCCATAATATGTGAGCACTGTGGAAGGGGGTTTGGCCGCCAAGAACACCTCGATCGCCACGTCCGCTCACACTTAAACCACCGCCCGTTTCGCTGTGACGGCTGTGATCGTTATTTCTCACGCCGGTACGAGGCCCATCAAGATCTTTCGTCTGTTTATATAGTGACTTCGTCTTACAACCTTTTCAGAGATACTCGGAACCGCCACGCTGCTGCAAGCTGTCCAAAAGCAGGACGTCCTCGCACCAGAGCTTATAATGATCGAGCAACGGCAGCATGTGTCCCTTGTTCGCACTCAAAGCTCCGCTGCTCGACTGGGAGTCCTTGCACTCGTTGCCAAAATAAGGGAATTACCTGTAGCTACCGTCAATCAAACAACACGGGTGGACGCTCTCGAATTCTCAAGACCCTTCGAGCTTCAAGCATGCGCTCAGATTCTCCATTGACACCCAACGGCGTGGAAATTGAGCAGTTTATGTCGCCCCAAAGTTTCCGGCAAACGAATCTGACAAGTCAGCTAGTTTCAACCACCACACATCCCGACGGTAGGTGTCTTGTTCCCAGTTGGGGTCCATGACAATCGATCTGATTAATCTAACGAGGCTCGTCAAACTCATAGGCAATTTTCCTCCCATAAGTCCTAGTTCAAATGGTCTTTCAGAAATCCCTCGGCTCGAAGAACCAATTTGGCCCGCTTTTGACCTCCATGATCTAGCTTACCTGGATTTATTGATGCCATTTGACGATGTCAGCTTCATCACTCCAGAGCGGCTCAACTGCACCACTCATTTGAACCCGGACTCGAGTAGTGAAGGTATCCCCAAAAGTATCTTCTCACAGAGCGCTTCCATCGGAATGAATAATACACACTCTCGATCTGTGTCACAAACTCGCACGGCGCACGAAACCCACATGCGTTTCAGATGCGGTGGAATGGTTCAACCTTCTCTATGGCGATCGCAACGCTCAGCTTCTCCAGGCCATCATGATACCCCCTCCTCGATCGCTAAAATAAATTGCGAGACGGAATCAGATCTTCAATTCATCGGTATCTCTGACAGTCACCTTCTGGAGATGGATGATTATGCCCATGTGCCGAACCTGAAATCTGAAAGTCCAATATTACAGAACATGTTTGATTTCATTGGCCAAGAACAGCACCGTGTGCTGGGAACAACTGAATCAGAAATCCCGAATTTGTGCGATGTAAAAGCCATCAATACTTTCATTCAACTCTATTTTGAGTTTTTCCACCCCCGATTCCCCATGCTCCATACGTCGAGCTTTCACGTGTTTAACACCAGTTGGATAATAGTTCTCGCAGTTGTTGCGATTGGTAGTCGATACTCGAGAATCAGACAAGCCCAACAGTATGCCAACCTCTTTGGGAAGTTTCTCAGGCATGCGATTGCGTCCCTGGTACGTGTTTTCGCTTTTGGTTTTGTTTGCGCGACTTCCTTTCCTTCCTTTCTCTCTCGTTATCCTTCCTGCTTGTCTAACAAATAATTTGCATTCCAGGGGAAAGACGAAATTCAACATACGCTCCGTGTACCATTTGTCCAAGCGATCATTCTTAGTCAGATAGACATGTCATACAGTGGTACAAAGACTCTCTACCTCCAGTCTCAGTTCCAGAGGAACATGGTGGCTACCTTGTGTCGTGGTCTTGGGACTGGGCTTTCAAGGGGATATGTCACCCACACGATTCAAGATCGCCATCGGGATACTGAACCATACTACAAGTGGCTGGGCCGAGAGCTAGCTGTTCGTGCAGTGCATTGTGGATGGGTAAGCCATATCATATCTTCCTTTCGTTAAATCTCCACTGACACAAAGTTAAGCTTTTCGATTGCCAGTTGAATCTGAACTGTGATGTCACAGCAATAATGAGTCTGGATGGCTTTGATATTCCATTACCATGCCATGAGGATGTTTGGAATATGACTGAAAGTCAATGGATAGAGGCCTTCCAGAACGGTAAGATATGGAATAAATCATGCCTGAAAATGCCAATTTTAACCGTGAGATAGGGAATCCTCAGAGTATTCCGGAATCACATCATATGTATGAAACATTGACTTTAATCACACAGGATAGCGAAAATGTCCCACCAATTGGCGACTTTTCGCGACTCCTTGCAATGATGGCCATATATCAGCAATCTCGAGTGATCATGGACGCTTCATTTATAATGACAGATACCATCCAGACATCCCGCTCGCAGAGCATCCTTGGGGTTTCTATATATACCGGATGGAGAGATATCGCTATAGAGACCCTAGGGCTGCTGGGCCAGAGCTCAAAGAGCTCAGTGTTGTCGGACGTGTATCACCACCTCATGATTGTTCTTCACATCCCACTCAAGAGCCTTTGTACTGTTGCGGGCTGGGCATCTACCGAAGACGCGATCCTTGCGTCAAAGAAAGAGCTATCTGCGTGGATGGCTGATAATCCCCAAGCTGCTCGAAAAACGGTTCTTCATGCTGCTATCTTGTTCAAGTCTCTCCGTTCGAAGCCATTGATTACGTACACTGACGCTCATGACCTTTTGGCTGCTACTCTCGCTATATGGGTCTACGCATTGCTTCATATAACAAGATCTGACGATACGCTGACCGGTCCAATCATCTATCTCGATCGCCATATGAACGAAGACCAAAAGAAATCTTGGATATTTGATTCGAATGAGGATTCCCCTCTGCATATATCCGGTGTTGGCTGTATCCTCAAAAATTTCGCAGCCACGCGAGTGCTGTTTGAAGCGAAGGGTTGCTTAGCTCGGCAGAGTCACTTGTGGGGGACATACAACCAGATTATGACTGTTTTTGAAGTGATGGCTTCCTCTGGAACTGCAATTAGCTTGGATTAATGGTGACCTATTTATTACATTTCGAATACAGATTTAAATCCATATGCGCCGGATATGAGTAGTATGTGAGACCAGATATTAATGCATGAGGGTCTGCAGATCTGAACTGCAATTATGGAAAGGCACCCCACGCCGACACTAGGTACTTTTCCCGGTCTGACACCGAAGCGTTCGGGATTCGCGTCAAATAATCATATACTATGTCGAGAGCTGAGCCTATTTACATCTGAATTTAGCATTTGTTCGGTAGTGAGATAAAGAATATCCAGTACATACCATAGGTGCTCTGTCTCGTGTCGCCTCATCAAAGGCTTTTCTTATAAGTCCATCTTTCCCATTTCTTGGCAAAAGAGACACGGGTAGATCGCTATTCGGGTTCCCTGGAGGCTGTCCGCGGTATTGTGAGTAATCTAGTGGAAGCTTCGCTGTCGGAGAAGGCTGGATGTCAAATGCCCAGAGTATACGCATGATAGAAACTCCAAGAGATCGCTCAGCAACATGATAGCCGGGGCCTTCGTATCCATGTGCAACGTTAGCGCACATGGGCAGCATTCAGGAACACAGCTCAAGTTGGGGATAGACTTACACACGCGCCTTCCTGAGCCAAAGGCAAAGTGATCTCGCCGTGTGACATCTGTGGAGTTGATACTCTCCATCGTCTTGTAGCACGAACTTGTTAGCAATATATTACTCGGCTCATCTTTTGTGAACGCACTGTGGTTTTGTCATGAGAATATCGTTCCGGCCAAAATCTCTCTGGATCTTCGTGGCGATTGGCGTCGTGTCCGATGGCCCTGTGAAGAGACAGTTTAGTAAAATTGATGATCGCCCGAATTTGACAAACACTATCAGGCCTTTTCAAGAAATTGTCCTACCATGCATTGATATGAATTCTTGAGCCCTTCGGGATACGGTAGCCTCCATATTCGAGTTCCTTTGTGGTTACGTGGGGATGACCTAACGCAACCGGTGGGCGCCAGCGCCAGACCTCTTTCATAATGCAGCGCACGTATGGAATAGAGTCAAGATCCTCAAACACGGGTATTCGGTCACCAACAACATCGTCTATAAAGAGGTTAAACATATTTTGGCGGAAAAAAACACGATATTGCTTACCGATTTCCTTTTGAGCCTTTTTTTGGACGTCCGGAAATTGAAGCATAGCTTCGAGAAAAGACCAAGTTGACATTTGACTCTGCAAGGATTCTTCAGTTTATGCTGTGCTTTTTCGATAGAGGACTTCAAACCGTGTCTGCTGCCGCCATGACCACCATAAGAGAAAGATACGCTGCTTCCTCCGGCTCAACTCCGAATTTATTTGAATCCTGCAGAAGAGTTTGAAGAAAGCCCTCTTGCGGGATTTCTGGATCACCGGACTGGGGATGTTTAACCCGCTGAATTATTGCGAGCCAGTAAGAAATAGATCACGTTAGGCATACTCAAGACCTTACATTCAGGCGTTCCATGCACCATTCCAAGTCCCTTCTAAATCGTGCCCTGGCATTCCGCTCCCAAGGTTTGAAAAGCATGGGAAGTGAATCCAGAAATGGTAGCACGTCAACCATATATGCCCCGGGAAGAGTGCCTGTAGAATATTCATTAACTTTGACAAATATGGACCATCGAGTTGCTCATACCTAAAATTTGCGCGAGTCCGGTTTCTGTACTATGGTTAGTGAACCGTCTGATTCTGGTAGGGAGGCTTCTCGTCATTAATTTACCGTGAATGTATCCGATGGCCGGGTTATTAGTATCGGGAATCTGCTTTTTCCTTAGCAAATATCCCGCACTTATGATGTTGGATGGACCCGACCTCCATGCCGAATATCTGAGAAGCGAAGGTACTATAAGTATACCTGGAGAGGCTATCCCAAACTTTTGAATTTGACTGTTCTTTCTGTCCAGCGCTAGCAATCTCGTTGAGAAACTTTGCAGATTCAAAATGCAGATATCTAAAGATTTTCTATCTCAGCGCCAGCAATGAAGATACATTATCGGAGTTCCGGTGCACTTACTTGAGTCCAGCATCGGCCTTGGGCACACTACTCATACATGAGTGTATAATCCGGCGTTGATTCTATCCAAACATCAGCAGTCTAGGCCAGGGCTAGGGCAAAATTCTTATGATACACATGCCTTCCATCTAGGCTCACTGGCATTCAGAAGAAGCACGTTCATTTTATTGCAAATTTGCTCATTGCTGACGATCCAACGAGGCCGTTCGGCAGTTGCGGCAGATGCACGATCGAATATTTCCTTTGGTTGTCAGCTTGAAACTATTGATGAGTGTAGATCCCAAGGCTATAGACTCCACAGGAATTCTCTTCTTCGCCCTACCTTCACTGCCCGGTCCGAGCTGAGATAGTATTCGATCATAGGTCCAATTTTGACTCCGATGATATCCCCATACTTCTCTGCCCACCTTTGAAGCAACAGATGCTGCGATGCTTTCTTGGCGTCTTTGACAAACTCAATCAAGTTTCCCAAGATGGGAATGCCAGGGGGACAGGGCGGCAACGGGAGCTTCCCTCTTTGGGCATAGTTATGCCAGACTTTGTATGTTAAGAGCACCGTAATGCTGAGCACGCAGATATATGGCATGTGGAGGAGGGTTTTATCTGTGATAAACATCTTAATGGAATGATTCGTGTAGTTGGCAGAAAGCGAAAGTGCGTGTCTAGGGTGAAACTGAGATAATGAACTCTTTAAGTAATCTCCACTCGGCTCCTTAATACAGTCCGGAGATTCGGTTTGCGGGGATCAATATGTTTGCATGGCATAGTAGTTGGGTGTCGGTGGGGCCGATGGTACAGTAGAATCGGCCCAGCGGGGCATTCGGCATCGTCCTGAGCGGAGAAGAATTCTCATAAGGAAAAGCCGAGAGGGCATAAACTGACAGAAATGACATTGGTGAGACATGTAAAGTACTGCAAGATATGGCTGTACTCTGTTCTTGATGGACGATGACGTCATTTTCAGCGTCCTCTTCAGCTACAAAGGGAATTATAGCAGTTGGCTCGCCTTATGCCATTCTCCTTACCTTTCACATTACCACTTAATAGTTGAGAATTGTTTCTAATGCCTCCTACAAGCAGCATACTCATAAACATCAACAAAGAATAATCTAGATAACATTCAGGCTTCACCATGCAACGGTTGATTTGCCTTCGGAATATTTTTAGTACGATGGGTTTTGGCATGCACTCAACGAAAAGGCATTAGACGTCAATACTCAGGAATCAATGGTGGAAGTAACAGCTTACAAGCTAGAGTCAAGAAACGCTTGATTCATTGCCTCAGTCCGTGGCCCAGCAGTTTCGTCTTGTGCCTACTGGCACTTCCGCCTGTTTCAGGCTAGTGCTCCTTGACAGGTGTCATATTATCTAGGTGGATCACTTTCCCTTGGATAAGGTTATCCACACTAGCTTCTTTAATGTTTCTCCGTCGAAGTGTTTACACATGAGAACTAGGCGATCTTGGAATATTTACTACATAATCTCGACGTCCAAGCGGATTCTCAGAGTCGAGTTCTTATTCGATGACTATCTTCTTCCCGATAAAACTTCTTAGAACTCCAAGAAGTTATATAAGCTCACCTAGCCATGCTCGGCAAAGTTTGAACTTGCCCTGAAGCGCTAAGTCTCGGACTATTAAGCCGGAGTCCGATTGTAGTGATATTGCCAAGTCCCTGTCAGTTACTTCCATCGCTT
The DNA here is from genome assembly GCF_028828015.1 of Penicillium pulvis. NCBI lineage: Eukaryota > Fungi > Ascomycota > Eurotiomycetes > Eurotiales > Aspergillaceae > Penicillium > Penicillium pulvis. The sequence goes on from NW_026643072.1 coordinate 3,737,924, forward strand.
TAAAGATCGAGCGATACACAATGACCTCGGGATCAGGTGACGCATATGCACAGCACAACGGTATTACTCAAAACCCTGTGACCCATCGTAGAAATGACCCAAACAGTCTAGCGCAAATTATGCAAAACACAAGAAAAGAAATTTGAGTTTATCACAACTGACAAGGTTTGTTGCTTATATACTCAACCAGTAATCAATTCACTAGAGGTGGGGTACCCGGCAAGAGCGGCTAGTTTGCAAAATAAACAACTCAAAAATTGTTATCTGATCCGATTATCGGCCTACGTGGAAAGGGAAAATGAGCCTCGGGACTGTGATCTTCGGCCTGAAGATCAGCAAACCATGCTGATCATGGGAATCATAACTGAAATAACGAGAAGGCTCCAAAGAGTGGCTTGTCACATTTTCAGGGCTATCGGCCTGTTATATCACTGTTCTTGTTGAGGAGAACACCCCCTCCACTGTCGGGCAGCAAGCACGGACGATCCGTTCAGCCGGTGCGGGTCAAGCTACCCTAGAACTCTACTCGACACTTTCACCTGCCCAATAAGGCTTTTTAAGAGCTAGTCTCCGTGTACAGGGCCCGGATCAGATAATAATAAAGTTTTCCTTGCAAAAATGTGAGATCCCTTCTCTGGCTGCGCCACAAAGCTCAAAGCTCAACAAGAGCTACAACCACTAACGCCTCAACCGAACCGAAAAGAAATCATAATTTTAAAAGGAAATTATTTAACCTTTACATTCGTCATCAATCATCTAAAACCATACAGGCAACGACCATGGATGTCGTCATGCCTCCGGTGGGGGTATAAAAATCTCTGGGTCGTGTTTCTCCGCGTCCTCTTGGCTCTAATTCGCAGCTCCGGTCCCACATCTCGTCTAGCCCCGTTGCGGACTGTAATCTGGATGCGATGTATTCTTGTAACTCGGGTACCGCGTGTAGGCAGTATTGTGCTTCTTTGAAGCGCTGGATTTCGTGGACGGATGCAGCTAGCATTGTATATTTGTGAAAGTTTATCAGACCCTCTGGTGTGAAGGGTTGGTTTCCATCTTCGATGAATGTTAGGTCTTTAAGGTAAAGGCCTGTATTTTCTCTTAGTTCTGGTATGGAGGTTTAGATCTGGTTGAGGTTTTGACTTACCGAGAAAGGGGATGCAGGGTGGTACTGCGATGCGTAATGCCCCACGATAGTTGCTGTAGTTTTGTGTGCTTGATGTCAAGGCTTGTAGAGGCCTCAGTAGGTTACAGCTCTTTTCGGTGACCATGGCCCATGTGCGGGTGAGTCGGTAGATAGGGGCGCTTTGGAACCCTGAGAGAATGGATACCACTGCAGAGTAATTTTGAAGCTCATGGCATATCTGTGAGATAAGATTAGCTTAGTACATGTACGCATCATATACTAAGGGAAGGGCCACAAAGCGTACATTCGCTATATTTACCAGGTGCCCTATTACTTGTGCCCGCTTTTTGATATCGGACTCTGCAAGAATCAGAGCACCAACCCAGTTGGAGAGCTGATTAGAATACCGAATCAGAGCCCGAATGTTGGGGGCCGGCGCAGGGGCTGTAAAGCTCTCTTTCTTCTGCCATGCTTTATTCAAGAGTTCATTCGGTTGTATTTTGCCGAACATATGTGCCTCCATAATAGTTAACTGCCGAGCAAGCTCTTTGGCGTCAATCTTGAGAAATAGAAGCTTGTCTAATTTTCGCGGAAGAATTGGTTTAGGTGGATTTGAGATGGATGGTCGAGATATTTTCATGCGGGACATTCCAGCCATGCGGCGTTGGATGATTCCGAGTAGTTGAGCCACTGCACTTGTCTCTGTAGCGGCTGTGGCGCGAGATGTAAATTCCCGTAATTTTAACAGATTATCGTCGGTCTCGGGACCTTTCGGCTCAGTCCAGAAGTGTTCGAACCATTGTTTAAAGATGTTGATCACGCGTACTCGAACAAGGGGCCTTGTTGCATCTGCTTCGCTGGATGGTAAAGAGTCAAACCGAGCGATGAGAAGATCAATCAGAGCGGACGTTGATATGAAATACTTGTATGTGGTAAGGAATGTGCGATTGAAGAAGGCGTCCAGCTTATCATGGCGTGTCAAGTTCTCCACTAATGCCCCGAGAGTGCCCGCCTTCACAATCTCAATGCTCCCGTTGTGATCGTAGATAATCTCTTCGTGAGATTCGATATGATCGGAGTTGGAATCCATCTCTTTTTTGCATTGTTCGACCATAGTAAAAACGGAGCCCCGCAATACTTGAACTATCGGGCATGGACCATCGAGGTTGTCCTTCATCTGCTCTGGTACTCGGGCTCTGCCTTTAGCCGATGAACAGCACTAAAGTTTGACAGCTGTTCCAAACTCCAGCAAAGGTTCGGGGGCATTCCAGGCTTTTTGAGGGAAGAAAGAGGAGCAACAATACTGATTCGGCTAGTGGGGTTTCCTGCTCACGCCGTGCACATGGCAAGTCTCCACTCCAGCTGGCACCGTGAATCTGGCCCTACGCGCCCACAGCGGTGTTTGGACCATTTGATCTTTCTCCGATCTCACACCTGCGCCACCCCAGCTTGCATGCGATTGCATTGAATCTAGACGAAATTGTGTTTCTTTTTCATGCATGGGCTTTTGTCAAGTGCTGCTGCGTCCGTACGAATTCCACGTTAGCGCCGACGGCGTCCTTTCGGCCCGATGCTATTCTGTCGGACCACAAAAATTCCCATGGAAATTCAAAATTCTAAGTTCCCGTCTAGAGAACCCAAATGCCATTTGACGTAACCGATAAACGAGCCACAGCCCCACCAGCCATTGTGACGCGTGTGCACGCACAAGACACCTTACCCCGTTGAATTGACTTTAGTTACCGAGTCTATCACCCTACTAAATGGAAATGCCAAGCAAAGAGCTAATCAATTTAAATTCAAGTTGGTATAATGCAAGTATAAGCAAGAAAGACTTGCGGCCTCCCCAAAAAAAAGAATAGGCGAAAGGGTCAGGTTTTCATGGCCGAGGTATGATGAACTACTTTTAAGTGTCGTGAATTCTTGCTGGGCGGAATCTATTAGAGACTGTGGCCAAACTCAGAAGACCGTGCCCCTGGTCTGCTGTCTCTTCCTGAGATCAACATCCTTGATCATGATGGTCCAGGGAATTGCCAAGACAATAATGCCGCATCCAACCGCGAGCAATCTGACCTCGGAGTAGGCATATGCTTTCTGAATAGCCTCCCTGGTCGCAGAGCCAACAGGGTACCCCCGTTGCACAGGAAGACTCTCATAAATGTTCTGCAGGTTAGGCAAGGCCGACTCGGGGAGGTATCGGTACAGGGCTTTCAGGTAGGTATTCTGCCAGATAACAGTACTGATAGTGAGACCCGCGGAGTCACCAACTGTGCCCACCACGTTCAATATAGCAAGTGCGGTAGCAACATGCTGGTGATCCACGGTAGCTAAGATGGCAATCTGCTCAGTAAGGATAAAGATTGAACCACCAATCGCTAGGAAGACCTGGCACATGATTTGGTAGCCGACATTCATGTTGGGGCGCCGGAAGTAGATCATCAACCCTTGAGTGAAGATATAAAGCGGAACAGCGATATAGAGGGTCCACTTGTAACGGCCAACCCTGCGGATGAACCAACCAAGGAACAGCAAAAGCACTCCCGATACCATATCGAAGATGTTATCGACATAATTCGCGGTTGTAATGGTCAGGTCATTGTTGACTTGGAGCCATGACGTGAAGTAGTAGCTCCAGCAGTAGTTTGAGACCTGATATGTGGTATCCAGGAGTACTGCACCGACGACAGTACGGTTTGCCAGCACACGCCACTCCTTTCCTACCAGAGGTACAGGAGCTACCCACATTTCAAACATTACAAATAAGAACAGCATGGAGAATCCCACAACAAGCATCGCGATGATATAGCCCGTGGCCCAGCCATCAGGAGCATAATCAGCGATGTCGAAAGGCAGTTCAAATAGCACAAGGCCGGCGGTGAACAGGAAAACTCCACATACTGGGTCTGAGTTAGAATACTTTCCAACCACACGGGACAAAGGAACCGATACTTACTATCAAATTCAATTGTCCAATGCCAAATACTTTCAAATACAGTCCGACCACTTGGTCGTTTGATGCGGTGGCCCTCTTTCTCGGCCTTATGCAGATTGTACTTCAGCATGATGTATAGAGGGGCAGCGACGACAGGGGAAACAATTGCCCAAATGCCAAAACCCCATCTCCAGTTAATATTGTAATAAAGTTCATCTGCAATCTTCGGTCCCGCAAAGGCTGTGATAATGTACGGAGAGGAGGTGAAAGCGTAGGCAAAGGCACGATTCTGCAAAGTCGAAATATCGGCTGTCACGACGTCAATCGCATATTCCAGACCATAGAGTCCGGTATAATAGAAAGCCTAATAGTTTAGATGTCAGTATTCAGACATACGTAGTGCACGGTGTTAGCCTCAAGCTTACATTTGCGGCGCAGTAGGCTGCAAAGGAGTTGCAGGAGGCCATCAGAACCAATCCAATGACCAGGAAGAGCTCCATCACAAGGATACCCTCCGCGCGACCCCACACATCCATCATCTTAGCCATGGGAAGATAAGTGGCAGCTGCCATGACATCACCAATAGCTGTAGGAACGGCGGAGAGCGAATGTGCTTGAAATGAACTTGTCACATATGGATTGAGACTGTTCTGGATCGTCAAAATGAAGGCGTTGATGAAATAGACAAACCAAATACTATCGATTTGTACATCAGTAAGAAACTCAACGAACAAGAACCACGCGACCAAATCGGCGCAATTGTCAACCTACTTGACGAACACCCCAATCAAAATCCATTTTGACCAAGTAATAGTAACAGCCTCGACATCTTGCACACCTCGCTGTGCATACTGATCCGGCAACTGGTCGCATGGTTCAGAAGTACAGTAACTCGGCGGGGCAGTCAAATCCACTCCACCCTTATGTTCTTGAACCGAGCTCATCTGTACAGAGTTCCCATCACTCTCCTCATCCTTCCTCGACAGATGCTGCCAGACCGTACGGCCTCTTCGGAGCAAGGGTCGAACGACCATGTTGGCAATGGCAATCAACGGTGGAGTAGGAAACAATCCAAAATCCACGAAAGAAAGATCCTGTCACCAATACTAAATAAAACCAAGGCCGAGAAGGACCAGGGTGATCCTTCCCATTCTAGTCCACAAGCACCGAAGTCGGATGGCTGATCGGAAACTGTCCTAGCACGAGCAGAAGGCGACCGGGGGCCGTCTTGGCCCTGCACGGTGAGATTAGTGGGCGGAGATTCATCTGCCTGACTGGCGGAGCTGGGATCCACCGGGGGTCAGAAGTGAGGGAAAAAAAAGCAAAGAGAAAACCGCTCACACCACTCATACCATCCGTCCGGAGGGACGCGATCGACGCTAAATCCTTCGTAGTGTGGTGGGTCTGCATTCAGCTTCATGTCCGTTACTGGCCAATTTTCCCCGAGTGTGATGAGGAGGGGCATATTCCTCTAGTCCGTATTACTTGGGAGTCATATGGCGAGCGACGTATTGTGAAAGTAGTAGCATCTCCGTCAGTATCTCCATCAAGATCTCCGTCAAGAGTGAAGCAAAGGCCAACGGCGCGGGTTTGGGTCCGAGCTATCGGGAAGAACCCAAGCAACGTAAACAAGGAAACAAGTGACAAGTGGAGCAAAGATTCCGTCTCTTAGTAAACTTTTCACTAGTCGCATCAAGCACGGTTAGTACCGGTTATCAATCAGATAATCTCTTAAGCGAAACAAGCGAATGGGAATGTGTGCCTTACCCGCCAGGCAAGCATTCAATCCCGCGCTCTGCGCGCTGCGCAATCGGGCCAGGAGTCTGACTAGCCTTGTCAATGGGATCCATTTCCATCAAATTATGTTTCAGATTCAAAACCGATAAATCTCAACAGAAACTACTGGCCCTTGCTCCTTGTTAAATTGTTCACTTTGCCACAACATCGAAACTAGTTCCAGCGACCGGATTTCGTCGTGTTACGACAGGCACCGGTTTTAATGCCTGAAAAGACTTACGACTCCCATCCTCAGCTCGGAGTCTCAAGGTTACGCATACGTCTTGGTCCTTCCATTCTAACCGTGTAAAGGTCAGATCTTACGTGTTCATTGTGCGGTTATTGTACATCCGGAACATCCAACCTCATCTTGAGTATCGAGTCCGTCGACCCTATAACGGGAGCCAAGCGAGCTTCATTTTAATAAGTGGGGGAACCGAGTCTTTCCTCTACTGAAAGTTGTCATACGCCAAGACGAATAGTACCGGTGGGTCTAATCAACAAGACTGCCCACACCACACTGTCGGTCGCCCAGGATGGCCCCCATATTACAGTATGCGCTATGAATTTTGACCGTTTCAAACTGTACTAGCATCACAAAGTGGACCCCCACGGGACCCGGTCGGACACCGAGATCTAAGCAGGCTGGGATTGTCTTTACAGTTGGCTCTGGACGGTGGAATGATCCACCGCCCGTTCATTCCGTTCTCTAAAAGGTTCTGAGCCGCACTAGGCGGCGCGAAGCGAATTTCTGTTCTCAGATCACTGACACTCACGGGGGAAAAAAAAATCAGAATATGACTCGAATTGATCTCTTAAATAAAATTGAGGGGCTGGAAGGGACTATTGCAATTTGGGGAAATCTTAACGAGATTAGATGATAAGCCTGTTCTTTGCTTACAGAAATACACCGCGATTACCGAGGGCATTCTATATGTACTGAGCAGGATTTTGAAGAGCAGAACTATGCCGTTCTTCATCCTGCCTGTATTTGGTAAAACAACCCATGTTTGGTAGAATAATGTTCATCCATAGATAATCTAGAAACATGCCCAAAAGCTTTCTAGAAATCATTAAAAAAGGCGATTAAGGGATAAATGACAGCTCAGGTCTGAATAAGAGTTGACAAGCCACTTGTCTTAGACAAAATACTATCCTACTCTGAGTTAGTATTGTGGCTTTCTTTTTGAGCTGTGAATATACTGACCAAGATCCAAGAAGGTGCAATGAGCGATGCCAGGCGAGTAGCCGAGGCCGAAGCACCTCTCCATACCTTCCCGCTAGCACCTTGAAGCACGTCTCCGACGACTTTCTTCGCAAACTCTTCCCTCTTCATTCGCTGGACACCATCGTTTCCAGAAGCCAGCTTTGCGATCTGCTCCTGGGCCTTGAAATATGGAAATGACTCCTGCAGAGCGGGGGCTGGGCTGTTCTTCATTATGTTTGTTTCGATAGCTCCGGTGATGATCGTGATGACCTTGATTTTCAAAGGCAGCATTTCCAGTCGTAGGGTTTCACCAAACATTGTGAGTGCGCCCTTCGATGCATTGTAGACACCTGTTTGTATAGAAAAAAATTCAGTCAAGTTCTCATCTATACTGAACGAAACATACTCATGAAAGGAGTATGTAGATAGCTGCAGATTGACGACACATTGACAATCGTTCCTTTGGCCGCCATCAAACAAGGCGTGAAGGCTTGGATCATGTCAAATACACCCCAGAAGTTGACATCAAATAGTTTCCGTCCGTCCTCTGAATCCATTTCAAGCATTGGAATAACAACCTGTTGACCGGAGTTGTTGACTAGAACGTCCAGTTTCCCACCTGTTGCCTTTCGTACCGCCTCGAGAGCAGATTCTATATCACTCGATGACGTGACATCTATCCGCAGCAAGTGAATGTTCGGAACACCCTGAAGCTCTGTCATCTTCGAGACTGTTCTTGCTGTAGCGAAGACCATGAAGCCGTTCTTTTGGAACTCGAGGGATAGGGCGGAGCCAATTCCGCCATCACTACACCCGGTAATCAGCACAGTTTTCATTTAGGCCCAAGAGAAAGGATGAAGTCTGGGAAGGATCAGTATGTAACTTTTCTGTCTTTTATACATTTTCCTGCTTCTTCTCAATAACATTTCAGAGTTCTAGTACTTCAATGGCGCTAGTCCATTTGCCCGCTAGCGGGTAATCAAGATTATGGGGGCTAGTCCATATCAGGTATAGCGTCGGTGTAAAAGGCCTCCGGTTTGCACCCCTATGAACTTTCGCCTCTTTCACGCCAATAAGTGTAGCAATAATCTATCTCCTGGAAACCTGCACGACAAGCTGAGTGTTACAATGGAGCTAGTCAATATCAATGGAGCTCGGCCATTGGGTGATGTATGTTCTTATCATGATTGATGACGCAGTTTGCTCTTGGCCTCAAACTAATCCCATGACCAGAGCATCGGCGGCAACTGGAAAAGAATCGCCGATCTTCGTGAGAGACGTCGAATACAGAACAGGCTAAATCAGAGAGCTTATAGTAAGTACATATATGCTAGCAAATTTACCCACGGGGAACTAATAATCACTAGAACTCCGGAAAAGACAGACTAGACAGCGCGAACTCACCGAATCGAGTCCTCGGGTACATTTAGGCGACACTGGGTTTGGAATGTTAGTCCCGTCCAGTGCTTCCGATGAGCCACTGGTACATGGCTCCTTCAATTACCCTCTCACTGTCGATCACCTACTATCGTTGATCCATTTCAACGTCTGGCGTGCGCTTCTCACAAATAGTGGCAGCATGAGCCTCTCCCATGTTTTCTCAACATGCCCCTCAACGAAAAGCTACATCACACCATCACTTTTTCCTTCTGAGATTCCACCATCTCTGCGTCCAACAAGCTTACAGCTTAGCGTTCCACACGAGCCGTCTATTGACTTCTTTCCTCTTCCTCGACTACGTGATAATCTTATTCTAATGGGAGATAGCTTATTCAAAATGAGTAGCTTTTGTCGAGATATGCTTGGGACCTTTTTCCAGAATCACGGCATCGATAATTGCGATCGGAAGGGTTTGATTGTGTGGGGTGATCCGTGGGAGGTGAATTCCTGGGAATGTACGCCGGGTTTTTTGATGGAATGGGGCTGGTTGCTGAATGGGTGTGATGAGTTACTATACTCAACTAACCGATGGAGAATCTCTCGTGGAGAAGAGCCAATACTTGTCAAGGCTGAAGTTTCGTCCTCGGTCAGTCGCAAAGAACGGATACCTAGATGATCACAAGTTTGCTGTACACCTGCGCTGGCTGCCTGGAATGTCAGGCAGACATGCCGTCAACAAGAAGGATTAAGAAAGAGAGAAGAACCAAGTACAGTCATTCTCGAAATCGGCTTGACCGATACACACTCAATCACTCTGTTCTGGTCCCACTGCTAAGACTTCAGCGCAGATCATATATTGGGCTGGTCGCGGGAAGTTGAGGGCCACTGTAAAATGCTGCTTGTATGGTATCGTATAGTGCTAGTAAATTTACGCCATGTGTAAGAGAATTGGGTAGAACCTTATGGAACTTGACACGGTTGGCAACTTTGGTTTTCCCAAAATTCCTTCTCAGCCTGTATTATGTGGGTGAGTTTGTCAGGGCTGATTGATTATTGATTTTCTGTTTCTCGACAGGCTAGAGGTGGGGTTTGTGTGTGTAACAAGGTGAAAGAAAATTGGGGAAATCATCAGCCGTTAGAGTAGATTGCTGAATGGTTGGGGGAGTTTATCAGCTCGTTGGGCGTCGAATTTTGTATGTTGTGAAACCATGTTATAATTATTGGGCGTCGATTCAGATCTATCAGAATGCATGTTACACTTTTGATTCCCATTGGCCCGCCAAGCCCCACATGGATGATTGCATTCCTTACTTTCCCTGACCGCTGCTTAGTTTCTGGTAGTATACCGAGATATCATATGCATGATGGATTTTAGATCGTCATTGTGAATAGGACCAAGTATGGATTGGGATTCTGACTGCAGCGTTAGCATTCCAGCATAGTTATTTAAGGATGCTCTGTCTCGCTATGAATTCAGTCTCTCATTCAAATTCAACAAATCTCCAAAACCATATATCTTAATCGCAGAATGTCTGACTCTAAAGTCTCCGCAAAGGTCCCTGAGGATAAAGCTAAGGTGCGCCTAGTCCTGAAGCCAATTGACTAATATAAGTAATTATGTTGCTAATGACTAGTTGGCATCAGAATGTTTACTACTCCCGAAAGTGGATTCAAGAGAGCATTCAAAGTTTCGGAAATGTTGTAAGTGCGGTCTACAGATATCGAATATTATTATGATATTCTAACACTTATATGAATGATAGGACACGAACAAGGATGGTTAGCAAATTTCGAAAGAGGCATTACCTTGAATGTGTTCAGACTCGACTGACTATTGTTCATGACAATGGAACTAGGTTTTCTGAGTAAGGCCGAAATTAAAAAGGCGTTGAATGAAGAATACCCAGACGCAAACTCGGGAAAGGGAATCACCGATTCGAATATTGATGAAATATTCAAGATTTTCGATTACAACGATGATAAGAAGCTCAACATTGGTGGTAAGCGAAGCCATTTCCTTCCCTCCCCAACCTTTTCACGTATATACATCCTAGTGGGCTAACGGCTACTAGAATTCATCGAATTTGACATGTTCATGGATGCGACGCTCTTCAACTATTACCATGCTGTCCTATTTTAGTTATTTGGGTCTTGTCCACGAGTGGATTAGGGTTGGCGTGAACGATAGTTATTCTTCAACCGTGCTAGTCTCTTCGAACAATGCCAAGATGCTTTGAAGTCGCTTTCAGAATGAAAAAAAAATAGTAATACGTATGGACAGGTTGAGAAGAAACCTCAGAAAATTGTGTGTACAATACCATATTAGCAGCATTTTACAGTGGCCCTCAACTTCCTGCGACAAGCCCAACATATGATCTGCGCTAAAGTCTTGGCAGTGGGACCAGAACAGAGTGATCGAGGGTGTATCGGTCAAGCCGATTTCGAGAATGACTGTACAGGCGCGTTCGAAATCACTTTCACCTTTTGACTCTCTTCTCTTCTTTCTTGAACTCAAACTTGAAGCACGCCAGTCTATCTTCGATCTAGTCTATCACAGGTTCTCAAAATGTTTTGTAACAATAAACTACGCCATCTTGGGCTATTACATACTTTCCAGAAACGTGGATACGATCGTTAAGTACATTACGTTTCACAATAAATTTTAAGGTCCTTCACTCGAATCAGGGCATATCATTCCCGAGAGCTAGAAAAACATGGCATGGCGCACTTTTGCGTGTCTACCTCTGTCATGGGCAAGTAAAAAGAAAACATACCATTTTAGGCAACTCTGGATTACGAAATCACGACGGTTGGTTCCTTCTTCTAGATAGATTACCTGATAGCGGGGTATACTGGAAACCGGCATATATAACTGTGGACTTATGCCCCGCTCAAAACCTAACCCTAACCCTTCGGGGGAGTTATATTGCCAGGACGGACGAGTTCCGCAAGCGCTGCCGACAAATATTCTGAGCTTACGAGTGCGTTTATGTACAATGAGAAGTTTGGAAGGAGGGGACTGGAATCTAGATTCTTGTTTGAAGGTCTGTTCGCAGGGAAAATCGGAAAAATACAATGATCCAGTGGCACCCCCACGAAATGTGGACCACGCGCTATTATCATGTTATCAAATGTTTCACCGTGCACTAAGTACTTCTAATTGTATGCGCAAATAGATCTTTAGTGGGTTGTTTTTCATGATACTTGAGGAATGAATGGTAGGCCAAGACCTTCCCCCGCCCACTAAACAAAGTTACCATATAAGTGGAGCATTGCGTGCTCCTAAGTCTAGTCATTCATAGGACAATCTTTCGCGTGTGGCTTGAGGTTTGTGAATTAGAAATCTGGCATGGCGTATAGGAAGCTCGGTGTTGGGTCGGTTTGCATCTATATTACTGCAAGTAGCACATACTATTTCATGAATGTTGGTCGCCAGCGTAAACCAAACTTAATTGGGTTATCTGCAAGCAATTGCGGAAGATAACACGAAATATCGCGATCACGATTGGTTCTGGCGTGCTACTGTGTTTCAGGAAAGAAAACAAAAATGTTGAGAATAAGAACTCAACACTGAGACTTGTCACCATGGCTTATTATATTCATTCTAGAATACCGTTCAAGGCCAACTCACATAGAGCCTTCCACATCCACCATGGTGGCCCTTGAATACTTTATTGATATCTACCGATCGTGCCTCTTCCAAATTGTCATCGTCGGGCTAGTCGCCTTTTGTGAACCCGGTATTTGGACCGCCCTGAACAATCTTGGAGCGGGGGGCAACGCGAGTGTGAGTCAATCTGGACGTTGTTTTTAATCTTCTGCACATGTCCAACTAACAGATCATCTAGCCACAACTGAATAATGCTGCTAATGCCTTGACATACGGCCTTATGTCAGTAGGTTGCTTTCTTGCTGGCGGTGTCACCAACAAGATTACTGCAAAATGGACCTTATTCATCGGAGCGGCATTTTATACTCCTTATGCAGCGGGTTTATATTGCAACAACCGCTATGGGAATGAATGGTTCCTTCTATTGGGAGCCGCTCTTTGTGGAATTGGGGCGTCTCTTCTCTGGGCCAGTGAGGCTGCCATTGCAGTTGGTTATCCAGAGGAAGAGAAGAGAGGCCGGTAAGCTGAAATGGCCAAATCACTTGACTTCTTTCAATTAACGCTATGTTAGATACGTTGGAATCTGGATGGGTATTCGGCAAATGGGCCCACTTGTTGGTGGTGCGATATCCCTCGCTCTCAATGTGAACACTGCGCATGTTGGAAAAGTCACCTACACAACATACCTGGGGCTTGTCGCTATTTCTTCTCTTGGAGCTCCATTCGCGCTGTTACTATCACAGCCGCAGGATGTCGTCAGAAAAAATGGCACCAAGATTCCCTACATGAAGAAGACGAGCTTTGCTATTGAGGCACGCGCTATCTGGAAGCAATTGAGAAATAAGTACATGTTGCTACTCATTCCAATCTTTCTGGCCGGACAATTTGGTACAACTTACCAAGGAAACTATTTGACAAGTACGACATTGGGCCGCTTTTTATCGATGAATGGTGTCACTAACAGGTGAATTAGCTTACTTCACCGTCCGCTCCAGGGCCCTCGCATCTTTCTTAACAGCCGTGGTCGGGGCTATAGCCAACATAACGACAGGCATGCTCTTAGATTTGAAGTACTTCCCAAGAGAAACCAGGTCTAAAGCCGTATATATATTCGTCCTCATCTTTGTCACAGCAGCTTGGACATGGAATGCTGTCACCCAGACGAAACTCTCCCGTATGGCTGACCCGCCTGCCTTTGATTTGGGCGATGGTGTTTTCTTCAACTCGTCTTTTACTGTTTACATGTTCTTCAAGTTCTTCTATGAGGTGCTGCAGACATACATTTATTGGTTAATGGCCGAGATCAAGGGAGCCCAGCAAGACGGCGATATCGCGAGGACAACCGGGATTTTAAGATCATGGGAGTCCATTGGTAGCACGATTGCCTATGCAGTCGGCGCAACTTCCTGGTCCAATTTGAACCAGATGATACTTGGGTTTTCACTATGGGGATTCACAATCCCTTTTGCAATGCTCGCTGTATTCGGCAATTGGAACAACGCTACGTTCGAAAATGAGAATGAGGAAACGGAAGCAGACAATAGCAGTCTTGAGGCACAGCGGGTGGTTATCAATTCTGACGGGAAGAATTGAGAAGCATCCCGATGTGATAAGACTACGCCGGCAGGATACTGCTTTCTGCATTTCTAAAGTCGCGTGGAGATTGGCTTATCCACTTTAACTTAGAAGCATAAGGTAGACAGTACATAAGTTTAGGAATTAGACATTACTTACTTTAAAAACAAGGATTCTAGAGCTCGCGGGGTAGGTATTTGATATTATTCACCAATTACAATGTTCACAACGACCCACTATACAACCTCCTTACCTTGGAACCTTGTGTTTTCCCAATTAGCTCGAATCCGAGTTCGACGTGGCATCTTAGACGGGAAAACCCCAGAATTGAGTTAAACCACTGGGGATAGCTACATAACCATGACGTCATTGAAAAAGTGGAGAAACGTCCCACGTCGAAGAAATCAGGACAAATGATTGCCAGAGAAAAATCAAGAATATTCTCTATACCGCGACCTTTCGGCATTTGCTTCATAATTATTAATGAGGATTCGCCGATCTGGATGAAAGCGCACGTCATTCGCTCTGCGATCGGAAATCGAGACGACCTTGGTCAACCTTCACCAAGGTAAAGGTACATCACGGCAAAGCTAAGAGGACTTGCCGATCAGCGTTTGCTTCATACATAACCTTTTAAGCTCTTTGGACATTGACCCACCAATCAGCATCTTCCCATTCGCAATATGCCCGCAACAGGTTTTAGGGACAGAGGATATAGTCTCCGCATCGGCGTCTGGTATTGGTGGCAATGACTGCAAGGCTGGGTCATACTTGGATCATTCCTTCCTTGCATTAATCAATTAAAGTTGTTCATGGGCAGCTTTGCCTAGTAAAGCCGGGCCCACCGGCAGCTATGCCACGAATTACTCAGAGTTCGACCCAGGTGAGTCGAAATTATTAATCCCGGTGGGACACTTGATTTTATTTCCAGTTGCTATGATTGGTATACTTTACCCCGAGGTCAAGTTACATCATTGACGTATTGCATGTACATATCCTGGTTTGAGGTCTTATGATTTCGTATATTAACAAGAATGCCCGAACCTGTTACAAAATTTGTTTCTTTCAACGAATTAACTCTGGTACACTATTTTTTACCCATAATAATTATCGGAAAAGCACATCATGACTGCTCAGCCTAACTCAACGACTGGGGACGGCAAGTTCGCCGATATGGAAAAGGACACGGTCGATGTCCATGCGAAGCAACATATGACAACCGACTATGGCATCAAGATCTCAGACCCAGACCATTGGTTGCGGACAGTGAGCGACAAGAACACGGGTCCATCGCTTTTGGAAGATCAGATTGCTCGTGAAAAGGTATGTCTTACATATAAATTCAATCGATGTCACCACTAACCCAATGGCTTGATTAGATTATGCGATTTGATCATGAGCGCATCCCCGAACGAGTTGTCCATGCCCGTGGAACGGGTGCATTCGGTCATTTTAAGCTGTTCGAGAGTGCTGAAGACGTCACATCAGCCGGTGTGTTGACAGACACCAGCCGCACCACACCTCTCTTCTTGCGTTTTTCGACAGTGCAGGGTAGCAAAGGTAGTGCGGATACTGTTCGCGATGTACGCGGATTTGCTATCAAGATGTATACTTCTGAGGGAAATTGGGATATCGTTGGAAACAACATCCCTGTCTTCTTCATTCAGGATGCGATCAAGTTCCCTGATTTCGTGCACTCTGTTAAACCTGAGCCGCATAACGAGGTTCCTCAGGGCCAGAGTGCTCATAATAATTTCTGGGATTTTGTTTATATGCATTCAGAGTCGACTCACATGAACTATTGGGTATGTTTTCATCGCTAAAGGCTTCCGAAGTGATTTGCTAACAGTACAACAGCAAATGTCTGACCGAGCTATCCCCCGCTCATACCGAATGATGCAAGGATTTGGTGTGAACACCTACTCCCTGGTCAACAAGGAGGGAAAGCGTCACTTTGTCAAATTCATTTTCACCCCCGAGCTTGGAGTTCACTCCTTTGTCTGGGACGAGGCTCTGAAGATCTGTGGCCAGGACCCAGATTTCCACCGCAAGGATCTTATGTCCGCTATTGACGCCGGCCAGTTCCCCAAGTGGAAGTTCGGTCTGCAGCTTATCCCGGAAGAGAAGCTAGATGATTTCGAATTCGATCCCCTCGATGCGACAAAGGTCTGGCCCGAAGAGTTGGTTCCAATCCGGTACATCGGTGAGCTAGAGCTCAACCGCAATGTCGACGAATTCTTCCCCCAAACCGAGCAAGCAGCCTTCTGCACCAGCCACATCGTGCCCGGTATCGATTTCTCCAACGACCCCCTTCTGCAGGGCCGGAATTTCTCGTACTTCGATACTCAACTCTCCCGGCTCGGCGCAAACTGGCAGGAACTGCCCGTCAACCGTCCTGTCTGCCCATACATGAGTCTTGTTAACCGCGATGGCGCTCAACGACACCGCATCACCAAGGGAACGGTCAACTACTGGCCAAACCGCTTCGAGGCTAACCCACCTGCGTCGCAAGCTGAGGGCGGATTCACCAGTTACCCCGAGAAGCAAAGTGGCATCAAGGCCCGTGCTCTCTCCGAGAAATTCAAGGAGCACTACAACCAAGCTCAGACATTCTACAACTCTCTCTCGGAAATTGAGAAGATGCATCTCGCAAAGGCCTTCTCTTTTGAGCTGGACCACTGCGACGATCCACTCGTTTACGAGCGTATGACTGAGCGTATTGGAGCTGTCAGCCTTGAGCTTGCTCAACAGGTTGCTCAGAACGTCGGCGGAAAGTCACCCGAGAAGCTTTTGAGGCCGAACCATGGCCAGAAGGCTAAGGGCCTCAGTCAGTTGGAGTACATGCCCGAGAAGCCTATTATCGCTACACGTCGCATCGCTATCCTGATCGCTGATGGATTCGACCACTCATCCTACATTGCCATGAAGAAGGCTTTGGAGGCGCAGAATGCTTTCGTCTTCACGATCGGTGCCCAGCGCAAGGGCGTCGTCGCTGAGTCCGGAGAGACGGTGGTCCCAGATCACTTCTTCAACGGTATGCGATCCACTCTCTTCGACGCAACCTTCGTGCCCGGTGGAAAGCATGTCACTGCTTTGGCAAAGAACGGTGTTGCCAAGTTCTGGATCACCGAGTCATTTGCCCATCTTAAGCCTATTTCCGGCGTCAATGAGGCGGTCTCTTTCATCGCGAAGCAGATTGATATGGAGGAGGTGAAGGTTGCCAAGCCTGGTTCCTCTGTTGCTGAATCCTATGGTGTAGTGACCGGCCATGGCGATGCAGATGCACTGCTCAATGTTAAGGATGTCGGTCCTGAGTCTAAGGGCCTTGCCGAGCAATTCATCTGGCATGTCTCGCGTCACCGTAACTGGCAGCGTGAGCTGGATGGACTTGCTGACCAAGTTGCCGCTTAATTTGGCTCTTTTTGATGTGTGTACGGAATATGTGTCATGACATGTTAAGCTAAGGGCGTTTTGGGAACGATTTATTTAGTTTTAGTAAATCAAATTGCGATTATTTCTCTTAAAATTTTTCCTAGTCTCGGAATCTCGCATTCACATGTTGAACGTTGGTACCTTGGTGCCTGAGTATGGGCCTGCATTCTTCGCGGGTTGATCTTGTGGGCCAGTCAATCCCTCGGACCCCGTCCAAACGCTTGCGTAGGGCTGGGACAAACTTTCCCTTTCTAACAGTCGATAGTCAACCCTTCATTACTTCACTTGAGGTTGCTTAAACAGCTATGCTCGAGCGCGTGAGCCTTTCGCATGTTAAGATAAGATTAATATGAGGCCGGATTACTTTCCATTATAATTATCATATTCCAAAATGATAGCCCAACAGTATCAATTTTAAAACCCCGCTAGAAAATTCATATTAAGTTTAAGATCCAGTTTAAACCAGGAGTCAGAATGTCCAAAAACTGGCGGGAGTAGGAGTACCCAGGTGAAAATGGGCTCCCGCATAGCATACCGCATCTTTGTTACATGCCTCCCTGTGGTCCTGAACCCAGTTACACGATAAACGTTGCAGCGCGCCCCAGCCATTGATTTAATCTTTGACCAGCATGAGGTAAAAGTTTCAAGGTGTGGAACAAAACGTCCCTTTCCCTAGATGTCCGGGACCTTTTCCTATTTGTTCTTATTTCTATTCTCGTTGATTTAAAGTCCCCTTCTGTGTACCTTTTCGTGTACCTTTTTGTGTCTTCCGCCTTCTTGCTTATTATTTTTATTTTTTCCCAAATCTTGCACGGCTTGAATTTTATTGGTCAATTGTGTGATTCCTGGGGAAAGAGGTGTGGTTGCGCTCAGTCTTGCAGAGATTCAGATCATGCCATTCCGATTTTCGCGCTCGACGCGACTATACGTTGTTATTGCTATATCAACATGTTTCTTTCTGGGAGAGATTTCAGGTTAGAGAAGTTCTTTTGCTAATAAGTGAGAACGTGCTGATTTTGATTAGTGGGGTTCTATACACATTCGCTAGCGCTCATTGCTGATGCCTTTCACTACGTATGTTTTCCACGGATATCGAGGATAAAATTTGCTGACAATATTAGTTAAATGATTTGATTAGCTTTGTCATCGCATTACTGGCATTGAAGGTATGTATTGCATAACCACAATGGCATCGGACATGATTCTCACCTATCTCTAGGTCTCAGAAAGTGGCGACTCACCCAGTGGTCTTTCCTTTGGATGGCAACGAGCTCAACTACTAGGTGCATTCTTCAATGGTGTTCTCCTGTTCGCACTCGGAATCAGTATTTTCTTACAATCTATTGAACGATTTATCGCTCTACAGCGTGAGTCTCTTTCTGGATTCTGTATTTTGACCTATTGCTGACCTGAGTCTAGGCATCGAGGACCCCAAATTGGTGTTGATTGTTGGATGCATTGGCTTGGGCCTCAACATTATAAGCGTGCTTTTCCTCCATGGTCAGTATTCCAGTTATTACAGTAGACATTAAGCTGACCAATTCCAGAACATGGACATGACCATGGCCATGACCATGGCCATGACCATGGTCCACCGACAATTGAAGACGGACTTTCTCCTATCAGTGACGATGATCAAGACTCCATTTCCAAGCATCATGACCATAAGCATGTGCATTCCGAAAAACTTAGTACAGTATCCGCCCATGTTCACGATCACGGGCACGAACACGCACACGCACACGAGCATGATCATGGACATGGACATGGACACGACCACGGCGATCTCGGCATGATGGGAGTCCTCATACATGTACTCTGCGACGCAGCCAATAACCTCGGTGTTATCGCCGCCGCTCTAGTGATCTGGCTAGCCAAATACGACGGTCGCTACTATGCCGACCCCGGCGTCAGCATGGGAATAGCTTTCATGATCATTTTGTCATCTATTCCACTCAGTAAGGACTCGTTTGCCAACCCATGGAACCCTGCATAGGTAGCATTAAGCTAATATCTGGCAGTACGAAGATCCGGACTGATCCTCCTGGAGAGTGCTCCAATTGGACTCGACTTAAATGACGTGCAACATGATCTTGAGAAGGTACACACCCTAGACGGGTCCATCAACCTTATTAAGAGACATCATGAGACTAACAAATCACATGCAGGTTCCCGGCGTGCACTCCGTTCACGAGCTGCATATCTGGCGTTTGAATCAGCAGAAAACTCTCGCATCGGTGCACGTTGTTGTTTCCGATCCGTCAGTGAGCACCTTTCTTAAGACCGCCAAAACAATTAACGAATGCTTTCATGCCTATGGTATTCATTCTGCAACATTGCAGCCAGAGGCGCTATCGGAGTTTGAGAACGATGTCGTGCACCCGCACGGGGAGAAATTACCTCGGTGTCAAGTGGTGTGTGGGACATTGTGTGAGGGGCTGACCTGCTGCGGATGATGGAAGTTGTAAAAATATTGATATCCTGGGCTTGGGCCGTAAAATGGAGCCCCCTTACATCAACCATCACCAAGTGGTCGAGCGGAAACTCGACTATTTCATCTTCCTTGGTCTAGTGGTCATGATTTCCGCTTGTCATTAACACCGATAAGCGCGGGAGACCGGGGTTCGATTCCCCGAGGGAGAGATTTCTTTTTGCTTTTTTCCAAATTCCAAACATTCAATTCTTTGGATTATATTGAAAACTTTTTCTTTTTATAAGCAGTTTCATTCCAAAGAAAACATTGATGTACCTAATGCTCATTTTTATTGATCCGCGTCAAATATCACTCATCAATCATAGATTATGGGCAAATGCATCGTGTCAACAACGACCCAGCGGCTCCTCCAAGGCTCCCGATGTCGAAAAATAGAAACGGTAGGCTTGAATAGCCACATGAAAATTCGAGTGCAGACAACCAAGGCTTTGAAGATAAAGAGATGTTGGGATTCTTCAAGGTTGAAGTTGCAAAAGACCTCGGGAGATGTTCAATGCCCAGGTACAACCTGAATGTAGAGCTTAAAATACGGAATGTCTCCGCTGCGGAGCCTCTTTCCTGGCATTTAACAGGATCCAGCTCAACCACTCTCCAAGCCACAGAGATAAGCGACGCGGCACCCCCCGGGCCTCTCCACCTTTATCTCAAGATGCGGGGATCAGTCCGCTGCGGTAGGTTCAACCTAGGAATGCTTTCCGATTCCGACATGCATTGCAGCAAGATAAAAAGGTTGGAGATTCGGCGATCTTCCAACCTCCCCTCCTCACCCTTTGATCTCACTAGGATCATAGTATAACAATTCATTTCCTAGTACCTAATCAACTCACGGTATCTGATAACATTAAACCAACATGTCTCTCGAGCAATGGGAGCGTCAAGCCCAAAAAGGAAGAGATATCCTCACCAACTCCATTCCGAAACAATGGCTTGCACCAGCCGACAGTCTCCCTCCTGTTACACAGAAGAATGTGATTGATTTCCCAACGAAAAGTGGACTCCTGAGCGAGCGTGAGCTCTCAATCACGGACCTCTCTGCCACACAACTGGTCGCGGAAATGGGAGCGGGGAAGCTCAAGGCAGAGGAGGTAGTGGTGGCATTCTTGAAAAGGGCAGTATTAGGCCACCAGCTGGTAAGAACAATTGCCATTTCCTAGGCGAAGGCGACATACTGAGGCATCTTGCAGCTGAACTTCGCAACGGAATTTTTAGCCGATGAGGCAGTTGCTCGAGCCAAAGAATTGGATGCACACTTTCAACGTACTGGAAAACTGGTCGGACCTCTGGTGAGAGGCCATCTCCTAGAAAAACTTCAAGTCGCACACTGATGTTTTGGTGACTAGCATGGCGTTCCGATTAGCGTTAAGGAGCACATCGGGATGAAGGACAAGACTTGCAACACAGGTTATGTTGCCTGGTACGTTACGCAAGCTACTGAACGACGAAAAATCCTGATTTGAGGTAACAGGGTCGATCAAGTCGCCACCGAGGATGCCCATTTGCTTCAATTGCTAGCTAAAGCTGGTGCAGTGTTCCATGTCCGAACCAACCAGCCTCAAGCCCTCATGGTAAGTACATCCCAGTCCCATTGTCAATTATGTTGCTAATAACATATAGCATCTTTGCTGCAACAATAATATTACAGGAGCCACACTCAACCCATACAACCGTACCTTGACTCCAGGGGGGTCGTCAGGTGGTGAAGGAGCTTCAACGGGGTTCAAGTGTGCACCACTTGGTATTGGTACCGATATCGGTGGATCTATTCGTTGTCCAGCTGCCTTTTGCGGTTCATACGGATTCCGGCCCACATCAATGCGCAACCCACTTGCTGGAGCCAAAGTCGCGGCTATTGGACAAGAGACGATTCACGGTGTCATCGGGCCTTTGTCAAGCACTTCCTTGGAGGATATTGAACTGTTCCAAAAAGCTGTCTTGGATCAAGAGCCCTGGGATGTTGAAACGTCCTTAGTGCCAGTCCCGTGGAAGACAGTAGCTCCTACTCGGAGCATGACTGTGGCTATTATGTGGGATGATGGGTATGATTTATTAGATTTTGACGATGAAGTGGTTGCTAATTGAGTTATAGTTGCGTTCGCCCCCATCCCCCTATTGTCAGGGCCCTCAAACTTGCGAAAGAAAGGTTGCTTGCAGCTGGAATCAAGGTTGTGGATTGGGAGCCATATAAGCATGATCATGGGTGGAAAATCATCGTAAGTCTTATTTCCGCTTCAAGTAACAAGCAAGACGACTAATATCTCTACAGTCTAGCCTTTACTACCCCGACGCCGCCGCCTTACAACGCAAAATGATTCGCGAATCAGGCGAGCCAGTCCTCCCACTGAGCGAATGGTGCTTCAATTACTCCCGAGCTGTTCCACTCACTCACCCCGAAGCATGGGAGCTACAATACGAGCGTGACGTTTATCGCGACGACTACAACGCTGTGATGAAGTCCCGTGGCGTCGACTTTATCATTTCCCCTACCTATACCGGCGTCGCAGCTGTATATGGCGAGTCACATTACTGGAACTACACTGCAATCTGGAATGTGCTGGACCTTCCTTCGGTTGTGTTCCCATCAGGTCTTACGGTTGACTCGAAGCTGGATGCGTTGACCGAGCAGGATCAGAAATATAAGCCACGTAATGAGGTTGATGAAAGGGAGTGGGAGAAATATCAGAGCCCGGAAAGGTATGAAGGTGCGCCTGTGGCGTTGCAAGTTGCTGGTAGACATTTTAAGGATGAAGAGACATTGGCTGCGGCCAAGTTGATTGAGGAAATTATCAAGAATGGGAAGAAGGTGTCTAAGCTTTGATACGGGCCACGATAGATTGACACCCTATCTAGCGGTTTTACCCAAATTGCATCATGATTCACGATTTAGTGTGACCTGGCTGTTCTGTTGGTCTGTAACAATAATGAATTGGATGTATCCTTTGGATGCTCCAAGAGTCAGCAGCTAATATCGAAGGGTTTGTTTATTCATATGAGGTCTAATCTTTTTCCGTGGTGCTTATCCAGCTTTCATCCTCTATAATTCCCCTTTTGCCGTTTATGCCGCTCCACTTAACATAACTTAGTAGACTTAATTCGAGCCAGATACAAAGTGGGGTGTTTCCAGACAGTGTTCTAGAAAGAATCAAACTGAATATATTGGTGAAACTGATCTTAATCTATCACGTGGATGACTCCAAACTGACTAGACCTAGAGATTATCAGAGTCCCTAGGCCCACGTTTCTGCACGCTCTTGACATACAAAAGTATTTATTCACTGGCAAAATAGGCGATTCCTCGGATAATTCCCAAATATGACTTAAATCATGAACCTTAGAAGAGCAATCACTCAATATTAGGCACTTCCTGATCCATAACAACAGCATCCTGAACCACTGTTTCGGGGAAAGGAATGTACCCTTGTCCTTTCACAAATGTTGCGTTCCACGGCCCTTGAGTCTTATCCTCACTAAGCTGGATATAAAACTCAGCATGAGCAGAGCCATCAATTGCGGTGTAAACAGGGTTTCCATCCGGCTTGCGCTCATCCGCGAAGTAAAATCTGAGGTAACATGGTTAGTAAATCCTTAAGCAAGGTTGATTTCACCAGACTTACTTGTAGTCCCGGTCTTTGTACTCTTCCGCTAAGTAGTGGATGAGGTGTGCAGCACCAGCTTTACCAACGCCCTGGGCCAGCAGTGGTTGTACCACCATGAACGGGAGCTTATTTCCGGTGTAAATGAATGTTCTCGAGGATACAGATGGTAACAGAGCAAAAGAATGTATGGCCAATTGGGCTGCAATGTACGCAGAAACAATATTAACATTGTTATCAGATTGAAAGTTGGAAATTTGTTGCTCTAGAGCACTCGACGGATTCAGGCTAAGGGCAGAAGCTATTGGAGCACTCTTTGTTAGGCTTTGTCTGCTATCCTAGGTAATAGAGAGGAACCTACCATTGTAGACCACAACGCTGGGGTGGCCAAGTTCTTCGATGACTTTCGTAAATATGGCTCCAACTGAGGATGGGTCCGATAGGTCCGCTGTTATTTGTAGATAGCCCTTTGCGCTATCTGAACAATTATCTGAGCGCGACACTACGGCGACTTCGTAGCCGTGTGTTGCGAAGGCCTTCGCAACCTCGACCCCAACGTGTGGTCCATATCCAAAGATAAGGGCAACTTTATCACCCATATTGGACAGAAGAAGTCAATGTTCAATTGGACTTTGCTGTTATGAAAAGAGGTTTTTTTCTGATCTGATTGGAAACAAAATATAAATCAAGTATCACTAGAGACGGACGGGGCCTTTTAATTGTAGGTACAATATCCTGAGAAAAAGTGAAGTGGGGTCGATCAGTAGTTCTATTGGCCAACCTTTGCTAGTGTCGGAAATACTTGCACTGGCTTGGGTAAGCCAAGATTGATGATACGTACCAGCACACTGAACACATGGATTCGCGTTTCAGCACTTCTTGTTGGTTCTTCTCGATCTTCCACAATTACTTTTAGATATCATATAGAGAGATTAGCTTTACAAGGTCCTAAAGTCCAGCAGCCTCGAGAATTGCTCGTCGATATCTACTCCTGTCCTGTAGCCAATATTATTGTTTTAATTCTTGCTATGCTTACTCAAAGGGCTCTCTGGTGTCAGCAATTCCCGCGAGCGGCCCGGAATTACGTAGAACGTTCATGCACGTGATGGTAGGCATCACCTCATAACCTTCCTTGAAAAGCTGACCAAAAAAAATATTTCAAAGGTCTTGACAATGGGAAATAAAGGGTGCTGGACATGCAGAGGTAATAAAAAACCAAGGTCTCTGTTTATTGCCGAAGCTAATCCGTTTCTTTTGACGCAGCGCGCAAGGTGAGATGTGATTTGAGTCGACCCTCGTGTGACAATTGCACCAAGGTAAGACAAGCTTGTCGGGGCTATGGCATCCAGCTATCTTGGCCACGGGAAGGAGACAATCGACGGGCACTGGTGTACCATGGGATGCCAGGGACAACATCGCGGCCGCACAGGAAACGGGGTGCTGTGTTCTTGAATACCTACCACTGGGACGTGTCCTTGTCGGATGCGCTCATGGAAAGAAGGGAATTGAGTAAGCTCTAATGTACTATTCCTGAGATCTGTACATATGTGGCTAATGTCGCGTCGATACAGCCCGATATTTGCACACGATGAAGGTGCCACACTTGCCATATCTGCCGGCCTCTCATCTCGATGTGAATAAGGCACTTCTGCTTGACTTTTGTAGGTGTTTCTGATAATTGACTCGGGCAACAACGGATAACAAGAACCAGTCAACCAATTTAAATCGCAGGTATTGGCTCCCATCATTGATGAGGCATTGTCACATTATATCATGAGGGTTGCGCTGTCCGATTCCTCTTCTCCTTCCAATTTAGTCCTAGAAGGAATATTCACAATAGCGTCGCTACAACTTGAAGGGGTCTCGAAGAGTCGTATTCGCCAACACCGACTCATCTCAATGTTACGAGAAAAAGTCACGCAGATTGATAGGGAGAACGTGCTTCGAAATCTCATTGCTACAATGCTTCTCTATCAATATGAAGTATCATTCTCGTCAATATATATTTTGTTTGCATGACGATGCTGATTCAATCTTAGATTTGGATGACAGATAGTCCCGAGAAATGGTGGACTTTCTATCTGTGTGGTGCAAAGAAGGTCATTACTGCTTCCGCTGAAACTGTCCAATTTCACAAAGACGAGAGTGCGGTTCTCATGGACTGGATCTACTACCACGAAGTGATCTCAGACTTCAGCCTGCGGTACTGGGCCGAGGCAAGCACCTTAAGCAGTTTCTGCAGGGGTCCCTTAGCCATACGGCCTGAAAATATGATAATCGATGGATATGCGGTGAGTTTCATGGTAGTTCTAGCTATTCCAATATGCCGACTAATTGAAGCGTAGAACTCAAGCAGGATTACATGTCCCATGGATGTACTTGATCTGATTCGGATTATATGCAAGCGACCTTCCACAAATCACGATGATTTTGCATCGTACAACGATGCAGATATTGAGCGGATTCAGGATCTTCGACAACGTCTTCAGGAGTCCGTTGGAGAATATGGGACTTTTCGAGATATTTCAGAAGTACCATTGACCAGAACACAAATGTTGGCCTATTTATATCGATGTGCCGCACTGATATACTTGAACCGCGCGGTAACAAAGGCAGCCACGACTTCATTCCAGCACAGAAGACTAGTCAGGGAGGGTATATTGGTTCTACAAAACCTTGGCTTCTGCGAAAGTGCGTGGCCGATGTTCATTATAGCTTGCGAAGCTATTGAAGATGAGCAACGTCTTCACATATTGGAAACACTATCGCAAACTCCACGAGAACCACTGCACCGGTCAAATCATATCCCCTTAATTCACCACATGATTGAGACGATATGGAAACAGCATGACCTCAGCTATGACAGCAACGTTGATTATACCAGTATCCTCCACGCTGTGATTTCAACTGCGCCAGCTTTGCCGCTATTCGCCTAAAAGGTAGCCTCGCAAATAATGAACAGAACAGAAGAATCCGGTCCTCTATCGCATAATTTGTACCAACTCTCTAGGACTACTTGCATCTTCAGTTGGTTACTGGACCATTTACTATTTCTAGCCGTTAGGGCCACCTGAGCAACAACAGTTAATATCATTCTAGCCTTTCCGGAGGCATTATAAAGGCCTCGCCCTCGCGCACTAGAAAGATAACCTAATATCGAGAGCGGTAAATAGGTCATAATAGGCCTCGGCGAGGATCAAAGCTTCGTCTGTGAGTAGTACATACTGTATGCATGTAGCGTGAGAGCCAATTTCTAATATAAGTCCAGATCTGATGATACATTGAGATCGTAACAATCGGGGTAGTGGAGAGACCAACGCCTTTAGATATCAGATAACATGACAGGACAATGATACTTATAACCATATCTCAATTGTGCAGTTGCGCATGAAGCCGCAGGCGAACAGAAGCAGCGGTGCTGAGAATCAAGTGATGGCAACGATAGCTGCCACATAGCCATTAATAGCGAAGGGGCGGGCTGACAATTTGGCCGCTTCCGAGACTGACAAATTGATAGCAACTATTTCCGAGCTGTACATGCGGGACTATGCGCGTAAGGGGTCCATTAGGTGACCGTGTAGTCATCGTATGGGAAATGTCAACTCTGATTATCTGTCTAGTGCTCGCGATAAATGATTGCTTTCCAAGCTTCCATTTGCCAACGATATGACCCACAAGACACCACCAGAGATGGACATTGCTTTGGGTCTACAGTGGGTTATAGAATAGCAGGGGATGCGTCATATAAGCTGATTGGCCCGCCACTCGGCATGCAGCTTCACTGTCGGAAACCTTGCAATAACATAGTAAGCCTATTGAAAAAAGTTTGGAAAGATCAAAATTATATGCCTAATCGTTCTACCCGAAGCTTTTCATAGTGTCGGAAAAACTTGCAATAATTTGGTAAGCCTGCGAAATACCGAGACTGTCGACCCACCAGTCAACACAGTTGGCCTTTTACCAACCACCTTCTTTTGATCTCTCGGTTTCTGCAACTGTCTTCAACTTATTCGAAATTACAAATCAATACCTTTTGCAAACGAATGCAGCAAATCAGAGATGGCGTTCGATTGTCCAAAGTTTTTGCAACCACGTAAGCTCGATGAGTGGAGTGCAGCGATCATGTATGGAGTGCTTATAAAAGGTACCTGATACTCCAAGTCAACCATTGCGCTCTGCACACCTCCGACTCTTCAAGTTAACCAAGCAAATCACTCCTGATACATCATCATGACCTTCACCAAGCTCATCATTGCCGGAAGTACCGGCTACGTGGCCGACCATGCGCTTCGAGCCATCTCAGCCTCGACAACGCCCAAGTTTGACGTCACTATCCTGACTCGTGTTGATAGTGGCAAGGTACCATCGTCTGCACCGGGTGCAAAGATTATTCCAGTCGACTACAATGACCACAGCGCCCTTGTACGCGCTGTCATGGGAGCCGATGCAATTCTCTCTTTTATATCCGGTCCTCCGTCGAAGGTTATCGACCTTCTGTTGCTTAAAGCAGCACAGGAGGCTGGGGTCAGACGCATTTTTCCATCCGAGTACACTTTAGATGTCCTCCACCCGAAGCAAGTGTCTCTTTTCACTGAGGGTGGTGATTGGCCGGAAGATACTTCGCCAGTAGTTACTGCACGCAAGTTCCTTGCCCTCGCTGACGAAGAGGGGCCTACAAGCTTCACAACGCTTTTATCATCTGCCTTTATTGACGCATGGCTGGAGGGCAACTTTGGCTCGTTTGATCCCCTGAACCAAAAAGTAACAGTGATTGACAGCGGCGATCACTACTTCTCTGGATGTTCGTTGCCCTTCCTCGGGGCGGCCATTGTTGCCGTACTTCAGATGGACGAGGGAAAGACCAAGAACAGACGTATTCCAATCGCCGAGTTGCAGATGACCATGAACCAAGTTGCGGATGCCTATAATGAGGCAACTGGCGTCAAATTTGAGAGACTTCGCGTCACGTCTCAACAATTGATTCAGCAGCGCAACGCAAGCCTCGAGGCTGGGAGTCCTTTAGATGCACTTTTCATCGCTACTCACTTAGGTGCTTTTGATGGGAGCGGGGCGGCTGATCTCAAGGATGGCTTGGAGTTCGATGGTGATGGGTTTTTGAATGTGAGGAGACAGACTCTCATGGGAATAGCGGTCAAAGCTTTACAAAAGGTGGGAGCGGCCTGAGCAGCATTTCATTGCCATGCAATGCAGCCCGTTGAAGCTGCAAGGGGATAGTTGACAAGCTTGTAGGCTCCTTAGGCTTCAAGGGGTGCGAGAATTGACATGGAGAACTTGCAGAATGAAGCCGTAAAGTAAAGATGCCAGTCAGTAATGAACTGTTTGTCAATACACCTTCGTTTTCAGACTTTAATCCAACTTGCATTTGACCTTATGTGATGACTCAATTGACATCTAAAGTGCGCTAAATAGAGGTCATGCCATCTTAAAATTATTAGCTACTTATTGGCCTTGTCGTTGGAGCCGATTGCGAGGCTGGAGAACCCCTCTAGATTGCCCTAAGACCTTATATTAATCTAGAGCGTGGATCATCTAATTGCATAGGTCTGCGGCCAAAGAGAGGTATATTTATATACGGAGTAGAAGAAAACAATTCGTTCAAAAATCTCAACATTATCAACACATCATTAACATTTGAAATGAGATTCAAAGCGCATAAGTACATCCCTCAATAAGCATAGACACATGAAGGTTCTTTTCAAACCCAATATCGTATCAACAATTTCCATCATGAACCAAGGAAAAAAAGTGATAAACGCCGAAAAAATAGGAAAATCATAAATCAACTCCAGAGATGATTAGAGGAATGAGATATCACAAAAGCAAAACATAATGCGAGATCTACTTGCGCCAGAACATCGCTTTTCCAGCTGTCCGACCAGCGGCCCATCTAGCCTCATTCATACGATCCTTGAAACTCGGCTTGCCGCTGTACCGGACAGGCTTCTGAGCAGTGCGCTCACTTGCGCCGGTACTACTTCCACTGAAAACGCTGGGAGCGAAGTTCGTGAGGTTTCCAGCGTCGAACTTGGTTTTTGTTTCGACGATCTTGTGGATTAGGTGCAAAAGGGCGTACGTTGTTGAGCCAACGACACGGATCAGGGCAAGACCGGCCACAGACCATAGAATGATTGAGAGGTAGATGTTTGTGCCGCCCGAGTCTACACCATAGATCTGGGTGACGACCATGGCAAGAACAAGGTTGGCTATCATCCAGACTGCGACCATGTACGTACGCACGGCACGGTAGTAATCTTCTTGCATTTGGGCATCGCTGAGTGGGGGCTCGGGAACCTCGAGGCGATCACGGAGGTTGCGGAGGGCAGCATCGTAGCCACTGTCAATATCGAGTTGCTCTGATGGCATGTCCAGCAAGACGGTTTTGCCGTCGATGGTCTTTGCAGTACCAAGATCGCGGTTGATGACGTTGTCACCTTTTGTACCCCAAGTAACATCGTGAGTGTTGCAGAAGGCGTACACCTGCAGTGTGCAGATGTAACTTGGCATCAACAAGAAGTATTGGAGTGAGGAGGTAATCATGTGCCATGGGTCGAGGTAAAGGATGGAGATGTAGAAGTACAGGCCGACAGTTGACAACATGGAGATGACAATTTCCATCAGCAAGGTGCTGCTGACTGTGAGGGAACTATCGCCAACTCCTGCACGCGCCTCCAACTCCAGTACCAAGAGATAAAGGGTACAGAAGATGGTGTAGGCCATGATGATAGCGTAGACGATGAAACTAGTCAAGTAGAGGTTCTTGGCACCTTGCGGACGATTACCCAGAGAAATGATGAACTGCAGGCACATGGTCAAGGTGCAGGCATAACGTAGTACATAGAAAATCCATTTGCCCATATTGTGGCCAAAAGGATCAAGTTTTTCGTCAGTCAAAGAGCCAGCGATGAAGTAGAAAGCCAAGTAGAAATTTGCCTAGAGCCATGGGTTAGTAGCGCTCCTATCAAGGACAATTCAGAGAAAACTTACCAAACCAAAGTAGGTGAAGAGGAGGTTGAAGAATTGGTACACAAACTCAATGTGAAGCAAAATTTTACGACCAATACTGTGATCAGTCTTCCAGATCTGGCTAGCATTGACGTTGGAGTACACAGCCGCGAAGAATGCACCGTTCAACCAACGTCGACGTTGCGAGATGAACTCAGGAACGGTATCCGGCACATCAGTCTCACCAACGGCACTCTTGACGAACTTCAACACCCACTTCTCTTCTCGTTTGGCGACCAACTCCCAGCAAAGAATTCGGTCCTCGGCCAGGTACATGTTGGCAGTGAAGACATCAGCATCCTGACCGTGAAGGGTTTCACCCTTGAAGTACTGGTTGAGGGGGCCATTGCCATCGGCATCGTTCTGGAGAGCGAAGAATCGGTAGGCACTGAGCGCACCAGGTAACACAGTAATATAACCAAAGACAGACTCTAGGGGCTTGTCCAAAATGTTGGACATCTTGTATTCGAAGTTCTGACTAGCCACGAGAGGGTTGAGCAGACCACGCATGCCCTTGCCCTTACCGGCTTTAATCTCTCCGGCAGCACCGGCGACGTTGGAGTCATTGTCAAAGGCCTTCCACAAATGATAACAGGCAGTAGGATCTGGCTTAGTACCAACATCAAGAAGAACACAGATGTTGGGCTGGAGGGCGCGACCGAAAGCGTTAAAGAACCAACGGTGGGAGTTCAACTTCTTTTGGTTGTGCTCCTTCAGACAGAAAATAACTTGACAAGGCACAATACCCTTCTCAGCTCCCTTGAACTTCAGATCAGAGTCGAGCGATACCTGAGTGGTGTACTCGTAGACGTGGGCCTGGACCTCCTTCTGGTTGACAACGTTCTTGGCAATACCCTCTTGGTAAACACCAAGAGCAGCCAGAGCGTTAAGAGTGCGAGGGTGGACCTTCTTACGACCATCAGAAATAATGCAGACGACAATCTTCTTCCATCCGTCTTTACCCCAAGTACGAGACTTGGTACGGGAGCACAAGTGGCTGATGTTACGCATGACACCATGCATAGTTCGGGTGAAACCGATCTCGTCTTCGTTGTACATGGTAATACAAATAAACAACTCAGTCTCACGAGCAGTGCTGCCGATCTGCTGTCGAAGCTTGTAACCACGGCTAGTAAAGTCGTCGGGGTCGGAGGTCACAGCGGTGTATCTCATATGAGTGAACTCACGCTCATCGCGGCGAGGAAGGAAACTGTGCAGAATGGTGGGAATCTTGCACTCCAGGATCAGTTCACCATTAACCAGCTGAACCTCCTTCTTCGACACCTGAGCATCACGGACACCTCGGCGAGCCTGTTTGTCGGGGGCGGGACCGTAATGCATATTCGGATCCAGGCTGGCTTCATCATATTCCTCATCTAGATCAATCTTGGACATAGCGTCCTTTTCGTCGCCCATAAAAGTTGATTCGCTCTGGAATGATCGTACACTGCCGCGGGAGTTGTGGCTGATGGTCTGGCCACCGCCACCAAAGGGATCACCGAAGGGGTCTTCGCTCATGTCGCCAATATCGATGCTGCTATCTGCTCCCATAGATGCGGTAGGCCCAGAGAATAATGGAGCCGGGGGCAGTGGTCGTCGAGGACTACCTGTGTAGCGTGAGCTCGAGGTACCCGGTCGAGGACTGCCATTGAGATCGGCGCGTTCATATCCAACGCTCGAAACAGATGGAGGTCGAACATGTCCTGGGCTCCATGGTCGAATGGGAGACCCTGTGCGTGGCGGTATTGATGGGTAGACTGAAGGGTCGGCTAGACTGGCAGTTGGTGGGGGCATATTCGGGACGCCAGACAAGCTTGACGCGGGACGTGAAGGCGAGCTGGCGCTCGGTACCTGGTAAAATCGACTATCATATTCTTGTGTTTGTCCGGTTCTATTCCGCAATCGCCCGTTAGTTCGAGTTCGTGGTCGTGACGGACGGTCCATTGTGTGCATGTGTGACAATATTGTCAAAAGTTGGGGTGAATGGGGCAACGTGATAAACAAGTGCTAAGTATGCACTGTTTATTGCCCGCCAAACTCGACCAACTTTTCGAAATGATAGTCCTCCGTCCAAAAGCGGCTCATTCCTGAGCAGACAATCAAGGACGTGACACTTCCATCGGTCTTTGCTTTTGGTTTTGTCGTTGGGGCAACCACTGGAATGCGGCATAGGAGAAATAAGGTACTATTTGAGGGAGTGAAACAAACTTACGGAGTTGTGTCAAAGTCTTGGTCATAGACTTGGTTATAGCCTTGTTGATAGAATGGCGAGCCGGCTGTTGGGCTTTCGCTCAAGTCACCATACTCCTCACCACTAGTAGGAAGCAGGCGCATTGTCGGGCCAGTTTGGCGCGACGGAGATTCTGCTTCGGATAAGAACGAAGAAGTCTCTTGGTCATAAGACGGGGGCTCATCCCCGAAGCTGGAGGGCGGGTGACGATTCATGATTGGAATATGTCTGTTTTCGTGTGTCTCAAGTACTCATAGTAGTATCGTATGTGGGGGGTATCGTTTAAACAAGTTGCAAAATAGCACACACTGCACGTTTCTCAGCTACCAGCACCGAGACAGCGGGATGCGGTAGTTCTGACAGGTTGACAGTTGCGTGAGTTGATGGTTTGGACGAAGAGGAATGTGGGCCGGAAGGAATGCTCGCAAAGAGATGAAAAGAGGAAGATAAATCAGACAAGGCGAGGGAATGATATGTGATGGAATAGTCAACGGCAAACAAGTCTGGCCCGGTTCATCCGTGCTCGATCAACAAAGTGGAGGTGGATCCCGTCGCCATGGCAACGCATTTGCAAGGGAGTTCTTCTGCACGGGGGAGTCGATAGAAACTCGTGAAAGACATCTTCGATCCCAGTACTAATTAACTAGTTACATCAATTTAATATTAACGGCCTCTGTCTCACTCTAAAACAGTGCTTGAAAAATTCACCCGTTCGCGTTGCTTGGGGATGTAAACATGCTACCACTCTCGAACTTAGAATTAGTCTCCACCCAGTGGGTCCGAGACACCGAGCTGCGCAAGCTCCACGTTGAAAGTACATTAAATTCATTGATTTAATCCGCAGATAACAATAAGCTAACCCAACCCAGAATGTATGACGACTGCAAGTGAGAACATATCATTATTCAGTCAAACATTAACGAATCATCGAACCATCATAAGCCATCCACGCGGCAACATCCATATCCGACTAGCTTCATTTTCCCGTCCAGCTCCAGCTCCAGCTCCAGATCCAACCACCTCAGTGCTTGCCCCGGACAAACACAATTACAATTTGTCATCATAATTTTCCCCTTCCTCAAAACTTACACTCCTTCGTTGAGCAAAGGCTGTCTCTCGCGATCGGTGCTCTCGGGGTGGACGACACGACGGAACAGCGAGTCGCGTCCAGTATACTTAGTAGTCGAGATATATAGTGAGACCACGGTGAAAACGCCGAAGACCACAAAGGCAAAGATCCATTGCAAAGCAATGATCTTGATCGAGAATTGCTGAATCGCCAGCGCTATATATAGCAATTAGTACTGCCCGGTGTGAGAAATTTGAAATATATAACCGTTGACTTACACAAACTGAGGAAGCTGAGGCAGTATCCCAAAATATAATCGTCACGCACTGTGATATGGAACAGTCCCACAAACAGGATCGCCCAGATGAAGATATTGGCAACGATACGGCCAGGTAGGTTATGGCTGTGGACAGCCACAGCCCCGTTCCAGAATAGTGCGAAAATGGTCCAGGCATAAGGACCTGCGACAGCAGAGAGGTGCACGAAATCTGGCAGTTTCGCGTGGCGCCAGTAAGCAATGCCCTGGTTGATGAAATGGGCCATCAAAATAACCTCGGCACCCCAGAAGTGGTTGCGAGTCCAGAGCGAGATCCAGGCGAGAATGAATAGGTTGTTGAGGATAAAGTGGGTGGCTACATTAGCAGCAGCAGCCACGATGGCAGCCTCCTTGTGAAAGAGGTGCCACACATAGCTAAGCTGTGAGAGGAGCAGGAGGACCCTGGAGGCAAGAGGTATTAGCTCGACTCATACCCCGAGTATGGTCACAAAATATATCTAGCACTCACCAGTAGATTTCGGTCGTAGTCTTATTCTGCGTAAAGGGTGTGTTATGCTTCTTGGCCTGCTTCCAGATCTTCTTGCTGTGCTTAGTGTCATCTGGCGAGTGAATGGAGTAGTAAATTCCAACGATGACGACCAGCGCCCATGTGAGGGGTACAAGGACCCGGTAGGTATTTAGCGCATGGATATTATGCGTCTCGCGACGAGCAAAAGGATTGTAGTTCGCCATGGTGAAGATTATCGATGACGAGGAAGGAAAAAAATGTACTCTAAGGGGCGGGGATGGCGTTATATACAGGCAAATTTTTGGATCCCCGCAATATGGTCTGATGACCTACAGCCCACCACTCATATTGCAGCTAGGAGTTACAGTGGCCAGATTCGGGTACATCATGGAAAGTATAATGATGTCAAAATGCTCTATCTTATCCGGTCTCCCGCACGTACCAACATTAAAGTTGGCAGCTTGAGACCCACTAGAACCAAGTTTTTGTTCATTTTGGTTACTAAGTGTAGGCAGCAGAAAATGGACCCTGATGGTGCTTTCGCGTTTCACTTTTTCAATGGGCGCAGGGGATTCGTACTGCGAGTAGCAAGTGCGACAAAGCTGCGACACGAATGGCGCAACTCGCTGCTCGTGGTGTTGATCGGCGTGCACGGTCCTGCGCTTTGGAGATCAACCTGGGGTTAAAAGGTAGGTAGCATGTATGAGCTGCGAGCTGAATTGCCTTAATGTTCCACAGAAATATTGAAATGAGAAGAAAAGAGTTTATATACACCTGAAATGTGATTCATCAAAATTGTTCATTAGTCCTCATTTGACCTTGCATCGAGAACAATGTGTTGAAAGTCTACATAGAGCTACACGAAGCTGAGGACCTGGGGGAACGCGGGGCAAGGGGCCAAAGCTACAAAGTAGACAACACTTTATCCAAATGTTTGATTGACTCAACATAAACTATAAATGGGGAAAATCTGATCCAAACTGGGTATCAAACATGCCTTGCGTGCTGGCTGTCCGCTGAAAAAGAAAACTCGGCGCCTACAACGCTTGGCGTTTCATCGTATTTATCGTTGCAAGTTGATTCGCTTTGTATGGTGTATTTTCTCAAGGCACCGGGGGGTAATTTCTAAGATTATCTGGCTCACTGATTGGCTTCCCGTACAGCCCGAACAGCCTCCAGGATCCGGCTATGAATGGATGCAGGCGCCACAACCATGCCGTGGCAATCAGCCAAAGTCCGACCCAGGCCGCAATCGACTGGCCGGCCGTCCAGATCTGTCACAACACAGCCAAGCTCCTGTGCAATCAACATCCCGCCAGAGTGGTCCCAAATTTTCGATCGGTACGATGACTTGAGGGGCACTTTGATGAAGGAGTTACATCCGCCACGCACGGCGATGGCGATATACCGCATCTGAGCGGACCACAGATCGACTTCGTTCGGCCAAGGGCACGTCAAATGCGCTGCGATTTTCTCATGCAGATCTAGTCGCTGGGAAGTCGACTCCTGCGTATCGACGAATCGCACCTCGCTGCCCTCTGTAATCTGTGACACTCGCTCAAGCTGCTCTCCAGACAAAAGCGCACCTGTCCCCATCGGCTGGATGAATGCTCCCTGTCCTGCGATCGCAGTCAAAAGCAGTCCGTATCCATCACGGTCCACGAGATCCTCGGCCACGCGCCCGGACCCAAGATCTAAATTCGGGCAGCCGATGATACCGAGCTTCTGTTCTCCGTCCTCAACGAGCGATAGACAAACAGCGTACTGCTGTCCGCGAATGAACGTCGCGGTACCGTCTACCGGGTCAAGTGTCCATGCCCGCGTGCCGCGCCTGCACTGACCGCGAGCGCCCAGATCAATCAAATCGAGCAGCTCCTCGCGGGTTTGTGGGGTATATAGAAGCGCCTCGCTCGCTTCGTCGTCCAGATGAACGGATGTGGCAAGCTCCCATGTGCGCTCGAGGAGGATGGGGTTCTCGCGGAGGGCTGTGGCGTCTTCTTCACCGACAATGTCGTCGTTCGGGAAGGTATGGTGGATCGCAGCGATAATGGAGGCTTGTGCGGCGAAGTCAGCAATAGTCACAGGTGAGTCATCGCTTTTGCTTAGAGAGCCCTTGTCGACTGCGGAGAGTAATTGTTTTGTAAGGAGCGCGGCTCGCTGGACGGCCAGGCTAGCCAGATGGAGCTCCTGTGTGTAGGCGTGTGAGCTCATTTCCGCGATATTGAGAGGTCAATTCCAAAAATGCGTCAGATGCTTCAGACGCGATGGTTCGGGTATTAGGTAGATGTATAGCAGAGAAGGTCTCCAGGTGGAGTTGAATCGTCGAAAATGTGATTGTTTTGTGTGAAGCTCTTTTAAATGCCGCGAACGTCGAAATATATTTGGTCCATCCCGCTATCTCATATATAGTCACGTGTGTGGGAGCGCCAAATGCGTCATCGAACCCACAAGGTTCCACTACGGTGAACGAATATAAACAGCGAGTTCCAAATACGAATATGATCAATTATTCAAGAGATTTAACCGAGAAATAAGTATGATATTTAATCTTGTTTGGTGCAGAGCCCAAAACCAGACACGAATCGGATGCCAAACCAGTGACGAATCTACGATCGCCCTGATCTGCAAATAAACGAAAGCCAAAAGGTATATCTCAAGAACGCCGGTGCAGGGGAAAAATGGACATAACAGGCATAGAGGTCGCTATCGAGCTGAACTCAGAAAGAGGCAAATGCCAGCTCGTATGCAAAGGCCAAGCTCATCTTGGCATGCTGCAACATGTGATCAAAGCTAAGGTACTTGATCAAGTCATCGGTGGAGTGGATTCTCTTGTCCGAATTCTCGAACTGAGACTCAATCACAAAGGCTGAGGGGTAGCCGAACCGGCTGGCTGAAGCATGGTCGGAACAGGCATAGCCGCACTTGGTCTCGACGTAAGGGATATCGCAATACTAAGCGGGGCCAAGTCAGAAAAGTGGATCTTTGCATGTTAATTGATGACAAGTCACTTACAGTGGTGATAACTTCCTTGATGAATGCAGTGAGACCTTGGTCGACGTAGTCGACAATGACGCCCACTGACTCCGGCAGGCCGGCATCCAGGGTACCCTGGACATACCCAGTCATGTCCTGCTGAAGCATGGCCTTGATTTCGCGGTGATCCTTCTTGTACTTGGAGAAGATGGCCTGAGAGCCGAGAAGGCCTCCCTCCTCCGCGGAGTACCAGTGGAACTCGATGGTGTTCTCTGCCTTGCCCTGGGCAATCGCCTCCGACCGCAGCAGGGTTCGGAACGACTCAAGGATCGTGACGGTTCCACTTCCATCGTCATCAGCACCTGGAGCAGCCAGGATTGAGGGGAGGAACAGGTTGATGCTGTCCTGGTGGGCGCCCAGCACCACAGTGTTGTTGGTCTGACCCGGGATGCGGGCGATGATGCTAAACTGACCCCATGGGTGGTCGAAGCGCTCCACGGTTGCGCCGTACTTGCTAGCGCCTGAATCGTGTACCACGGTGCTGACCTGATCAAGCAGCCATTCAGCAGACTGGATTCCGTACTGGGACTTGTAGTAGCGGGTGTGATAGGAGGTGAAATGCTCCAAGTTCGCCTTCATATTGCTCTTGGAGAGTTCATCCGTTAGTGGCACCACAGCTTCAGTGTGCTGCATCTGGCCCGGGTACCGGACGACGCGCGTTGTGTGAAGAGCACCGTAAGATCCAGACTGGAACTCATCAGTCACATCGATAAAGTTCACTCCATCCTGTACAGCGAGAACGAATGATTAGTAGCGGCGAGAGATGTTTGAATTAAGCGACCTACCAATTTCAATGCCCACTTCTCCTCCTCAGTCACCCAACGGGTGGTGTATGGGGCCAACTCAATTAGCCACTTGGGCTGCTGAGTGTTTTGGACGATTGACGGCCCCAGCGGCTCCTGGGGGATCACCGCAGCCAGGGCGGTCGAGACCG
The DNA here is from genome assembly GCF_028828015.1 of Penicillium pulvis. NCBI lineage: Eukaryota > Fungi > Ascomycota > Eurotiomycetes > Eurotiales > Aspergillaceae > Penicillium > Penicillium pulvis. Next base: position 3,776,114 of record NW_026643072.1, read on the forward strand.
TTGCGCTCAACGCAAGTGCCAGGAACTTCATGTTGAACCTGCAGGGTCGAAAAGATAAAATTTAAGGATAACGAATCGGAAAGAATGAGCAGGTGACGAGGTTATAAAGAAGGCGAGAATTGCCGCAGGGTTGGGGGCCGAGCTTTCATGCGCCTACGTATCGCAGAATGGAGCTCGCCAAGCCCCTTCTTGCCTATTTCGACCCCGCGCTAAACAGGGTTATTAATAGCGGGCAGCCTTGCTCGAAGTAGAGAAGAAAGTGATAGCTATGATCCCTTGATTATGATGATATGAAGTATCTAAATCCACCTTTTCCCTGTTCTTTGATGATGTTACCCCTTCATGAGTACTCCCCACTTAGAGTCATACCAAGTCTCACGGAATGATTTTCGCGCGGGGATTATTGGGTGGAGAGGTGCCGTCTCCACTTTGCCTGATTAGTCAACTCTTCTCGTGAGTCACCGTGCGGAGTTCGGCATGATGCTCAGAGCCTTGCCTCTTCTAACAACTGTTCCACAGTTAAATGGGGCCAGATCGTAGCCGAAGGATTTAAACCAGGAATTAATACGATCCAACCCGAGGTTCACAATCACGGGATTTCTCGTGACTTTGATCCGCTCTTTCCTGAATAGGCATCCAGGGCTAGGGTTTATCAGTGGTCCACTTTCCGCCAATCAACGCGCTATCTGTATTCCCGTGCAGCCGTCGCTTTATCTCGTTATCTCGCGTCTCGAGGGTCCTTGTCCTTTGAACCTTACATCATTATCCCCTCTCCTTTCATACCTTGTAATCTTAACCTATACAGAATGGCTATCCATCCGAGACTACGACCCCAAGCGTCACAGGGAAACCTGTCACCACAGCAAACTATGGCTATCTCCTCGTGGACCGAACAGGCCTCCGCGTCCCTTGAGAACCTGTCCCTCTCCGAGTCCCGCCCCGCCACTGGAGCTGCGGAAACGACACCGACACGGTCAGGGCTGCGGGGAGCAACTGTATCCCTTTCGATTCCCCTCGACGACGAAGCTCCGCCTTCCCCTTCCCCGCAGGCCAAGGTGATCAACCCTATTGCGGAGACACGCTCGATCCCGACTGTCAGTTTCCGGCGCCGAGAGTCGGAGCGCAAGGATAGCATGAAACGGCGCGAGGCCTTGCTAAAGGGTAAAGATGGCAGTCGCCGACGACAGCGTTGGGAGAATGGTGGGTGTCTCGTTCCCTGGTCCCCATGAGGATCAAGATCCGGTGGGCCGAGGAAGCTGACGTATTGAAGATCGCTTGTTGCACAACCCGTGGGCCGAGCCCCCAGCTCCACAGGACTGGGTCATTGAGCCAACCTACACACGCCACGATCCAATGCCCTACTACCTGGCGCCGCTCTGGGAGGTCCACTATGCTAGAATGGCAGACCATCAATCGGCCCGCAAGCATGCGGCCAAGACCGCCAGCCTGAAGCACCGCGTTCCCAAAGACCTCCGGTCGAAACTGAAGCACGCGCGCGCTGCTCGTGGTATGCTTCAAGATCTGGAAGATGACATTCGACTTTTTATCCGGAAGTGGAACGAGAAGCAGCAGTATCTCCAGAGCGAGGGTCTTGAGGATGCACCCGAGGATGACTCAGAAGACGAAATCGTCTTTGTTGGTCGCAATGGGCAGATGCATGATTCCCCGGAGCGAAAGCAGAAACTGGAGCAGATGCGTCAAGAATTAAACTTGCATCATGAACGCGATGGTGAGAAGATGGTATTAGAAAGTTTGGTGGATGACCGTGGAGCGGCATTTGGGTAGGTTTGCCTTCGGGGAATATCATCTCGACGATCCAGGGCACTGACCTCATTCTTTTAGGCGCTGGCTTGTGCACTCCATTGCATCATACTACGGGCTGTATACCTGGTCTGTGACTGTCGGCTCCCCTGCTCGTCGGGAAGCCTATGTAGGTGTCCGACCACCAGGCCCTAGCAGTCGAGCTGGGCTCATCACTCATCCTGCTTGCCAGTCAGAGTTGATTCAACCGGGCGAGGAGCTCCCCCAGCCCCTCTATGCGCAGGTCTAGACGTTGGTGATTTCGGCGTCTGCCAGATTGAGTAGACTTGCTTCCTTTGAACATTCATTGGGTATATATTTCGGTTCTCTTTAATGATGCCATGCTGGCAGGGTCCAGCGTTGGCTTGGGTGATATTCTTGTTTGCATATAAGGTTTTATTGGACATCTTATCCCCATGGCGCGTCCGAGGAGCTGTAGAAGATTCCAGTGATGACGATGTCGCGCCTAGACAAACGACAAGACTAGCGGTGAGACGTAGATTTGAACTGCAATGAAAGCGGATATGACTTCAATGTTGTCATGGACCGTATTCGAAGGTTCGGACCTGACGCATTGAAATTCTCCGCAAACCTTCTATACTGTCCGTGCGTATCGATCTCAGACTGTATGTCGTCACCTTAGTTCATCATGAATGTTGTGGAGTCCAATTTATCTGATTCACGATGGCACGATGGAATGAGGGGAAACCATTCTCCCGGTTCTCCCCTGTCTTATGCCGAGCTCCGTCATCCGTCTCTCCGAGCCATTCCCGGGACTTAGGTACCAGCGAACCTAATAATTTTCCGACCCCAAGGAACACAAGGTACAAAGCGCCTCCTTGTCTATATCAGACTATAATATATCCCTCCTACCTGGTAATGGATGATAAGGCGTACGCCGACATGAGTAGCATCACCACGATATTCAAAAACCAAAGATCGGTTTCGGATCGGACCGCGAAGCCTCCACCATCAAGGTCTCCGCCATGACGTTCTTGGGCATTCTATACGAGCCCGACCCATGCAACCTCAAAACGAAATGGAAACGAGATCCCGAACAGGTTCGAAAAAGAATGGACGATCAGACCCTGCAGCCTTGTCTGTGACTTAATGATCGGGGAGGAGAGGGGGCCGAAGCCCCATTTCCAGAAGGCCTGCGCCCGTACCGCGTGTCCAGACCTGTTCGGTGCACTGATCGCTCCGCGCTCACTGGTCAAGGATGGTGGGGAAGGCACACTACACATGATACCAGAAGGTTAGGAGGGGGTTCGGCAACGAATAGAGATCCGCCACACCAGAAACACTGAGCTTCTTGCTCCCAGACTTCTAACCTAAACCGCCTTGATCGGGAGACGCATCACACAGCTGGTCGTTTTAGGCAAACTCCGGGTATACCTTGATTCTCATAGGTAGTTTGCTTCCCGGTGGTGAGGCGACTGGCTTTTTTGTGCTTGGTGATTTTCATTTTCGCCCCTTGTCTTGGGCTTGATTCGTCGCTCAGAGGGTTCAGATGTTGCAGCTTGCCGGTGTTGCCTGTACAACGAGATAATTTCTTTTTTTTTCAGGTTGTTTTTATTATTTTTTTGAGTGGTTTCTTAGAGATTTGAAATGGGAGGCAGACTTGGTTTAGGGAAGTTTGAAAGGGAGGTTCGTGAAAATACTGTAGTAGAGGCCCGATCGACAAACATTGGGTAAAACCGGTTGACAGAGACATTCCCTTCATTCTTAGTGTCCTTTGTTCCATCTACTGCGTAAATACTCCTCAGAAACGTCCAAATACCTCTGCCACATTCTCTTTTATTTGATGTTTGGGTATACATACACTGCCCCTCTTTAACTCTCCACTTTTCCCCATCCCGTTGGGCTTATGATCTTACTACCTGATCCGTTCCTCTCGCTCTCTGTCCTTCTCTAATTCTACTTCGGACCAAAACTTTTAATCCCTGCAACCTTTCGAGTGTCATATGATTCTGGACCAGGCCTATTCTCTCCGATATACCCCTGATCATTTCTCGCGTGGAATCTCCCGAATTCTCTCCCTTCTCATGCCAGCCCTCTGAAGTGGCTCTAGGTGCGTCATGGGAATCTGACGACCCCACAGTCGTATTTATTGCATCTCGGAAGATCGACTTGGTTCCTAGTCGTGTTTCGGATTTCTGGAGATCTTTCTCCTGATTCTATCGCTGTAAAAGCGTGATCCTAGCTTTCTTTTCACCTAACCACATCGACTTTTGTCAGAATCTTATCGCCATTCAGCTTAGGTTTCTGCAAGGTTATACAACGGAACTACAGTCATGGGTTCTTCTTATAAATCATGTCAAGACCGGACAGGGAGTGGAGGTAGCTCAAGCTCGACAGACACAGATGGTTCTATCGAAACAAAAAGTACAACACCAACGCTGTTTAGTGCTGGAACAGTCTCAGCGAAGCACCGTCCCCGGCACGAAGAATTTAAAGATGATGGACCTCGTGATTCAGTCTCAACTTACGCATCGACGACCCGATCCGCGGCTGACATCCCCCCGGAAGAGCCAATGTATGAAGTTGACGACCGCCAAGAAAGCTTCTTTCCAACTGATGCGCTCTCCTCAACACCTTCCTCCTTTGCGACATTATTCCCCTCAACACGAAGATTACTCATCCGACATGACGATGCAACGATTGACGGGAACATGAACTTACGTGTAGACACGGTTGTCCCCCGTCGTGGTGGATACCAACAAGACGTGATCCTCTTTCATCTTCGCATGTATGATCTCTTCTCAAGGAAATTCTCCTTCCGCCGCTATTGCCGTGACTCGGGCCGAGAAGTATGTCACTCAATCCGGAAAGAAGCGACCTCTGTCCTCCACAGCGCTTCAGGACAACGACGCCGCTCATTGGGTAGCGTACTAGCCAGCTTTCGACCCGGATCGAGTGGACAGCCAGCGCCAATTGCGGGCGATCTCAAGCGCCAAAATTCAGGATTTGAGAAACAACATCACCGTTCCACGAGTGATGAAGTAGGATCGAACAGTGAGAAGGGACCGGCGCTCGGTGATACCATTTTGATGGAATTCTCCAACTATGCTCACGTGGAACTTCGACGAAAAGGCTCTGGTGCGGCAAAACGGTACGAATATGAATATTGGTCCACGAAATACCAGTGGCGACGCGAGTTCCGGAAAGAGGGTGATCTGCGTGAAGTGTCGTACTATCTCGTGAATACACGTACATCCAACACAATCGCCCACATGGTCCCGGAGATCATGACACCCCTGGAAGCGGTCGAGGAGGAAAGTAAAGGTGGCTGGATACCACCGTGTTCATTGTGGATCAGCGACACATCCGTTTATGAAAGGATGCCTGACATTGCCGAGTAAGTCGCGTTCACATCCCTTGTTTTCTTTTCCCTATCGTATCACACCCTCCCTAGTCTAGCCTCATCCTAGTCCCACTCTTCAACCCAACAACACACCATGCACCCCTGTCCTTCTTTACCCCTCTCACCCCTCAGCTCCACCTCTATTCGTTACAGATTGCAGTGGCTGCATTGCAGGGCGATAGCGAGGCTGACGAACCGGTTCCTGTTTTAGCGTCATTGTCGCAACAGGACTAGTGGCTCTCGTGGACGATTGTATTCGCCGCCGTTGGCATCACGAGCGTCGCGTTCCATGGATCCTCCCCGCACGATCCTCGCTCACTAAAAGTCTGGAACGCATGGGCCCACGTCGATTGATCGGCGAGGTCCTCCAACGACGGGGATCAGCCTAGATTAGACGGGGATTGGCGATCAAATTCGACAGAAACAGGTACAGTACATATAAGATGCATGAATCATGAGACACCCATGAGCTGTGAGCTATGAGCTGGCTTTTGCCATGGATGGTACTTTTATTTTTCTTCATTAAGAAATCTTTTTTTTTTCTCTTCACCTGATCTGCATCTGGTCTAGATGCATTTACGATGTTTATGACAGGGTCATGATGAATTTATTTTCTTGGAAGTTGCTGATTTTGCTATTCTTCCCCTCTTATTGCGGGTCCCTTTTTTCTTTTTTCTTCCTTGTCGTCGTATACTTTGGGATCATGTCAGGCAAACGTGCATCGGAGATCCATCCGACCTATTCCGATTTTTATCTATTGGATAGCATGTACGGAGGCTCGGGAGGCGTTGGGCGGTTCATCTCTTGGAATTGGAAACATTGGAAACGAAACAGCAGGTTATGTGGCATCTTTTTCCACCAAGCATTGACATCTAGCATCATGATTATTTGACTTAATATTTTTTCCCCCACCTTCTTCCATGGTTCAGGTGACTATTGTCTTCTAATCAGTATTTGCCTCTTCGGGATTTGCATCTACATGACCTCCTTCTGCGCTGCTCTGCTGGCGATGCATACCGTTGTAGTTGAAAAGCCTGACCGCTTCTCACCAGACCAGGATAAGCTAGCTGAACAGGAATATATTTGCTTCTGTTGCATTGTTGTCAAATTTCTAGCCTCACCGACAGAGTCCGACAAGGATAAACCAAGCTAGTGAGAAGGAAGGCGTAATCAATCTACATTTACCCGTGGACCAAAGCTATGACCGGATGAAGGAAGAGCATCCCCCGCTAGCGCGAATGTGAACCATGGAACCAGTGAAGAAAACCTCCACTTCAAATTAAAACTAAACCCCAACCCATCACAATCGGCCTATTTATATTCTAGCCCGGTCAATCGATTGGCTCTGAATGAATCTTTTTCAACGCCCAAGTATTGAGACAAGAACCCTGATGCTGCCTGAGTTGATTAAGCTTGTGCGGGGCAAGGGCGCTTACTGGGAACTCGTGAAACGTTGGCCCAGAGCCAAACGTTAGTCTCGGTTGTTTTTCTATTGTGTTCCCACTCCTCGAGCTAGTTTCGTCTACCGGGCGGCTTTATAGCCGCATGATGAACCATGGATCATGGAGGCTGGGAACCATGGAACCGCACCGCACGGCCACAGTAGCAGAATCATCATACTGCAATGTATGAGTGCCCAACTTGATCGCTTTGCCAAAATGCGGCGAATCGGACCCGGGCTTTCCGACTGGAATGTAGTTGTGAGGCAAGAGTGTTTTTTAAAGATGTAGTCTACTTGGGTTGATTTTTTACTCCTGGTTCGAAAGTCCTTAGAGTAGTCTTGGTTCTTTGTTGGACCCCACAACTATAAGGGCGGTTGCGATGCAGGGCCAGCGGGTAGAAGTTATGAGGAGCTTGAACTAGGTATGACCTACATGCGGCGTTGCTACCGAAGTCCCTAGCTGTAGATGCCTCATGTACGTCGTGGAGATGTGGAGATGCACATTGTGGCACAGGTGGTAGCGAACTGGCGTTCCTTGGGCCTCCCCTAATGGCTTACTATTTGTTGTCCATGTTATTTTTGGGGACAATTCGGATGTTGTTTCCATGGTAGTTGATCCTGGTCGCTATCTGCAAAGCGGCCCGGTGGTTGACGGGTCCTAGTTAACTCCACCTTTCCATTTTTTCAGATACCTCGGAAAAGAGAGGAGAATGCCAGAATGCGAACTTCCTTGTCATGGCAAGGGTCCTTTTACAATCCGATGAGCTGGCAATACCTAGCTTCATGAGTTGTTATTTTTTCTTTTATTATTTTTAATTTCTTTTTCTTTTATGCAGCCCGACTAATCTATATTGTCAAGGCTTTTGGGTTTGGCATATTGGTGAATATACTGGGGTTTTGGAGTAGATTTTTTATTTTTATTTTATTTTTCTTTCAATTTCGCTTTCTCGGTACTTTTGGGCATCAGAGCCATTCGTCATAAGCTACGGGGGACAAAGCCCTGCTCCGGCTCCGCTTGGGCAGAGATCACCCACAGACATATCTTCCGCCACCATGCAATTCATACACAGGGTTTCTGTTCCAGAAACTAAACTATTCCCACCGATTTGGTACACGTCCATGCACCAACTCAACCTAACCTCACTTTGGCTTTTAATGCCTGGACGATGAGGCAGTGACGGGGCGGCACAATATCATCAACGTGGGGTTCTCTGAGTTGTTCATCGCTTCATCCAATCCTGAACCTCCCCGTCATTTTAGGTATTGAATATTTTGTCTTTTTTTGATTATTCTCTCTCTATTGCCCCTGTTCACTTTGATGTATTTTTTGCATATGGGTCTAGGTCTGGATCTGGATCTTGTTCTTGATTTTTTGGTGTTCTTCCCCGAGACTAGCCAAGTTTTTTTTTTTTCCTTTTCTAATTCTTCAAATTTTTTTTTTCCCCGGCCTTTCTCCCTTGCCTTAGTAGACGAATGGCTGTCACATTATTCATTGTGGGCTGGATCCTGCAGTGGGACATCCTTACAATCTTTCTTTAACCCTTACGGCGTCCTAGCGTTTCTTCAAGGGTTGGTCTGGTCGTGCGCCGGCCCGTTCCAGCTTGCAGCCTCAAAATGATCCGCATGTCCCGCACCAGTGAATAGGGAGGGGGTACTCAGGCTGACGCTGTGCCATGTACCCATTACTATGCATAAGCCCGCTTGGTTAGTTGGGTTTTCCCGTTAGGCTCCATGTTTGTCAAAAAAATAAAATAAAAGAGGGGGATTGGATGAAACCCGAATGGAAAAAATGCCCATTCGGGTCAATTAATTATTTGAATTTATGTTGATGATAATGGCCCACCGTTTATATGACTCCCCGCATGTCCATCACCGAGGGGCATTTAAAAAGGTCACGCAAGAATCCCGTCCATTGAGCTTGCATTTCTTTATATTCACTCCTGGACTTCATCTGCTTCCGTCATCGTACCCTCGACTCTAAATTCCTCTTGGATTCTCAATTGATCTCAATTGAGAAAGAGCTGTGATCTAAACTTTCACTCGTCCATTCACTACATTGAACCATGTCACTGCCAGCCAGTCCTTCCAATCTCGCATCACCGTGGCAGGATCGACTCTTAGGTAAGCCCAAATCAAACTGATGGAAGGCCCTAGGGGACTCCGAATTCTGGGAGCTCTTTCAGCTGACCAAACGAAAGACCATTGCAGACGCACTAAACTAGCAGCCCCTATCTTCAATATTGTCTCCGATCGGCGAGGTACCTACCCCGTTTTCCTTTGCTTCCTTCCCACCGTCTTTTCATCCCAAGAACCCCACTATACCTGCTCTTTTTGTCTATCTGTTTGATGGGCTTGGCTCCATACCCTGCCTGGACTTTGACCACTGCGTCGGCATTGCAGGTGTGGAGCTACGGAGAGGAACCCGTACACCGACTTTTAGTTCCGAGAGCTTGACAGCGGATGCTAATCGCCCTTGCGTCGGAAATGTAGGAGGTCGAACCGCCTGGTCTAGTACCGTCCTCGTCCAAGGCCGAACAGTCGCCGCTCGCTACTGGTATGATGGCCAATACATCAACAATGCTAAAGAGGATGCCGCCGAGGTCGCCCTCGGACAGCTGCAGAATCAAACTCGTGTGCCCACCGTTTACCCAGGTCAGGTCTGGCGACAGGACCTCGGTAATAGCAACGGGGCTTGATTCTCTCTATCTATGACTTGAATATTTTCTTTTGTCCGGGAGGCATTTTGTTTGTTTTTTGATTCGAATGTGCGCTGATGTGCGTGTTGACCTGCGTTCTCATTGTTTGTTGAGGTCCTTGTCCCTTGGATTTTCATTTTTTTTTTGGCTTTTTACTTTTATTTTCTCGTGTTCATGCTGCTGCGCATTGTGCCGGCCCACAGCAACACACAGGTCCTTACTTTTGCTCTCATTTGTTCGTTGTTTATGCGCAATGCAGGTCGAAAAAATCACCACTCACCACACCTCATTCCCCTCCTGCGTCGAACGCCCTTTTTTGCCTTCCTCGGGTCTCGGATATGCGCGCCCCATTCCCCGGTGAAAGGCTGATAGTCGGCTTGCTGCAAAGAAATTTGCAGAGAAATTTCTTCACCGTTCGGATACGCGGCCTTGGATTACGTGGATTCGGGCAGAAGAGGAGGAAAAATAAGCAAAAATTGGGCGTAAAGATACGCTTGGATGGGGACATGTTCATGGGCCCTCGTTTGCGCCATTGATCGACTTCTTCTTCGACCTACGTCCTCAATACCCTGCAACCTGGGCTTCCTTTCATGAAACTTCCCGTTTTGTTGTGATACCCAACTCAATTCCAACTACCCCAGGAACGGTGTCTTCTCTTATTTGCCCCACTCGTGGTGCGGTGGATTCTCAGAACCTTATGGTTGATACCGATACCGCCGTTCTGCGAATTTCCCGAACAAAGCAGATTTTAAGCAGATCCCATGACCTTCATGAGAATCAGAGGAGGACTGGACTGAACCGAATCGGATGCATTGGGCTGAACTGGGTTGACATGACCAGGAATGTCCTTCTAGTCTGCTGTCTGTGCGTGCCATGATCCTCGCCACTGGTGGAAATGGAATCGGTGAAGAAGTCCAGGGCTGTGGGGCCCTCCCGCCAGCCACCCGCATGACCATGGCCCGAACGAAAGACTGTGTCTCTCTGCACCCGGGATCGTATTACTTCTATCTCAGACACCTGTCGATGGATGAGTACGGGAATTTTGCGATACCCCGCTGGGGTGTACCTTATACTACCTAGTCCCAGTGATATCACCTAGACGGGACTAGGCTCGGCATTGCTATTGATTTTGTTCTGGAGCACTATATGCGTCTGTGTTACCCGAAACGGAAACAAGGTCGTTCAGATTTCAAACCAGGGACGAAACCACGGCAATCGAAGTGGTGAAAGTTTGAATTCCAGGAACAGGATTCTTGGAATCGCGAGGTTTGAGGTTTATTTTATTTCTTTTCCAAGCATAAAAGCATTCTTGCTTGCTTGTTTGATTTATTTTACTTCGATTAGGTATAGCTTTGGGGGTGGGTATGATACGGGAGTTTTCTTTGGAATATTGTACGGCTTCGGGATATGTCATTTGGACTGGATATGATCTTTTACACTGTTTTTCTTTTGTCTCTTCCTTCCTTCTTACCTGCCTTGAACCTGGTATCAACTGTCAGGTGTCAGGGCGAAGTTCTCCAAATTGGTTGACATCGCTTCAGCTATAACAATTATCGACAGGACATTTTCTAATCAGATCACTTTTTCTATGTTTATGGATTTTCGAACTCACTGTTCTTTGCAAGGCTCGGTGGCTACTCCAAAATATCTTTATCACTGTAGCTTTGGAAATGAATTTAAGCTTTTGTTTGTGTTACTTTGCCATGTGCATGGCAAACCAGAAATTCTCCGAGATGTCGTACTTTGGTTCCCGCTATTCATCAAGGTGGGAACGAGAAAACCCCGGATCAAAAAAATCACTAAGATTTCGGAGGAGCTTTTTAATTGAACACCACAAAATTGGCTGAACATCCTCACTATCCACATTTCAAGTAGCGCAGTATTCCAGATTCGGAGAGTAATATTATTGAGGAACATACCCAAGTACCTACTAGCTCACGTCACTCTGTAGACTACGCTGGAATATGAAGGTGATTAAAAGTGATACCCACTGTACCTCTTCTTACTTATATCATGACTCTAATGAAGCGTTATCTTGTATATTGACGTGAATTATGCGAAGGTGATGCGATTTCCACTAATACTCGAGATAGCATTCCTTTCGATTACAATGACTGCGCTACTTGAAATGCGGTTGGTGAGGTTGTTTAATTAATTTGCAGTGTCCAATTATCGCGCTTCATTTCGGAAGAGGATCCCAGGTTCTCAAAAAGCCGTGAAATGTCTTGGAAGCCTTTGCGAACGAATCGTGGAATCCCACAAACACCTGAGCAACAAGCCCCGACTCCCCGTGTCAAACACGAGGCCTTCAAGCATAAGAATAAGTTGGAGCGTAGCCTCCATGAGCCAATCAAAAATTCCATGAGTTCATTAGTATGGTTTCCACAGCGAGGCTACACTTGATTGCCTAAAACCCTCCTGAACACTAATTGTTGCGATTAGCCAATCATTTTCATTCACTTGCAAACCGCCCCTGGCGAAGACCCGTGCCCACGCCCCGAGATGTTGCCCGAGTCATGCTCAGCCTTGTCCGGGCGAGGTGGGGGCTGGGCTGTGCCATCACCGTAAAACCCCTCTAAATCAGTATCTCCTGGTATATATACAGTAAAGTGCTTCAACAACTCATTGCGACTTTACCTCCCCACGCAAATAAGCATTGGCGCCAAAAAGAAACCAACGCTGGAATTCTGATTATCGACCTTGACCAAAGCTCCAATTGCTAGAAAGAGATCTTTGAGATCCTGAAGCTCGAACATGTGTTTCCCACAATCTGGCATGTTGAAACCTCAATCTCCTCGCCGGGAGGCTTACGGCAACAACTACGATAGATATCTTCAAGATTTGCAAAGATATCAGAGGGCACTTGAGGAATACCACAAAGACAAAAAGAAGCGTCGGGCCAGACATAATGCCCACAATGCTGGTTTGATTGGCGCCGCAGCCGCAGCTAGTGCCGGAGCCAGTGCCGGAGCCAGTGCTGGAGCCAGTGCCGGAGCCGGTGGTGGTGGTGGCGGCGGCGGCGGCGGCGGCGGCTGCTAGATACACATCTGGTCATCGAATACGAATTTTGAGCTTTTACAGAAGGGCTCAAGTTTATTGGCTTGCATATTGTGATCTGGTCTTATGTATGGGTCCCGTCAAGGTTGTAGGGTCCATTCCGAAACCTTGCATCTCAAGCCCCCCCTACATTTGTACAATAGAAAGTGACAACTTGTGATACCACTCTACAAAGCCACATCTCCCAAGATTGTGTTGATATCTATCAAATTCTTGCAGCAGTAAGCCTATGGGTATATTTGGAACAAAGCTACGGACAGATTATATACCTCCTGCATACCGCCACATGTCATAAATCCCCTGCCGCTCCGCTTCCAGGTCAGAGTCTGACTCATTTGTCATATTCCAGACCCACCCAGATGAGCTATCTAATATGCAAATTTCTTCCCGCTTCCATCGGAATTACCCCGTTTATTCCTCCACCCGTAATACAGTCTCAAGAGGATACATCCAGCCGCCACAAAAAGAAGTAAGGCGGCATTAGTCCAGTGGCCTGTAGGATACCCCTTCTTTTCTTCATCAGATTTATAGATCCACACACCAACAATTTGGCCCGGTGCCCCAAATGAGATGTTTAGTGCAATGGCCAGACCTGCTCCGGCCGTAGATCGCAAATTCGATGACAGCCAGCCGAGGAGTGGGGGTATGCAGGCGAATGCTCCGGCGGCTGCAACGATGAGGCATCCGTAGCGATGCTGGTATTTGTTAGTATGTATTTTTGGGCTCGATTTGGATGTTTTTTTCCGAAGTGACTTACAAGGTATGCTTCTGCTGGAAGAACGGCCGAGGCCAGAAAGCCCATTGCGCCAATAAACGCGAAAAGGGCGGAATGGAGACCGCGACTAGGATGGTCAGCTTGATCGCGACTACTATTTGATTTTTATGATAGACGGGATGATAGACGAGACAAACCTATTGAAGTGATCTGCTGACCACGCAACCACTACCGTCACAACGTATGCTACTGCGTACGGCGGCACCGTCATGAGCTGTGCTCGTAGATTAGAATATCCCAGACCAGCAGTGATGGCAGGAGTGAAAAGTGAGAGGCTCGAAAAGGGTGTGGAAATGCCAAAATAAACCTGCCAGTATGCATGAGTTGAGTGAATCTCACACAATCGTTTCCACACGACCAACATACCGCATAATGAGCATACAAACGCCAATCGACAAGAACAGCTTTCGCATCTGCCCAAGACATAGCACTTGCAGAACCATGTGATCCCTCGGCTTGTAGCCGATATGCCGCGAGCTCCTTCTCCTCAAAAGACAGCCAAGGCGCAGTTTCCGGATAGTCTGGCAAAAAGAACCAAACCAAAATAGAGGACGCACAAGAGGGCGCTCCTTCAATAATGAATAGCCATCGCCAAGCGGAGAGTCCATGTGCACCGTTCATATGACCAACACCATAGGCGATTGCGCCGCCAAATGCACCGGCTAGTGTTGCAGAGGCTAGGATCAAGGCCACCCGCATCGATCGTTCGGAGTTCCGATACCAAAAGGTCAGGTAGTAAACGAAACCTGGGAACAGTCCTGCTTCCACAACACCCAATAGAAAACGGATACCAGTCACTTGGGCATAGGTATGAGCGCCACCAAGGCCCATTGTAATTGCACCCCATGATAGCATGAGGAAGGCGATCCATCGCTGTAATTGTTCAGTATGATATCTTAAATGTTCAAATCTGGAAGGCTAAAGCGTACACTTGGTCTGAGCTTTTTCAAAAAGTAGTTTGACGGTACTTCGAATAATGCATAGGCAATGAGAAAGACCATCAATGCAATTCTGGCTGGGTCAGTTCACCATGTTACAGTGCGAATCTAGAGTTCCTCACGTATACTGATAAGAGGTCATGCCCGTCTCCGTAAGAAGATCATTGCCAGTGTTCTCATTCAAGATTTTGGCATTTCCCACTATGGGTTAGTATTCATATTATTCAGACTCTATTGCAAGTCATTGACACACCAATGTTAGATCGATCCAAATAACATAGCAGGTAAATCGCTGCGCACAACGGAACGATCCTTAAATCCTGTTTCCATACCAAAGCCTTCTCACGCGCATTAAGGACCGGATCCCTGGAATCAAAGTCCGAACTCTGGGCCACATCAGCCACCGAAACTCTCATTCAAGCCCAAGGTTGTTGTGGAGCTTACTGTTACCGCGTGCTCAATGTCTTCTGGAAATTTCTCGGCCATGATGTGGTGCAAATTGCAAGGATGTTGTCGATCAGACCGCACAAAAATATCTGGAATGTTCAGGGGCATTGTTTGTCCCCCTCTTTGTTTGCTACATTTGTTTTTCCCGGCATTTAGTCCCTGAACCCCGGACAATGTACCCCCGCATTTCTTCCCGCACTGGAGATCGGCGATTGTCCGAACCTCCGATTCACCGACTTCGGCTGGAATCCGTGATCGACTCATGGATAGTAAATAAGCAAGTTGAATTAGTTGATGCTATTAGTCATTTGCCAATTAGAACGGTGGTCATCTTGAATGCTAGTCAGTGTTTCGAAAACAAATAGGGAAACCTTTGAATGAGGGTTTCAACACTAATATTGGAAGATTCTTCATAAGAATGATAAAAAATTTTCGCAGCACCTATTTCAAGCCAATTATAATGGGTGTTCTGTACAGTAAATTCTAGAAGTGTACTAGGAAGGCCTTTGCTTCACAAGTAAACACTGCCATACTTGAACCAAACTTTGGCCTGGATGCAAACCAAGCAAACACCTTATCGCGATACCGTTCCTGATCGCATCGCAAACACTGCGTCTGTGACAATTCCCTCCATGCAACGCCAGTCGCTGGCCAGATCACTCTTTAGGAATACCCGTTTGGCACTTAATATTCAAAGCGCCAAAATGACTACCACTACTGGGCCAAATGGGCAGTCTAAGCCCTCCGCATTGACATTTGAGCGGCACGCGAAGTGCTCGGTATGATTTCTGCCCCTCCATGCCTCGACAGGACTTTGCCTGACTTTCATTTCCATTTTTAATAGACCACAAAAGCTCGCGCGAGCACACTTATCCTCCCTCATGGCTCTGTTCCTCTCCCGATTTTCATGCCTGTCGCGACACAGGCATCTCTTAAAGGCCTGACTTACGACCAATTGCGGGATACTGGATGCATGCTGTGTCTCAATAATACCTACCACCTCGGATTAAAACCCGGTCAGGAAGTTTTGGACTCAGTTGGTGGTGCGCACAAGTTGCAAGGATGGGATCGGAATCTCTTGACCGATAGTGGAGGGTGAGCAATGTTATTTGCGCAGGGAATTATGTGACTTGGCTGACCAGGCCATTGTGTCTTGAAGTTTCCAGATGGTGTCTCTGCTTAAGCTGGCTACTGTGACAGAGGAAGGTGTGCGGTTTCTCAGCCCCCACGATGGCGAACCAATGTATGATGCCCTATCCACCATCTTGGACGCGAGTTGATACGCAGATAACTGACTCCCAGGCAGGCTTCTCACTCCCGAACACTCTATTGGACTTCAGAACTCAATTGGCTCAGATATCATCATGCAATTAGACGATGTCATTGCTACTACCTCCCCTGATCATGCCCGGATTAAAGAGGCCATGGAGCGCTCTGTGCGATGGTTGGATCGCTGCATTGATGCGCATAAATACCCCGAAAGGCAAAATCTCTTCTGTATCATCCAGGGAGGCCTAGATTTGGAGCTACGGAAACAGTGTTGCGAGGAAATGGTGGCCCGAGATACCCCTGGAATCGCCATTGGTGGTTTGTCGGGAGGTGAGGACAAACAGGAGTTCTGCAAGGTGTAAGTGTTTCATTCTTTTGAGGAGGTTTGGCTGGCGCTGACTATTCCAGTGTGGATACTTGCACTGGACTTCTTCCCGAAAACAAGCCTAGATACGTTATGGGAGTGGTATGTTGTCTAGAATCAATCCTCCACTTCCCCGTTCTCAAACTCACTTCGTCTAGGGATATCCCGAAGATATTGTCGTTGCAGTCGCTCTTGGAGCTGATATGTTTGATTGTGTGTGGCCAACAAGAACCGCGGTACGTCTAATCAAAAACCTTGTATTCGTCCTCATGCTCATAAATATCAGCGTTTCGGACAAGCAATCCTCACGTCCGGCACAATAAACTTGCGCCATAAATCTTTTGAGGCAGACTTTTCTCCAATTGAAGAGAGATGTACCTGCACATGCTGTCTTCCTGCCGACAAAGGAGGTCTCGGCCTCACCAAGGCCTACATGCACCATGTCACCGCGAAGGAGACAGTTGGTGCTCATTTGTAAGACCTGTCTTTAAATATTATAGAGGTTCTTCGCTAACATTTCCAGACTCACAATGCATAACGTCCATTTTATGTTGACCTTGATGGGGAGAGTGCGGCAAGCTATTCTCGAAGACAGTTACCCAGCTTTTATTCGCGAATTCTTCTCCAAAATCTATCAAGGCGACAAGTCAAAGTACCCTGAATGGGCAGTTGGTGCGCTGAAGGGTGTTGGGATGGACTTGTTGGAAGACTAGTCTCGATCACTACAATGATTCAAACGAAGTGCTTTTCCTCGAAGGAGGAATTAACGGGGAAAAGCAGGACATGTGCATATGAGCGTTTTTGATTAGACATTGCATACATTGTTCAACCAGAATACGGCATCATGATATACGACCTAACTTGATAATGTGAATGAGCATCGGAAATATCCTCCCAGTCAAAGCCAGCACAAAACTTGACTTCAGTCCTTTCAATCTTCAATCTGTTTTACTCTTAGTGAACCTCCCGGTGAAGTGTCGAATATTCTTCCCCCAAAAATAAACCGGCAAACCCAACAGCCCCAATACAGCCGTCAAAGCCCCAAATATGCCAAACGCTCCATCATACCCACTCCTCGTCACAAAGGCACTTGTTCCATAACTCGTTCCAAATGAGATAAAGCCTCGAAAAGCACAAATAATAACCAAAAGCGGGCCTGAACTCCCAGGGTAACTATCCAACAAGTACGTAATCGCCACAATATTCGCACCCACAAAGCAGAGATAATACCCCGCGACCGCCCACACATATACAAACCAGTGATACTGCTCCGGATGCGTTGCGCCTTGTCCGTAAAGCACCGCAGTGAAACATCCAATGATAACGGGGAAAACGAGCGGAATAAGCCGAGTCTCTGGCTCGTGCATGCCATTGTTGCGTTTTGCGCGCCAGCGAATTAACGAGTCCGATCCGAACCCGAATAGTGGGAGGCCTACTAGCGCGACAATAATCTGTCCGCAATTCACGTAGCTGGTGCTTGTGTCGGGCCAATTGTATGGGGTCCCTGTGAGGATTGTGCCGTATGTAGTTCCGATGGCAATGTTTACGCCAATTGTGAGGCCGTTTATGCATAGAGCCCAGAAAACATTTGGGAAGAGGAGAAATTGGAAGGTTTGCTAATCATTGGGGCGAGGGATCAGATTCTGCATTTCAAGCCGGAGGCATTATGAAGAGAACTCACTTTAAGCACGTCGGCTGCCTTGCGCCACTCAGGTTCACCGATCCAGAGTCGCATATCTGATTTCCAGGTACGCGCCTCATAATGCACGTAGTCAAGAGGCGGTTTGACTTTGCATACTTTCGAAGTTGATTTGAGCTCTATGTTAGCTTCGAGATCTGATTTGCCTAGGTTCTCCGATACTGAATCTTCCTGATATGTGGCCTGATTTCGGTCATATTTGGTCTCCGGAAGAAGGAAAAGGGCGATTAGGAACTGGAGTCCTGCTAGTCCGGCTCCGAGCCAGTACCAGCCTGCCGGTGTGATAGCTCCTGCGATAGGACTCCCGAAGAGAACGTAAATGGTGGTCAAGACTACTTGAATAGCCTGTTGAGTCATAAGACATTTACTTCTCTCGTGGAGGAAAAATAGTTCCTGGTGAAGTATTTATTAGTGCGATAATCACTTGGTGGGTTTTATTTGCAGAAAGTAAGTACCTGAGTTATCATTGGAACCAGTGCTTCACTCTGTCCTGCACATAGTCCCAGGATCATACGAGCAGCAAGATGCCATTCGTACGTTTTAGCGACGGCGCATAATGCAGCTCCAAGTATGAGGACTAGAGTGAAGCCCAATATAACGATTCGACGACCGACGCCAATGGCAAGAGGCATTCCTATGAGATTTCCAATTCCCCTAGTGAATGTTAGCTTGTAGCAAGGAGGATAATACATGTGTTAGATGTTTACATGAACAGTGTTGGGTATGTCATCAACGCAGTAATATCTGCATAGTCCTTGCCGGCCGCACTGTATTCGGGGATATAGAAGGTCATTATACCACCGAATCCAGAGACGAGGGCGACACCTAATGTTGCAACTGAGAGAGGACTTTAGCAAGAATATAGCAAGACAGTGACTCAGGACTCACAAGTAGATATCACAACGAGAATCACTGTTTTCTGCCATAACGGCATATTTAATGGGTCTTTGCCAAGTAAGCTCAAGGATTCCCAAATTTTGAACTCCATTCTGGTGTTCACCGTACCTCGTGGATCCGCCGTTGGCGTTGGGATATAAACAATGTGGTCTTCGGTCAATTTCACAGTTCCTACAACCTTGACTATCCCATCCAGCTCCTGGCCAGAGGACTCATCGTCTACCACTTCAACATGCTCACCACGGGCCTTGTCGGTATCCTTCATTGTGCCCACGAGTGTATGGTAAAATACCGAACGACAGAGACCAAAAAACGGACGATTTTGAACAGATTCAATCGAGTATTATGAGCGTCGGATTTCTAGCATTGTATCTACTTAACTCCAGAGGTGGCTTACATATATAGTATAATGCTTTCCCATGTTCCTCGGCTCCCGAAGCTAGAGATGTTTTCCACCCCCGCAGGCTTTTAATTTTAGCCACGTACCAATCCTTAATATTGCATTCTAAGTTTGTAGTCACTTACCAGGTGGAACTTGTGTATTAAACTTTGCAGGAATGCAATCCGTTTGACAGCTGACCCACTACTTCCCCGCTTCCCCAGACTGTTGTTGCAAAGGGAAGTGGAGGACTCGTTCGTAACCCCGTATCTACCGAGTGGGGGACGCTTACTGCGGGCCTGGTGGGATCATTTCCCCCACTGAAACTTTAAGTGATGATGTTGCGGTCTTGTTTTTAAATATGAAGTAATTGAGCAACACAGCGCCTCTGGAGCTTAGTATCTCCATCTTGCATGCAACCTTTAGAAACCTCACTAGCAGAAAGAGCAGCAGCCATGAGGATCTTTACCAGTGGTCTAAAACCCTACTTAGCATGAAGATCTATGAGCTCAAAAGGCTTTCTCCTTGGTTAAAGAAACGAAATGCAAGGAGATAATGATACATTTCTCAAAATTGACTATTATACCCTTTAGTAGGGATACAAGCGTAAGACCGGTCAGAAGATTGCGGCAGATAAGATTAAAAACATAGCTTGAAGTTGGATTCAAGTGTAATTAAGACCATGGCAGTATTCACTGTCATAGAAGAGTTGAATCTTCTACCCTTATCACTTCCATTTGCGATTGTAAATCCTGGTTGGAAGCAAGGATGTCGCAATTTACCAGTTCCCATTGCCATGGGAACCCCAAGTTCCGGTAGAGGTAGCTGTCACCGTGCAAGTGGAAGTGGACGTAGCGGTGATCGTAGCCGTAGCTGTAATAGTGTCTGTAGTGGTGACAGGGTCTGTAACGGTGACGGTATCGGTACAAGTGACAGTATGCGTACTAGTGACGGGATCCACAATGGTGATGGTGGCCGTAGAGGTTGCTGTAGTACACCAAGAACCGTTGCTAAGACTGTTAGTCATCATCGCTGGCCTGATCATCATGATTAAGCGGAGACTCACTCTGTGTGCTGGCCAGTCCAACCCGACCCGTGCACATCGGTAGGCTTTGCGCCGTTGTGGTCAGTCAAACCAGGCAGTGCAGTGACAGAGGCACAGATGGTCAAGAGAGTAAGGATGGAGAACTGCATTTTGACAGGTATCTTGATGAAGATGAGTGTAAGAAATGTTCTTTGTGGATTTCAAATGGCTTTTTCTGATGAGAAGGGACTCTTTGTAGGTCAGGGTAGCGCCTTATATAGCCTGCTGATGGTAGGTACTTTTGTACCTAGCTATCTACAAATCAGTATATTTGTCTGCTTCATTGCTCGGATAAAAAGGCACTATCCACATTCTTGACAGTTACACGGAGTAAAGAAAGTGCATTGTAGTAGAGGAATGTGAGCGCGGAGCCTCCCACCATTCAGATTACTGACAGCTTGAACCCCTTGCCTCCGCTAGAATATTCTCCGTTGATATTCTTAGATATCATATTCTCCGCGACCCTCGTCGAGAGTGGAGAATGTTAATGTATCTATCCTAAAGCGGTAATTAGCTCTACATTTGAGTTTTGATGCCCAGAAATCTTTATGAATTGTGAAGTCCTTGCCATTTAGAGTTGAAAATTGCAGAAGCTTCAAGAGAGCAAAGCTTATTACATCTGACACAAAATGTGATTTTTGATTTTTGCCCACCTTGGCAAGTTGAGCCATTTAAATATCTCTTTCTATCCTCTCGCAACTATCCTTTTCCCTAACCATCATATCGACCGCCTATTTTGCTACACATCAAATAATAACATGATATTATTGCATTACTACCCTTTATGTAAAGAACGCGCTTATCTCTCTGTGGTCATCTGCTCTCAGGAAAGCTGAGAGCCGTAATACTCTCTTGTCAATGCGCATTTTGTGGCTGATAAGGGGTAAATATGTTGAAACTTTCGATATTCTGAGTAGCTAGACGCACTCTGGCTAACAAAAAGCCCCTTCTCCGGCCAACAAAATACGTGAATCAGATACTCAGGGCCACCAGGAGGCAACGAAAGGTAAATCCCTGGCCAACAACACGTGTCGGCGTTTGCCAGCTCCGGCTTCTGAGGAATCCATCCACCTGACACTGGCCGAAAAATTCAGCCCGATCCTCAATGAGATAATATCCCGCGAATCATTTGATCAGAATCGTAGAATGTCATTATTCTAGGAATGCATTAAACTCGCCGAAGTCACACCAGGGTATGATTCAAGTTGTCTAGATTCTTTACTTTTATGATCATGGGCTCGTAGAACACTGTTTTCCAAATACTCAACAAAGACTAGAACGTTCTAAAAGCCCTCTATAGGATCTATGCTCATATCAGTGCTCACTGGGAACAGTACAATTTTACTATTAGGACGGCGGTGTAATTATTTCATACCAATGTTCAATAAATGCTGCTCCTAGTCCAACGTCTAAACACTCTAACCTCGATTCTTGAGTCCCTTTCCTTTCAGCTATCTATGATAGGTCATGTCTCGCTTCTTAAACTTGTGCCATTTATTAAGTGCAGAGAAACAATGTAAAGAGAAGAAGAAAAAAGAAGATAGCAAGTCATAATTCATGAAATTCAGAAGAAATACTCTTTACATGAAGAATTATGGGAAATGGAGATCCAGGCGATAATCTAAAATATATGTATGCTATCACCATGCCTCTTTTTCTGTCCTGGCCCCAAGCAATGAAGACTTCGCCATGTAAGAATTCTTCTTGACCGTCATCTAACGTTAGGCCTTGCAGACTCCAACCCTGTCTTGAAAGTGATCTTTCTTGTGATCGAGATACGCACTACTCTCACTCTCTTCAGAACAATATCCTCTTCTGAGATTTGGAGGTGCGGCTAAAGTATTCTAGTACCTGACCAGGCTGCACTGCAGATCCTTACCATCTTGTACAAGCGCCCAGCCCCCCGCTTCAGCCCCCACGCCTCAGCCGTTTTCACACTTAGTCGAATCCTCGTTCTCCAACTTTCCCCTGGTTACTTTTCTCAATAAACTGGATGGTTATATAGGGTATACCAGTATTTGAACGTCAAGATGAGTTTCGGCATTGGCGTGGGGGATGTTCTCGCGACTCTCAAACTCGCCGATGAATTGAAAAAGCGGTTCGCGCAAGCTCCCAGTGAGTTCAAAGCTATTTTTGGAGAGTAAGAAGACCCCGACCTCTTGGGATACTTGAATTACACTAATCATCAACAACAGAATTAAAAGTCTGTGGGCCGTCCTTCACGATCTCAATGATATTCCAAAAGAGGGCCTCAGTGTGCACCAGAGGAGCGAGATGGAATCAATTGTTCAAAAAGGGCGCGAGGTGCTTTTAGAAATTGAAGACAAGCTGAGCAAATACAATGTCCTTGCATTTAAGACTTCGAGCTGGAAGAGCAATGCTCTTCGGGCATGGAGCCGAATCAAGTGGGACCCCGCTGAAGTCAACAGCTTGCGGAATCGCATTATGTCTTGCATTTCCCTTTTCAATTTGGTTATGGGGAACATTAATCAGTATGGAGATATTCTCATTACCTCTCTGCTTCTAGATTTGCACTGGTTTGCCCTGGAAACTGCATCGCTGATGATATAATTAGGGATCTGACCCTGGAGATTGGTGCGGAGGTCCGTTCCATAAAGGGCAATCAGGACGCTCAGCTACGCAATGAAATGCTCGCATTCATTTATCCGATCGACCCCTCGGAGCGACAGCGCAAAATACTCAACATGCGGCATGAAGGCGCAGGGAAATGGCTACTAGAAAGTAAGGAGTTCCTCCTCTGGGTCGCCAATGAAAAGAAGAAGGCTTTTATGCTCTGCACTGGAGTTCCCGGGGCTGGCAAGACGGTTCTTGCTTCTATCATCATTGACCATCTTGAGAAAAAGTATGCCAACGACGAGAGTATTGCGGTTACTTATCTATACTTCGACTATCGGCAGCGTATTGAATTTCCGGACCTCCTTTCTAGTCTCCTCAGACAATTGCTCCAGGGCAATCCGGGACTGGATGGAATCATCGCTGACTTGAACTTCCGACGCCGACACAATCCTAGTCGTCTTTCTGAAACAGAACTTAAACAGGAACTTGAAATGGCGATATCTCAGTGCAGTGAGGTGTTCTTTCTCATTGACGCGCTGGATGAATGCTTGGATGTTCGTGTACGACGTCAATTCCTCATCTGGATTCGACACCTTCTCAATTCCAACGGCCATACGAAGATTAAGGTCCTTGCCACCACGCGGCACGAGGATCAATTTGGCCAGTCCTGCTTCAGCAATGATCTCAACTTGGAAATCAAAGCTAGCAGAGAAGATGTGGCAAGCTTTCTCGATGCAAGCCTGGATTATCTCCCGCCGTTCATTCAGAGGAAGCCCGAGCTCTGGCAATATATTCGTAATCAGATCATTGAATCCGCTGGGGGAATGTAAGTGTCACAGAGCTGTGACATCCATGGATGCAAGATATACTAATTTTTTCCAGGTTTTTACTTGCCCGTCTCTATTTGAATCTACTATTGGATGAAAAGAATGAGAAAAGAGTTCGAACACTAGGCAGCCAGCTCAAATCTGGCTCAGGGGCATACGATCATGCATATAACGAGACCATGAAAAGGATCGAGCAGCAAAGCCCGTTTTCTCAAGACCTTGCCAAGAGGATACTAGGATGGGTTACGTTTTCGGCACGACCACTTACCGCTGTCGAGCTGCAAGATGCTATTGCGATCGAAATTGGAGAGCCTGAGTTCGACGAAATGAACATAACAGATATTGGGGAGATGATCTCTGTCTGCTCCGGTTTGGTCGTCCTAGATGAAACGAGCAACATCGTTAAGCTTGGGCATTTTACAGCTCAAGAGTATCTGAAGCGCACGTCAAAGTCTTGGTTCACCGATGTTAATGAATTCCTCACGAATTCATGTATTACATATCTGTCGTTCAACTCTTTCGATGATTCTTATTTGGCCCAAGGCGTCCCTCAAGTGCAACGAAAGGAGTTTCCGTTCTACCAATATTCGGCTCATGAGCTAGGGACCCATCTCCGTCAGAGCCTTGGCAATGGCTCTCTCCTCTCTGCGTTTATCAGAAACGACGCCAAGGCTTCTCGATGCATGCGAGAAATGTTTGGTCTGTCAGGAACCAAATGCAGCTTCATGGGGCTACACCTTGCCTCACTATTTGGACTTGAACATGTCGTGGAGGGATCCTCCCACTCTGGCAGCGATCTCAATGTCTGGGACTACCTTGGCCGCACACCTCTTACATGGGCTGCAGCATCTGGCAACGAGACAGTAGCTAGACTTCTACTTGCCCGGGGAGCCGATCCTAACTCTGCTACACAAGAGAACTTTACCCCACTTTTCTACGCTGCAGCCTACGGTCATGCCGAGGTCGTTGGACTTTTGATCGAGGGGGGTGCCAATGTCAATTTTGAAAACAAAAGCAACGACACTCCGATCTTCTTCGCTGCGAAAGGTGGCGGTGAAATCCGATTCGATTCTAGGTCGCTATTCAGCGTGGGTGATCATGCATTGGTTATAAATTTGCTGCTCAGCGCGGGTGCTAATCTTGACCACGCAAACAATGGTCGTGAAACCCCCTTATATGCCGCAGCGGAGAATGGCCATGAGGCGGCTGTTGAATTGCTAATTGAGAGGAAAGCCAACATCAACTCATACCCTGCTCCTCTGGCCGCCGCAGCACAAAAAGGCCATGTCAAAATCACCAAACTACTCCTGGAAAGCGGTGCCAACACTCCATTCTGTACTGGGGATACAAACCTGCCGCGCTACTTTTATGCGCTTTCTGGGTTATCGAATTCGATTTTATGTGACGATGAAAGCTCTTTGGCAGTAGTACTTCGAGAATGGTGTAAACCAAACTTTCAAGATGAGTTTGGGCGATTGCCATTACACTGGGCAGCTTCACGAGGCGACATCACTCTGGTACAGCGCATTTTGAATGCCGGATGCACCCCGAATCCCAAGGATAAATTTGGTAGAACACCACTATTTGCGGCCGCTTGCAGGGATAGAGTAAACGTGGTGAAAGTATTGCTCGAACACCCCGACATCGAGACCCAAGGTGAGGATAAATTGGGACTTACCCCCCTTCAAGAGTCATTCAGAAGACAAAAGTCCTCTAGTATACCCAGGTTCCTCTCAGGATTCCCAGGAAGGGACATTGCAGGACCTTTTGACAAGGTTGTCGATCTTCTGAAAGTCAAGACTGGACTGCAAGAGGACTGTCTGCCCCATCTCATCCCTCCCTCGGCTTACAGCCATTCTCTTCCTCAGGCTGCTTTCCGTGGACATTGTGATGTCTGTCTTAACAAATTGGCATACAGCTCACGGCATTGTAAGAGCTGCAACATGATCACTAAGGACACCGCTTCTGGATGCACTGTTGTGTACTGTCATGTCTGCGTTCAGGGGATAAATGACTGTCCTCTTTGTGGGCAACCATTTTGAGAAGTGAGTATAGGCTGAGACCTTAATACAACTAAGTCAGTAATGTTGAGTTGGTGCACAAGCTGCCCTGGGGGAAAAGCGGACAGACATTGTATGTCTAGGCCTCGTTTCATGCCATGCGTCGTCAATATTTTCTGTACCAAAGATATTTCGGTCACTCCCGGGCCCTCGCTCATAAAGAGCTGTAATCACACACCAAAACTGTAGAAATCATGTGTTCGGGCTATCGCCTTTTCATAAATCATATAGGTGTAGGCTCCAAGGTTAGTGCCCTTAATGCTGTATTCTGCAGACCCTAGGAGATCAATAGAGGCGAGCAGCTTCACTTCTCATTTGCTTTATCTTCTCTATCTTCCGTCTTCCTTTTCTTCAACCCACCATCCACACAAGATTCCATACACAAAGTGCATTCTTTTCACTGCATTGAAGTACTTTATCTCCTCTGTCGAGGCCTCATATGGAGAGTTTTAAAACAACTTCATGATTCGTTTACAGGATACGAGACCTAATGGGAGGATAAAACTTAGTAAAAAAGATTGACTGAAAAGGCCGTATTGAAAAAGGAAAATGGTATCCCTAATCAACGTCTCTTTTTGGATGTATAGTAATAGGTGACCATCAATGAGAAGACAGTTAATAGGCCTCTACTCCGGCTAATTTCAGAACGGTCTCGGTCACATCAGGCTTCTCAAACGGTTCACTTCGATCCTTCGGACATACCACGCCATCACGCATCGGCTTCTCCTTCGTGGGACGAATATTGCTAGAACAGAATCATTAGCCCCGAAATGACACT
The DNA here is from genome assembly GCF_028828015.1 of Penicillium pulvis. NCBI lineage: Eukaryota > Fungi > Ascomycota > Eurotiomycetes > Eurotiales > Aspergillaceae > Penicillium > Penicillium pulvis. The sequence continues at coordinate 3,802,566 of NW_026643072.1, forward strand.
CCTTTGATGGTTTGGGATGGCATACCAATGCGGCCAATGCGTCGTTCCAACAAAATTCTCAAAACACTCCTTCTTCAACTCCAACGCCTCGGGGGTAGCGAATTTCCGCGGCGTCATGCAGATATACTGCACATGTCGAATCTGAGTTCCCTCCGGCAGACATGCGTAGTGCATAGTCCGCGAGTCCCAGAGAACAAAGTCTCCAGGCTCCATATTAACCTTGATCAGCTCACAGCCGCGGTCCTCGAACCATTTCACATCCTTCTCGTTGAAGAGGAATAGATCCATGAATTGGGCTTCTGGGGGTGGAGCGTCTTCGTGATCATAGGACTCGCGTTTGTGGGCGAAGAACTCGTCGAATAGATTTGCGGAGCCTTTCATTAGCATTAGGCCACCATCGTTGGGACCATTGGGGGCATAGTTAAGCAGGCCCTGTACTGCTTGCATTCTGTATAGAATATTAGCTGGGCGAATGTTGGATACAGGTAATTTTGCTTACCCCTTGCGGTCTGGATTCTGGTCGCAGTGAGGCCAGGGACTCCAGTTAAGGTCTTTCCGTCTGGGGAGTGAGATATTCATCCCGTCAAATGAACAGATAAGTTCACTGGTTCCCCAGAGCTTTTCGAAGATATCGATGACAGCAGGCTCAGTGCGCGCTTCCCAGGCCATCTTCTCATGAGGTGCTCCGTAAGCAAAGTACATTCTATTGATTCGTTAGCTTATAACGGCATGTCCGTGGGTAAAATCTGCAACATACCCTCCTTTAAAGCTGACAGGCAGGTGGTCTGCGGTCCAGGTGGACTCATCGTTTTCGTCAAACCCAAGGTCAAATTTCTTCAACCACTGAATTTGCTTGTCGCGATAATAACTGGCACGCTCGGGGGTGATGACGTTCTTGATCACAACACAGCCATACTTCTGGAACTCATCCTGCCAGTCACCCCGAGTCTGAACAGAGGCGACCAAGTTCGAGCTCGCAGTCTCAATCTGTATGGACGACATCTTGGAAGAGACTTCGAAAACAATTCAACGTTTGCAAATTTAGGTACTTTATCGTCTGTTTACCAAAATGAAGGTAACACGGAAAGCACTGGACGTTGTTCAATTTTCAAAATGCTGTTCGATGGGGACAAATAAATAAGATATAGTCACAAGGCTGCCTCTTCAGGTGTAGTTGATCATCTTTACATTTTTATCGAGAAAATCTGTCAGTCTCAAACAACCCCCAACCCCCACTGTTTCCATTCCGGTGGGCCTTAAAGCATAAAACATGTTCGGCAATTGAAACAAAATGGACATCCTAGAAAGCTCCCCACTTTCCCGTGGTTGAACTTGCGGGGAAAAGTACAAAGGGTCTAAGCCAAACACCCATCGGCAAGCGGGGGTGGGGTGGATCAGAATTGACAACAGTGGAAAGATGTGGAGAACATCTGGATCAATATGCAACTGATGGGCATTGAATTCGTTGACTGGTCAGAATGTATAACTGAGACGAGGCCCAATCTAGGAAACTCCATTCAGTACAATTCGCAGTATCATCACACCAACATCTATTCAAATGCCTCCTCCAGTCCAATCTGCGTATAAGCGTATCGCCCAGCCAACCGCTGGAGAAAACGGATACCAAGCACGCCAATCTGGCAAATCCGAGATCCTTCCTGTTGGCTGGAATGGATTCAATGGCAAACCCCTTGAAAGCTCCATTCAAATTGATCACGATGTTGAGATTGTGGTTCGCGACGGCGTCCGTCTATATGTTGATGTGTATCGGCCAGCCCACTCGGATGAGAAAATTCCAGCTGTGCTCAGCTGGTCCTTTTATGGCAAAAAATATAGCGCCTTGGATATGCTCCCCATGACGACCTGGCATTGCTGTGTGAAGCCATCGGAGCTCAGTGGATTGGAGAAGTTCGAAGGGTTGGATCCGCAGATCTGGTGTCCGCGTGGATACGCTATTGTGAGTGTTGACACACGTGGTGCTGGCCACAGCGACGGCCAGATCTGTGTGATGGGAAGTCAGGATGCGGAGGATGGATATGACGTGGTGGAAGCGGTCGCTCGGATGGACTGGTGCAATGGAAATGTCGGTATGGCAGGCAATTCGGCACTGGCCATCTCGCAGTGGTTTATTGCTTCACAGGAGCCACCTTCTTTGAAGGCCATTGCGCCTTGGGAGGGATCTGGTGATATCTATCGCGAACAATTTTGTCGTGGCGGTTGGTTCTCAATGAGCAACTTCGATCTCATTGCGAAGGCTATTGTGCGTGGCCCTGAGAGTTCTGGACTTGAGGATTTTGAGGAGATGTATCGTCGTTCGCCTGTCTCCAGTGCGTTCTGGGAAGATAAACGCGCCGATATTTCTCGCGTGCAATGTCCTGTTTTCATTCGGGGATCGGATGTCAGCTCTATTCACACAATGGGTTCTATTCGTGGTTATTTGGAAGTGCCTCATGACAAAAAATGGATTCAGTGGGGCAGCAATCAGGAGTGGTATGAACTGTACAGTGTACCCGAGTCGACGACGGAGTTAGCCTTGTTCTTCGACCGTTATTTGAGAGAGAAAGATAACGGATGGGAGAATACGCCAAAGGTCCGATGGTCTGCGCTACAGTTTGGAGACCGGGAAGCCATCGACAATATTGCCCTTGAAGACTTTCCCGCACCCACAACTGACTACAAAGAATTCTTCCTGGGGGATAACAAGCTGCTTTGCCCTTCCCGTTCGTTGACCACCCAACGCATCAGCTATGACTCGGAAGACCGCCACAGCTTTGCCGAGTTTAACTATACATTCAAAAAGCCAGCGCGATTAATCGGTCTACCCAAGGCAGTACTGTACATGTCTTGCGATGCACACGATGACTTCACTGTTTTTGTCATTATACGCAAGAAAGATAAAAACGGTAAAGACCTGATGCATCTCAACTTTCCCTTCGATGCAACCCCCGTGAACTCTATTGATGAGATTCCGGAATCAGAACAGGCGAGCCTCAATCTGCACTTAGGTTCTGTTGGAATTCTACGCGCTTCGCACCGGGAAATTGATGAGTCAAAAAGCATACATCCACAGTTCCCCTTCCATCCTCATAAACGACAGGACAAGATTTCTCTAGGCACTATAGTGAAGCTGGAGATCGGCATTTGGGCAATGGGCGTGGACTTTGAGGAAGGCGAGACCATTAGTTTGAGGGTACGTACAATGTATTCTTCGATGTTATTGCTCTCCTGCTGATATTCTGTTCTACATAGGTTGGGGGACAGTACCCTAGTATCGCCGAGTATAAGTCGTTTTCGAGACCAAGGCCGGAGCATGAGCTGAACCGGGGCAAGCATGTTATCCACTGCAGTGAAGAACATCCCAGTGCACTCATTCTTCCATTCATCTAAGTTTCTTGGTATTAGAAAGCAAAAATTTGGAGTGATGATTTCAAATCACGGTCTTGGTGCCCATATTCCTTGTTACAAGATCCTTGGCCGCCAAGCTTCGGCAATCAATCGTGGACAGCCACATAATGCAAATGACGAAATAACATGATTCATCATATAATGTGATCTATCTCATTCTCGAGTATATTGACTCGCGTCCTTCAATCTTGAGGACTAAGACAGTAGTGGTGCAAGGGAACCATACTCCACAGGTCTACCGTGTAGAACACGGCATGAGCGCTTCTACTTTTTGCAATTAGAGTGATAGCCAAATTTCAGTTGAGAGATCCAGGTTTTCCGGCGATCGTATCAATAGATTAACCCATGCCACGTGTGCCGTGGTATCCCGGATGCCTAGTCGAAGATGAACTACCGATGGTCGAATGTTCAAGATCTCGGAGGTTTGTACTTTTTCGGTTTTATCAAACACCAGAAAGACCCTGGAAAACCGTTTACATGGTAGATAAAGGTTGGTTCCATCATCTAATTAATATGTGTTCTATTTGTTTTTGGGCTATTCTGAAACACTAAATACCTTCGTGGACCCTTGCCCGAAGACTCAATTTTGGTCTCCGGTTATACTTCGGCTGACCCGTTACCGGCTGCCATGGTCTCAGCCACAACGTCTAAGACAATGTGAACCGCAACCTATATAAATGCGTTGGATCGCACTGGTAATAGACAGAAAGCAGCAAGAAATCTACTTCATCGCCATCGCACCGCTACAATGTTCATCCAGTCTATCCTTCCTTTGCTTCTTGCTTCGTTGGTCGCGGCGTCACCTACAGGTCTCGCCCGTCGTCAGTCCATCAATTCCAATGACTTGACCGATGGAAACTGCAAAGATACTATGTTCATCTTTGCTCGTGGATCTACTGAAGTCGGCAACATGGTAAGAATACACGTTTCAAATGTTCTAAACGGCCACGCTGACTGTTTAGGGCACTGTTGTTGGTCCGGAAGTCTGTGAAGACCTGAAGGTCAAGCTGGGAGGCGAAGTGGGCTGCCAAGGTGTTGGAGGCGCCTACACTGCCGGTCTGGACACGAACTTCCTTCCCGCGGATACTTCGTCCGCAGCTATCCAAGCTGCAGTGGACATGTTCACCGAGTGCAACACCAAATGTCCCAATGCGAAGATTGTCGCTGGTGGATACAGGTATGATAATCTCACGTTATGGACCTATTTGCTCATCTCTAACGACCCTCTAGTCAGGGAACTGCTGTCATGGACGGTGCGATCCAGAAGCTGTCTACCGAGGTTGTGGACAAGGTCAAGGGTGTGGTCTTGTTTGGATTCACCCGTAACAAGCAGGACGGAGGCAGAATCCCTGGCTACCCTACGGATCAGACTAAGGTCTACTGTGCCACTGGTGATGAGGTCTGTGATGGAACTCTTATCATCACTGCGGCTCACTTGACCTATGGTGATGACGCCAGCTCTGCTGCAACCTTCCTTGCCTCGAAGGTTTGAATGTTTTATTAGGATGAATGAGCTGGCTCAAAGCGCATCGTTGAATAACGCTGGTGGCGCTATGACAATATGAGCTCAGAGGTGGTTGGCTTTGGACCTTCCATATCTTGTCTTTCATTTCTTATCGTTCGTTTTTGATCTTTCACCTCTTATATTTCGTTTCTTATATTTCACTTACCATCACTTTTGTCACCGCTATTTTATTTTGTTTTAAAGTTAGAATTTATCGGCTAGATTCTTATTGATGCGTCGCAACTTCAAACCTGAAACATTTTCTTTCTGTAGTTTGGTACAAATTCACCTTGGCCTAGAAACTTGAAACCGAAACAACTGTGGAGACAAAACGGTGACTACTTTTATTTTTTTATTTTCCACCACGGATCAAATATTACCTAGTCCAAAGACAAGGTGGAGGTATACGGTACACATGCAGGAACTGCCACCTAAATGGCTTAGTGTGTGGTTATGTTTGGAAGCGCCAACCCAATCACTCCATGTTGACTTTCTTACGGCTGGAATTTGACTTTCAAGGGAACAGAGGCGTAGGGTACAGAGCATCAGCCATCTCACCCCTAACCCAAGCCCCGGCAACTACGCAAGCTTCCCAGATTACAACGACATACAGATGCATATTTTCCAATTAATCTGAAGCCATCCAACGGCGCGGCAGGGAAAGAAGATCAAACGGTGATGCCTATATCCACCTCAAAATTGTGGCGTTGTCTCAAAAATCAGAACGGACCCTGCCCCGCTTCGGATACATGATCCACAGCCAAATAGACTAGCTGCATGATCGACAGAAACTCAAGCTCTATTTCGAAATATCTCTCACTTGTATGAAGGTTCATTCGCGAGGAAACGAACTATTTCTCCAGATTTCCCCAGCTTGACCTAAAAACAGGACCAACGGACTGCCCTTTTCGTAAACGGGCAGAGGCGATTTTCATCCGCTCAGGGCTTATTATTGCATCCGCCTCATTATCATGGTGTCTATCACAAGGAACCATTCAATTTATAGTCATTTTACCTTCACGAACCCTGTTGGATGAATTGACACGCCTGAGCTAGTTGCAGGGAACCCCATTTTTCATCACGATCGATATTTTGGTCTGGAGCTCAATTCAACGCATGATGATGTCCTGCGACTTGAAATTTCAGGTATTTAAACCTCGAATTATCGCAGCCTTGAGTATGAATCAGATTCATTCCCTTCTTCAACGCGATAAAGACCAAACGGATCTTCTTCTTCTCCTCCACCATTCAACTCTTCCACCCCAAAATTCACCATGGTTGCCGGACAATACTTCCTCGTTGGCCTCCTCGCCCTCGGCCAAAGCGCCCTCGGTCTCCCCTCAAGCTCCAGCTCCGGCGCAAGCGGAATCCTCTCCAGCATCGACACCATCAACTCTGGTGTGAGCGCGATCAACTCAACCCTGAGCACATTCTCCGACAATTCTGATGTCACTTCAACCGCTTTGAAGATCCAGTCCGAGGCTACTGACCTCCTGGATGATATCAACAAGGGAGCTCAAGTTGCTGAGAATGTTGATACTCTTGATTCGGATGATCAGGACAAGCTTTACTCGGCTACTGTTTCTCTGTCCGACAATGTCTTTTCCTTGCTTGATGGGCTTGTCGACAAGCAGGATGTCTTCAAGAAGGCTGTTCTTGGTGGCTCCGCTGATGGGCTTGTTGAAAAGGACCTTGAGAACTTGAAGAAGGCTACCGATACATTTGGTCAGGCTATCATCAAGACTCTGACTGGTACGGTCAAGGACAAGGGACCTGCTATTCTAGAGAGCATTGATACGCATTTTGATACTGCTATTAAGGCTTTCTCTTCTTAGGTTGCCCGAGGAAGATCAGATTGATGTCAGTGACATTATGTGGTGATTTTCATGTTTGGAATTACCTTGCCATTATAGGTATCCAGTTCTCATCAAAGGTGGCTTGAATGAGGGGAGATGGGTTCCGTATGGAGGATTTGTCATCATAATATGATGAGAGATTGTAGCAGGGCGATTTCAACAGTACGCTCTCTTGAATGAATAGTACGATATGAAATTGGAACATTAGCGCTTTCCCGCTTCTGTCAAACTTTGAATCCAGCCCTTGGAATATCTTGCTCGTAGGGATCTAACTATTCCCATTATTGCTGGTCATGTTGATCAATCATTACCGATATGTGCAATGTTCAAAGTAGCAAAAGACAACACTAAAGTTGAAGGATTAAATTTCATTGAATCAGGTATTCAGCTTCCAGAAAAATCAAGGTTCTAGACGTTGCCACTAGTCTTGTGTTATACGGGTGAGACCTACTGTGGTTCATGTAGATTCACAGTAGAATTCGAAGCCAGTGTATCCCCCAGACCCTCACGCTTTCTTCTCAGCCCGTACCCGGAGCTACGCTATAGTCCGTATCTGGTACTTAAAAACAAATCCTGCTTTGCCGTATCATAGTATGGAACACTATTGTGTTTCCTTGTCTCATGAGGTATTGTGGATTACCGTATAGTCTTGTAGAATGTTCTAGTATTGTCTGAGAAGAGGTAGGGGAGGTCTGGTAATTTGGCTGGATCCTCACTATGTCTGTCTCTTCAATTTCCTTAGTCTATTACAGTAGCCTTCGACTTCACCTACCTCCTACATGACAAAGACCATGCTAATACTGTAAAGAAGTATATTTGGTAGCTTAATATACTTCATTTATGTTAATCTATAGACATTTTCGACCAATAAAGAGCGAATGCTTAGCGCCCGTGAAGTCACCTGATGGTGAGGCTGAGAGCCATATTCAGGAAGGTTGACACTTTCTCATCCTGATACCCTCAAGTTCGTGTTTATCCAGTGTTGACTATGTCCTGTGTCAATTTTGGCGATAAAAATTCAGGCTACCAGGTGGGAATCAATGAAGGGGTAATAAACTTTTCAGCAGGTGAGTTTCTAATAGCGTTGACGATGGGACAGGTGAGATCGACTAACAGCAGCTTCCCCCTAGAACAACTGGAGCCCCGCCCGGAGCCTCTTTCGACAGTGCCATTCCCGCATGATCCAGACTTTGTTAGCAGAATTGCAATCCTTGATCAGATTCGCGAAAAAGCCTCAGTTCCGGGATCTCGCATAGCTCTCTTCGGTCTCGGCGGTGTTGGGTCAGAGCAACCCTTTCGAATCTCGTTCAATGCTAACGATTAACAGGAAAACACAACTTGCCATCGAATATGCTCATCAGCTCCGACAGCAGTCGGCGGAAACGTGGGTTTTCTGGATCCATGCAAGTAACACGGCCCGCTGTGAAGAGAGTCTCCGTGGCCTGGCGGATCGGGTCAAAATTCCCGGGCGACAGGTTCACAATGTCAATATATTCCAACTCGTCGGAAATTGGTTACAGGATGAGAATATTGGAAGATGGGTTCTCGTCCTCGATAATATCGACGACGATGAGCTCTTTCGCAGACCCATGGCTACCAGCACAGGAGACCAGATCAACATGCAAAGCAATGCCTCGGCGCAACCGCCGATGAGGTACCTCCTCGGAAGCACTACTGGGACCATCATCATCACTAGTCGGGATAGAAATGTAGCACTAGAGGTCGCGAATCATGCAAACGTCATCGAAGTGCAACCAATGAATGATGCCGAAGCGTTGGTTTTGCTGCAAAAGAAGTTAAACACGCCGGAACATGAAAATTTGACGCAGCTAGCTCAAGAGCTTGAATATATGCCACTCGCGATCGTACAAGCTGCTAGTTATATCACACATCGATCACCCCTTTGTTCAGTGTCGCAATACCTCCAAAAGATCCGAAAAAGTGACCGCGAAGCAGTGCGCGTGCTGAACGAGGAGGCCGGTCTTGTCTACCGAGACTGGGAAGCCAAGAACTCCATTCTGCTCACATGGCAAATTTCATTTGATTTTATTCGCCGGAAAAGGCCGTCTGCAACGGACTTGCTGTCTTTGATGAGTTTTTTCGACCGGCAGGGAATCACCAAAGATATTCTTCAAGTTCAGCAAAACCAGGAAAGAGGCGAGGAGGATAGCTCAAACACTTCAGACACGGATAGCGAATCTCGTAATGAACTGGACGCCGATTTTGAAGACGATATAATGACTCTTCGCGACTTTGCACTGATAGCGGTCGGAAGAGACGGCATGTCTTTCACGATGCATCGACTAGTGCAGCTAACAATACGCACATGGCTGAAGACCCATAACCAGCTTGAACACTGGAAAGGACAATTTATCGAAAAGCTGTATTCTGAATTTCCGACGACCGGTCAACATGAGAATTGGGAGAAATGCCGCTCGCTTTTTCCACATGTGAAAGGAGCAGTGTCGCAACGACCAGAATCCCAACACTATGTTCAGCAATGGACTGAGCTACTCTATAGAGGGGCATGGTATGCGCAAGAACTCGGGTATATCACAGAATCAAGGGAAATGGCATCAAGATCAAGAAAGTTCCGATTGGAGATTCTAGGTAAAGAGAGTGAGGAGACTATTGCTAGCACTGCAATGTTAGCAGGAGCATACTGTTTCGAAGGCCGATGGGAGGAGGCCGAGCATCTCCAGGTGCAGGTGATGGAGATAAGTAAAACGAAGCTCAGCGCCGACCATCCTGATACGCTCACGAGCATGGCCAACCTCGCGGTGACATATTGGAATCAGGGCCGGTGGGACGAGGCTGAGCATCTCCAGGTGCAGGTGATGGAGATGAGCAAGACGAAGCTCGGCGCCGATCATCCTAATACGCTAAAGAGCATGGCTAACCTCGCGGTGACATATTGGAATCAGGGCCGGTGGGAGGAGGCCGAGCATCTCCAGGTGCAGGTGATAGAGATGAGCAAGACGAAGCTCGGCGCCGATCATCCTAATACGCTAAAGAGCATGGCTAACCTCGCGGTGACATATTCGCATAAGGGCCAGTGGGAGGAGGCTGAGCAGCTTGACGTACAGGTGATGGAGGCCCGCAAGGCGAAGCTCAGCGCCGACCATCCTGATACGCTGACGAGCATGGCTAATCTGGCGTCGAGGTATTGGAATCAGGGCCGGTGGGGGGAGGCCGAGCAGCTTGACATACAGGTGATGGAGATAAGTAAAACGAAGCTTGGCGCCGACCATCCTAATACGCTCACGAGCATGGCCAACCTCGCGGTAACATATCGGAATCAGGGCCGGTGGGACGAGGCCGAGCATCTCCAGGTGCAGGTGATGGAGATAAGTAAAACGAAGCTTGGCGCCGACCATCCTAATACGCTCACGAGCATGGCCAACCTCGCGGTAACATATCGGAATCAGGGCCGGTGGGACGAGGCTGAGCATCTCCAGGTGCAGGTGATGGAGATGAGCAAGACGAAGCTCGGCGCCGATCATCCTAATACGCTAAAGAGCATGGCTAACCTCGCGGTGACATATTCGCATAAGGGCCGGTGGGAGGAGGCCGAGCAGCTTAACGTACAGGTGATAGAGGCCCGTAAGGCGAAGCTCGGCGCCGACCATCCTGATACGCTGACGAGCATGGCTAATCTGGCGTCGAGGTATTGGAATCAGGGCCGGTGGGGGGAGGCCGAGCATCTCGAGGTGCAGGTGATGGAGGCCCGCAAGGCGAAGCTCGGCGCCGACCATCCTAATACGCTGACGAGCATGGCCAATCTGGCTTTCACGTTGAAATCTACTGGTCGGTGTTCAGAAGCAATCGATTTGCTCAAAACCTGCCTTACCAAGCAGCAACGGATTTTAGGTTCCGCCCATCCTAATACAGTGTTCAATTCCGACACTTTGTTGGCATGGGAAACTGGGGATCTGGCTATCGTGTCATGACTGATACTTCCTCTTCCGTTCGCCTGCCTTTGATTAAGCACCCCATATTTGGTGCTTGAATTTTATTGGCAATCACCACCCTTCAGTTCAATCAGCAACCGCAAGTCGGCAGCCCTTTGGTTTTCATACATGTAACTTACAGCTCCTGTAAAAATGCCTTGAGAGGACTTGACCTCTTAGAGTTTGCCATAGTACCCTGGCGCTACAGTAACAATAACTGTATTCAACGTTAATTGTTCCGACTTTGGGTTCCAGAAATAGTTTCCTTACATCACTCATGGAAACTGATTTAGTGTCTAGCTATAGTGGTCTGATACTGTAGTTTCACTGTTCTGACAGGGCGATGCAGGCAACTTTTATATTTGAAATCGCATGATCTAGTAGCGTCGACGACGTCTTAACTGCCTAAACGTTCAATACTTAGACCTGTGTGCTAAAAATGGCCATGAGCACTGTCTTCTCCTACACTGACTTGATGAATACACTGCGCAAGATATGACCAATCTTGTGATCAGACACTTTGCGTGACGCTCCAATCTCAGCTAATGTTAAATGTCAGGCGAAGGAGGTGAAAACTCCACTTTGACTCCTGCGTCGATGCACATCTGCAAATTAGGCTGACAACGATAATACAATGCATTGTCCATGACTAGGACAGACTTTGGCTCTAGCTATCTTCCGCAATGAAGAAGGAGCTCATAGATGCAGTCCTCAAACATGGCGGCATCTACCAAGCCGCGATAGACGCGAAAGAGCAAATTGTCATAAAATGGAGTGGCAAGAAGGTGCAGGTGTATAGGGATTTCAAGTAAGATACGTCATGACACGTCAAGCAATAGTCCTTATTTTTAAACAGCGCTGCTGTTTCGGGTACGTGCCGAGAAACAAAGCGTGAGTGGGTAAACAGTATGCACGATAAGATAACACTCACGTGATAGCGTGTCGCGTTGACGCGCGCAGAGATCACTAATTTGGGATTGGCTCCTGGCGCTTTTCTCTCATTCCTCAGTCTACGATCCAGACAGCCCCAAAAACGCCACTGGATAACGTGGCAGATCATAAAGGAAGTGAAGGATCACATTTTTAAATATCACACCACCATGACACAAGAACAAGTCGCTACGGCGCCCGCAGCCACACCTCAGCCGCCGCATGACCCCTCCCATGAGGAGCACCAATACCTCAACCTGATCCGCGACATCCTAGCTCAAGGCGAGTTTCGCCCCGACAGAACAGGCACCGGCACGAAAAGCATTTTCGCCCCTCCAGCTCTCCGATTCTCTCTCTCAAAGCCCAACCCAGAAGGCGGCTCCCCAATCCCCGTCCTGCCACTCCTTACCACAAAACGAGTCTTCCTGCGCGCCGTTCTTGCCGAGCTCCTCTGGTTCATCGCGGGCACCACCTCCTCATTACCCCTCTCCGAAGCCGGGATCAAAATCTGGGATGGCAATGGCAGCCGCGAGTACCTCGATAAGGTTGGCCTCGGGCACCGCGAAGAGGGCGATCTTGGCCCCGTGTACGGATTCCAGTGGCGGCACTTTGGTGCCGAGTACGTTGACGCCAAGACGGATTATACAGGCCAAGGTGTAGACCAGCTCAAGGATATTGTGGACAAGATTATGAACTCGCCTTTTGATCGCCGGATTATCATGAGTGCGTGGAACCCTGCGGATCTGAAGAAGATGGCTCTCCCGCCTTGCCATATGTTTGCGCAATTTTACGTCTCGTTCCCGCCGGGGATGAAGCTTGATGACAAGGGTCGCCCAGATGCGAAGGGAACCCTTTCTTGCCTTCTTTACCAGCGCTCTTGTGATATGGGTCTGGGCGTTCCGTTTAACATTGCTTCTTATGCCCTTCTCACCCACATTCTTGCTCATGCTGCGGATTTGAACCCCGGTACTCTGGTTCATACTATGGGTGATGCTCATATCTACTTGGATCACATCGATGCGCTGAACGAGCAGCTGACTCGTGAGCCTAATGAGTTCCCGGAGTTGCGAATCAAGCGTGATGACCGTGGCAGTGCTGTGATTGACGGTTGGAAGGAGGATGAGTTCGAGGTGATTGGCTACAAGCCTCACAAGATCATCAAGATGAAAATGAGTGTTTAGATGCCTTGTCTTGATTCGGCGTTGAGCCTCCTGATAGCACATATCCACCCTGCTTACATGTTTAGACGATACCAGTTGAAATTTATAAATACAATGCACCAAATGTGAAGTTTCGCTGTTGAAAAAGTGTTATAGCAGACTGCTATAACGCGAAAATGCAGTGTATGAATCTAAAGCTATGCAGATTGTGTATCATGCTTGTAAACACCCCGAAAGAAATATATAAAAGATCAATGCTTGATGCGTATGGTCATGACTTCTCCAGAATAACCCCGGCGCCCCGTAACAACACAATTGTATCCCCCTGCTTCGCCTTCACACCAATAGAATCCGAAAATTCCAAAAACTCCCCAGACTCAACATGGAACATTCTCAACCGCGCCTCTTCTCCTCCACTCCTATTATTCAAGTTCTCAACCCTCAACTTCTTCGCAACATCATCAAGAACCCGCCCAACCTTCCACCTTGAATCAAAGTAGAAGTCCCCAGACGGCGGCTCCGCAGCCTGCGTATCGGCTGTCCCAACAGCATGCAGATATAGCCTCTTATCAACCGGAACATTTGCTTCCCCTTTCGCAGTCCTCTTCATCGTATTCACATTAACAGCCCTCGCGGCTGGGCTGTTAGCCTTAGGCTTCACCTTCGGGATCAGATTTGCGCTTGCGGCCTGTGTATCCTTGCCCCATGTGCGCACACGCGCAAACATAGACTTGATAGTCTCGTTCGCTGAGGGCCCGTTCCCCTGCCGCGCGCCCAGCGGGGTAAGCTTGGCGCAATCATGTTCCTCACGAAGTCGATGCTTAAGACAGTATTGGTGGTTGCAGTTTGGACAACGAACGGCCGGATCTTTCAGTGTATTTATAAGTGTTTTGCAGGAAACGTGGTAGCACTGCTCTGAGTTGTAGATGTTGGGTTTTTGCGGTGCGCTACCGCGGTTTTCTTGGTTTGTGTTTCCGTTCCTGCGACGGGCCCATTCGCCTGCGCGAGGGCATTTGTGAGCTGTTTCGGAGCGGTGCTCGAGGCAGTATGTGCTTTTGCAGGATTCACAGCGGAAGGGGAGGAAATCGAGCTGGCCGCAGTAAGAGAGTTGGCAGTGGCGTCCGATTGATTCGAGGTCTTCGTTGGCCATTTGGGTAAATGATTCGTCGGTTGAGGGGGTGTTCCCTCGGGATACTGTGATAGGCGACATGATGATGTAGTGAGTGGATTTAGTGAGTGTAAGATCGAAGGAAATGCGATGCGAAATATATGGACAAGAGTATCCAGATGTGAGTAGAAGATGCTGGCTTGATTTGACTAATGCGGAGAAGGCTTATCTAATCGGTTACTCCGATTCTATGCAGAGGTGCAGGTACCATGGTTGATTTGCCACTAATACTAAACTGGATGTATGTGCCTGCCTAAGTAGACTAAAAGTTGGTGGCTAAAACAGCGCAGTCAATCGAGGATTTATGGTTGTCTTCAATTAGTGACGTAGTTGGTTATCGATCATCGGTATGCTTGCAGCTTTGCGGGACTGTATTATCCGATCATAGGAATGCTCGGCCTTATTGATCAAAGGTGAAGATATCATCTTTCAAATTCTCCATAGTGTCTTTGAAGAGTTGGTTCGATTTACATTTCACACAAATAAGTGAGAGGCGCGATCCATACTAGGAAGGCCCAATTTTAGAGTGTAAGACCCCCTCTGTTCGGCTTCATTATTCCCGTATCTCCCATCCTTGAACAAAATTTGGCGAAGTGGCCGAGAAGGGACGAAAATGAAGTGGCTCCAACATTTCAAACGTTGGGCGTACCTAGTCGCGGTCATAATATTCAACAAACCAAGATATAAAATACCTCATCAAATCTAGTAAATATTACATGGTCTGTATGGATATCTACGTTCCTAGGCCTAGGTCAGCGCCCGGGAATTTGAGGTGGATGCTGCGGCATGAAAGAGACGATTTCATGCTGATGCTGATGAATGAATGTACGATTGATAGACAAATTCAAGAGTCAAGATGATTGTTGATTTCAAGTTATTCGACATATGATAGGGTGAGGATTCCGCTGGGGTATTGGTCGGAAGCGATACTGCATATTGCCCGGCATATCCTTGATTAAATCAAACCATATGGGACGAAAGTAAATTGAAGGTCAACCATCAACTCCACAAAATTGGGCTACGAAGAAACGAGCAAAGAACGGAAACGATGAACGGGGTATCTGACGCAAAAGAAGAAGCCTAAAACCACGCCATAGGGTTGATAACAGAGCCCATCCACAACGCCGGGGCAATCCAGAACGAGAAAAAGACAGGAAGGAAATGGTCACATTAAGTGAGCATTACATCGATGGGTAGTTGGATCCAGTATTGCCCTGGGGGTGCGACTGGTCCTGCGGGGGTCTCTCGGAGGAAGTATCCGATGCCGCAAAAGGGATGGCGCTGCTTGATGTAAAGACAGGTAGGCCGGTCTTCGTGTGGCCTTCAGAAGTAGGGGGTGAGAAAACGTTGCTCTGAGGGGTAGAAATGGCCATATCCAGATCGTTGCCGGGAGTGTGAGGGGGAGAGTCGTCGGCAAACGACGCCGGTTGCTGGCTGGCAGCAGGAGATACACTTGGGGTCGCCCATTCAGAAGGGTTGGCGACAGGGAACATCATTTCCTGGGAACTGGGTCCGGCTGGGTTGGCAGGCGGCATCATCGGCGAAGAGGCAACAAGTGTATCAGACAATAATCCGAAACCGAAGGGTTGATTCTCCTGTTTGACCATAGCGTCACTTTCAGAGACACCTATGGGAGGGGTTGGCAGAGCTGGGGGAGAGCTAGTTGGTAGACTCCCAGGACGAAGAGCCGTCTTGCCCCGTGCAGTCTTGGTACTAGTATTCGTCTTCCTGGTGGCGGGAGATTTGGGAGTCTTGGCTCCCTTCGCAGTTTGCTTTCTTGCTTCATTGGCCTTTTTCTCTCGGGCAGCCTGTTCCTCGGGAGATGGCATAACCAGTTTGATTTTCTGGAACCCATTCGATAGGTTCTCCAGATCATCATCTTCAGGCCGCGCCACTTGGTCAGAAAGCTTTGAGGGTAGGAAGGTATTAGGGACCTTGGGAACTGGGGGAGCTTTCCTCGTAGCAGACGATTTTCTCGGAGTATCCGGGCTGGTTTTCCGTGAATTGTTGGTAGAAGTAGGTCTGGAGCTTTGGACTGAACCCGAACCATCCATTGAAAGAATATTTGGATTTTTCGAGGCGTCTGTGTCATCGGTAGCAACCGGAGCCACTGCAGTTGTACTCTTCCGCCGACGGGCATCCACGGACGGGGATGATTCACGGGAATCATCAGGCACCTCATTGCCATCCAAAGTCTTTCTCCGGTTCTTGCGCATCGCCTGCTGGCGTGGCGTGGCAGGCCGGGGGGAGTAAGGTGTCGGGGATTTGGCCTTTCTCGTACGAAGCGTTCTCTTGCCATCAGCTGGAGTTGGTGGTGGCCGACGAACAGTGTCAGGGTTCATTGAAACACCGTCCCGCGCAACCTGCCGTCGTTGGCGAGAAGCGGCGACACCTAGATACTCGGGCGCATGGCTCGTGGTTTCCCGACTTCCAGGAATAAGAGTCTTGAATGCTTCATGTGAAGCCGTGGCCCAACCAACCTCTGGCAGATTGGAAAGGATAGGATCGAGACCTGAATAGGAGCTTGAGGTCTTCCGTTCTCGTGGCGGGGCAACCACCTTGGCTGAGGATGAGCGAGTGGAGCTCAGGAACGTCGAAGTCGGTTTCTCGCGACTTTTGGTCGACGGGGTGACAAGTGGCTCCAGTTCGTCAAGAACACGAGAAGACCACCAATCACCAGGTTGGTCAGGCGAAGGGGTTTCTTTAGAGGTGCTAGCCAGCCCACACAGATGGCTGAGCACACCGCTGGTCAAAGCTCGGTCACTGTAGCCGCCTTCAAGTACGCTGATCACACGTCCATCCACCCCGAGGCCTTCCTCCTGAGCCATTTGCACAACATCGGCCGTAAATTGGGCGTAGAATCCGGTTGGCACATTGCGCTGGTGTCTTTGCATGCCCTTGCTTTCCCACTGACTTGCATCAAAGCCCGCGGAAATGAAGATAGCAGCCTTGGGGCGCGGGCCATTGGAGGATTTGGCGAGCTTTTCGGTGTTATTTCGGAGGAAATCGCGCGCTTTGTTGATAAGTGTGTTGTATTTGGTCCGGTACAAATTCCAAAAATCCGTCTCGGTTTCCCATGTTTCTAGATGGACATTCCAGATGGACTGCCCATGTGCACCATCGATACAGACACTTGCATTGCGGACGTTTTCGGGGGTGGTATTTTTTGGTTCGCATGGGTAAGAATTGATATCGTGGAGGCTGTAATATCCGATTGGCGCTTTCTCATAGGGAGAGGACCTGCGGGAGCCTTCGAAGACCTTTTCGTTGTGTTTCCACGCGATATCTTGAGAACCGTCGCCATGATGTAGATCAAAGTCCAAGATAGCAGCATGGGTCAAGCCATGCTGGGAGGCCGCGTATGATATGCCGACATGGACATTGTTGATCCAGCAGAATCCGGATGGGTCACTGGCCGAGCAATGGTGACCAGGCGGGCGAATGCAAACAAAGGCGCGGTCTGTTGGGCCTGGTCTGAACACAGTATCAATAGCATCACATACCGCACCCAGAGCGCCCTGAAATGCATCCTGTGATTCTGCGCATAGGTAAAGGTCCCCCATGGGAAGCTTTGCTCGAACGCGATTTCGGACCAGTTCCTGACCGCTCGAGATGAGACGCGACTCTGCATGCTCACACATGCTCTGAAGTTCTGTCATCCAAGAGGTTCCATGGACAGTAGTCACTGCTTCGTGATGCAATGGCAACGAGCGCGACGACTTGGAGATTTGAAAAGGCGGGGGTAGGAGGTCAATATCAAGGTTAGGATGAGGCGCAAAGCGTCCGCCTGCATATCGCTCACCAAGTCGGACATAAGCAGTGGCCACTCCCATAAGACAGGCGCGAATACGCTCTGGGCGCTCGACTATATCTTTCAAGTACTCCGCCGTCGTATCTGGGCGAGAGAAGCGATGACCATAACAGGCATCATGGAGCACAACCACTGTTTTGCACTTGAGATCGACTGCTTGATGCAGATCGATCTCTCTCTTGAAATGATGTGCGGCAATAGAAGCTGCCGTCAATTCTTGGACCTCTGGAGGAGGTCCCAGCTTGAGCCGCAACGACATAGTTGTGGGCGACGCGATGGAGGTCCCCGAGGTCGGGGACCCCGCGAAATTGGTGGACGAGCGACGCGACGCGTCTGCGAGCGGGGAGGAGGGCCCGTTGTTGCCCGAAGCTGATTTCAGCGACGCAGTTGACGAGCGCTTTTGGAGCGCGGGAATCGATTTACGACGTTCGTTGCGCAAAGAGCTGGAGCTCGGGGAGCGTCTCGGCGCAGGTTGGTTGGAGTGGGAAGGATGCGATGGGGCATCAGGAGATAAAAGGGAGGGAGATTTCGGTAGCGGAATTGCCGTCGCATTCGCGAGAGACAGGCGATTCAAAGAATCGGAAATATCGCATTGCGGCGCGTCCATCGCGGCGTGATTGGCGTTGTTATCAATGGACCGGGGTGGGTCAAGCGTGGATTTAGAGGGGTCCATGATGCAAGGCGATCATAGATCCGAAAAGCATGAGAAAACAAACAGTTGATTTAGCGAGACGATATTGAAATGGGCGAGACGATCTCAGGTTCAACGGTATCGGGGGGATGAAAGGTGTAAGTCACAAGATGAAAAAGGAGTGCGGGATGTGTGTTTGGACTATTGGATCTCCTTCCAAGTTGTATGGGGCAAGGGGTCAGTCGATCCCATTCCTACATTCTTCCATAAAAACCCATTATGAACGTACTTCTACTGTGTACTATGTTTCACTTGGATATGTTTAGGAAATCACATTCTTTATATTGATTCAGATATTGATTTGAACCATCTAACACCATCTAACAGAGTCTTATCTTTTGTCTCAAACATCAGTATAAACTCTTCCAAAACCCTGATTCACCCATGAAAAAGAAAGAACCCCAACACCAAAGCTGAAAACTCAACAGAAATAGAGAGTATCAAAGGCAGAAATAACAGTCGAAAAGGAAGCCGAAATCAAAAAAGTTATTCATCATCTAACGCGACCACAAACCCCGCCATTGGTACCATTGGTACCAGCGGCGGCCCATAGAAGATTTCTCGTCCAAGGACTCTTGAGATCGTCGGCGCACTTTGTCTTCTTCCTTGCGAGTCTTCTTCTCAGTCTTAAATCCCTTAGTAGCATGAGAATTGCAGAAACAATGCATATGGACGGTCTCTATGCTGACACCCGGACAGCTGTTGCGGCGCTGACCAGGGCAAACACTGTTTCCAGCATCTTCTTCGCAATGGCACCACTCATAGAGAGTGAAATATTGACGGCACATGTTGGGCAGAGGGTTGAAAAGTTTCAATTGGTAGATTGGATTTGGAATATGTTGGTGAATGGAACCCAGAACCCTGGAGAGTGGAGCGTAGTATTGAAGTATAGGTCCGACCAATTCCGGAAAGATCGATTTGCTGCTGCTCTAGTCGGTTTGATGAGCTAGGGCGACTTGGATTGGGAGGTTATTTTCAACGTTGGCAATCTTGCAGTCAATGCAAGATCAAAAGGTGGATTGGACAAAAATTGTCTTTGTCGAGAAATGAAGTATAGCGGAAACGCCGGGTAGAGATCGTCCAACCAGGGGCAGATCAAGAGGTTGAGGCGAATGTAGTTTCAGACCAGCTGAATAGTAGGCAAATAGGTGGAAAAGAGAAGGAAAGGGAACGAAAGTGCCGATCAGAAGTCTTTATGTTCTAGATGTACAGTGAATAAGACCGGGGCCTATGGTAATAATGAGTGAATGGCAGCGCGTCCTGGAACCATGGATCAACACTAGAATCTGACGTCAAGAAAGCCAACGGACTATTCGGGACCCTGCGGCTCATAAATAGTGTAGTGGATTGCCTTGTCCGGCGCTTCAGGTTACATCTTCACCATCGACCCAGGTGGTATTGGCTGGATCATGACCAGATACCAGCTTGTCATTGGTTGGAGCAAGTGACACTTGACAGAAATGCGCTGTTTTTGCTGTTCCTGGTGCTCTGGTCTCCTAATAAAATAGTACATGTGAGGTAACAGAAACGAATTATTGGTCTTGGCTTGCCAAAATGGTGCATCAGAAGGGAAAGGAAACCCGTCCAACCTCCTGCAAGTAAGAAGGATTAGGATGAATAGGCGGTTCAGAATTTAAAAATAGTTCTTCAGGGCACACCAGACTTGACAAAAGAATTAGATCTAGTTTGAAACTCAATAGCAATCTGATCGGCCGCTAGATTCAACCTTGTCATCCCTGAGAGGGATCTCCGGTGATCCGGGCGATCACCTTGATTGGGCCGAGCTAGCCGCCAGGGCTGCATTAGGGAGGTTGGCGGGGGCTGAAGGTTCCCCTTGTGTCAGTTGGCGCCTGTCAGGTAGAGGTGGCACAGATACCCGTCATTCCTCACGTCGCATGGAAAATTTTATCAAGATCAAGATCAGGATAAGCCCATGTCGATCAGACGCAAACAGTCGAAGCCACAGCTCGTACTTCAAGATGCAAATGATGCAAATGCTGTGGCTTGGCAATTACTGATCAAGGCAGGCGGTGGATCGATCGAGCTTGGCCCAGGTCATATGACCTGTCACTTTTCCCGCGGAGATGCCTCAGGCCGCTATCAAGATTAATATCGTTTTCAAGTCAACGCCTTCTTTTCTCTGAGTTGACTCATCGGAAGGTCAATTGGGGTACATTATCAACGCTAATTCGATACTCATATCTGTGCACATTGAGCCACAGCAGCTATATCCATACGCCAAGCATTATCAACACTGCAATGACCACCTCATCTGAATCAACCACCAACCAACCACCCAATATGGCCGCCACCCCCGCGCGAGCTTCCACGCTCCTCGCAAACTTGACCGCCGTCTCGGCGCGCGTCACAGCTGCTGCAGCCCACTCCCCAACCCCCACCAAACCAGTCCGTCTAGTAGCCGTTTCCAAGTTGAAGCCCGCCTCAGACGTCCTAGCCCTGCACCAACCCCCCGCCTCGCAGCTACATTTCGGCGAGAATTACATTCAAGAACTCCTCGAAAAGTCGAGATTACTCCCAAACAGCATCAAATGGCATTTTATCGGTGGACTGCAATCGAACAAATGTGTTATGCTCGCCCGTGATGTACGCGGTCTTTGGGCCGTCGAGAGCGTAGATACAGAGAAGAAAGCCACCCTCCTAGATAAAGGATGGGGAGAGCGAAAGCCCGAAAACACGAATTTGCATGTTGCAGATTCCGAGGACGATAAGCTCCGCATCTACGTGCAGGTCAATACATCCGGCGAAGAGAATAAGGCCGGTATTGAACCGACTGCTGCTCCTGCATTGGCTCGCTTTATTAAGGAGAAGTGTCCTCGTCTGAAGCTGCATGGTGTCATGACTATTGGCGCTATTGCGCGGTCGAAGGAAACCACGCCGGAGAATGAAAATGAGGACTTCGTTTTTTTGCGGGAGACGAGAGATCGCATCGTTGCTGATCTGGGGTTGACTGGGTCTGAGGCGGAGTTGGAGCTTAGTATGGGCATGAGTTCTGATTTTGAGGGAGCTATTGCTCTTGGGTCGGATCAGGTTCGTGTCGGAACAACTATTTTTGGGGATCGGCCGCCTAAGTCGGAGGCTCGGGTTGTTTAGGTGACAGTTTAATACTGTGGCTGGTGTTTTTTACGAGTTTATGAATTCTTGCATATGCAGCGTGGTACCTACATTTTAGATGAGAGTTGTGTCAATCAACTTCATCTTTGGCATGTCCTAAAATAAGCAAGTGACACAAGGCACTGGGAAGAAGCAGAAAACAAAGTTACTGTATATCATATCATATCACTATTACTGCAGGCAAAAATTATACAAGAAAACGAGGATCCAATCATCAAGGAATGCTCGCTGGTATTTGGCTCGAAAGCTGATGAAGATATACATGAATGCCCCTCGCAATCCCTCATACACTAGTCGTAAGACACAGGTCCAACGTCCTTAAATCCCTGGCTGAGCTTCTGCTCCATCTGCCTCGCCAGTGACTGCGGAACTCCTTCTTGTGTGGCACGGATTGTAACGCGATACATCTGCATAGAGAAATTAGTATAATGTAGCAATATACGCTATCGTGGAGGCACATAGGCTGGTTGATCACTTACCGACTTCTCATAGTTAGGCTCCAGGCGCAATAGACAGCCTATCTTACCCTTTTCAAACTGAATCACTGAACAGCCCACGATATTATTGCTGTTCGGGTCCACGCCATCCAGGATTTTCCATGCAAATCCTTCCACAGCCCGCCGGGTGTAGGCCTCGTTAATGATCTTGTTCTTTCCACTCAGACCAAAGGTCTTCTGCGACTCCAGGGGTCCGCCACCGATCTGTCTCCAGCGCTGGAAGAAATCTTCTGCGGAGAGAGATGATGGCTCCATGTATCGATGCATCAGTACAGGCAGTTGGAGAGTATAAGCCTGGAGTGCACCGGCGAGGTAGGAGATACGAATGGTGGGGGCATCTGAGAAGGGACCGTGGGCCGCACAGAAGAATGTCTGCTGAGTTTGACCATTTGCCGTAATAGTAGACTCAGGGAGGTTTTTGCTGTCGATCTTGAGATTTGGAGAGGCCGGGTTGTCAATGGTGGTAGTCAACGACCCGATGGGATATGAGGATTTGTTGGAAATATAGAGCTTAACAACACCCATATGACCACGATATTCTGATCGTAAGCCAACCTGAATTTGGGCATCTTGGAATAAAACGCCCTCGTGCGAGAAGTAGAGCTTGTTGTAGCCAATGTCCCACTCTGGTGTCAGGTGGGCTGCGCTGGCAAGGTTTGGAGGAGGAGCCGGTGGGCCACTGTTGAAGTCCAATCCTGCCAGGTCGCCAGACGCACTGGTTGCACTGGTTGGAGTGCTACCATTAGATCCACCTCCAGGTCGCCCGCCATGAACAATTGTTGTGAAAGAACGCTTGAGACCTGTGGTTTGTGCCATGAGGACTTCCTGCTTGTCTGCATTTGCAGCCTTGCCGCCAACCACCCATGTCTTTTTCTCGCTGGTGCCAGCTGTCTTCTGGTGTAGGCGAGACAAAAGGATGGAAGTCCGCTCTGAGAAAGGTGGCATTTCATCGCATACAGTCCGCAGCAAGTCATCAGTCGGAAGTGTTGCCAGAGAGAGGTACTCGAATGCTCGTTGTTGCAGTTCAGAATCAGGAGAATGACTGTACAAACGGAAGATCTGAAGGAGCTGGGGCTTGATTTCGGGGAACAGGTTGACGAACTTGACAAACGACGAGAGAATCATGGCTCTTGCGTTGTCAGAACCCGTGAACATCTTCCCTTGCAATGCCATGAATTGCTCGATGGGACTTGATCCGGGATTATCGGCGATCAGGTGGCCAAACTCGCCGAGAACATAACAGCCAATTTTCACCAAACTCTCGTGGCAGTCAGTCTTCATATAGCCGAAAAGAGTATGGGCGGCATATGCCTGCAATTCTTCGTTGTTAGTCACGATTTGAATGACTCGCTGCCACACTTCGTCGTTGACGTGGTCACCCGCAAGTGACAAGAGTTTCAAGGTCATATCAATGTACCACTGGGCGTCTGTGGCATATTTCTCGGTGAGAATGGCAACCTTCAAGACCATCTCCTCCCGAATAGCGTAGTCAGCTGTCTGGAGGTAACGGAGAAGCTCATTCACAATGGGACCAGCGTTAGTCGTATCGCACATGCTATACAACAGATCCAGTCCCTTGCGACGGACACTGATATCTCGGTCTCGTAGGGAGCCCAGGATGATGTTTTGGTGCTTCTTAATTGGATCGAGGGTTTCTGCTCGCGCAGCAAAGTGGGTCAGTGCATCCAAACCAAGATAACGAACGTTGGTTTCACGGGATTGGATGTATTTGCCCAGACGCGAAGAGATTTGCATCATCAAAGTGTGTTCAGAGTCGAGGTGGATTAAGAGATTAATGGCCTCGAAGAGAATTGCATTTTGGGCATTGTTCTGCTGGACGTTCTTGGGGGTTTCCATCGCAGCCTGCATGATCTGTCGAAGAGACTCTCGGATAATCTCACGGACATGGCTATCAGCTAGGAGGGGGATGAGCAATTGGACAAAAAAGGTTGGAGATGTTAAGCTTACTCGATGGGGGGTAATATTGCAACAAGCGTAGAAGCTTGACTTGGATCCACGGACATGGCACACGGTAGTAGAGATAGTCTGGCGCAATGTCGTTGTCAACCACGATCCGCT
The DNA here is from genome assembly GCF_028828015.1 of Penicillium pulvis. Lineage (NCBI taxonomy): Eukaryota > Fungi > Ascomycota > Eurotiomycetes > Eurotiales > Aspergillaceae > Penicillium > Penicillium pulvis. Next base: position 3,826,749 of record NW_026643072.1, read on the forward strand.
TCAAACGCTGCGCAGCCTTAACATAGCTGCCTTTGTACTCTTCTGGCATGTCTTGGGCCAATGCCATCACCAGTGAGGTGACAGACAGAGTAACACCCATGTCCGGGTCATCCATGATAGAGATAATTCGCTCGGCCCATTCGTTCCGAACAATGCCGGGGTATTTGCGATAAAGACGAAGTAGTGTGAGCGCAGCCTTCTTCTTAACAAAGGCTTTCGAAGTTCTTCAAGATGTCAGGATGAAGATTGTCAATTCAGACAGGGAACACTCACGGGGAAATCAAGAGCCGGTGGACCTCATTGCCCAAAGCCTCTCCCAGCTCTCGGCCACCAACATTGGCCACTGCATGCAACGCCAAACAGATGTTCAGTTCACTATTATCCATCAAATCCTTCCGAATACTGTTGACAACCAGGTGGAGTAGCTCATGCTCTTCATGCAGGAACAAGGTGACAGCGAGATAGCCGATCTGCTTCTCGGAGTATTTAGTCGAGGAGATGAGGTTGACAGCTTCAAGATGACCAAAGTCGACATCGTAACCCTGGATGTAGACGTAGAGAAGCTTGCACACATATTTCTTCTTCTGATAGCCGTTGAGATTGCCAGACTTGAACTTCTGTCGAATGTTGGCCAGCTCTTTGTTCACGCGCTTCTCTTCTAATTCTCGCGCCCGCGCATTACGCAGGTCCGCAATGAACTGCACCAGTCCTTTCATCGACGACATGATTGTGTTATTTTTGACTTTTTTTGCCTGCTTTTTCGTAGGCGCGGGCTCAGTGTGCCCCCTTGGATGGTGTAAACACTAAACTTCGGGGAATGAGGAGTGGGGTGGAGTCGGAATATACGGCTCGCATGCCACGCGGGGAGATGACCTCAGGGGTTTGCGATCGGATAGACGACGTCACACAACCATGTCCTATCGTGTTGTCGCGGCCGAGGCGCATTGGCCGGAGTCGAGTTGATGGGGAATAATGAATAGGAGCTTGGAAGGCGAGGAAACAGGGGGTTACCGGTCGCGGCGGATACCTAAAGTTAGTGGAGCGGTTAGAATGGGGCCACAAGACATCCAGGGATATTTTGGATCAGTTGATAGCGACTCACCAAGCGTCAAGTAGATTGGTCTACCAATGTCAGAAAAAGGAGCAGGTCGAAGTGAGATCCTCATTAAGCACCTCCGTCCCTTGGGCCACTTTCCGCCGTCGATCACTTGTTCTTCCGCTGTGGCGCAGGAACAACGTTGATGCGACTGTGGCGGTGCAATCCAGGGACTAAACTAGACTTGCAGCCTGCAAGTCGATCTTTATCTATTTCAGTCTGGTTTTCAAGGCTTAAATCAAAAATCATGTTGACAATTTGATATTTTTTTTCATTACTCGTAACTATGAAAATTCGTCCACAACACAAGTGGATCTGATTATTATGAACCAAGCAACCCGATTTGCTTCACCTGAACGCCAGCCAGCCTACTAAAACACCCATAGCAATGCAATTCATGCTGATGATTGGAAAAATGTTGAAAACCGATCGAAAACCAAAAACAGATCAGTCCGTTTAGGCGCGGGTGGTGAAGTCGACCTCAAGAGCGGATTCGACACCCTCAGCCTTCTCACAGGTGCAAGACGCTATAAAGCAATGTTAGACCGGTTCACTGAGCAATTGCAAAGTATCATGTTGCTAAACTCACCAGAAGGACGGCTGCCACAAGCGCAGGTCTCGCCATTAACGGCCTTGTTCTCGGTTGCGGAGCGCTCACAGGTGCACTGACCAACAGGGCGGGCGCCTGCATAGGGAAGTTAGTTATTTGATACTCCACTTTAGCTATGGGAGTAAAACATACGGCATGAGCAGCGAGGGCCAGAGATGGCGTTCTCAGAAGAAGCCTTGTTGCAAGAGCAGTGAAGGGCGCTCTCCTTGCCACAGGAGCACTTGGCCTGGGCGGCGCAGACACACTCTCCAGCGCCGGAGGTCTTGCAGCAGGTCATTGCGGGGTGAACCATTTTGAAGGTGGGGAAGGTTTTAAGAAGGAGAATTGGGATTGAAGAGCTGTCGATGGTTTGCAACTGTGAAAGTTGATAGCGGAATTTGAGAGGTTGATGATTGGAGAGTCTGTTAATAGAGTTGATACTGAAGAAAAAGCAAATCACTGTAAGCGCGACCATGAATATTTATACTTGATTGCATGCGTCACAGTCCAAGAGTCACTCTGTCTTGATTATCATTACCGTGGCTCTGATTGGTCAGTGGGTCAGCTCACGTGAGCTGGTGACCTGCTGATAGGTGATCGCTGATTGGCTGAGCGCCAAGACGCTGCAAATGCTCGCCTCTTGACTGGTCAGAGTTGCCACGATCATGCTTGCTGACTTTTACAAGACTTTTGATTCGACCAGGCGAGCGTAGTGTCTACTTCCCTGATCGCCCTGGCATGACATGGGCCGATCTAAAGAAAATTGGAAGGTTCAAGAACGACCTGGGCAGCTGCGGTCCATTTTGGGTTTGAGTGTTTAGACTAGATGATCTTTAGTGACTTAATATATTGCAAACTCAGAACACACCTGGGCATAAGTACGTGGAGTTCACACAAATGAAAGTGTAAATCTACTTTAAGCTATAATTTGGGTAGACTGTTTGCAGTGGGTCCGGGTCCCTACCTTAAAAATGTGTACGTTTGTCTTCCGAGGTTCAGCCTGGAGGCTTTCCTCCCCAGGTACCACTCTTTCAAGGTTGTGTGGATCCAATGGCAATATTTAACTCTAACTACACATGGATGGGCATGATTGGCACTTAGCACACGAAAATAAATAAACTCCAAATGTTGGATCACTGGTAGCATTGTTCCAAGTTGATATATATATATAAGTGCACATGACATCTGCGGGGTGTTCGTACTTTGGTGTCCCCTCACTTCCACTATTCGGAGTGGTTCACATAAACACATGGGCATCTAAAGCAGTGCATGTAAATTCAATTCTCAGCACAGAAAATTAACTTGTATAATGTACTTTAGAGTTGGAACCTCAGGTGGAAAATTTGCCAGGCCACGGGTGGTCTCAGCTCGAGTATTCCGAGGTCACTCATCACATGTGCGAAAATTCTTAACAATGCGCTACTAGTTGAAACATTGATCTACCCGTAAACCTTGGAACCGGATCGAAATCCTAATTACGCGACACAAAATTGGGTTCAACCAAACGATTAAATTTAGACTAACTTCCACTCATGCCAGAGACTTAATCAACGCTAGTGCACCGGAAAAGCTATAGACAGTGGGTTACCACGAAGAAATGAAAAACCACGCGTCAAGCATGAAGTAGGCCCGCCCCTGAAAAAAAAACCAAATGTAGGCAAAAGAATGGTAACATGTACAGGTGAATCAGAAAAGGTCAAACACAGAAAGAGTAAATGAAGAAACAAGAAAGTCAAATGTCCAACGGTGAAAAATGAGGAAAAAGTGGAGAAATGGCTGCACAAGATTAGGATTAAAACACGCTGATATAGGTCAAATGCCCGAGGCTACCAAGTCAAAACAAAAGCGAAAGGGGGGTACCAGCCCAAAGTCTGGCGCCAAACGCACAGAGCAGGAAAGAGTCTCAATTTTTGGTGGTCCTGCCTCTCGTATGACTTTATTGCTGGATATAGTTTGCGTAGTTGAAAGATGGATTGCCAAATTTGCTTCGCATGGACTCGAGAGTCTGCGGATTATGCTGCTGCATTTGATCGTGGGCAGTAGCGCCTTGGTTGGATGGGGCATATGTTGTTGGGATTAAAGGTGAGGTGTTGTTGGCTTGTGAATAAGGGATTGCTCCAACAGTCGGGTTGCCATATGGGTAAGGTCGGTATTCTTGAGCGGCAGAGACCGGAAGGGACTGAAGAGTCGGCATGGGTCTACCATGGCCTGGTATTTGGGAGCCTATTCCCATTCCACTGTAATCCTTTGGTGTAGACATTGCCAGTTGGGATTGGTAGTTTTGTGACTGGGTGCCTGTTTGTGACATTCGAGTTAGGGTTTTGCTTTTGAATTCTCTCTCTTCCTTTCTCTAATTTCTGAGTTGGATGGGGCTGAACCAACCTAGATTTCCCATGTCGTATGTCATTTGTGTACCCTGGGAGTCTGTTGGCGATACCGATCCTTCGAAGGGCTGGTGCTGATCGTATCCCGTCACCATTTGGCTCGAGCGAGGAACGCCATAGTCCATGGTTTGCCTTCCATAGGGCATGTTTGGTGGGTTTGAAGGGGCTGCGAATCGATTGTGAAGAGGATACCCTGCGTGGAAAGAAGGTTGCTGAGACGGAGCGTCTGATAGACTATTTGATCTGGTGATGGAATAGTCGCTTCGGATCGTCCGGTGCAGATCATGCATAGATGCCGAGGCGGCAGGTCGACTGAACATCATGTTGGATTGTGGTCCCTGTCCAGCAGAAGACATGTAAGTTCCGGCGGTCGACGCAGAACTCAGGGGCGAGACGAGGTAGTCTTCCTCATTGTGACGCGGAAAGCAGTCCGTTCGTAGCGTTCTCAAGGCTGCAAAGTCTGGATTCGGGACCCCATAGTCGTGTGGCGATGCAATGGGAGTTGGCCCCGTTGATTTGCTCTCAAAAGGGGTCCGAAGAACCTTCGTGGTATCGAAGTCATCAGGAAGGGCTCTCGACTTGAGCACTCTCTCACGATCATTTGTTGTCAGACGCTTGAGCTTTGCTCTCCTACAAGGTGCGTTGCTGTTAGATCCAAGATGCGGGAACGATGAAAGAGCAAAGCCATGATTTACCTGTTTTGAAACCAAACTTGCACTTGACGAGGAGTCAAGCCAGGAATCTCCCTCGACAGACGCTCCCGGTGAGCAGCATCTGGATGTGCCTGACGAGTGAACTCGCTCATCAAGAAGCGGGTCTGGTTATGAGTCAACCTGCAGAATCAGTGTTAACAGTTGCCTTCATTTCAGTTCTTCCTCTATGAGCCCTACCGAAATCGCTTCATTTTCTTCTTCTCCAAGGATGACATCTTGCTATCATCGTCGCTGCCCACCGCATCGCCCCTCTCATCGGAAGGACTGATGGTGGACTCTCTGTCAGGATCTTCCTTGTCGAAGTCCATCTGGTTGTCGCTCAACGATTCGCCGTGTTGATCGGATACAACCTGCTGAGACATGGAAAGGCCTGTCCGGTCACCCGGAATCTCGAGCTTGACTCGAGGCAGTAAAGCTTCTCTGCTCGCTGTAGACCGTTGGGCTTCCGTACCGCGCGATAGGATTTCTCCCTCGGGATACGGTCCCGTCCCAGTTGAACTTCCAGGCATGGGGGAAGTCGTCAAGGCATTCTCAGCCCTCACACCAGCAGGTTGCATGACAGTAGCAGATGGTCCGCCCGGGGCACGCTGCTCTCGTTCCTTCTGCAGGTTTCGCAACGGCGATACAGTCTTTGGCGAAGAAAAACGGTCACCGTGATAAGCCGATGAGAAATGAGAAGTGACAGCAGATAGAGAGGGAACAGGCGAGGATAAAGAAGATACCCAGAGACAAGGGCCGCCGATTGACATGGTAAGAGTTTGTGACTTGGGGCCCTTTCTTCTGACCGGAATAGTCTCACGTCGTTCAAATCCACGATCCACAGAATCGGTTTAAGGAGCGTCAAACGCGCCGGACCAACACCCACAACGACACGAAACAAGAAAGAAGAGTAAAAATTGCCAGGAAAAAAGGGACAAAAGAAGCAGGGTGTCCTTCCCCGAGATGAGACGAATGTGGGTCTGTGATCGAAGTACCGGGGCGCTTGCGCAATAAGGTCAGGGTTCCTTTAATTTTGCAATTAAACGGAGTAAAGGGTGAAGCCAAATCAAAGTGTTTATACCCGGTGGAATGGAGAAATGGGGACCCAAGAGGGGAGGTAGATCCTTAGGCGCCGAGAGTTGCTCAGGTGCAATGTCAAGAGCGGGACCACGGGGCTACCAAAGCGTCCTTAGATCGCGGATCACTGAGATATGATGATCTTGACGTATTCGGTGAACCAGACTTGAGGACTTCCACAATGGCTTTACAATGGTACCTGAGCAAAAGCCGAAAGAGAGGGGGCTAGGAGGTTATGACTGGTGTTTTACCAGGGATCAAGCGAAGATCTAAACAATGACGAAGCAGGGAAAAGGAAGGAAACCAGAAAAATACTGTAAAGAATCGAAAGACGAAAGACTCGTAATGGAACCAAGCGGAAATGGCAGTGGAAATAATCACCAGATATTAAAACGGCCGCCAAATACGTAGGGTCCACCAAAGGGAAATCAAAGTTGACTTGCACTGGTGACACCGAAGACCACCTATAACGTATGCCACACCCACTCGACTAGACAAGGAAGTGATATACGTTTTGTTAGATGATCTTTGCAACGGTCAAAACGGCGAGAGGAGAAAGTCAAAAGCAATGCAAAAAAAAAGCAAGGAATATCCCAATGCTCTAAACTTTCTTCGACTAGACTTAATAGAAAATAAGTGGGCCGGAAAGAGGGGTGTAGAAGGGCGTAGTCGAGGTGCTAATGGGCATGGAATCGGTGCACAAGTCTGTATCTGGTCATTTAAGGATCAGCGACCCCAGAGGCAAATTGATCTCTTTAGGATTAGTCTTTAGAAAATTGGAAATAAGATATCTTAGTTAAATGGCTTGGAAAAAAAGAAGATCTCACATTCTAGATCGTGGTGCCCACATCCGGTATATGGTGCAACACTGGTCACCTGGAAAGACACGGAACGGAAAAAAATACCACAAGTCTACAGTAGGTGGGAAAAATAAGAGAAGTACGGGGTAACAAGATAAAGCAAAATAAAACCTTTTGGTCTACAAGAGTACGTATTGTAAGTGCCGTGACCAGAGCACAGGGCTCGTACAGTCCCGAATAATCACCACGGCCAGGACTACATGGAAGACCCATCCTAGGTGTGGCGAATCGCGGTTCAACCCGAGCTGAAAAAAAAAGAAAAAAGAAAAAAAAAACGTGTGGAAACAGAGGAAGCGGACTAGAATCTCCTCAAAAGTCAAAGACCCAGACAAGCTCCTGGATAACCCAAGGAAACGGTTGAAGTGGACACAACCACAAGTCCCACCTCGTGGATACCCGCCACATGCTGTGTAGTATACGCGGAGTACGGAGTATATGAGATGCTCAGACTTCTTTTTTTCCCGTGCCGAAGATACCAGATGTACACCGTAATCCACACTTCACCCGGGGGCGTTCATGGCTTGAACAGACCATTAGAAAAAATTTCCGACGACCTAGTGGGCGATCTGTTTGTGGCATGGGCAGAAGTGGTCTTAGCCCCTCCGATATCGATTCGCTGCATGGGCCATCAGCCAACCGCTATCAGACCCTTGCTCACCGGCACGCATTGAGGCTGGTCACCATGTGGAAATCCTGTCGGGTTGGCTGGCGTGCTGGCTCCATAGGCCAGTCTAACGCCCGCCGGACCCTCGGGGACATCGATCAAGGAAATGCTGTCAGCCACTCAGCGTGCTGCCCGCCACAGTCCACTCCCAATGGGTGTGATGTGAGAGGGTGCATAGGTGGCTGACCCAGTGGAGATATGAACCAACCGAGTGGTCTGAGGGGAGTGTAATCATTGATGATTATTATTTTAAAGCGATTAAAACCAGTAATGAAAATGTGATAGCTGTGATTTCTTTTACCCCCACGACCCATGGTCAATGAATGTCTCAACCACAATATAATAATTCAGGTCTCGTATGAGCCCTGAAACCTGTGATGGGGCAAAACGTGGTCGGCTAAGCCGGACTAGCAAAAAGAACATTGAACAGAAGGAAATCAGAAAAAGAAAATAAATTAAACCCCCATGGAGCGTATTGCGTTAGAGCCGCCTGCAGGCAAAGGAACTGCTCGCCCCTGAGTTTATTAGAGTAAACACCTAGTCTTGGATGATTTAGAAAATCATACAATACTGATTTACAGCCGAATGTTCCACCCGATGCTACGGAGTCCGGGCCTCAAACCCACTATTAGGGTTACCCGTGGCTCAGTAGCCGTCGCAAGGGCATCCCCACCGAGGGAAAGCTCCTTGAAATCTCCACATGCAGAGCCATGAAACAATTCAAGTCACAGTTGGGAAATGAAGCACTCCTGTATACAGGATTTAGGAGATAATTAGTTCGACGAGTCAGAAATTTACTGTGGACCAAGTATTTCACAAATTAACTAATTAACTAAGAGTAGGTCTGGACTGTTGCTGAAATGTCCCCTACAATACAATTTTACAAAATCCACTTTCTTCTTCTGATTGTAGTCTTTGTCTACGTACTCTATCCTATAGCGCCCATCTCTTCCTGAATGGGAATCCCAAATGAGGTCATCCCATGCGGGTGTGGCACTGAAGAAGAAGCATGACCGATGAAAAGGATGGAAAAATCGAAAAAATCGAAAAAGAATTCTATTTTTCCATTAAAAAGTTATTCTTTTAGTCTTTTATTTTCCTTGGACGTTAAACTAGTAGGCTAGTTACATCTACAGTGCATACCCGGGATCAATAGTGGGTGGGGACCCGAGCAGGCCCCGTTTGCCCATTACGCAGGACACATCGGAGACTTTGAATCGAGGCAACGTGGAGACATACTGGGGACTTGACTTTAGTCTGGGTTTCGGAGGAGAAATCTCGGACCCGTTAGTCCTGGAGCCCTGCGATCCCGAATCACAGTGCGTGGCGAGTAGTCCTACGGCCGAAACCTCCGTCGATCGCTGCACTAGTCTCAGTCCTTTCATATCTTTGTCTTCGCTTTTTCTTATGACGCGGTCAATTCCGTGTGGGGGACGGATTTCGAGCAATTCCAAGGTTATGTTATAGAAACTGGAATGGAGTACTCCAGTATTCGTGTCCGGGTTTGTTGTGGCGGGGTTTTTACCGGGATTTTAGCGCGATATATAGACCTGGGCACGCCGTCGGTCCGAATGCCTCAAAATGCTACTGTACCTGGTGGTAGGGTTTCGGACAGTGCTTATCACCACGTAACAGTCTCTACAGAAACGGTGCGGGGAATCCGATCGAAATTCTGATCGTGTGGAAAGCTGAAGCGTGGCAACTTTAATTTCGGAGGTGGAAAGGACTATGCCAAGACTCCTCCTTCAGTTTCGTATCATCCGCTTACTGTAGATGCACGTCGTCATAGCGGAGGGTCGAGGGTGACGCAAGCCCGATCGCTTACAAGTATTTCGTATTTTCTCTCCCCTGATGCACGTTCGTGCCGGCAAAACCGGCTGGGTCAAAGCCTTGCAGATGCACAAGGGACCTTTCCAATGTATTATTCCGGTTGGAAACCAGGTACGTGAGGAGAAACCAAGCAAAAAAGCTCATTCTATCAAGCGGGTCAATCCGATTGTAGGAAAGTCTGGGTTGACACCGACGACCGTGTTGTTTCCACGGATCATATGTCTGAACTGGGAAGACATCGCGAGGTCTTCGAGAACAAACTTCTATTCTGCCTAACGGTTTTGGATCTATTGAAATATCCGCCTTAGTTCCTAGACATTGGCCTGTGCGTTTTCCAGATCGGAGAAACTTTGAAAGGCGTAAAAAGGGAAAAAGGAAAAGAAAAATAAAAAAACGATGCCGCCTGCTGTAAGCGTGGACTGGTTCTCCACTTGTGGAGCTTCGCAACACTCCGACTGAAGCGGTGGTCCACATAGTTCTCGACTCACGGCTCCCAATACGATCAGTGCGTCTTCTTCGAGAATAATCTGCTCCTGCGAACTCCATCATAAGGGCGAAGCACAATCCACACCAGTAGCCCCTTCTCCTGACGGAAAACCCGGAGAATTGCCTAGAGCATCCGTCAGGGGCCAGAAAACTCGTGTTTCCACTTTTCCATTTGACGCTAATCGTGAGCGAAGGCGTAGTAGCTTCAATCTTCGGCCTTCCCAACAGTACTTTAGTTCAATGGTCTGGTGCAAGGTGAAACATGGCTGCGACGGTTCCGTGCCCCAGCCTTTCCACTCCAATTAGATCAGGGGTGAATCCCGACTACTGCACAAGGTACAAAGTGTAAATTGCAGAAAAAGATTTTGAAAAAAAAGGTACGTGAATAATTTGGAGTGTTATGGTTCATTTCATGCAGGAACCTCGCGGTTCAATAGAGTTGCCGATCCTAGAAAAGTCTTGGACCCCACGTCGGTAGCTAGTTGGACATCAAAAGTCACCTGTAGTTCCACCCAGACCGCTTTATTGGTGAAGAAACGCTTTCCTTTCTTCTTTCGGAGTTAGGTGTTATCGGTCTCGCCTTCCTCGCTAGGCTCTTTTCTGCCCTGTACAGATCGGGAATCATGAGATTTGCTTGTGATCGACATCGGGTTGCCTTGGATTTTTCTGCAGCGGGCCTCGCAATTCCCCAAAAATTGAGAGTGGGTAGGCAAACGCCAGACGACTGCATCATTTAAGGACAGCCATTGGTCGGATTCTCCTGAAGCCGCTAAGAACCAAAGGGAAGGGTCATGAGGACGTGGTCAAGCGGCAAGTGAGGCGAAAGGCGTGTCATCGGCATAATGGGCACATGGAAGGCGTTGTTGCTTTCAGCATAAAAAAATAGCCTTGTCTTGCATTGCGATGCTGCAGTAAGCAAATCCCGTAAGCGACCAAATCCATGGAATGTGGCTGGCCCAATGCCATGGCCGCCAAGCGATTCCCATTGCGGGCAATGCTCCGCACAATCGAGGAAAGGGGGCCAAAACCATTAGCATCCTGTCAAAACTTTCATGTGGAAGACCCGCCACGGCTATCAGGTCGTCGAGTCTTCCATGGTTTTATCTCCAGAAGCCGCGCTAGGGACGTCGGCGCCATGGTTAATGGCCGTCTCTTCGCTAGCGGGATTCGGTTCTTGCCGGGGGCCGTCGGTGATGTTCTCGTTCTCAACGGAGGGTTCATGTGTTTCCGGCGCTTCTTGCGCGTCCTCGTCGATTTTCTCAGGGGCGTCCTTGATATCTTCGTTCCCATCATCGTCGCGTCCTGCCGTGGCTTGGGGCGTGTCTTCTGGTGCGGCGGGGCTCTCAAAGAGAACCTCTAGATTCTTGCCATCGTCAATTTTGTCAAATGCTGACAGTTTTGACTTGGCCGCCAGACGGAGAATACGCCAGGTTTTACTGGATTTAGCTCGGACGGCGGTTTCCTTGTCCTCGTCAGTCATCGCCATGTCGATGTCCATCTCATCATTCAAGATATTCTTCATGATTATCTCAGTAGCAGGAACAGAAAACCGGTCAGATTCCTTGAGGCGTTCGATGTTGGCCAATGCTTCGGTATCCGAGAGGAACTTGAAGTCTAGCGCTCCCATCGGTGACGGACGAAGACGCTTGTTGAAATAGGTCTTTCTGGCTTCATCTCGCGCCTTCATGTAATCAGGCACTGAGATGGCTGGTCGTTCAATAGGCGGACAACCTTCGGCCTTCCACCGCACCCAGTTCTTGTCCCGAGACAATACGGTGTCCACCATACGATAGTAGAACTTTCCACCATTGCCTTGTTGCAGGTAGCCTTCAATGCTCTTTCGCATGTTTGCCACCCATTTTGCGTCGTCTTCGCTCACCACAAATCCATAGAGCACGGATTTGTTAGTCAGGGCCGCCAAGCGCTCTTTGGACTTGGAAGTGAGGGACAACATGAAGTCAAGGAGAATGAGAGCTTGAACAAGGACGTGTCTCCGGAAAGCGGTATCACTAACTTCAAGATCAAAAAGATCTCGACTAGTCAGGTACTTGGGGTTGAAACTTGTGCCGACCTCGGCCTCATCGCCTCGTTTTCGCTTGTGAGACCTTGACGCCTCTTCTGACCGTGCAGGGCCTTGATTCCCAAGATCAGTTTTGATGTTCTTGAAGGCGTGCAATGTAGCTTCGAGGCCAGTCTTGAAAGATGCGAAGCGCTCAGCATCAAACATCTTGCTCGGAGATGAGAAATAGGACTGTAGACTCCAGAACAGAGGATAGAGGGCGTCAAGATCCACCTTTTCCTTTGGCTTCTCCTTTCGACCACGGGAAACAACGACCTTAGGAATCTCAGATGTAGCTCCGTCATCTTTGTTGCTTTGATCTTGCTGTCCATCGGGTGTAACAGAACCATCGTTTTCGTCGGTCATGCTGGTATCAACATCGTCGTTCTCAGCGGTCGATTTCGCAATTTCGTCAAAGGTGGTGACATTCTCTGTATGAAACTCTCCCCGGAGGTTGACTGAACTTTTATCGCCGAGTGGGAAGCTCTGGAAAAGGAAGATAAACACCCGTCCGCAGAAGACCGTATCTTCTGCTCGTGATAGTCGGCGGAGAAGTTCATTGCAAGATCGGAGAATGATCAGGCTCTTCTGCTTGAAATGTTTCTTTGATAAGAATTAGTAGCTGAGATCCTCGAGTAATCGGGTATTAGAAGGGTCTACGTACCTTAATGTTTCGCTCTCGACGCGACTCCAGATAGTCAAATACTTTCCGGCAACCGTCAATTGTTTGACTATCCAATAGTTCCTCAATAAGCCAGAAGATGAGACCCGGCTCGCATTGTTCTAGTGGGTGTCAGCAAGGACATCTAGGTTTGGGTCGGTTGTGGTATCAGGCGACGGACCATTGTCAGAGAAAATGGACACAAGATCAAGGAGGTTCCAGATATGAATGAAGGAGGGGTCATTGATAGAGGTGGAAGCCTAAGTAGGGAACCGCCGAGTCATTAGCATTTTCAATGTCATCAAGCTTTGGGGAAGAAAGCGGATGCGCCGTACCAGGGTATGGTAGAACTTCTCGCGAAAAGCAATCTCAACCGCAGCAAGCTGGGTCTGCTGGTTCAGGAGCTTCCCAGAGGCCCCATCATCGGCTGGAAGTTGCCAGATACGATCGCCCAGAAGCGCCTCAGTCAACGGGGGTTCGATCTGTTTGTCAGTCTTGATTTGCGCCGCGCGGTCGAGAAGATCGTTCACCAGACCTCTGTAGACTTGAACCGCCTCAACTTCCAACGAGGCCATCTTGGATCAAGACAGAGAGAAAGGTGACGGGGTACAGTTGTAGTGAGAGTGGTGAGGAAAAGAGAACACAAGGTCTGTGACAGAGGTGAAGGGGGTGTGGTTGCGGCTCGGCGGAGAGAAAAGCCAAGACTTTCCGAAAAAGCTCCCCCAGCTTCAACTTGAGACTCCCGACGTGCGCTGCTCCACCTCACGTTCCCGATCAACCCCAGTCTAGCAACAGGGACAATCGAGTACTGCGATGGCGCAGAGTCTCGAATCCAGACCGACGGTGGTGGACTTTCGCGAGGATAGCCCGTGGGTGAAGTTGGCCAAGGCTCACTGGTTGAATGCGAAGGTCCGCAAGGCCAAACCCGATGTGATCAAACAGCAATTGTGGGATCCGCTAGAAGCAGAGGGTTTCAACACTCGCTCTCTTCTAATCCTAGAGAATCTGAATGTTCTAGAGAAGTATGCTGCCCGCGATGATTCTTCCTATGCCCGCAGGGCTAACTCATTCACGTACAGGTTCCTTTGGCCGACCTACACTGAAGATGCTTCCAATCACCACGTCCTTCTGATCACACTTATCGTCAGCGTGAAATATCGCGAACACCTGCCTATCTGGGGTGAGTGAATGTGATAAAAAAGCGAGTACGCCAAATTGGGCGCGTACTGACAGTAATGCAGACATTTTCTCCGACCGCAGCGATGACTTCTCAAGCCTCTTCCATCGGATTCTTTCCATGAGCATCGACCCTTCACTACCAACTCATTCGCGCATGTCCATTATCTCCTTCATCATCGGTGCTTTCCAGTCCCTCGAGAACGTCCTGATCCGAAAGGAATGCGCCCCGCTTGTTTCCATCTCTATCTGGCACAACTTGGCCAGCGACGATGCCAGAGATCGGGTTATTGCCAAATCTCCTGCTTTGAAAAAGGCATGGAAGGCCGCAGGAAAGCGATACGACGCGGGTGATGAGGCTACCAAGGCCAAGAGCCGATTCGAACGGTCTTGGCTGTATACTATGCTGCTAGATTTCCTGCAGAAATTGAACGGCCCAGAGAAGCAACAGACAGAGAATTTGCTGTATTGTGAGCGATTTTTGGAGCTGCTTGTAGACCTTTTGAGCCAGCTGCCTACCCGGCGCTATGCCAATACGCTTCTCAAGGACCTCAATCTTCTACCTGTCATTCGCTTGTCGCAATTGTACCGCACACCAGAGAATGCCCTTTTCCGCGATCTCTACGAGCTTCTCAAGCATTTCATCAATTTTGCCATTGATGATTACTCAGGAGATGCTTTATCCCCCCAGGCAGTGTATGATTTGCACTGCAAGGAGCTTGCTCATCTGCAGAGAACCTCTATGAAATTTTTCAAAGATAAGCTGATGATTCTCGCGCTCTCTAACTTGGGATCAATTGATAAGCGGATTGAGCTCGAAGGGCAGCTATCCTCTTTGGACGAGTTAGAGCTGCAGAGCCTGTGCTCTCATTTGGGATTCCGGACAATCTACCCCAAATCATCCAACATCATCTCAGATCGCCAGCTATGCTCGGAAGTCCTCCTCTCTTTCTATGAGCGCAAGCTGTCCTTCCAGGAAGTTGCAGCCCAGTTGAGTGTGATTCCCACCGAAAAGAGCCTCTACGACCCCGCGTTGTTGAGAAATGAGACCTACGATGGATCCAGGCCCCTGGCGATTCCAAAGTTGAATCTACAATACCTGAGCACCGGAGACTTCCTTTGGCGATCCTTCCTTCTGTATAGGTCCGAGGCTTTCTTCCAGATTCGCAAGGACATGGAAGCTCTTGTCAAGCGTATGCAACCCCGAGCGAACCGTAATGGAGGCTTGAGCTTTGAGGGATTCTCACGTATGGCAATCCCTATCTCTAAGCCTGCTATTATCGAAGTTGCTCCTGCAAAGGTGGGTTCACCAAACCCGGCCTTCGTTCGTGCAGAGATCGCAATTGAAGTGGGCAGACTGGCAGACAACGTCCGTAAGGAATGGGAATCCCTCCGCCCAGATGACGTTGTCTACATGTTGGCTGTTCAATCCTCATCACCAATTCAGACGGGAACCCGAGATGATACTGCCGCGGAAGGACCATGCATGACTCACCTCCGTACAGCGGAAATCGTGCAAGTTCTTGATGAACAAGGCCGTCAGCTGCGACAGCCAGCTAGTGGCCAAACAAATGGTTATCAGTCTCGCCCGCGGGTCCGCAAACTTCTTGTTAATCTAGACGCCGCGTCCTTCAAGGCCGACACAGATCTCCATGCTCAAGGGAAGCCGGATATTTATTCTTTGATCAATGTGGTTGCGAGACGGAAGGGCAGAGAGAACAACTTCAAGTCAATCTTGGAGACAATGCAAAAGCTGATTGTGTCTGATATGACACTCCCTCCGTGGCTTCAAGACATCTTCCTCGGGTATGGTGATCCTGCAGGTGCTCAGTACACCCAGTTGCCTAATCGTCTCCAATCTGTTGATTTCCGTGACACCTTCTTGGACTGGTCCCATCTGGTGGAAAGCTTTCCCGGAAAGACAATTGAACCATCTGGATCCGAATCAGCCAGCTTCGGTCCTCCCTATGTTCTTGAATCCGTTGAGAATGAGCCTACAGAAGCTTCCGCCCCGGCGAAGAAACGTCGTCGAGACCAGGCCGGACAAGCAGAGCAGGGCCCCAGTACCATACGTGTCTCATCATACAAGCTGCCGAACCCTGGTCCCTACCCTGTTGATGCTCCTAAGCACAATACGGTGAGATTCACACCTGCCCAGGTTGAAGCCATCGCGTCCGGTACTCAGCCAGGCCTTACTGTCATTGTTGGCCCACCTGGAACCGGTAAAACCGACGTTGCTACCCAAATTATCAATAACCTCTACCACAATTTCCCCACAGAGCGCACGCTCCTTGTTGCACACAGCAATCAGGCGCTCAACCAGCTTTTCCAAAAGATTGTTGCTCTAGATATTGACGAGCGTCATCTTTTGCGACTGGGCCATGGTGAGGAAGAGCTTGATACTGATTCCAACTACAGCAAACATGGTAGAGTTGAATCGTTCCTTGATAACCGCACCAATTACTTGTCAGAAGTCATGCGACTGGCGGCATCGATTAGAGCTGAAGGGGCTCACGGGAACTCTTGTGAGACCGCGGGCTACTTCAACATGGTCTATGTTCAACCAGCATGGGCCAAGTTCTGGGATAGAGCCAACTCCGAAGAAATTTCCACTGAGGATATTGTCGCCTCATTCCCATTCCATGATTATTTCTCGAATGCACCTCAGCCTCTGTTTGAGGCAGATGCCTCGAAAGAGACAATACTGGATGTTGCCTCAGGGTGTCAAAGACACATTGATCGGATCTTCACCGAGCTCGAAGATATTCGACCCTTCGAGATTTTGCGACAACCTCGGGATAAAGCTAATTACCTTCTATTGAAAGAGGCCCGGGTGGTTGCAATGACATCGACACACGCAGCAATGCGCCGACAGGAAATTGCGGACTTGGGTTTCCACTATGATAACGTGGTCATGGAAGAGGCGGCTCAGATTACCGAAGTGGAGAGTTTCATCCCCACCGCTCTTCAAAACATGAAGAACGGCGAACTGCCTCTTAAGCGTGTTGTTCTCTGTGGAGATCATTTCCAGAATTCTCCAATCATCCAGAATATGGCCTTCCGACAGTACGCGCACTTCGAGCAGAGTCTGTTTCTCCGCCTGGCCCGACTAGGTGTGCCCGTGATAACTCTGGACAAGCAAGGCAGATCCCGGCCAAGTATTGCAGAGCTCTTCCGCTGGCGCTACCAAGAGTTGGGCGATCTCCCATCGGTGGAAACCCTGCCGGAATTCCAGCAGGCGAACGCTGGCTTCCAATTCGATTATCAGTTCATCAATGTTCCTGATTATCAAGGCACTGGCGAACGCGAGCCGACTCCTTACTTCATTCAGAATCTGGGCGAAGCAGAGTATGCGGTGGCTTTGTACCAGTATATGCGTCTGCTGGGTTACCCAGCCACGAAGATCTCGATTTTGGCTACGTATGCTGGACAAACGGCTTTGATCCGGGATGTATTGAATCACCGCTGTGCTAAGAACCCACTGTTTGGTCTTCCCAAGATTGTGACAACTGTGGATCGGTACCAAGGAGAACAGAATGATTGTAAGTTCAACTCTCAACATCACTTATGCCATTTTGCGTAGCACCATTCTAACCGTTGTGTTTTAGACGTCATCCTTTCGCTGACTCGCACCCGCACTGTTGGATACTTGCGCGATGTCCGCCGTCTGACCGTGGCCCTGTCACGTGCTCGGCTGGGTCTATACATTCTTGGTCGCCGAGAGGTCTTTGAATCCTGCTACGAGCTTAAGCCTGCATTTGATCGTCTTTTGCAACGCCCCGACAAGTTGATGCTTGCTCCGGGTGAGATGTTCCCAACCACTCGAGCGCTGGACGCTGACGTCGCGGGCACCCCTATGGAAGGAGTCGAACATCTCGGTCAGTATGTGTTCGAGATGACGCAAGCCAAGGTTAAGGCTATGGGTGATGGAGAGATGATCATTGATGATGCTGCCCCTAATGGTGAGGAAGGTCTTCTAGACGAAGATGAGGATATGATGGGTGCCGATGAAGACGAGGATGCAGATATTGTATGAACATGTTTACACAGCACTTGTGCTGATTGATAAAGAAGCGGATTGGGCTAAATTCCGCATAAAGGATATTCGATTGTGATGCCTATTTTACTTGTGAGGTGCAATGTCTATGAACATAGACTACCGACGTATGTCATAGGAAGTGATATTCTATACAACTGAGATCGCTCTTGAGTAGACACGAGGCCATTATTTAATCTTGTTGATCTCCTCCACGATATTCTGTGGGTCCCTCCAGGCCAAAGTGACATACCTGGACTTGATTAGCTGAAACGTAGAAAGCGCAAGGCAATCGAGTACTCACTTGGTGTGGCTGCCGCGGGCGACAATATCACCTTTATCATTAGTGAACTTGATGTTCGTGAACGCAAGAGTTTTTCCGACTAGAAAATGTTAGATGTGATTTTTCGTACGTGAAAAGTTTACACATACACTTGTCACATGTGACCTCCTATATCCGCATTAGTCTAGGTTATCTTTGCTTGGAAGGGGCCGTGATGATTACTTACTGCCATGATCTTGTCACCGACTTTGCCACCGGAGTTCAAGTATGTGACTGTTACCCAATAATCATTAGCATAACGAATATACTGGACTCATACCAGGCTCCCTCTCATAATGAACCTACCATTCAGATCGGTCGACACGCCGGTCGAGAACAAACCACGAGATGCTACCGCCAAGGATCCACCGAGATCAACTAAAAGAAAATCAGTGCTTAGATACTACCTCGGTTTGCAGATTCAGGTAAGCTTACCCATGCTTGCAATAGTACCTCCATGGAGGATGTTCAAGCGGTTCTATAAACATGGTTAGCCAATTAGATCAAGTATGAGGCAGATTCACCAAAGGCGAATCAAAATTGTTCCTCCCAGAATAGGATAATCAAGATTGCTTTTTCCCATGTCTGTGTACTTACAGTGTGTTGCTTCTGAACCTCTAGCTCGAAGTTGACAGTTCCAGGTCGAGCAGCAGTGACGCGGAGCTAGATAGAGAAATAAGCATTCGTTTCAACCGCTTTAAAAGATTACTTAAGTATTCGCATACACTATCCAAGAGGCTTCAAGCAACACGAGAGAAAATTATCAGTGATTGACATTTAGACGTAGAGCGTCGACTTCACTTACCGAGGCTCTAGGCCCGAATTAGCCCGGAAGGACTCCCAAACCTGGAGGAAACATACATTAGCAGAGGTCTGATGATCAAGGAACTTCGGCATCAGACATGACTCACCGACCGCACAAATCTAAGAGTTGTCATTCTGGTAATTGGCAATTGTTTATTCAACGAGAAGAAGTGAGGCAGTGACGCAGTTCGGCAGTTGTCGCGTCCCATCTCGGGAACTGCACAAAGTGGCCGCTGCGCCCGCCGGACTACATCGGTCATGACTTCACTAAGCTTTCTTTGATGCAAAATGCTCCTTCGGCAAGGTACAGAGGCGCCAGGTCTTTAAGGTCATCAACATGGCTGCACCTACGTCTCGACCTCTAGAGTACCTGGAGGGTCTGCCTGGTGCGACCTTTCTTCAGTTGTACAGGCAACCATCTACTGCACTCGCCATTTTCCGGCGCATGCTGCCTGATTTGGGTATCTGGAGCTCTCTGAATCTTGGTGTCGACTAAACTAACTGTGAGGATAGCAAAATGTTTTGTCATGGCCTTGCTATATTTGAAGGACCCCCTTCCTACAGCTGATCTCGAAATTTGGGTCAAGGCCGAAAGCAAGAAGTGAGCGCGCGTGATCCTGAAGATTCCCAGATGCAAGGCGAGCTAACCGCCTGGTCCTTACTTGACAAAGACAGCGAGATAATGCCTTATCGATCTTAGGCCGGCTTCATATCTTGTCCACCACTCGAACCGAAGACAATGCTCGGGCTTACATGGTCACCAATCCATTCGCGTCATCGCTCCGTCAAGCTCTCACTGGCTCCGAGGACACCCAGTCCTTTGGTGTCTTTTCCCAGATTCCAGACGAAACTAAAGTCTCAATCCACGATTTGGACGAATACGGTCGACGACAATGGGAAGGCGTCTTGGGTTACATGGTCGGAACGAGTGCTCTCACTGGAAACCGTGATATGGTGAACCTGAGCAAGGGTGTGAAACAATTGCTTCAAGCTGGTAATCTCGTTGAAATCAGGGGCGGGCGCGTGGATATCACAAAGGATGGGTTCGGTTTTGTGCTGCAAGACGTCAACACCCAGGTTTGGCACATCATGATTCTCTACGTCGAGAGTGCCCATTCCCTCGGCATGGACAGCGTCGAGGTGCTTTCATTCTTGTTCTTGCTCAGCAGTCTGGAACTGGGCCAGTCCTACGAGAAGGCGGGAATGACGTCCACCCAACTCCGCACTCTCACCGACCTATCGGATTTTGGCATCATTTACCAAGAAACTCCTGAAGCAACACGTTTTTACCCCACACGACTAGCCACAACCTTGACTTCTGATTCAAGCGCACTGGGTACCCCAGGTTCTGGTTCCTTGACTGGACCTGGCGGTCAGACAGGCGGCTCGAGCTCGGGATTTATCATCATCGAAACCAACTACCGCCTATACGCATACACGTCATCCCCCCTCCAGATCTCGCTCATCTCCCTCTTTACGAGTCTGAAATACCGCTTCCCTAACTTGGTGACGGGAAAAATTACCCGTCAATCGGTGCGCCGAGCTATTGACATTGGTATCACAGCCGACCAAATTATTTCTTACCTGCACTCGCATGCCCACCCGCAGCTGCGGAAACAATATGCCGCGGCAAACAACACATCTCTTCTACCGTCCGTGCTTCCCCCCACTGTCACCGATCAGATTCGTCTTTGGCAGCTTGAGCGTGACCGTCTCAGGGCCACAGCAGGCTTTCTGTTCAAAGACTTCACCAATTCGGCTGAATATGAAGCCCCTTGCAGATACGCTGCGGAGATCGGTGTATTGGTTTGGAAGTCTGATAAAAAGCGCATGTTCTTCGTCTCACGCCATGAACAGGTAGCTTCTTTCCTCAGGCAGCGGAGATAGGGTCACGAGATGGTAGTCTCAGGGGTCGCATGGTACTGGTTAATGGGATTGAAAAAGCATTTATTTTGCCGATACTTGGGTGGCGTTGCTTGGGTCTGCAATAGGCATTTAACGACATAATGAGCTCGCAATTCATACCAAATGGTTCATATCAATTTTTTTACACATAGAACAACTACATTAGGTAGTCTTAGTACCCTCCTCCGACCTAAGAAAGCTTGTATGTTTCCCGTTCATGCCCATAGGCCTAGCTTATCCAAAAAGCCTTTCTCTGCTCATCAGCAATGAGCTAATAGTACTCACTGCGCCAGCCACAAGTGGAATTACAAACGCCCGTGCCATCGCCGATGTAATTGCACCAATAGCCACAATTCGTAGATCGCCATTCGGCTTTTCGAATAGAGTGCTCTGAGCCCCTGCGACAGCACCATGAATATCGGCCTGGCTGAATCCCTGGCCTTCCAGAACCTGGTTCAGATTATTCACGGCATTTGACTGGAAAGCCTGGCTAGCAATCACAAGGCAAATAACAGTAGCTCCAATTTGCGCGACATTTTGCAGCCCGAACGGCTCATGCAAGTCCAGCTAGGTCAATTTTGGCGGCGATTTGGGTCACCGCGAAACTGTGACTATGATCCAACAGGAAGCGAGCAAAGATACGACAAACTCTGTGCTGAATATCTCCCCAGCTTGCATGCGGCATTTGCAATAGCTCATCTGGATACGGCATGGGACAATGTTCTTCCAAAGCTACCGATGCAGAGGCAACTTCTTTATATTGCCATCTTCGACTCAGTCTGTTGGAACTTCCGGCCGCTTTTGTTGCTGAAGCCTGATTATATCGCGGGGCTTGCTCCGTACAAGCGAGTGCTCCTTCCATTACAAAAACAAAGACTAGCAATGGCTGCATTGAAAGAACTCGAGGCTGTCACTGCCCTCCATTCAATGTTCGGAGGCTCCTATACCCGTTTTACTGCCATAATATTCAACACTTTCGAAGCTGCCGTTCTCTTACTTTCTCTTTGCTTTCACGTCGACTTCCCCTTTGATCAAGGAGATGTAAACACGAATATACTAGGCATTCAGGCTCAATTGACGTACAAAAAGGCCATGCAAGCCGCAGAACAAGCTATCGGTCGACTTCAAATGCTGGCCGAACTCAGCGATATGGCTGCGGCCGGGGCTCGAGTGGCTTCTCAAGTATTTGCCAAAGCCGCGAAGTCGAAAGAATCGACAAGCCCAGTTGCTCCGGCGGGACTTTCCGATACCCCTTTTTGGCAATTTGCATACTCGGCTAACATAGAAACTACCGAGGGCCTAGGCCCGTGCTTACCCTTGGAACAAGAGGATCCTGTACTGATGAGCGACATTTTCTCCTCAACGGCACAAGATGACTCGTATCCCAAATTCCCATTGTCGTCTTTCGGCCTTCCCATGGTCTGAGGGGGTTTCATACCCTAGTATTTCCTGCCAGCTTTCATCCATCGTAAGCACTTGGTAAAGGAGCTTATCGTGGGCAGAACAAATTCCGTACATTACAATATAAAGTTTATAAATGCTTTCTAGAATTCGGCCTTCTTATCCATCCTGCTCAAGCGGGTACCTACCGAGGTCCTGGACATTCCATCCAGCCAGGCTTTACCTTGCGTTTATAGGTCTCCCACTGGCCACCTTCAGCCTGCTTCTTGTAACTCATGAACGTATCACCTTTCACCTGATCTGGCAGAATGACCGCCACGTCTGATATACGTTTCGATGCCTCGATCTCAGGCAAAGCAAAATCCTTAGGAGATGGCATTTCCAAGTACATATCCTCATCCACAATGATATCCTCAGTATAAGCCCCTCCCTCCTCAATACTAATTACCTCCTCCAAGACACGAGCCAAGAGAGGACCATTCCAAACACCCTCTCTATGGGGAGCAGCCCGTACAATCCGCAGAGCATGCTGTCGAATTCGAGGAATACGACATTTCAGCGCGGTATAGTAAACAGGAGGAATGAACCCAGACTCGACAGTGAACCCGTGGCATCCATTATCAGACTCAGGAGTACTGAAGATATGCTTGAGTCCTTTGATCCGGATGCTAGCGTCTGCCCAGAAATTCCATAGGTCGATGAATCCTTTTAAAATTGCCAGGAATCTTTCAGTATGGTTGTCAAAGATCGTCTCGTCATCGGATAGACAGACCGATGCCATCATTGTCGCCATCTCGTGGTATATGCGAAGTAAAATGTGGCCAAATTTGTCTTTGCGGGTTGCTTCTTCTTCCAGGCGGGTTATTGAGGCGTTGTATGCCTTTCGCCAAAGAGATAGGTCTGTTATGATCTTTCGTTGGGTCTCCACAATTTCCGGGTCGGTTGTTGCCGATTGGGGTTGGGATAGTCTGAGAGTATAATAGTGCCTTTTTAGGCAGTGAACTCTGTTCAGAAGGTCGTCCAGCGTTTGTCGAGCGTCGAGAATTGAATTAAAGGTGTATGTGATCGCGTGAACTTGAGGATCTCGTATCACAGTGCACATATGGGAAGGAACATGACCAAACATAGCAGCCTGGATTGTCAGACGAGAGTATGAATCGATCAGCGTATTATGGACAAAGTCTTCTGCCGGACTCAGGATGCTTGGAGACATGATTGATCGAGGCTTTGGTGCTGAGATACTCGCAAGCAGCTGGATCCCATATCTTAGATGTGCGCTACCCATCTGATACTGTCCACGCAGGTATTCCAACGTAACAAAGATCATACATGTGACCAGGGCAACGCGCAAGGTATTTTTTTGGGTGCTCCCTGTCATCAAGCGTAAGTGGTGAATAGCCTTGTTGTATTGTTGCAAGGTAAACTGCTCGGCATCGAAGCCGTAGGTGGAGGGAAGAGACCACGGCTCGCTCCTGTGATCGAATCGATGCGCTGCTGACAAGGCGACCACCGCATGACGCACGGCAGGTTCCTGGGCACTTGCCTGCAAGACGAGGGTTTCCCAGAAGTCAGAGGCAAACAGCCCGGCAAACTTCTTGGTCGTCTTGGCCATGAACCAGTCGAAATACGTCTGCTCCTCACTGGTCATGCTACCGACTGGAACCGGTGTGCAGTATGTTGAGAGCGCTCGGTTAGTCTGCGGCTGGCCGTATGGGCTCCCACCGCCTCCCCAGATGCCATAGCCATCACAGACCCGGCCTGTAGAGACGCAGCGTCGACATGCTGGTCGGCTTTCGTCACATTTCACGCGGCGGGTCCTTTGGGAGCTTGTTAAAACAGTCAATGTTGGGTCCATCAGTAGAACCTACTTGCACGTTTTGCAGCCGGACTTAACCTTCTTTCTATTCCGGGCCTGATGGTCTCGATTGAGTGATTCATGCATAATCGATGTTCAATGCAAATCTTATGAAGTGAATGAGGGGTATAAATTCTTTGGCAGAAAGGCCGGTAGATTTAAATGTACTGTAAGCCTGTTTGATGGGGAGAAACAGGACATTGTGATTGGGCAACTCGCAAACTACGAGTTGTGATTGGCTTAAAGCTGCTAAATGTGGATACTGACGGTCTGATGGCTTGCCATTGGTCGATAGCTTAAAGCCGGCCGATTAAGTCCGGCAAAACTGCATGCAGAGAACCGGAGCGGAAGCTTAACCCCAGAAAATGATTCATGATGGATCGGAAAGCCATTGTGATGCGATTAATTTAGGGTCGGTGCTATGATTATATCCGAGCAAGACTATTTAAAGGCTGGATGATCCCCCTCGTAACTCTCGACTCATCACATCTTCTCTACTGATCCAATACTCTTGACCTTTTACTCCAAAATGTCCATTCCAATTCGTTCCCTTGGAAAGAATGGCCCTCAAGTGCCTGCTGTCGGCCTTGGTCTCATGAGCATTGGTGATGTTTACGGATCTGCCGGCACTCTTGAAGACAAAATCGCTATTCTCGAGCATGCGCATGCTACTGGCCAACGGTTCTGGGATACCGCCGATCTATATGCCGATAGCGAAGATGTTGTTGGTGAATGGGTTCAGCGCTCCGGCAAGCGCAACGACATCTTTCTTGCCTCTAAGTTTGCTTGTCAGATGGATCGTGCCATCCGTAAAATGACAGTCCGATCGGATCCTGAATATGTGAAGACTGCCTGTGCTCGGAGTCTTCAGCGAATGAAGGTCGATGTCATTGACTTGTATTATTGCCATCGAGTCGATGAAATTACCCCTATTGAAAAGACCGTCCAAGCAATGGCCGAATTAAAAAAGTACCAAGCTGCACCCATCATACAAAATCTCGTCAAGTGTTTCTAACTCTGCTTCTGTTTTTAGTGAGGGAAAGATCCGCTATCTTGGTCTTTCTGAAGTTTCGGCTGCAACTCTGCGCCGCGCATATGCGGTCCACCCAATCGCTGCTCTGCAGATGGAATATAGCCCATTTGCAATGGACATTGAGAAGAATGATCTCTTGCAAACTTGCCGTGAACTTGGTGTTGCAGTAGTCGCATACAGCCCCATCGGCCGCGGCCTACTCACTGGCCAGATCAAGAAGTCTGAAGACTTTGACGCGAATGATTTTCGACGTATCTTACCTAAATATGCACCAGAGCATTTCCCCAAGATCATGGAATTGGTACAAGGGCTGCAAAAGGTGGCTGAAGCCCATGGAAGTACACCGGCGCAAGTCTCGATTGCATGGCTACTAGCTCAAGGATCCGATATCATTCCGATTCCTGGCACTCGGTCACCTCAGCGAATGGATGAGAATAGCAATGCTGCGCTGCTCCAACTGACGGATGAAGAAGTGAAGGACATCCGCGCCCTTGTTGAGCGAACAGAGGTCCAGGGTGCCCGCTACCCTCCAGGGTAAGTTTCCTTGATTCCTAACGAGAAAATAGTCTCTTTACTAATTTGGCCTAAAGGATGGGTACTGTTGTTGCCGATACGCCGCCGCTGTGACGCAGTTCACCCAGATCGATGCTTAAGTAGTTATGATGTATTTTGATTATGTGTCTCCACTTCAGTCATTCTTTCCAGTCAGTATTATTACTAAACGGATTCTCGCATTCCAAGGTACTTTCTACTTGTAGTTCTATTCCTTTGTAACCAAGTAGTGCTCTACATCCATTGATGTATCCCCACTCAGTAATAGAAAAGCAGGTTGCCCTTAGTCACGGTCTGCTGAGACCATGGGGCGCAGTGCCAAGCAGGTCCTACACTGCGCCACCCTCTACGGCAAGACCGACGCGAAAGATCGCGCTACGTAGCCAGTTTACGCAGATAATCATCATTCTTGCCCGATTGTACCTCCTTGGGTTTTCAAGAGCGTAAGCCCACCCGGGCAGGCCTACGTCTATCTTTATCACCAGTGACCTCATCAGCCGATCGCAGTTAAGATTGCGGGTGGTCGGTGCACATTCCATTGTCCTTCACGATAAGACCGAACCGATATCTCACAAATCCCCGATCGATCTAAGCCCATAAATTAAGCTTAACTCACGGACCGCCACCCCCCTGTTAGGTGCGACTAAAGCATCAGATAAAAAAGGGGGAACAGGGGGAAAAGGGTCAAAGTGGGGTTGTGGCTCAAGGGATCAGCCATTCTCGACCCCACGAATTCTCACCCCTGGTTGGCTTTTCCCTTTAACCACTTTTCGTGAACCCTGGTTCCAACATCCATGCTCCAGGGCTCTTGCACAGATGTCTTCGTCTAGCGACGCCAGTCCCGGCAACTGGATCACTGGCAGCTACACGGGCGATAGTAATGGCGTGCGCATCACGATCGCGACCTTTGTGGGCGTCGCGTGGTACAATGTGATTGAGCTGATTGTTCTCATCTTTCTCACATTCAAGCGCTATCAAGGCCCTTACTTTTGGAGCATGCTGATTTCCTCGGTCGGTATTCTACCTTACTCTGTCGGTTATCTGATGAAGTTCTTTGCTTTGACCTCCGCCACCTGGCTGCCTGTCACTTTGCTCACGGTGGGTTGGTGGACCATGGTCACCGGCCAATCATTTGTCTTGTACTCACGGCTTCACTTGGTGCTCGAAAATCTCCGTGTGCTGCGCCTGGTCAAGGGTATGATAATTATGAATATTTTCTTGCTTCATATTCCCACCACCGTGCTCACCTTCGATGCCAATTTCTCCAACTCCGAAGCCTCGGTCGCAGGGTACGACATTATGGAGAAAATACAATTGACTGGCTTCTGCGTCCAGGAGGTGATCATCTCCAGCTTATACATGTGGGAGACCAATCGGATGCTGAAATTAAATCCCGACCGCGGTAGTCGCAGAACAATCCTGCAGCTGCTCGCCGTCAACGTTTCTTGTGTTTTGATGGATATTGCCCTGATGGTAATTGAGTTCATGAACTTTTATATCTACCAAACCACCCTTAAGGCGACCCTCTACAGCATTAAACTGAAACTGGAAATCGCTGTTCTGGGAAAGCTGGTCAACATTGCTCATCAACATGTCTGGCAAACACCTCGCCTGGATCGTGGTCGGTTTCCTTCGTTCGTCGACCCCTCGCAGATTCCCGATTTCAATGAACTCGACTACAATAATCCCGAATCCTTGCCGTCAAGCCAGGCAACAAGCCAGGGCTTCAAAGGGCGCTCGACTGGGCTAGAGGCTATTTAAAATGACCAAGCATAAGAGGTTTACCCGGTCTTCGTGGACCAGAACGGACTGCAAAGTACCGAGATACACCTGACGTGTCAATTGACCGCGAGGGGACATCCTTGTCTCCACGATCCTGGGCGAAATATGCGACCGTAAACCACGCGACCGTGAACCATTAAAATGGCATGGGTTTCCCTTCACTGATCACCCGACTTTTGCGCTGTTCACTTAGCTGGTGACAACCAGCCAACCACAACCCCGCGCCGGATGTGCGGGACAAGAAAATCAACCCTCTTACCAACCTTGTAGCTACAAGGTCTCAACAGCGGCACAGCAAGGCGCAGATTTCGCCTAGTTGAATTGTCCCTGCATACATATCACGAACTTATGACTGAAGCGTTGCATCTGCATAAATACCCAATCTTTCCAAGATTCGCATATCTTTTGTGGCCCGTCAATTTGTGTAAAGTTTGTTCCAAATGTTTCAGGTCATTCAGTATAGCTTTATGCATTTAATACAGACAATCTATTGATATCCAAGACAATGCTCCGAATGAGCAGCATCAGAAAACAGATTACCTATAATGTTGCCTACAATCAGTAATTGGCTAAATTCGCCCTAACTCTTCTTCAATCTTTTTCCAGGCCCGAGGTAATAGCGTTCCCAAAACCCAGTAAGTATCCCAATGGTCTTGACCAAGCACAACGAAAAGGTTGAACTCGTTAAACGATTCATCAATGGCTTCGTTGTAGTAAGAAACCATGGAACCCAGGGGATTTTCCCTCGTCTCTGTCACCTCTCCCTGAGACACGACCGCAGGACTAAAATCCACAGCGCGGATCAAATCAGCCTTGAGCAGGTTGTTGAAGGCGACTAGAGTAGCATTTGATTCTCCAAAGAAAAGCCCCGGGCTTCTGCCTGCATCCAGATCCCGGTAAACACTCTTCAAAAAGCAAACGGCCTGACCCTGGGTAGCCTGCTCAGTAAAGTTTCTTCGATGTTCCAGCGCGATCGAGCCAACCGATTCATCAGGAAGCTGAGAAGAAAAGAAAGAATATGTCCCCAACACCATATTCTGAATGAAAGCACCACCAGATTTGAGCAAGTACGGGATCCGGTACCGTACGTTCATAAGGTTCAATACCGTGAACGGACGAGATCCCGGTTCCGAAGATGCGACTGCCCGGGTAAGCCACGCAGTGAGTATATCACTATCACTGATAAAAGGCTTCTCATCTCCCTCTGATCTCTGAGCAATGTCCATTCGAGCATGGTCGCATATCTTTCCAAAATCACTCTTTGGAAGCAAAAGAATCCGTCGTTCCCGACGCGGATTCCAAAATTTGCTCCATACAAACCTTAGCAGGAACATGATCATGCTTATGCCCTTCAGACGCCACTTTTCAAGTCCGAACTCTTCTGTCGTGTCGCTGTCATGCATTTCCTTGGTAGGACGGAGCATGTCTTTTCGTGCACCAAGTACTGGGGGAACATCTTCTTCTTGACCGGCTAGTACTGATGACCAGGCTTCCAGCAGGGCCTTTGCACCGATAGCATCCATTAAAACGTGGGGCCAGATGAGGGCGACAAGTGTTGCATCACGGAAGGATGTGATGTGCAGAGAGAGGGATGGCAAGCCTTTGCGGACCACCTCCTCGAATGTAGGGAAGTCGGGTCTTGCAATCAAAGGCCGGGTATCAGGGGATAGAGTCTGGATTGAGGGAGACGTCGTTTCTTTTGGGAGACGACTAGCAACCGGGTGCTCATCGATATTCATATCGAAAGTGTCGTGAGTGAAGAATACATTTTGTTGTCCACTTGCAGAGGGCCCTGAGACGTGTATTTCAAGAGTCCCGTCCTTCTGTAAAGGTCATTGTCATTTGATGTCCTCTCTTAGTGGCTGGGTGTATGCTTGGAGCAAATTACCTTCCGTTGTAGTCTCCCACCGAGCTTCTTCCAGTCACCAATCTCTAGAAGTCTTGATAACGCGGTCTTGAGTTTCTCTGCGTCGAGGACATCATTGAATCGCATAAGCCAATCCACATAGCAGTGATTCGCTTTGATGTTATCCAGTATATGGATGGGGTACACGTCGGGAGATGATTCGTCCATTTTCCACGTACGTCTTCACGGACACGGGTGTTCAAGATGGTTGAATTTGGAAGAAGATTTTGACCGCGTGAGATTTAGACATGTCCTTCTCTTTCATTGTCATACGACTTGACTGGGATTTGGGGTTGCTGCTTGGCCATTTATTGAGCGTTCTCATTTTTGGATCCAAGTGGGTCCCTCGCTATCAACGTTTCAACTTTAGTCTGATTTTCACTTTCTTGCGGAAGGATCTACGCCCGTTAGAAGTTTATTTCGAGGGTTAACGTGTGGTAAAATGGCTAAATTTGAGGATCGAGTTTTCGAGATAATGTGTTCATTCCCTTGGGTTTAAAAACGGGGTCACCTTGGACAGCGGCTCCCCCTCCCTCCTTACTGCTACTTAGCTTACCACCATCCTGGCCAAATGGATAGCTAAACCACGTCACCTAATTGAACGCCCCCCGAGCCCTATACACCTACAATTTATGTATCGAAAGGCCACACAAGCTATGCAAAGTTTCCGGTGTTAAGGATTGGCTGAGATGCGATCCGTAGTCAGCCGGCCTATCTGCCCCCATGACCTGGACTTGTTTCAAGACTCTGTACAATCATGTCATTTAGTTTGTATTAGAAGCCCAGGAGTTTGTTCTAGTGCACTTGACAATACGTCACAGCTTGCCCCGGTGCATAATAGCATAGCCGTAAAGCCACAGCCACAGCCGTGGATAATCGCCTTGTTCTATAAATAGTCATCGGGTCAATTATCCCCCATGGTCATGTGACTACCTGTCCAATGACATCAGCCGCTTCATCCCACCTTTCCTATTTAATCAACACGATATTGCATACATTCATACTATAAAATCAATATACCATCAGCAAAATGGCTCCCCACGAAGGACTGGTTCACCCCAAAGAATATGACATCAAAGACAGCAATGTCGAATTGATCGGATCAGACCTTGACCACCGTGTCAAGTACAATTCAGCCGCTTCAGAGCCCGCCTGGAACACTGGAAAGGTGGGACAAGAAGCAGGCCTTTTTATTTGGCGCATTGAGAACTTTGAAGTGGTTCCCTGGCCCAAAGAGAAGACTGGCGAATTTTACGACGGCGACAGCTTCATTGTATTGCATACATACAAAGTCGGCGATGACAAGCTAGGCCACGATATCTTTTTTTGGCTAGGAAGCAAGACCACACAGGATGAAGCCGGCACAGCTGCATATAAGACAGTTGAGCTGGATGAGTTCTTGCATGGCGCTGCGACTCAACATCGTGAGATCCAGCAACAGCCCTCAGAAGAGTTCCTGTCTCTCTTCCGTCATTATTCTATTCGCTCTGGTGGCGTGCGCTCCGGGTTCAACCATGTTGAGCCCGAAGAGCCGAAGGAGGTTCTTACCCTGCTCCGCATCTTCAAGTATCCTGGATCTGGTCGCATCAGCCCTCTTATCGTGCATGAGGTTGAGCCGACTTGGGAAAGCTTGGATGAGAATGATGTCTTTGTTTTGGACAAAGGCGACAAGATCTGGGTTTGGCAGGGCAAGAAATGTAGCCCGATGGAGAAAGCTAAGGCTGCGCAAGTTGTGAATGACTTGACAATGGCGAAGCACGTTGATGTTGAAGTGCTTTCTCAACTCGAGTCGAGATCCAAGATCATTGTGGATTTGCTGGGTGGAAAGGAGGCCGATCACTCGTCTTTGCATGCACAGAGACCCGGCTACTTTTCCAAGACGACACACGAAGACAGCGGCAGCTCTCGTCCTCGCAAGCTGTTCCGCCTCAGCGACTCGTCGGGAGACTTGTCATTCGACCTCATCAAAGATGGTGGCCGGATTCAACAATCTGATTTGGATGGCAAAGATGTTTTCCTCTATGATGTCGGCAGCCGGCTTTGGGTCTGGCAAGGTGCTGAGGCTAGTGATAGGGAGAAAGCTGTGTGGATCAAGGTTGCCCAGGCCTACATTCGCCACCTTCAGGATAGCCAAGGGCCCTCCGATGCTTTCCTCACTCCAATTTCCAAGGTTGTTCAGGGACATGAGAGTCCAGCTTTCATGAAGGCAATCGCAGTCTAAATTTTGTATAATATATTTGATGATGTAAATCAATTTATGGCCAAGCAAGCCACACTTGGGACCATGCTTGACGAGCAAACACTATACTTTACGTTTTCCTACTTCATTGTGTCTCAGATCTAACGATAGTGTCCTATTTGTAAATCCTGTGAGAAAGCGCCAGTGAAAGGTGACTATAATGAACTCGTAGACGAATGTAGCTTTACACATATAAGGTCATCAAATTTACCAGGTAGCTGGTCCAAAAGTATCTCCACCCGAAACCGTCTTCCGAATTGCCGTATATAGGGAATCCTTTTGCAACGATATTAGAATTACGCCTTCCAAAATTTAACAGTCAGATTGCACTTACCATGGTCTCAAACGGAGCGGTGTTTCCCCACCAATTGGGCACCGCTACACCCGGGAAAGTGATAGCGAAGAAAATGACAATCGTCGAAAGAATAAGTCCGGTATCAAGTGCCGCGGCAGTAACATAATTGTACTGTCGCCACCAGCCACCCCATCTGCGTCGAATCCAGTAGTTGAAAATGAGTCCAAAAATGACCCAGGATGTGTAACTGATTGGTGTTGCCCTATGTATGTATTGTCAATATGAATTTCATGTAGGCAATCTACATGAATGGTGGACTTACGGAGGAAGCCAGGACATGGCACCCAGCATACTAGATAGGAATGTATGGTTAGTGAGGGTTGATTAGCCGACTTTTCATGGGCCACATACACTGGTGCATTAAGGAATCGAGCCTTGGATTTGGGGAAAAATCGCATGAGGAGGTAGAATGCTACTGGGAGCAGGGCTCCGAGCAACCAGAAATATAAGATCGGTGTATAGATTGAACCGGGTCCAAAGATACGTTGTGGGCCGATTACACCTGTATGAGGATCAGTATAAGTTTGAAGATATTTGTAGAGAGGTAATCAGGCCAGGAAGAACAATGGAAGAACATAGGCTTACCCCAGACAATACTCGATGAGAAAAAGGTTCGTCCATTAGGACACGAGAAATTTGCGGATTGATCCCTGTATTCGATAAGCGACCCGTATACTTCAATGAGATGGTTTTGGACCTGACTTACTCTGTACAGACATCCTCAATATTTCCCAGAGTCCAATTCATGACCGCGATTTGAACAAAACAAGCCCATAATGTTGGGATCACTTGACACATGAAAGTAACTCGGGGTGGGATTTTCATATAGTGAGCCAGCTATCGGTAGTATTAGTAAGTGTTCCTGTTTGGATAATATTTCGGGCTTTGGTTACCTTCATATCTTGGCAGTAGACCTGACTATTGGATCATTAGCTTTGTCAAACTAACGTACTTGGATAACTCACGCTTGTCCCAGTGTAATTGTGCTGAAGACCTTGAACACCATGACACCGATCGGCTTTCCGGGAATCATGAAACCGGCCAAAAATGGCGAGAGAACATTAAGAGCTATAAACGTCAGCAATTGGAAGCGTGTTTCACTTTAGAGATACATACACAGCGTAATATTGGTGACACCCATGATCATGCAAGTTGGAATCTTTTCTGGTCAGCAAGTCCCCTTCAGTGTTAGAGTGATGAGAACGCACAATGAAGATCACGGCGATGATGAGAGATACGAAGAACGCCCACCCTGTTCACAAGTCAGTTTTCCCGAGGACGTCATAGAGAGGCAATACAACTTGGACACATACATGGCAACTGTGAATCATATCCAAGTACACCTCCTAGTCCGAGCGCAATGGAAATCAAGAATAGCGCTCCATACCACCACTCAGGGGCTTCTTTATACTTCTTCATGAGCGTTAAATGGATATCTGACTCTTGGTTGAGAGCGGCTTTTCCACGATACCAAATCTCTTTTCGGTGGTAGAGGATGACGTGAACGATGACTGCCGTCAAGGCGGCGAAAGACAGACCGTAGTTCAGGATGAATGTAGGAGCGAGGAACATTGGTGAATAAGCCTTGTACTTTGCGTCATCGAATGAGAAATTATCGCCAAGGATCTTGCTGACATTATACTGCTGTTGTGTGTTGTCATAGGTAGTGGATGTGTTGATGGGGAGATAATCAGAATAGCTATTATCGTTAGATTGCGTCGGAATGAAGTGAAGTGGAGGTCCACATACAATGCTCCTGTGTAAGAGATTCCAATGGATGCAATTATCACGAAGACTACTAGTCCAATAAAGGTGTTCATGATTGAATGGACGGGTGATAGAAGAGGATCGAGGAGGTATGCGGAGACATAGCTATGTATATCGGTCAGTTGTCCTGTATCCCAAGCGATACCCAGTAACTATTAGTTGGTCAAACTCACGTCCAGTCAAAGGTTAAAGGAATAAGTGAAAGTCCAGTGAAGCCACCGAATAATTGATTCACCACGACGTTGTTGGGTTTGATCCCTAGATGGAATGTTAGTCGCAAATAGGAAATTTGAACAGGGCCAGACTTACAAGTCACGAAAGCGAAAATAGAAAGTCCTTGCCAGATGACTCCAGGAAACCTTTGCGGAAATTAGTGTCGATTTACCACATCAATCAGACATGAGGACTTACCAATACCAGCAGAACGCGCCAATCATGACATACATGAAATAGCGGTATCGTGAAATAGACCATCCATTGGTCTGCGAGGGATCAGAGGGACTCTTATCATGCAATGCATAGAACAAGGTTGTATTGGCAAATTGGGTAGGCCAAATCATAGCAGCGGGCCTGGAAGTATCAGCATGAAGTAAATTGAACAGCGAGGTTCAGACTAACCACACAAGGAAACGACGGAAGATTCCTGCGAGAGAAATGCCAACGATTTGACTGCTCAACGCAAATAGAAGCTCAAAGCCCCAGCCAATGTCCAAATTGTACAACGCTGGCAAATGTTAGTAAGTTGAAGCTTTTCGAATTGATTAGATCATGCTCACATGGTGCTTTCAGAGCCAATAGTGCATCGGTGCAGTACGCATAGCCGATTGACACACTAGGAATTGTTAAAAATGGCCCCGATATTTAGGACAACAATGCTCACTTTGCCATGAGCTGCGAAGGATTAGCACTGAAAGCTTGTCAGGGATCAGTATGTGGGACCTACCGTAATAACTGTATGTTCTTTGATGGTAAAGGGTCCCGGGTTAAAGGTCCATTCAACACCAAAAGTGTTGAACTTTCTGGTTGGAATCACTCTGGCCCATAGACAACCAATTGGATACACAAGCAATTGTACAACAATGGCAGGGAACGAGATTGCAGGGCTCCTATTAGAAATGGTGAATAAGGTAGAGGGAAGTTGGAGAAGGGATACACACCTCATGCTCAAGAACATATTGAGTCCACTCCCAATCGTTGTAAATAGCATACCCAAAATCCACGCGCGCACCGTATTCGCCATCTCTCCGTCATCTGTATTTCGCACAGCAGCACGCACAGATTCGTACTGGGAGTCTTGAGCAGCTGACTTCTCGAAATCAGCAGCTCTCTCTTGATCTTCTACACTGCCGGCCTCGTTGATGGCATCAATCTTCTCCTGAGGCAGGTTTGGATCCCATTGATGGGACCTTTCCACCCCCTTCAGCTCTTGGACTGTACTGCCCACATCCTTGGTGACTTCGGTGATGACTTCCGACTGTTTTGACAGCTCAACACTGTCAACAAATGGGTTGGAAACCATTGTGTACAATACGGCAGTTGATCAATTAAAGTCCCCTAACAGTTCAGTCCCGGGATGCATGGTCTTATGTGTGAAGTTGTTTATTTACCAACTGTCACGGGTTATCTGTGTCCATGGCCAAAGATAAGCCTTTTCTACGATCTTCACCAATGCGGCCCCTTCATTCTTCCCTTCCCCCGCACAACACGGCTTGTTTCTCTTGGCACGAGGGAGTCCGCTGCAGATGTGAAAGCAAGGGACTTGGACCTTCGACTAGCCGATAACAATTTCGCCCATTTTGGTAAGAACGCGGAGCAAAAACCACGCTATCGCGTGCGCTATCGCGGCACCTTTTATCTAGAATTGCCGGATAACCTCGATAGGATCTGAGCAGCCACTCGGATCTCTCAGCGACATTTAGCTTAATTTCGGCTCTCATTGTCTTAATTGACAGCGTGGTTGTCCTCGCTACGACATGCCCCAATTTCCTTTCCCACTTGTCATAATCTAACCAGATTCCGCCACCTCCGGGCTAGACTCACGGCCTGGACATTCTCAATAACACGCTGGAGAGAACTTGCTCAGTATGGTGTCCGCTAGCACACCTCGCGGAATCGCGATTCAGCGCATCCAAAAAGATAGCATCCGGGACAGGATTGAGCGCATAACTGAGGATCTCAAGGAAATTAAGAAGTTTTATCCCATCAAGGTCTCTTCAACCAGAACGCAGCGACTACACCAGTTCCTCACGTCCGAGTTACATTCTCTCCGTGATCAACCTTTTCATTTGTATGACCAACAGGAGAAAGTGGACTACCTCCTTGTCAAGAATTATTTGGAGAGGCAACTCCGCGAACTGCAGCTTGATTCCATTCAAGATCAAAAGGCAACACCCCTTCTTCCATTCGCGAAAGCGATAATCGGTCTCTGCGAAAATCGTGCGATTGGCTCACCGATAGAGCCTCAGAGTGTCGCGCAGGAGCTGTTTGAATCCCAATGTCAAATCAATGAGCTGGTCCACAGGATCAACAGTGATTCCACTCAGTTCAACGTGGGAAGGAATTCCGCATTTCGCGCAGCGAGCACTATTGACTCTCTGCGAGACCATCTGGAAGAATGGGTTGGGTTTTACAAAGGATATGACCCCTCATTTGATTGGTGGGTGTCGCACCCTTACGGAGTCGTGGATGCCAGCTTACAGACTGTCGCATCTACTATTCGCGAGAAATTGGTCGGCATTGACCAAAAAAACGAGGATGAAATTGTCGGCCAGCCAATTGGACGAGACGGCTTACTTGCCGAGCTTCTGGCTGAAATGATTCCCTACACCCCGGAAGAGTTGATCTCGATCGGGGAAAATGAGTTTGTTTGGTGCCTTAACGAGATGAAAAAGGCATCGAAGGACATGGGCTACGATGACTGGCACCAGGCACTGGAACATGTCAAGAACGACTTCGTCGAGCCAGGGAAACAGACACAGCTTGTTCGTGATCTTGCAGAAGAGGCGACATCCTTCGTTGAAAAGCACAAGCTTGTTACTGTCCCGCCACTTGCTAAGGAAACTTGGCGTATGTTTATGATGTCGCCAGAGCGGCAGAAAGTGAACCCATTTTTTCTTGGGGGCAAATCTATCATCGTGTC
Organism: Penicillium pulvis; assembly: GCF_028828015.1. Classification (NCBI taxonomy): domain Eukaryota; kingdom Fungi; phylum Ascomycota; class Eurotiomycetes; order Eurotiales; family Aspergillaceae; genus Penicillium; species Penicillium pulvis. The sequence continues at coordinate 3,863,419 of NW_026643072.1, forward strand.
ATACCCAGTTAGCACCATGAACCATGAAGACAAGTTGATGAGTATGCGCGGGAACAACATTCATTTTGCCCGGGCAACGGTTTTCCATGAGATGATCCCCGGTCATCACCTGCAAATTTTCATGAACGCAAGACATAGACCCTACAGACGTCTATTTGATACTCCTTTCTGGATCGAAGGATGGTCATTATACTGGGAGTTCATTCTCTGGGATGACGACCGATTCAGGAAAACTCCTCAGAACCGCATTGGCATGCTTTTTTGGCGACTTCATCGGTGTGCCCGCATCATCTTTTCCATCAAATTCCATCTTGGTCAAATGTCTCCTCAGGAGTGTATTGACCTGCTAGTTGATCAAGTCGGACATGAGCGCGCAACAGCCGAGGGGGAAGTTAGGAGGTCGCTAAATGGCGACTACTCCCCATTGTACCAAGCGGGATACATGCTGGGTGCCTTGCAGATTTACGCACTTCGTAAGGAAATGGTTAATTCAGGGCGAATGGCGGAGATGGATTTCCACGATCAGTTCTTGAAGGGGAATCGCATGCCGATTGAACTGGTCCGGGCTTTGATGCAGGACCAGGCACTAACACCGGATTTCCAGACGTCTTGGAAGTTCTATTCCTCTTAAAGATATTATGCATATTGTTCTATTGGAATCCTACAGTATGTTCGGGTATTAGTAAAACCCGTGATTCGGGAAATAGAAAACCCCGAAACATCTCAAACCCCGCAAATTCCGTCATGTTCGCCTCTGAAAGATCAAAGCCCCTGTCTCTGAAGAATATTTCTGTGTGTAACTATCAGAGGAAGTAGTAGCCTCCTCTACCTCTCGCTGTTACCCGCAAGCAAGAACGTTCCGAACCCATCGGTGTCATGCCGCCGGATCGCAATCGGGCGGGTCAAACCCCGACGTCCCAGGCCAAGTCTCAACGCACTCTGGCATGTGTGAATTGTCAACAACGCAAGATTAAATGTAACCGAGAGTTTCCCTGCGCAAACTGTCTCAAGCAGCACACACAATGTGTACCAGCGTCACAAACCCGTCCTAGAAAACGTCGTTTCCCCGAGCGGGAATTGTTGAGTCGTCTTCGGAAGTACGAGGATCTGCTGCGACAGAACAATGTGAGGTTTGACCCCCTTCATGAGGATTCAAGTATCAAAGGGGATGGTATCGACGAATATTCTGAGGAAGAGCAGCAATCTCGACCAAACCACTCATCTCCGGCCCGCAAAAGGACAGAAAGTACATCTGAGCCCAAGTAAGCCAGCCTTTCCTCTTTCAGCATATCTCTTTACATACGCCATATATGCTTCAGTGTCCATCCACAGACTGACATCTCACTTTCAGAAACTTGTGGCAGGCCATGAATCAAGGTGTATGTTATGCTTTTTTAGTCCGAGAGATTCGTTACTAACCTCGAATTTAGCCTCGTCACCCCCAAAGCGATGGCATACGTGAGGCCATGGTTAGAATGTCCTGGGACCAATGTTTTGAAAATGATGACCATATCATTCTCGGCTCACGAAAATCATCTGTTGACCTTGCGACTATGCACCCTGAACCGGTCCATATCATCAGGCTCTGGCAGTTATACCTTGAAAATGTCAATCCACTGTTCAAAGTGACACATACCCCAAGCCTCCAGGGAATGATTATTGAGGCTGCCACTAATATTACGAGTATTGAGCCTCGACTTGAAGCGCTGATGTTCAGCATATATTGCATAGCCATCCAGAGTCTCACTGGAGATATTTGTCAATCAATATTTGGCTTGTCGAAGGCTCAGCTTTTGACGAAGTATCAATTTGGATGCCAGCAAGTTTTGCTCAATTGTCAATTTTTGCGTACTGATAACCGTACTTGCTTAACGGCCTTCTTCCTATTTCTGGTAAGTCTTCAAAATTATGAACAGAGCTCTTTCTAACCCTGTCTAGTTTTCACTTCACTCGAACACAAATCCCCAGTCTCTTTCGTCAATGCTTGGGATTGCGATTCGAACTGCCCAGCGCATGGGCATTCATAGTGAAACCTACTTGGCCAGATACAGCGTCTTCGAGGCCGAAATGAGCCGCAGACTGTGGTGGGCCCTTATGATGTTTGACACCCGTGTGGGTGAACTGTCAGGGGCCAAAACATCCACCCTGAACCCTACATGGAACTGCAAACCGCCTTTGAATATTAATGATTCAGATCTTTGGGCGGAAATGAAAGAGCCTCCCGCTGTTCAGGGCAAAGCAACTGAGGCAGTATTTGCAGTCCTACGAAGTGAATTGGCCAACTACATCCGACATTCCCCATTTCATCTTGAATTTCTGAATCCAGCATTGAAGCCGATTGCAAGGGAACTTCCCAAAGGAGGCGATGTAGCCACATTCGAAAAGAGAATTGAGGAAGAGTATCTCAAGTATCTCGACGAGGAGAATCCGCTTCATTTTATGGCAATCTGGACAATGCGGGCGCACCTTTCAAAATGCCATCTCCTGGAAAGATACGCGAAATATTTTGACTCCTTGGCACACCGAACCGATACAGAAAGTGATGCCGCCGTGTCTCAGGCCTTTCGCCTCCTCGAGTGTGACACGAAAATTCTCACTTCGCCTCTAACGAAAGGATATTGCTGGATTCTTCAAATATACTTCCCTTTTCCCGCATATATTCATATAATTCAGGACTTGAAGAAACGACCCGATAGTAATCACACAGAAAAGGCCTGGCAGGTTATGAACGAAAACTATGGGGTGCGATTCAACTCGTCCAGTGGCTTCGATGGTCCTCTATTTGCGATCTTTGCTAGGCTTATTATTGAGGCTTGGGAAGCTCTCGAAACAACCTACAAACAGTCAGGCACACAGGTGCCATGCCCGGAAATCGTTTTGAATATCAAGCAAAGATTAGCAGACATGACTAAGGACATTCCGACTCCTGGTTCTGAGATTCCAGACGATGCTTTGGAGAATTTGTTGAATCAGCCAATGCCTATGCCCATAGATATGGGTATGGGTATGGGACCAGGAATGGGAATGGGCTTTGGAAATGAAAGTTCGTTATCTGGCATGGCTGGGCAAGTTGGATTCCCTTGGTCGGATCCAAGGCTATTAACCAACATGCCCGGACAACCATCCATGCCCTGTGATTTCCATCATCTCAATTGGGTATCGATGGTCTGGGGTTTGCGTGAAGCGCGCGGATGGTGAAGGAGAATATTATTTTTATTATTTCCCTAGTTTTTATACCTCGACCAAAGTTTGTACAATTATCAGTGGTGATTAAATCATATCAAGCTGTTGAAACCAATTATTTTTGATTCAATTCATCTGTTCAGGCCGCTGAAGGTCCGTTTGGAGGCCGACTCGCGGCCATGTTACATTGCCTGAAAATTCGAACCTCATGATCCTTGAACGAGCCCACAATAGAATGCATAACTCCATGATTGTTAAAGAGCACAAGATCTCCCTCTTGCCAATCATGAGGATAGATCAGAGTAGGATCGATACCCCTTCTCTGCAACTTATACAAGCGCTCCCGAATCTCGGAAAGGTTATCCAAAACTTCACCATTTTCAAGATGAATCTTCCTGACACAGGTTGGGTATACCATCATCGCCAATTTTCCGGTGACTGGATTTTTCCAGGCCATGGGGTAAATTTTGATCTTGTCGGACTCGAATGGGGGTAAATCCTCTTCCGCAAGTTCTAGTCCTTCAGATACAATGCCAAGCCCATTGGAGCGAGACTTTGCCTTGCTCATCCAGATGTAGGGGTGAGGTGCATATTCAACCTTGCTTGTGCGTACGAAATGCTTCTCTTCTTCGGATAGTAGTTCGTAGAGACGGTATCCGCTGAAGAATGCTGTCGTTCCGAGGGGCACATCGAGGGTATCGTTTGTACCGTCGTCATAGCGGCAGGTCTGACGTCTGCCCTTGGGTACTTGGACTGCTAGCAGCGATGTTACAAGAGGCGGATCCAGGTTGTACATCGCCGAGTCAATGTGCCAGCGATAGAAATGCGTGAAGTCCTCGTTCTCTTCAGCCGAGATCGGAGTCTTGTGGAAGGCCTTGTGGTGAGGGTGTCGTAGCTGGATATTGGATAATCCTTCATAGTCCTTAATGGAACCGTGGCCAATCACTTGCACTTGTGGTTGGTGAGGAATTGTTGTGAGATCTGCGTGGAGAACGCTTCTTTTGTCGATGGATTTGCCGTGGCTGTAGACTCCAGCGGCAGGGTCGAATCGGCGGGTGAGCTCGTATTGTGCTCGAGGGGTCAGGTTGCCTTGGTTCTTGATGACGACAACCTGGTTCTCGTACAGAGCTTGACGGAGGATAGTGAAGTCATCATCTGAATGGGATTAGTGAAGGCTTCCGCCGCAATAGTTGAAGTGAACATACCGTTCATAGCCTCAAGGTCCATCCCCGTCAGCTCAACCCCAAAGTCAATTTTTGAGGCATTGGGCGGACTGAGAGGCTTGCAGCAAATCGTCGTGGTAGTCATTGTTATGTTTAAAGGTTATTTTAAAGTATCTGAAAAGTGTAAATGATTCAAACATCGAGAATATCCGAGGCTTAAATAGTCCTAAGCTTTAACCCCAGACGCGGGTGAGATTTTAGGTCTCATCCTCCAATTGACGCGCCAATTGAGTCAATCTCGATTATAGTTGACAATTCGAAAATGTAACAAGCGATAACATATAAGATCACGCCTGAATTCATGGTGCGGATGAGTTTCCACTTTATGCAGCGGGCGAGTTACCACACCCACCCGCACAAACTCATCCGCTGTATCAATAACAAACGTCTATATAACTCTTGAGAATAGCACGTCCAAGTCCAATAATTCAATATTGAAACAAATCTTCTTTTTTCAAAATGCCTGAATCAACCAGCCTTACATTTAGCCTCCTCCCGGACAGCATCCGGCAGTCCTCAGCCATTGGAGCCGAAGTGCAACTTCCTCCGGGGATGTCCAAGTTAGACCTGGACCGCTTGACTGAAAAAGACAAAGAGACTCTGCGAAAGGCTCTTTTTGAGAATCAGGTCATTGTCATCCGGGGCCAGAAAGGAATTGACCCCACCGTCCTCCCACAGTTCGCCAAGGTCTTTGACCCGAATGCGTCGGATGTCCACTCAGCTGGTGAGAAAGCCGTTAGCGACCCGAAGAACATCCTCTCTGCATACAAGGCTGGGCGCATTCCCAAGGCTCCCCAAGTTGGAATCATTGGGTCTGGAACTTTCCATGACTATGAAGGTCTTAAAGAACTGGAGGTTATCCATCTGGTACGTTTACTCTTTATCCTTGATAAAATGGAGTCATACTAAAACACTCATCAGGATCACACATTGTTCCATGAGAGACCCCTTGCACAAGAAGAGATTGATCAAGGTTACACCCGTCCTTACAGATGGCACATGGATACCCCATTTTATGAGCGATTGCCCGGTGAAGTGACCATCCTGCACTCGATCCGCATTCCCAATCTGCCCGATCAGAAGATCAAGTTTCCTGATGGGAAGGAGAAATCTATTGGAGCTGGCGCTACAGCCTGTGAGTTCATGATGTCCTATTCATATGCTTGCTTTCATACTAAACGACGCGAACTTAGTTTTCTCGGGTGCTCGCGCGTTTGCTCTTCTCACCCCTGAAGAGCAGGAGTTTGCTTTAAACACCACTGTCACATATGCGCCACAGGCCTATGAGTATATTAGGCAGTGCAAGGCTTCCGAAGATGGTCTCACTATTCCAACACTAGGAAGTGAGGTTCCAGTTGAGAAGCTGTCTGAATGGAGTTGGGATAAGGTTGCGGAACATCCCGTGAGTCTGATCACTTTTGGATTGCAACTAGTTCTGTTTACTGATACTTTTTAGATGGTCTGGCGAAACCCGCTTAACCCTGAAAGACCATTCCTCCAAGTGCACGGATGCTGTGTCTTTAAATTGAGCACACGAAACCCGGCTACCGGAGAGGTAACGGTCATTGACGATGTCGAAAAAGTTAGAGACGTGGTGTACAACATGCAGAAGAAGATCTATGCTGCCGAGAACATCTACGCTCACCGCTGGGAAGAAGGCGATCTGGTCATCTTCCATAATCGCGGTGTCATGCACAGTATCACTGGGCAACTGTCCCAACACAAGCATGACGAAGACAAGAAGCGTATGCTGTGGCAATGCACAATGACAAGTGTGACACCGCCTAAGCCATTCAGAAGTTATGAGGGGGTCAACGATACTGGATATGTCAGAGCTTAGATCAAGGTCAATAAATTTGGAATATTCACTGCTCCAAAATTTCGTCATTCATCCAATTCTCCAAAAAAAAGACAAAACTTTTGTCTACAACTGATTTCCAGTGTAGTTATTGAAAATTCCATTAAACCAAAGATCGAAATCGATTTCCTCTTGGTTCCATGCCAATTGCATTTCACCCACGTCAGGTGCATCTATCGTTTCGGGGGTGCCAGTCGAAAGCTTGCCCGGTGTCATTTCATCAGGGGAGGGTATCGCACTCGCTTTGCTCAGAGTGGAAAAATTGCTAAAAACTCGGTTGAAGTCGATGGGCTTGAGTCGATTCATCTCTGGGGCACTCGAGCCAGACTGCTCAGCAATGAAAATGGCATTTATCAGAGCCACACCTCGCTGTGCAAGTACATCCCCATTTCGCGAAGACAGCCTATCGCGAGCTGCAAGGACAGCTGTTCTGTACATTGGCACGCTTCTTCTATCTGGAGTTTCCATCACTGTATTTACTTCAAAGCACAATATCACTGCGGCTGTGATGGCAAATGCCGTGTGCGTCCAGATAGACAGGTCATCATCTTCCACAATTGTCTCATGTTCGCGTAAAATGGTCATCGCGGCTGCAACGCAAGTCCGCCGAGAATGAACGTAGGTTGGGTCATGGAAGGAACGGAACAAAAAAAGTCGGTGGATCATAATAATCTTCTCAGCTGCCGTGATTGCCAGACTACGTCGGGCAATAGTAAGCCAGGGGATTTGGGCTTCTTTAATCGGGTCTGGGCGGAGCATAAAGGGGGGTATTGCTTTCACAATGGCGCGCATTTTCTGGTCCACACGAAGAATGTGTTCATATTGCTCTCGAAATGATTTGCGACGGTGCATTGGTCCAAGTCCGTCGACTAGACCTGGCATTAGTGCGGCCAGATCCACGAGAACACGGACATAACTGCTGATTGTTGGTGTTTCAGGCGGTACATCTGCCAAATCATAATCGTCGGCGTTGAGAGGTCGACCAGTCGAAAAATGCATTGGAGAGATACTATATGTGTCTGTGAATGGAATCGCGAAATGGTCTTGAATAAGCATTTGGCACCACACTCGTCGTCCGACCTCTCGCTCAACACGCTCTTCCCATCCGTCTTCTGTTTTAGGTGTTGGAGGGTGGTTCTTGATTTTGTGAATCCCAAGGCACTCCGCGATCCGCACAGCAGCGTTGAAAAGAGTTGCATTCAACTGACTGAGACCTAAATTGTGGGCAATCTCTGTTGAAATCACAACAGCTTGGACGGAGTATATTGATAAGTTGTTCAGGAAGTGGGCGCTATAAAGAGTCTGTACCATCGCGGAAAATAGCTGCTGAGCAGATGGCATCGTGTCCAGATCAACGTTGATTAGCACAGTTAATTTTCGGCTGTTCTGAATTGAATTGATAGTACAGCTCAGCACGGAAAAATACAATGCAATCCAAAGTGGATGATCGCATCTGCCTGTCTTCCAGAACAACTCGCATTGTTCGAGAAATGTTGGTCCATGAAACGAGTTGTGATGCCATGTGAGATGGCCTATATGGAAATTGATGAGACTTTGCGCATCCACGGTCCTTGGAAGTTGTATCAAAGGCTCCAAAGATGAGCCGTAGAATTGAAAACTGCCGCTGTTCATAGACAAAAGCTCCGGGCTGTCTCTTCGATACTGGCATCCACATCTCCTATGTGGGAAGCATCCAGCCGCATTTCGCCCCCAAGCGAGGTGTTCTATTGCTGTCAGGAGCGGTGGGTCTGGGCTTTCCAAGGCCACCTCGGTAAATTGGTGCTGCAAATTTGGTTCCTTATGGCTGCTGAATGGCTCTGGTTCATCGGCTCCTGACCCAGCACTGATTCCATCAGATTCATGGCTTTGACCAGTCTGTAGCTGCGAGATTCGTTCTCTTAATTTTCGACTGATATGTGGTTGTTTCTCTGAGGAAAATGAATCCACGTCCGCCAATATCGCGGCCAAAAACTGGATTTCGGACGCGTGCTGCACAGTATTTCTTCGCAGCTGAACGATTTCCACTGAACAATGAAGGTTAAGTCTTCGGCATCTTGAGCAAGGGATCTGTTTATCGCATTTCCTCTTTCGCTTGGTGCATTCTAGGTCGTGTTAATGTGGCGGTCTCAGGTACAAAGGGATGATCATTTGAAATACCTCGGCAAGCTAGAGGCCGGCGCTGCGAGACGCGTAAAGAGCCTCCCGATTCACTTCCAGGCATAGAATCAAAGATCTAAGTGGATGGGCCGTCTCGTTTCGGGTTCGCTATGAGGCTGTATGTGCATTAAAGAGAGAATGCGGGGATGCGTGCGGGTGAGAGCGTAAGCTCAACCGCCACGATTTGCGAATCTCCTTATCCTTATCAGTGATAACGATCCGACAACCAATGACGATAAGGCGTATAATAATCCAGCGATTGCTCCCGAATCCTTTCATTTATTAAACTTCAACAAGCCTACTGGTGAAAATTATCCAGGGTCCAGATAAGCAAGCTGACAGCCAGGACTTAGTTGTTTACGTGGTCGAATGAAAGTCGAGGCTCCTAGTGCTGTGGCTCATTCTGTCTTTCTTCATCCCTCTTGGTCTATACCACCATTTCTAGAGGACACCCCTGCACTGAGACGACGGACAGTACGACGAAGCTAGGAGTGCAGCTTTCTTTCCGTCTCATATTCTCTAGGCGCGTGTACGACACGACTGGCAGATATACTCAAAGCTACATCTCCTAATCAGTGACATTATAATGCCCGGCGTGTCATTGTTTTCCGACCAAGACTAGATAAGAGAGGCAGGGATTCAATCTAATAGATCATTGTCTTCTTGCCGATATCAGACCGTCGGGCGGACCCGGATGCGCCAGGGAAGTCTGTCTGGTTTCCTTGTCAAAGGAAGAGTACTGACACCGGACACTGGGGGAAGGTGAGAAAGCATTGTCCTGAGCGCTATCGATGGTGCTCTCATCGGTCCAGACTCATTCCTATATTTACCCATAATCAAGCCCACGTCGACCGATTTTCAAATCCCATCCATTGTATAGAAACAAATACATTCTTTATCCGTCGTATGCCTCGCACCTCTGCATCCTTGAAGGGTTTCTTCCCTGGATCCCGCCATGGGTAGCAAACGACATTCTTTGATCAGGCCAGCAATGGTGCCCATAGAGCTGCATGCCATCACGTATGCATAAGGGTACGCAGGCCTGATAAATGGACGAAGCCTTTTTCATGGATGTGACAGTAGAGATATTGGAGATACGCATTAAACTCTCCAAGAAGTTCACCTGCTAGCGATTCTTCTGTTTTCTCATAATCGGCTGGTCAAAATCAGTGATTCGTAGATCATGTATATCTTTATTGTTGAAGATGGTCGATCTAGTAGGAAAAGAAAGGCTCCAGATTAGATAGTAGCTACGAGGAAATTGATGGCGTTCTGCCGGAGTCAGATGCCGCAGGCGCGAATTCCTCTCATAAAATCCGTCATCAGCGCCGTAGCAGGAACTGAAGGAGATATAATAATGTTAAATCTCGTAAATTCAATGATCAGCACACATACGTAATACCTAACATCATCAAACGCTTCGACCACCAGCTTAACCAGTCTACACGGGAGTCCCGTCGCAATTGTACAACATCCTGTATAGTCCTCAAAGGATTGGGCGTTTTGACTGGTCTGACCAACCCACGGTTGAATTGACTAAACACCCCTAACCGGGGTACTAGTGGAGACTATCCACCAAACGAAGACTTGCCCCAGAAATATATTTTCTGCTCCAACATGGGTGTACGTTAAGTCGTATGTGGAGTCAATGTGCGCTGTAGTGGATTTTATGGAAAGACTTGCCTTGATAGGATGAATTACCTTACTCAGCAGCTCCCAGCCTATCTTTGTCACAATCTCCACCACCTCCTTGATAACCGAATGCAGGATTCTCGGCTTCAGCTCTCTCCTTTTGTGGCACTAGGCTTGTGGGCTGCGTAGGTAGGATGCTTGTGATCTCCCTGGCAGGCCAGAAGTTCTAATCAGAAGTCCCAGTAGATGAATCGGGTAGCTTTTCGTATCATGGAGTTTTTCTTTGCTTTATCTTGGGTCCTGGTCTTTTTGAAATCCCGGTCTCTTCTGTGAAGTCATGACAGAGGGTGAAGAACGACGGAAATAATTAAGAGATCAACAGATTCAAGTATCAAGTGGAGATGACGCGAAATTCGAGATCTATCATTATAACCTGAAGCAAAGGCCTGATCCAAACATCTAGACTGTCTCCCACCGAGCATAACTATTCAAGGGATAGTAAAATATGTGGATTCTTGACAACTGTCTGACATGATTTTTACCTAATTCATGACCATTTGATCACGTTGGCATGGTCATAGTGGGGAATTACCCCAGGTCTTTCTCACTAGGAATCAATTTGAACGTAGTTTCCCGGGGGTCGCCTTTGACCTTTTCTTTTTTTTTCTTAAAAAGGGTGTCTAGTCTTTTTCAGCGAGACCTGTAATCCTCCTTTTTGGGGTATGATGTTGTGTCCGTTGGATGTGATTCAAGGCACTTTATCCAATAAATCACCGGCCACGCCAAAGACTAGATAAAGGTCTTACGTCGTGTGATCCCAATGCACATGTCATCTCTGTTTAGTGGGCTGTCAAAGCGAGGCTTTAGTAACAACTATTCAATGCAAACCTTATCTCCTGTTAATGCCTGATTTCGCAAGAGACAGGGAAACCCCACTTCGACCAAAGTCGGTGAAAACTTAGCATACCTAATCCCTCCAGCTCGTCATTTCGAGGGAGGCGATATCGGGGAAACGCGGGGAATGATCACAACATCCCCCTTGAGGCAAGCCCATGCGTCTAATTGTCCGGTTTTAATTCTTGCGTGAGTGAACTCACCGTTCTTCTAGAACAATTTTGTTCCTGAAAAAAGCAGGTCGATCATTGGCGGCGGTTGGGCCAATTAGCGACCGGAACGCATCACCGGGGCCCGGGCCGGTTGCGTTATGATTGGACCATCTCGCCGACGAGGGGTTAGGTTTCAAGACCGATCTATAAATGCAAATCAGTGCTTGATACTTGAATTGTTGGGCGATAAGATGTTGGCATTGCATTACCTACTCATTCGGGATATATTTCGTGATCTGGTTTCCATTGTGGACTTCTTCTTCTAACACATCCCTCCCAGTCTTTTCTTCTCTCCTATTGTGCTATTTTCCCACTTTCCCTCGCCTCTGCTTCACCGGTTTGCAGAATTCGGTCATCCATCCAGACCGATCCACAGTAAGTTGTGTCTGCGACAATGATGTAGCGCCCCGCGTTTGAATTTCCTTTATCTAATCGAATGTGTTCTCGGTTGCAGATTGCGCTTAGGACTTCTAGTTGATCGTGGATTTTCTGTCTCTACAATCTCACCCCTCCTCAACTAGCCTTGGACAATTTTTACCTATCCCCGCGGACTGGGTTATGACCGCGTTGTGCTCTGAATCCAACGTCATGACTCAAACCCTTCAAGATAAGACCATGCCTCTCGGTATTCAACGCAACGGGAGCCGACTCGGGGAGCTTCTGGTAGCCGACTCGCTTGTTGCTGCAGGTTCAGCAGCCCTTATAACGCCCGCCGTGATGATCTTCGACAGGTGAGACTTGATCTCAGTATATATTATTCAGAAGACTCGGAATCTGACAGCGTCTTAGACTTGTTGTCGAAAAGTCCTTTTACAATCAGCCTCTTCTCCCCGCATTCCGCAAGCATCTATGGTTCTCCCTTACACAGCCAGCCACCTTCTTAACATCACGCCCCAGTCTCTTGGTCTTCTTTTCCTACGCGGCTACATTTGCAACGGCCAATATGTCAGAAACTGTGTTGAACAAAGTCTACCCCAAGATTGACCACGCGATTGCGGGCATGACCACATTTGCCTCGACCTTCTTCGTCAACTCCTCCGTGGGAATCTGGAAGGATGTCAAATTCGCCCAACTTTTTGGCCACAATATTATTAAAAATTCCCCGACTCCATCGACTACAACTCCCTCAACCTCGACTCCCAACATCGTTCGCTCAATCGGCCGAACCAGAATTCCCTTGGCCACATACTCTGCATTCCTTCTACGAGATGGCCTTACTATTTTCGGCTCCTTCAGTCTCCCCGCCATGGTCTCTTCGAATATCCCAGACTCAGTCGCATCTCAGGAGTACCTGAAGATCTTGATCGCGCAACTCGCCATCCCCGCATCTATCCAACTCGTCAGCACCCCGATTCACTTATTCGGGTTGGATGTTTATAATAGACCCCAAGTTTTACCGATGAAAGATCGGATTTCACGTATCAGTCGCGACTGGATTAGCGCGTCTCTACTTCGCATGTGCCGAATTATCCCCGCCTTCGGCATCGGTGGGTTCCTCAACACGGAAGGTCGTTTGTATCTACATGACCAGTTGGATGAACGACGCAAGCCTTCATGAGGAAAATAAAGTTTCCTTAGATATAAAATATAGATCATCAATATACCCTTTTTCTTTGTTTCTACGTTCTTTTTCAATCTGACCTGTTCATCGCGTCAATATTTTGGGGAATTGTGTGCCTCATCCCCACTAACCTTGGTAGTTGACCGGCCCGGTTTTATGCGGTTTGCCTCGGCGCGGGACCGGGTCACACAACTGGATTTCCATGAAACCCATTTGTTCGTGTTCATGCCCTAATCAACCTTGGGTTTCATTTTATGTCATACTTTGTTCTAAACTGTGTAATTGGGACATTCCTCACGTGAATTCGATATGCAGATCACCGTCCCGGTCGCACTTGGGCAGCCCAACGTCCTACCGGGCCGATTGCTCAACTATTGAAGAATTCGGGAGCCTTGACCGACCTCGGATCTTTAGATGTATTTCCCTTCTTCTAGGATTTTTGATTTTTACAAATTTTCTTAATTGGATTTGAGATCATAAAGTCAAGGGAAACGATACAAGGCCTCCTAGAGATGCCTTGCTGGGAATACCCGACTGGGACAGCGCAGATGGAAATGCACAAGAGGAACTATCACAATACTTGAAGCAGTGCATTCGCCCATCAGCTTCTCTACCACCTGGGCATTGCCAACGTGCAATGATCCTACCCCACGAATTATCCCTCGTTATGCGTACTCACTAGATCCCTCGTCTCCACATTAGGCGGGTGGGCCGGTAGATCCATGCAGCCAAGATTCTTTAAAGATATTCCATACAGAGGAAGTGAAGGATATCCCGGCTTGATTAGAAAGCAATCAATGGGATTTTGCGAATTTCGATCCGGGCAAGGGTAAACGATTTAGCCTTGTGCTTGTCCAGACTCGGGAAAAGTGGGGATCGGTCGTGCTTCTCGGTCCTGGTCACTCGATTCGGTGATGGTTTTCTCGGTGATTAGAGGACGGTATCCATAGATCTACAGGAGTGCATGCCTTTTATCTTCGGATTGCAAACATTTCCCGAATTTCGTATCGTTATCTGCGTCATTTCAACCCATGGAAAGCAGATCTACCAATGTACTCGCGTCAATTTGTATTGAAGTCTTGCGTAACCGGGCTGACTAAGTATATCTACTACAGATTATATTCTCCTCCACAAGCTCCCCCGATATAGTCTTCTCATTGACACGCGTAAAAATGAAGATCATTTGCATAAGGAGAAAAGCTGCATATGTAGAAGTCTTTGGCGCAGATCAATTGCGTCCCGAGTTCGCTCCGGCATAATGGACTGATATAAAATGACTACAGAATCCCGTCGGTTTTATTCTTCCTTGACTACGGAAAAACCAACCGCTTCATCCGCGATAACATGAAACTGTTCACTCTTCTCCAATTCTCTCTTCTCAGCCTGGCGTCCGGCTCCAGCCATGAGAATCTGAACCGCAAAACTTCCTCATGCGACCCATCGACCCTCAACACAACCGTCGGAACCTACTATGTGAATGAAAATGAAACCATCTCCAACCTTTCCCGCATCACAAACCGCGGAATATGTGACATTGCTCGACTCAACCGGATGGCAGATGCTATGATGCCCCCTATACACGGATCAGAAACTACTCATTCCGCCCGAATCCTGTCAACCAGATAACTCAACATGTCTGACCGTTCATTATCCCGGTGCCACCTATGCCGACTGTGTCAAAGGCGGCCCTCATACCTATTACACCATGAAAGGCGATACACTTCGATACATTGCTCTAAAACTCAACCTTACGATGGAGGCTCTCCAATCCACTGCTCAGAGTGAAAATATGGATGCGGAGATTGAAGCCGGCCAGTTTGTTAAGCTTCCGCAATGCAGTCCGAGTACTTGCTCTTTCCACCCGATCACATTTACCTACGGGACTTACAAGGATATTGCGGACAAAGTGGGTACGACGGTTGGTCAGATTATGGCCGTTAACCCTACGTATAATTATACCTCTGTTGCTAAGGGGGAGGGCGCTGTCATTACTGTGCCGGGTAGCTGTGAATATACGGGATCAAATATCACAGTGATTTCTTGAGTTGGGACTGGAGTGTTGACCTTGATCTTGACATTGTTTATTCTGATTGTCGTTATAGCTACTGCTTTGTCTGGAATGTTCATACCGACCAATTCGGTGAATAGAATTTATTTAATTCGCTGAGTATTTAAGAAATCTGTACATGTCGAATTTTGAATACATGTCTCGCATTGAACTACTTGATTCACCATTATTGACGAACCAAGCTGGGTGGGGGTGACATTGGCTGCGCCACTTTATGGGCTGTGCATGTCGGACTCAAATTCAGGCAGCAGAGCCTCATCGACTCATCTTTAGTCCCCCATCTCAATTCTTTATGAACGAGGCAAATATCGTATCCTCAAATTTCTTCCAGAGAAGACAGGGAACAATCGATTATCGCTATGTCAACATCACAGGTCCCAGATGACTTCCTTCGAGGACCAGCACAAAACGCCACAGTCCATCATATCGACTTTACCAAAACAACGCCTGCCATTTTAGCGTTCAAGAACAATTTTGCCGCTGTGATCGACAACTTTCTAACTGAGGCAGAATGTGCCGAGCTTCTACAGCTTGCAGAGAAATCCACGAGTCCCGACTCGAAGACAATTGCTCCAGTTTGGGAACGCGCGATGATCAACGCAGGCGGGGGTAAACAGATCATGTCCGTTGACAGCCGCAAGAGCGCACGAATTATCTTCGACTCCTCGGATATTGCACAGCGAATGCTCGATCGTCTACAGCCATTTATGCGCGATTTCGACCTCGATAAGATACACAACAAACCCCTTATTACGGGTCTCGGCCCCGCGAGACGGGGGAGACGTATCATCTTTCCCGCTTGAATGAGCGGCTTCGTTTCCTGCGCTATGAAGGGGGAGACTATTTTCGGCCACATTGGGATGGGTGTTATGTTACTCCTGATGGCAAGGAACGGTCGCTTCTTACTATTCAGCTGTACTTGAATGGGGATGGCGAGCAAAATTTGAATGAGTTGATACCGGAGATTGAGCGTGCTGAGAAGAACAACGCGCTCTTTGTGCAGGATGGAGAGGTTGACTTGAATGATATTGTAGAAGATCGGCCCGATTCTCCCCGTTATGCGTCTACAGCTGCAGAGTCGCTAAAAGAAAATGAGAAGTTGCTTGGCGGGGCTACTTCATTCACCGACGATTATCGAGCACGAGACGTCGTGCGCGTGTTTCCCAAAGCGGGCTCATTATTGATTTTCCAGCAGCGAAATTTGATGCACTGTGGTGATGATGTCTTTCGAGGTGTGAAGTATACTGTTCGGTCGGATGTGATGTATACATGTGCAAGCGAGTCGGGGAATGAATAGAGCCAATCACCCGATACAAGAGCTCGGGAATGTGAGATTCACACCGCCTTGAGAGGGCTATGACCTCAATGTAATCATCGCTTGAACTGCAACTCTTCATCATCAACTTAATTACCAAATATCACCATGGTCCCGGCAAACAACATTGCCTATACGGCTCCCATCAACCCACCGGGAGAAACCCCACTTTCCCACGCCCAAGTATGGGCTGGCCTTCTTCTGAAAATCCGCTCCGCTGAAAGCTTCGTGTCGGGAGCTATTTCGAAAACGGAGGTGTTGAGCGAAACGGTCGATCCATCATCGGGAAATAAAGTGACTGTGCGTGACGTGTTGTTCCGCGAATCCGGCAAGAAAGTCCAGGAAACCGTTACAGCATATGAGCCCACCCGTGTGGAATTTGTGCAAGCTGGAGGCAATATTAGCAACATCATCAGTGAGGGGGGTAACGGGGAGCTTTATATGACTTATATCTTTGAATGGAAACATCCTGGCGCGTCGAAGGAAGAGATGGCGGATTTCTTGGTGAAGGAGAAGAATATGGGAAAAACCGCGGTTGAAGGGACGCTTAAGGTTTTGCGTCAAATGGTTGCGGATCAGAAACTTTGACGCTTATAAAATCAATAATCAGGCACCTGGGCATGGAGCTTTTGTTTTTCAGTGGCTTGGCATAAAAACAATCACTATATATTACATATGTACTGGATATTGTCTGGCAACTATTGGCTTTCTCTTTCCATTATAGAGCTCACCCCCTCGCCGCTTTTACTCCCTGAGTAGAATTGAGCGCGCCCCTGATCGGCCTGAGCTGATCAGCGACCATCATATAACCAAAATGATTACTCAGTGAGCCTGCTCTGAGCACCATGATCAGATCACTGCTGATAGGTCAGGGCTACGCTTGGGCGAAACGCGGATTTGGACGGGCCCGGAAACTGCGTTCGGACCTACCTCACCTTTGCGATCCACATACAGTAGAGTCTCTCTATAGCAGAGAGTCGAATAGCGAAGCTATAACAGTCATTTCTAGCCACACCTGACTCTGCCGCTGAGCAGGGTCCAAAGGTGGGGTACGGACCCACACTAAGTCACGACTGATAGCCGCAGTCAACGGTCACAACTTAGAGGCGTATACAATCAGGAAAATTACCGAAATTACAGGTTGCGGAACCGGGTGACACCTGCGGAAACTGTTCGTGGCCCTACCAGATTTTGCAAATACTGTAAGAACCAGTACTGCTTTCGATAACTCGGAGCAGGCAGGGGTGAGACGGGGAGCTGGAACACAAAAGTCAGGCCACAGACGGGCCGGGAGCCATCCGAGCCCCATATAGTACTCTTCCCCAGATTCATTCTTTGTTTACTCCCCTTTTCACAAATAGTCTTCTCCTTCTCTCTGCCTCTGCTTCTTCTCTCTTATTCAAGGCCTGCTAGAAACCACAATGTCTGTATCTCCACCACTTTTTTGCACCCCTCCCCCCCTAGGTGTTTCAATTGTACTCTTTTGTGGACTTTGTCGCATATTGACCCTTTTTCTCCTAGGACTTCTACCGTGCTGCCCCCGGGCACCTATTGGGGCCAATATCAGGATATCACCAAATCCAATATCCACCTGAGCGTGGCAGAGAGATTATGGGTTGCATGGTATGCGTGGGTGCAGAATGATGTCCTGGCCACCGGCATCATGTCCTTCGTCATCCACGAGTTGTTCTACTTCGGCCGCTCTCTTCCGTGGATCTTCATCGATAGCTTGGGTTGCTTCAATAGATACAAGATTCAAAGTGTAAGTGGCAAGCCTAACACCTGGCACTAACCGAAATCAACCCAATTCCCAGCCGCCATCGAAACTAATATTCTGCTTCAGAGCAAAGTACCTTCATTACGCGAGCAATGGGATTGCGCTAAATTTGTGCTTCTGAGCCACTTCACCGTTGAACTTCCTCAAATCTGGTATGTTCCTGCCCTCGACGGAGTGGTATTGTACCCGACGTTTGCCTCTCGGGCCCGATTGAGTAATAACGGCTCTTCTAGGCTTTTCCACCCAATGGCCCAGTTCTTTGGTCTATCAACAACGATTCCTTTTCCGTCTCCCTGGACTATGGCATATCAGATTGCAATATTTTTCGTGATGGAGGACACTTGGCACTATTTTTTCCACCGAGCTCTTCATTGGGGTCCACTCTATAAGGCTATTCACAAAATTCACCATCAGTATTCCGCACCATTTGGTTTGGCCGCCGAATATGCTTCTCCTATTGAAGTGATGATTCTCGGCTTCGGGACCGTCAGCTCCCCGATCCTCTGGTGTGCTTTCACCGGTGACCTGCATATTCTCACTATGTACATCTGGATTGTGTTGCGCTTGTTCCAGGCCGTCGATGCCCATAGTGGCTACGAATTTCCTTGGAGTCTTCACCATTTCTTGCCTATCTGGGCTGGTGCTGATCATCATGACCTCCACCATGAGAAATTCATTGGGAACTACTCAAGCAGCTTCCGCTGGTGGGACTACCTCCTTAACACCGAATACACCCCGGATGCCTTGAAGCGCCGAAGAGAGAACAAGGTGAAGGCAAAGAAGACGCAATGATCTAAACTTTAGCAATGATGGTCTGCCTATTTTCTCTTCAATTGGGCGTTGGCTCTGTCTGGAGCTATTAACCTGATAGATGATAGCCTTAAGACTGGAGTTCATGTCTTCAAACTCCTGGTCCCTTGATGGAACCCGAGTTGGCTCAATCTATACTGATAGAATGGTCAGAATATGGTATCCAACTACTGGCCAGTGCATATCTACTCTCAAGGGGCATGGTAGCGGATTCTTCAAGTCAATGGCCTGGTCCACGGATGGTAGTCAACTCGCCTTAGGGTCTAATGACCAGAAGGTTGAAATTTGGGATCCAATAAACAACCAGTGCGTTTCAAAGCTCAAGATGAAATTTATTGCTTTTCTTCTAGCCCATGAAGCTTTTGTAAATCATCAGCCCGCTAGTGATGAGACTCCAAATAAACCTGACACGTCGAATGGATTTGGCATCAGCAAATACTATACCTAGATAACCTATCATGGAGTCAACTTCCCGTGGCTGCCTACCAGTCCTCACCTCTTTTTATGCTACTTTCAACAACAAGTGGTCATATCATTTTTCTCGAGCTCGCTGAACAGGGCCCCATCACTGGTCTTGATTTGTGTTTAGAAGACATCATGTCCTCATAGTTCAGTCTCCTTTGAACATTTTTATTAACAGCCTGTGTGATTTCTACGAAGCTGTCTTTGACAAATTAATGTATTCATATTGTCGACCAAAGTACCAAGTGTATACGGTTCAAGCCGAATCCGAGAATGATTGAATTGGGAGCTTTTCGATAGTGAGCCTCTTATCAACCCTACAAAGAACATGACCGCAAGGCTGTGTCAGCATAACAAACGAATTGCATCTATACATGAACAATTCATAGTAGTTTCTTTCCACGCAATACTCCCTGGGTATTCAGATACTCGTCTGCATTCCTCAGACATCAGGCACCACCATTTTGCCTTCAGACACCTGAACCGCAGTGCCAGTCAATACAACCTGCTCGATCTTCTTATTACCGTCCAGTGTAACATTGACTCCGATGTCACTGCGCCGGTTCATCTCAACACCCTGCACAAAGTGGTACCGGTGCTCCTTTCCAGCCTGACCCTCCGTCAACGTCAGGTATGCCGCTAACCCGCTAGCTGAGCTTCCGGTTGCCGGATCCTCCAATCCGCCCAACATCATGCGTGTTCGAATAACCTTCTGGTTCATAACACTGTCTTCCACATCCCGGACGAAGAAATAAACACAGATAAGCCCAGACCGCCAGCCCTCATCCAGGTAGTTGCCTTCGACAGGTACCAGCTGGCCACCCGCCGCAAGAGGAACTGCAGCCAAAGCCTCCAACGAAGGAAGCTCAATAAAGGTCTGCGACATGCCATTCACAATCGAAAACAAGGGGAACGAAACATCAGGCTGTGGGAAAAATGGCGCCAAAGTCGAGTGAAGACGCAGCATCTCCTGGAGTGGGAACCGCGCAGCATGGATACGCGTGTTATGAGCGATCTGCGCAGCAACAAATTGGGTTGCCTGATCTTGGATGGAAATGGGGATCTCGCCAGACTTGGTGATCAGTGTCGTCACCCGGCTACCGGCGGCCTCCGGGGCCTGGCATAGGAACCATGTTGCGGCTCCAATGGTGGGGTGTCCTGCGAATGGAATTTCGCACTCGATGGTGAAAATGTCGATTTTGCGCTTGGATTCCTCGCGTACTGGGTGGACGAAGATGGTTTCTGACAGGTTAAATTCCAGTGTCATCTGGTGCTTTTGGCGCTGTGTCAGCGCTTGGGATTCATCTTCCGGTAGGAAGACCACGGCTAGTGGATTGCCGGAGTATGGCTTTGAGGTGAAGACGTCGAGAGTGACGAAGCGTAGTTGAGTCATTATTGTGAATGATACAGGGTGTTAACTGAGTCAAGTTAGAGCTGATGTTGAAAATGTGGTTGTCATATTTATACTCTTGCCCCACTTTCGGCTTTGGCTTTTGACTCATTCGTTACGAAGCTTGGTGGGTCGTGGGCGTGCAGCTGCCGAAGCTACCCGCTATCGGCAGAGGAAAATTACATCTGGAGATTTACAGCACTTGAAGAACAATTTTTATTAATTCATGGAATGACAAAATCTTGCAATTGGCCCCGCTCTGTACCCCACTGCTTCATTCCTTCAATTAATGCATGGCTGAACCCCGCATGGTATTGCAGCCCGTCCTCTGGCCATGAGGCTCGAGCTGCCCTCCACAGCGCCCAGTCTTCAGCCATAGCCCCCTCGGATGCTCTTAATAATCCAATGGCTATATCAACTATTTCTGGTCTATCAGCGCAGCTATAAAAAACTGTTGCTCCACATGTGCGGCAGAATGTTCTCAACACATCCGCAGTGGAGCGATAGGCCTTGGCTGACCCAATGAGTAGATCGGGAGATGGATTAGGCGAGAGATGGTTCACTGGGACAAACATCCACCCGATGACGTTCGTGCCATTTACTAGCCGACAATCGTCACAAAGATCCATGCAGGCTAGCCACTTCGTCTGGTCAGTTTGGGAAAGCCAAGTGTGGCCGGCTGGACTGGCGATAAAGTCGGCTCGTGGTCGGGATATATGAAAAGACACGCCACCGCAGTGGCATTGTGCGAGCAGTTCTTTGTCACTTGTCTCGTTCCCCTGTGGTGTATCTGCGATGGGGTCCGAGGAATGCTCGGGACTGACCAGCTCCAGATGGTGCTCATCGACTGTGGAGACCAGAGCAGATAATCCCCCGTCAGGTGCGGAGTCCGGGTATAAATGAGTGTTGAACTTCCATACACCATGATCTGCCTTGTTGGCATCAAATATTGCGTTGGAGATCACCCATATGCCATCGTCTGGGATCTGATCCCCGATATGGCAGCCACAGGTACTACAAAAGTACCTCGTTGATAGCGCTGTAGCATGTTTGTAGCCAGTCAAATTGGCCAGGCCGGATGGAGGAATAAACTGTGGCTCGACTCCAGATGGCAAACGAGCATGAAAGGTACACAGTGTACCGTGTGTGTGGCGACAGATGCTGCAATGGCATAGATGCACCTTCAATGGTAAAGAAGTGATGGGCACAGTTATGGTAAACTGCACACTGTGGCAGTGGCAGGATGCTGTCAGTACTTTGTAGCTGGAAGTCATACTGGGTCAACAACAGAAAGCTCGTAATATAGTATCCATGGTAAGAGCCAGAGGACAAGATTGAGGGAGGGGGAACTTCCTCGTATTGATAAGCGCACGGGCCAGATCCAGACTCGTACTTAGAGTCACCGTCTAGTCATGCATACATGCTTTCTATTCCTTTCGATTCTGCTGGATACTCAAAGGATTTTCGAGGTCTTTGGTGTATTTTGGCTAGCCTGGTGACCTTCTTTTGATCTAGAACCCACAACCAGTAAAGTCAGCCCCTGCAACTGGCTTGTTTTAAACCCTGAAAGTATTACTTGTATTACTTTTGATGATTGTCTCTTTCCTCATTTTCTCAGGCGGATCTATAAAAAGAAAGAACAACAAGTTTAGTTCAGTGTGTTCTCGCCTTGGCTGAAATCATAAGCGTTTCCGAACCCTCTATTCAAGTATTGATCCAGAACTACATCCTCCGATGCCCATTGAACTGGAACCTCCAGCAACTTCTCCTGCTCAATAGTCCCCTTGAGATCATCAGCAAGCTGCAAATTCATAGGGTTCCGATACCAAGGCGCAAAATGAACTGTTGGTCGATTAGCTTCTTAATCACGCAACTAGATCTCACCGAACATACTCATCGCCAGCATCACTCGTACTTGATCCGTCCGGTTCCCCATTCCAGCATGCCAAAGCCGCAAATCCCGGATCACTATAGATCCTTTAGGAACAAGTGGCTGACAAGGCGGCCGGATTTCTCTACGCTTTTCCAGTTCTTCGGTCTTGATTTGACCACTGGCCCGTTCGCCGTGTTGACCTTCTTGCATGAGCAGGTTTGTGTCCTTGTGCGTTCCAAGCCAGATCTGAGTAGAGCCGTTTTCTGGTGTCATGGTAATCAAAGGGATGTTGATTACATGAGCGAATGGATGATTCGGGTGCGCGAAGTCAGCGTCTGAGTGTACGGGTTGAGATGTGGGCGGGTTTTCTGCTGTTGGGGGCATGGCTGTGTTTCCTGAGCAGAATGTCCATTTTGGACGGGGACCCAATGCTGTGGATGTTACTTGGGTTGCAATTGGATCTAATAGAGCTCTTAGCTCGAGTGTCAATTTGTGTGGATGGGCGTATCTTACTCAGGAATATCTGAGGATCAAAGTACTTCTTCGTTGGTGGGGGATCTTGCTGGAGATTGTTCGGGTTATAGTTGAACGGGCTGTTTTCTTTTCGGGAATAGAGCTTCTGAGCATCATCTATCATCTTCTTGTTGAGTTGATCGAGTGAATTGTGGGGAACAACATCGGTCACCACGACAAGGCCATCGTGGAACAAGCTTCGGATGGCAACTTCCAGGTTCTGAGGTGTGAGTTGCCCAGAATTGACTTCTGCTTGTGATGGGTTGATAGCAGATGGGTAAGATTGGCTTATGCCAATAGACCTTGCTGCTCTGGCCACTCTTGCTGGGCCCCAGCGTAATCGCACTGGGTTGAAAGCCGGCAACATTACAGTGCTGGAAAATTGTATCAAATCCAAAGCGATAATTACAAGGGAATGTTCAAACCGTTCCCGGTCGAGATGCTCTGGGTCGTATTGACGATCATCTGCGGGGTACAGCATTGAGAAGCTCCAACCGGTTAGTCACTCATATTGTTAGATGTCCATAAGAATAATGCTTTGAGAACTCTCTGAGCAGCAATTGTACATTGTAATTTTGTAAATAGGTATTCTCTTAATACAATTCCATCTTGGAAACCCCCAAACGCCTCATCAAGTCATTAGACATGTCATGAACTTTACTCAGAATCACTATCAATCACAAAGCCTCCTACACGTCGGCGAGACGAGACAACCGGAGCGTCCTCATCATCTTCATCGGCATCATTTTCAGGCACAGAAGGCTTCAGATTTCGGTTCCGACTAATCGCAAAATCCTCATCGAAATCCATTTCATCCTCGGCCGATGTGAGAGGAGTATCTTCGTTGTCTCGGGAGCCCTTGCTTGTAGACGCTTCCTGCGGTGACTGAGGGGATTGGGCTTCCAATTCCGCCATGAGGATATCATCGCCGCCGTCACTGTCCATGCGACTGCCGGCGGAGCTAGATCCGCGTCGCTGGCGCTTTGGCTTTGCAGCAGCAGAGGCGCCTGTGTCACTTTGGCGTTTACGGATGCTCGCCTTCTTCTTGCCCTTGGCAATGGAGGTTTCCACGATACCATGAAGCATGGCTTTCTTAATATTCTCCGCCTGTGCTAGTCGTCGTTCCTCTTCCAGTCGGAAGAATTCCGCATCTGCTTCCGCGTCGCTCTCCTCGTCGCTAGGATGAATGAAAAGCTCACTCTTTATCTTTTGCTGGCGGGCTAAAGTATTGGTGAGACGGGACTGTCGACGAGCCTCCAAGGTTTCATCATCCAAAGGCTCTGACTCCGAAGTGGTCTTGGTCTTCTTCTTCCGTTTCTTTTTCAGTTCGTCCAAAGCATTGGATTTTGATCGAGGGTTTGGAGGGAACATTAACCCATCAGGAACAGTATCTTCACCCTCCGATTCTGATCCGAAGTTGACATCAATAAGCTCATGAGCCGAGCTGTTTCGAGCACTGGCGTTTTTGCGACCAAGTAAAGTACGGGGATCTTCAGTGCTGCCTTCGGGCATTGGGTTGACAAGTGTCTGGCTGATATTTGAAATGGCATCCCGCAAATCACTCGATGTCATAGTCGGAGGGATCACCCAAGAGGCACCAGGCACATCTTCCACTCCTATTCGTTCAAATCCAACCACACCCATGAGAAGTCGAAGCTTTGCATTTGCGAACATGGCATTCTGACAGAACTCGTCGCGAGCTTTCACGTCTGTGAAAAAGTTAGAGCTGTCTCATTAAACATCAAAAATTCATGATCAAACTTACAAATCATGGGATTGGAGGTGCTGGGAGCATCGGGATCCTCTGCGCGGCGAGCTTCATCTTGTTGCTCCCAGGATTCTCTCTCAGAGGCTGCGGAGCTTAAAACATCGACAACCCATTTTGCGAGATCGGCCCTACCATCGAGAGCAAGAGCGCCAGCGACAACTCCCAGCTTAGATTCCTTGGTCATTGTTTCCTTCGAAGTAAATTCCAGCTCAGCGGGCGCACGTTTGGCAGTAGATATAGTCTGTCTTTCGTGTCCGTACTCCAGGTAGAACACAGTAGAGTTCATTTTGCTGAACAACAGCTCAGTGATCATGGCAGGACGTTGGTCGATCTTCTTGACGAGACGTCGAATCAGTTGACGGACCAGCTCTTCCCAGTCTCTGAAGACAGGATCGCTAGAGTCTATCCCTCCCGGCCCCTTGATCATCTTGTGGAAAAGCTTGATGATATCCAAGCGGAACAACAGGACGGTCATCTCCTGCTTGAACGCAATGCGATAGAAATAACGATGAGCACGTTTCAATTGCTCCGAAGTCAGTTCACGATAGAACTCGGTAAATGCAACGAAAGTGTCGACGCACTTCTGGTTGCAAAATTTGGACGCGAATCGCTTGAAATCAAAAGCACGTTCCTTCACGGACCTAGCGACATCTTCCATATCTTCGTCCTCGGATTTTCGTGCTTCTTCGTCGTCGTCTCCATCCTGTCCACTAGCTTGGGCGGCCTTTTTCTTATTGCGCCTGGCCCTTTGCCGGGATCGGACCTGCATGTCGGCGTTCTCCTTGGAGTATCGCTCAAGCATTCTTAAGAATACATGCACGAGCTCTGTAGCAGCATCCAGGTAACCGAAGCCTTGGTCTTTGAAACCGCGCAATATAGCAATGATACGCTCGTGGGTCGTTTCTTCATAGAAAATGCGGTTTTGAATATTTTCTGCAATTTCCTGATCTTCGTCGAGTGGCGATGCAGCCATTTCCTGGACGGTCAACAGAATCTGCGTGAAACAGCGCATTTGCGCCGTGAGATCCTCCCACTCCTTGTTGTCCAGGCTATTCTGCATGGCACGGTTTAGGGAAATGAATGTCTCCTGGTTTAAGACGCCAGCAACCAGACCATAGCTGTCTGGCTCCATATCCTTAGCCTTTTTCCCGCTGTTTATGTGTTGCTTCATCTGCCGAGTCCGTCGGGTGCGCTCCGCTTCAAGAAACCAGCCCACTGTGTAGAAAAATTGACGGGAATTGATTTCCAGAACCCGCTCTGCTTCACGCTCAATCGCTTTTCGAACGTGGGTGAACAGAGGATTGAAGCCGGAGTCCAGGAATTCCTCCACGAATTTTCGCAGATTCTTGGATGCGGACGAGTCTAGATGCGTGGGCATGTTGAAATTGTTGTTCTGAACAACATCTTCCTGCTTGCGACGAGGTTTAGGTTTGTTCCATTTCTTACTCTCATCCATCTTTTGGAGGGTGGTTTGGTCGTCCCGCAGTACGGTCTGTCCAGAGACAGTTGATACCTTGGCATCATCTCGCTTGACCCAAATCATAGTACCGAAGCGTCCATGTCGGGTTGGCGCATTTTTGGCGTATTCTCTTCGTACTTTATTCTCCTTGCGTAAAAGGTCACCCAGTTCATTCGCTCCCTTTGCCTTTTTCTGATCGTCATCCATGAACAATTTCTCGACATTCACACCTTTCACGAGGTGGAAAAGTGTTTCCAGCAATACCACGTCCTGTAGGTTGAAGTCGTCGCCAACATTGGAACACATGGTCAGAAGAAGGGCAAACGCATCTTGTTCTTGAAATGCATCGATAGTAGCCGATCTTGAAGTCTCCTCTTCTTCGCCATCAGCAGCCAGGCGTGCATTCGTAGATATTATGGCAATGTTCCGAATGAAATACAGCATGAGTTTGAGTATGCCTTCGTCTCGGGCTTCCCGTTCGGATCGAGGCAGGGCCATGCTAGGAAGCGCAATTCGTATGACGGTGCGTAGGATATCTGCTCCACCATTTTTGAGAATGCCTCGCTTGTATTGGACTTGTGCTTGTTGGATGTAGGGGGTGTGGCGGTGGTGGTTCACGGTCATCTGGCTATGAAACTCGACTGGCCAAGTCAACGGCACGAGAAGTTCCACTACTTGTGTCAGCTGTGTCGCTCCCTTTTCAAGTTTCATCAGGGTGTCACCTACAGCATGCTAGAGCAATGCGAGTCATGCGCTTGTTTTTTTGCCCACTGTTCCACCAGAGTGAGAGAATTGGAAGTAGATCGCCATTGACTAAATTGGCCTCTCCCAGGCATCGCGCCACATCCATTCGGTTATTTTTTTCATCGTACAGTTTCAACCACCGTTTGATATCGCGCAGGCACGCGAGGGCATCATCTCCCAGGACGTAGCGATCCGCATCTTCGCCATTGAAACCTCCGAGCTAGAGACCAGAGTCGCGTGAGTCCGTGTATAGTGAAAAGGGTGGGGGAGTAAACTTACCGCAGTCACCAGGCTATACACATGGCCACGGACATCTGGGTCAATGACCTGGACATCTTGACCCAGAGCTATTGGGTCCTGCTCCTGCTCCATAATGAGTGGGTTGGCGTTTGGAGTCTCAAATTGTGATAATGTAACTCAAAACGGAAACGCGTCTCTACGCGTTCCTTCTCCGCCTCGGCGGTTCGATACTGCCGCCGGTCACCGTCTTTAATAAAAGGCCGAAGATAGCCGATGACGTCGGATAACGGGATCACACGTGAAGATGTATACTCTTTTCCTTTGAACTTTAGCCTTTTGTCTTTCTCTCTTGATCTTGTGCAGCATACCTCACTCTTTCCCATAATGTTTGCTACTTCCCTTCGTTCGGTTTGCCGCAATGGCCCCAGGGCAGCCCGCAGCTTTAGCTCCACTGCTGCTACAAGCGCGGCCGAGGTTAAATCGCTGGGTGTGATCGGTGCCGGCCAAATGGTAAGTCGAAAGGATCACACTGGCAATTCAAGATCGCTAATTGAATGCTAGGGCTTGGGTATTGCTCTTGTCGCAGCCCAAAAGGCTCAGATACCGGTGACTTTGGTCGACAGCTCTCAAGCTTCCCTGGATAAGGGTCTCAAGTTTGCTGGTAAGGATCCCCCGCTCAAATCAATGTTTGGTTCAACACTTCGGTCTTATCCAACATTCTCCGTAACTGTCACTTGGTTCACTAATATATCTTCTGTCCCAGATAAGCTACTTGAGAAGGATGTTTCCAAGCAACGTCTTACCCGGGAAGCCGCCGATGCGGCCCGCGGGCTTCTAATTCCAACCCTGAAGATGGATGACCTATCTTCAGTAGACTTTGTTATTGAAGCGGTTCCCGAAATCGCCGACCTTAAAACGTCCATCTTTTCTAAGCTCGCCCAAATTGCTCCTAAGCACGCTATTTTGGCTACCAATACTTCATCGATTTCTATCACCAAGATCGCGGCCGCTACCACCACCGATCCGACAGACCTGCAAGCTTCGTCACGGGTTATCTCGACTCACTTTATGAACCCTGTCCCGATTCAAAAAGGAGTTGAGATTATCCGAGGCTTGCAGACCTCGCAGGAGACTATGGACACTGCCATCGCCTTTGTGCAACGCATGGGCAAGGTGGCTTCGGTCTCCGCTGACTCTCCCGGCTTCTTGGCCAATCGTATCCTCATGCCGTACATCAATGAGGCTATTATCTGTTTGGAGACAGGTGTGGGTGGCCGCGAAGATATTGATAACATCATGAAGACTGGAACAAATGTTCCCATGGGCCCGCTGACATTGGCTGACTTCATTGGTCTGGATACCTGTTTGGCTATCATGAACGTTCTCCACCAGGAGTCTGGAGACAGCAAATACCGTCCTGCCGGTCTTCTGCGTCGGATGGTTGATGCTGGCTGGCTAGGCAAGAAGTCTGGAAAGGGCTTCTATGAGTACTGATTGCGTCGGCGTTCCATCTATGGTACTTCAGAGGCCGACTTGTTTTCTATATTGAGATACACCTTGTATGCTGATGTTTTAGAAATTTCATGAATATGACCAGTTCTACATAGCAATTTATTGGTTCAACCGATGTGTAACTATATGTCCTGGGGCTCTTGAAGCTTTATCAAGACATGCCCAGGTGCATAGTTTTGATGAATCTTTCTTTCCCTTCATCATTCAGTATTTACATTTATCTGTCTGCCACAGTCGCTTAACTGACCCGGTACTGCTCTCTAGAGATCTCCTCCTCTTCCTCTCTCTCAGCTTGTTCCATGGCAGCAACCACCGTGATGAGATCGAGGTCACCATCCCCTATCTGAATGGCACCGGCCACCACCTCAGCAGCCCCTCTGCAAGCATGAGCACAAAGATCCCAAGATCGACCGCATTGATAACTAGAATTAAGTATAAGCACAGTCCGGAATTGGAATTACAATAGTGGAAAAGACCGAACAATACCAGAATTCAGCTCTGCAAACACATTTCATATGGCGACACCCCTCAATCTTCTCAACAAGTGTATGGCAACTAAAACATCGCTGCCAATGCTTCTCCCGGGCCATCAGAAGCACCTCATCTAGCGCAGAATCAGCAACACAAGCACGGAAATTGTGGGCTAAATCCCGACAGTTCAGGCAAATCAAGGCCCGGCAATGAGGACATTTCAGTGGCTTGGACGGCACAAAATAACGCGGATGGATCCATCGACGGCAGTATGTTTGCGGACAATACCAACGATCCGCTGCTGGGACCGCATGTTCATCAACTCGAGATATGTAGAGCTTCCTCTCACGGACACCCATTGTTGAGCCCACAGGCTTTGCGGGGATTTCTTGTCCGCAGCATCGCACTGGGAACAATGCCTTTGTTCTCATGGCTATAGATGCCATGTTGTAGATGCAGTCTGGGCAGTATTTATGCGTGCAGGGTGCGGTGATTATTTTCGTGAGTGGGACTTCTTTGAAACAGCCTACACATTGGCTGGGGATTGTCAGTATGAGTGGTTGAGGGTCATGTGTGGTTCATTTTGGCAAAGTTGATAAACTTACTCTCTAGGTGGTAGTGCACTCTTCCAGGCCTCCTTCAGCCGTGTGCCTAGTCCCATATGTGTTGCAAGCTGCAGATGTTCTGAGTCCAAGCCCAGATTTCGTACCGGTACCGTTACTGCTTGCGAGAGGGACTTTGATTCTTGCGGAGAGCACGAGGGAGGTCCTTGATTGGGTGCTTTGGATTTTGGAGTATCCGACGCGGCGACGGTGTAGAATAGGTGAAACATTCTGGAGGAGGCTGACTTGACGGATGATTTTAGCTGCTCTCTTGCTGATATCATAGATCTATTAGCCGAAGAGGAACTCAAGCCGTCCCGTTCATCCTCCGTAGCTTGTGCGGTATTCACTTGCGCATCTGGGTGAAGCCGTGGAGATTGACCGGGAAACCGAGTGAACATGACGCCTTTATTCTGCCTACAAAATAAAGAGATTACGATTGGGGAAGTCAAGTCAAAGTAGGGTAGATTTCACGGGATTTTCCGTTCAAAGTTAATCTGCAGGCAGATTATTGGCAAACGCCGATTTTCCACGGTTGAATACCAAGATATCACAAGTCAACGAGTAAGATCTGTGTAATATGGATGACTGAAGATATTTGGTGTTTACTTTGAAACTTTCCGCTTGTCACTGCAGGGGAAGATTCGACATGAACCATGGTTACCATATGCACCACTCATAATTTTGTCATAAACATCATTAAATAAACAGGGGGTATCATTGATGCACTATAATTGTCTCCCAACTCCGAGAAATGGCTGATTCGTCAACTCCGCTTTGTTGAAGGTCCGTCTTTAGATGGTGCCAGCGAATCGTCGACCGGCCCATCCGGACCCATATTCTTGATACTCCTGTCGTGTGATTGCAACTTTGCTCAACTCCTCTCGGTTATTGGCAAGGCGGGACCCGCCTAGCCAGGTTGAATATACAGGACTATTTGCAGGTTGATCAGTATGACTGAATCTTGTCTGGATAGGCTTTGGGTCAACATACTCTTGAGCGCGGCGCACTCTCACAACACAATCAGCCGATGCAATTGGGCGTAACTCGGTTTCTCTAGAGAGGAGAAATTGTCAGCGCACTTGATTGCCCCTTCCGCAAAACAGCGGTAACTTACAATCTTTCCATGAAACCCGGGATCGAAGCATTGCCGCCAACAACAAGCACATTGGCCAAGAACGCAGCATGCAATGCAGGAGGAAGAACCGACAAGCTCTGAAGAATCATGTCTGGTATTCCAGCTTGGATCATCCCAATATCGCCCGGATTGAACAGAAGCTCTGGGACGGTAAAGCGCTCGTTGCCCAATACCAGCACATCCTCTGACAATAGCTCAGCACTGAGACCAGAAGACGCACCCTTTTTCTTTTTTGCGTGCATCAATGGATCATGTGGCCGCATGAAGCCTTTTTTCCCAGCATTTGGATCCGGCAGAATGTAATCCACCACCACACTGTTTTCGGTCTGGCGTTTAATATTGGCTTTCCATGTCCGCTCCATATCCGCCTTGAAATCATTGCTCACAAAGGAGACTGCCTCCTTGACTTCGTTCATGATGTAGGCTTCATCCACCATGTTGTACTGCCGCATTGAAACGATTTCTTTGAGGTAATTGGTGAGATGCTTGCCGCCAATGTCGAGGCGCCGGATTGCACGTTGTAAAGCACGTCCCTTGTAAATCGGCGTCACGGTTGTATGCGAATATCCAGAGTCCACGACAAGCAAGCAGTCCATAGGCATGATAGTCGTGTCCGATTTGGTAAAGGAGTCACCGAACAGAGTGTGGAGATCGTTCCAAGCGTTGAGGGTCGGGCCTGCATGTACGCATATATCAGTATCGATGAAACGCCTATAGCCAACTCCAGATCCTAGATTTCCTTACCCAGGCATCTCGCATATCCTCCGAATCCCCATTCCTCCATCACCATCTCATCGGCATTGCGTTGCAAAATGGGCATAGCATTCGGGGCTTCCGTCAGGATAAGCGTTGTGTCTTCGGGCGCGGCAATGCGAAGGTTCTTATTCCGTGCAGTCGCTTTCTCCTCGAAGAAAGACTGCTCCCAGATTTCCCTCTCTGCTTCCCAGTTCACAATGTATCCTTTCTCCACCGGACGACGGAATGCTGCTTCGTTCCAGTCGGTAACTTGTGTAGAAAGCTGAGCACCTATCACAATTCTATTGTCGCGAGTCTTGACGAGGGTATTCGGTATAGAAGAGCAGGCGGATTGGACATCTTCGGGAGAG
This sequence comes from Penicillium pulvis, assembly GCF_028828015.1. Taxonomy (NCBI): domain Eukaryota; kingdom Fungi; phylum Ascomycota; class Eurotiomycetes; order Eurotiales; family Aspergillaceae; genus Penicillium; species Penicillium pulvis. The sequence continues at coordinate 3,895,387 of NW_026643072.1, forward strand.
AGACTAGGGTCCGCGGCGTAACCCGCTTTCATTGTGTACGCGCCATTGTCCAGGACGAAGGTCTTTTCGGGAAGATTCCGGGAGGGTAGATCCGGAGAGGTCTTCTGAGCCTTTGCAACAGGGCGAGCTTTTGAGGTTCCCATGATCACGGGTGCTGAACTGTGGGAAGGGAAATCACCTTGGTAAAGCTTCAGTTCGTGAACGAGTGACAATCCATGGATGTTTGTTTCGTTTGCACTAACTTGGTATTCTGTCATGATTGACCGCTTAAATCGTTGATCACGTGACACATATAGGCCAATCCGTGAGCAAGCTTTCGCCTGAATCCCCGATTATATTCATCAAAAGGATTAAACTGCAGGCAGTCAGAACTGAAGCCTTCATGATTTGGTTCTTGTAATGATTAAATCCTTTTATAGCAATAAAATTCCATAAAAAAGTCTTTGCACTTACTAATGTACCGCGGCAGGTCATATCTATATATCCATAGTCGAGGACCAATATAGTTATTCAGTAATATGTAGAACATTAAAGAAACGAAGCATTATATTATATACAAGGGCATCTCTGCCACTATACCTCGAGAGGCTAGTCAGAGACCATCAAGTATTGACCTACTTTAGATCTTTGAATACCCATCGACAGGTCCATCTTCAAGTTCCCACTCAGGCATGTCACCAGCAGGAATATGTTGACGTAGATAGTCCAGTACAGCCTCGGTTCCCTTTGCGACAGTCTGCCATCGTGGGACACGGAAGCGGTTACCAGCAACCTCCAACTGCCTTAGAGCGGACCCAGTACCCCAGTTCTTAGGGGAGCGCTCAGCACCTAACAAGCCAATTTTTGGTGGCAAGTGGTCAATGTCATTGTTACTGATATCCAAAACTTGCAAACCCTGCACTGCCTCGAAATCCAATTTAGATATCTTGTTGTCGGACACGTTGAAGGTTTTAAGCTCTGGGTATGTCTGTCGAGCATTTGGAAGAGCACCAGTCAAGCGATTGTTGGAGGCATCAAGGAAGGTAAGCGATGGGGCTCGAAGATTAGCCAAAAGAGAGTCCAGCGTGGTCAAAGTCGTCGCATTGACGTTGAGGCTTTGGAGTTTAGGCAGTTCCAGTACGGAGGATAGAAGCTCAGAGCTGTTCAGGGGATTGTGGGAGAGATCAAGCTCGATCAGCCCTTGAGCAAGCATTCCGAGGGCGGGAACAGGGAAGAAGCGCAGTTCATTATGTTGCACATATAGAGAACGGACGTCTTCCGCATTGATCAATTCCAACTTCCCTGTCTCCAAGTCTTTCAGTTCAGAGTAAGATCGGTCAAGGATCCCGCGAGGCTTGACTTTCCATCCGCTCTCTGATTGTGGGGTCTCTGGCGCAAGTGTGAATTGGGTGGCCACAGAGCCCTCATCATCCGTATCCTGAGGATCAGGCTCGCATCTGTTGCGCAAGACCAGCTTAATATCCTCTGTGTCCATACTCAGCAGCTTGCGATCACGGAGTGGGTTATTAGCGATCCGGAAAGTGGATAGCTTCTCCATGAGTCCAATTTTATCATCCAGGCGCGAAATGTCGTTGCCAGTGAAATCCACGTTCTTCACATTTTTGAGACCCGTGAAACCAGCAGGGAGCTCTGTGATTTTGTTGCCATCTGCAGAAAGGAGCAAGAGTGATTGCCACGAGGACACACAGGGCAAGCCTTTGATGCGATTGAAACTGACGAGTAGGCTGTGGAGATTGGGTAGAGACAGATTCTCATTGGCAGCAAGAATCTCAATATTGTTGTTTGCAACGTTCAAAGACTCCAATTTCTCGAGTCGACCCACTGATGCCGGAATGAGGGTGCCCCTCAGTTTGTTTTTGGGCGCATTGAGCGTACTCAAAGGAACTCCACTGAGGGCCTCGAACGGGATAGATGACAATTGATTCTCGCCCACGTCCAGTATTTTGAGGTTTCTTAGTTCACCTAGTTCTGTAGGCAGGTCGGTTAAGGCATTGCCCCGGAGATCTAACGTTTCTAATCCCTTAAGACTGCTCACAGCCGAGGATAATGAGCCCTCCAACTTGTTGTTTGCAAGTTTCAGGTTAACCAGAGAAGGGATCTCCGTGATGATAGCAATTTGATTCATAGTCAGATCATTGTTCGAGAGGTTCAGGAAGCGAAGATTTTGCAATCGCTTAAGTCCCATAGGTAGAGAATGAAGCACATTTCCATGAAGATCCAGCGTTTCAATTCCACCAAACTGAGGGCCTCGCTCATCGCTATCCGGATCCAAGTCCTCCAAGTTGATGTCTGGGAAAACGGCATCCGGAACTTGGGAAAGCTCGTTGTCTGCAGCAATGAACTTCACCAGGTCTACGTTCTCAAACCAGTTGGATGTGCTGTTAGGGTCAAATTCGTACATGGTGAGTACCTCTTTAGGTATCTCACTCAAAGACATTGCTGCAATGTTCAAAGTCCCTGACGCACGCGCACCCTCCACACGCTTTCGAAGGGCAAGGTCATTTGAACCCTTTGGCAGCTGGTTAAAGGGATCTTCAAGATCTGCACCACCAAATGAACCATCAAATGAACCAGTGGGCTGGACCTTTGGGGTAGCCTCTTTCGTCTTTTCCGTCACTGCGGCTGCCTTCCGAGCTGCCTTGGCCTTCGCAATACTCTCGCGTAAAGCGTTGGAGGACTTGGATGCTTTTCTTGTTTCGCTTTCTGCCTGCTGCTCCGGAGTAAGTTCGTCCTGCAGTGTCGATGCAGCAGACACGTATCGTGAGCCGGTCGATGGGGATCTCATCGAGGTAGACGATTCTGCCTGGGGCTTCCTCGTCTTTCGGACCTGAAGCGGACGCTCTGGTGGACCCATATCGGATTGCGGGGGCTTTGAAGACGTGCTTGGTGGAGGGCGCACATGCGAGACTTTTGGAGTGGAGATGCTCTTCTTTGTTGGCGTGCTACTTCCATAGACACTGCTTAGCGCTGGGATACTCTGCCTTTTGGTCGGCCTCTTCAATTTTGAAGGGCTGTCTAGACTATCGGTGCTGCCGGTTAGCAAACCGGTCGATGTAGCGACCGACATACGATTGTGGGATGGAGGGCGGAGTTTCGAAATTGGCTGAGATAATAAATCGCTGCCGTTGCCCTGGTTGGACGACAATCGGGATGGAGATCGCGAATAGCTTGAAATATTGGAGGGGGTTCGAGACGGGGAGCGGATCGGACTGGTCCCATTGAAGAAACTAGTCTGTCTTTTTACGGACGCCGGCGATGGTGGAATATGCGCTAACGTCTCAACCGTCCGCTCCGATAGCGATGAAAGCGACGGGCGTGTACGACCGCGGGTCTCCCCAGACACACTCTCCTCGTCCCCCATCATCGAACCCGCATCGTCTGGGGTGTATGTTCCATCCTCGCTCGAAAACTCCTCCTGGCTCGGCAGTGTCTCAGTTCGGGATTTCGCTGGTGAAAAGCGTGTAGTAGTGGGCTTCTTAAGCAACGACTCATATGAAGGCCGTCTCAGTCGTCGGTCATCCAGGCCAGGATCGGCTTGCAATCGATCTCGGGAAGGAGAAGGGCGAATCGATTTCGATGCGGTGGCAGTGGGCAACGGCAGCCGAGAAGCCAGTCGCGGAATGCCGCTGGCAGGACGAGTGACCTTTGGCTGCCCTTCCATGGCGCCAAAAGTGTTTGTTTTCAGACGAAACCCCTCAATATCGCGTGGGCAGTGTTAGGAGCCAACCACCAGAGGGGATAGATACCAGAAGAATGACGGGAAAGATCTTAGATCAAACTTTGACAGGGCCCACTTTCCCAACGTGTTTTTCTACCCCAAGCAACCGATTAGGGATTGACTCAAAGTTGAGGTTGTTTATATTTACATGTCACCCGCGATTTGCCTTCGATAGCGGCCTAAGGCAGCGAACACATATCCACTTCAAAGGGCTTTCACTTTGCAGGTGCAACTGATGTGAAACAACAGTTGGACTCATGTTGATGTCATAGAAGACTAAAGGTAAAATTTAAATGACAGGCCTGCAATCTCTGCTTTGTCTCACTCTGATCAATGCTGTCAGAATGGAAAGACCATAAAGTAGGTCTACACGTTAAATCCATGATTTTGAACTTGGGTTGGCGTCTGCCATTGACAACTATACTCAATGTTTTGTGTCTTGGCTGCTGGGTTTCACTTGGCACAGCTAATTCTTTGTTTCAATTATTCATGCCCAAGTGTACCATAGTTCCCATATGATGCCCAGGTGCTGCCCACCTGCAGGTCATCGACTAGTGCTTGCCTTGCTTAGTGTACCCACTTTTCCATCGAAAAAAATCATTTCGTCCAATACTCCGTACTCCATCCTGCTGGGCAGCATTAGAGAGATCAGGGTGTCAGAAGGCAGCCTGCAAAGGTAGATACCTATGTGCCCTAGCGGCTTCGTTCTATCCTGGCCAAAGTGTATTGTATTGCCCTGGCGACTTCCCTAAGAGAATCTAGTGCATCTCACTTCAAGCCAAAAAGGCCACACTCCACATATCCTCACTCTAGAGTAAAACCTCCAATCGCCCAGATAGATATAGACTCATACGAGTATCATATTGATTGAGGTAACCAGAGCTGCAGGGAAAGGGGCCTTGGAGATTTTCTGGATTTTGCAGTCATTTCCAGCTCCAAGCTGTAGCATGATAATTTTCTTTTCCAGTACCTATTTTGCAACTGACCCTCAATTGATAGATCCATGACATAGGCCCCCATAATTTCCAAACTTGTTTCATGCATGAGGACGTGCGTGATAAAAAAAGGTGAAGCTTATCGGTTGCCAGCCCAACCTGCCACCATCGACGTCGTTCGCGGCTGTTTACTTGCCCTGAGCGTCCCGTGATCGTCACCCTAGCCGCATCTAGGAATGTGGGTCCAGCTCTGTGAATGTTCCTGGCTTCTTATTGGCTGATCCTTTGGAAATGGTTGATCGAGGCTGGCACATTGTCCCCAGCCGCATTTCGCACTGGCCGTTCCCAGCCTCCCAGCCCCCCTCCTCCACGATATCATACAAAGTGCCCACTTCTACCTTTCCACAACCTTCCTCTCAACCATCAAACCTTGTGACCTGAACTTCTCTATTGAAGCTATTTGAATCATTTTCGGATTGTTACTCTCTCCTACCTTTCCCCTCTATATCAATCTCCGGTATGCGCCCAATTGCTTATCACCTTTATCTGATGGCACGATAAACTAACTCATTCCAGTGCGAGGATTCACTTCCCCACGGTTGGCGCTTGTCTTATCTGATACCAATTCGACAACATCGGCCATGTCTCAACCTACTCGCTATTCTCAAAGCCCCCTCGCAGCACCAGCTGAGATCCTCGCGCCCTCAACTCCAGTTCGCCGTGCCACCTTGTCTCCATCACCAGATCTTAGCGCTGCGGCCAAAGACCGCTCTTCCGACAAGAAGTTTCACTCCCCGCCAGCTCTCTCTTCTTCCGACATGACACCACCGCCCTCTACTCAGATTCCTGGAGCACCTCTTCGTCGCTCCCACTCTCGTTCCATCAGCCCTACTTTGGCCAACCCGGCCGATTTGGACAAGTCTCTATGCGATGCCTATGGGGCATCGGAAAATCTGCCAACCATTGAAGATATCGACAAGGCAAACGAGACCCAGCTTCGCTCGATTGCTAAAGATCTGCTCACCGTGGCCCAAGAGGCTCGCATGTCTGCCTTGCACTTCAAACTGCAAAACAGCCTAGTCTCGTTTGCCAGTAATGAGGCCGTTAAGCGGGCAGAGGTAGAGCACCAGTTGGCCAAGCGCGAGGTCGAAATCCTTCAGAGCGCAGAGTACCGTCGCGCGCGCCCCACCGAGCCCATGACCCCCAAGCAATCTATCTCCAGCAATGACTACAAGACTGCAATGCAGCGAGCGCATGAACTGGAGGAGGTCAATACTGTTCTGGATAGGCGACTGCGACGAGCCAAGCGAGCCATCGACGATGCGCATGCCCAGTCTACCGAGTTGACTGAGCAAAACAACATGTTGAAGAAACGCATTGAGGACAACCGTCGTCACTTCTCGCAAATCTACAACTACGGGTCCCTATCACCTGGCATGCAAAACGAGCTTCACACTATCTGCCGCGGCGAGCACACTGATGGCCTTGCCGCCCTACTCTTCGCGGACAAGTTCACAAATCGTCTCCATGAACCGCAGGGCTCCTATAGCAGTCAAACTTCGGTTCCTGTTACTCCCAATCGCTCCCTTCGCCAGGGCCGCCAATACCTGACCCCAGGCCAGGTCTCGCATGTCAACCAATATGACAGCGACAGCACTGTCTCGCTATCGGCCGCGGAGTCTGAGGAGGAACCTTTGCAGAGCCGGCATCAAGATATCCGGCACACCGCCCCAAAGACCAGCACTTTGCTCCAAACCAAATTGTTTGGCCAGGTGAAGAAGCCCGGTATGGAACGCAATTACAACAAGCGCAAGGCCAGCCCCGACGGTAGCAATGTGGCCACGAAGAGGTCCAAGACAAGTGGCGGAGTGGGCCTGGGTATTCATACATCCTAAGACCGATTCACTCCTCCATTCTCGGCATCTGTGCCGATTTATCTTGGATATGACTCATGACCTAGCGCTGCTCTCGTCCCTTTTAGCTTACACTTGTTACGACTTGCTTCCCTTGAGGAATATTATGAATGATGAACGAACGTTACGGATGCGGTTACTTGACCAAGCGATATTTGCTTTTTTTTTTTTTTTTTTTTTTTTTTTTCTCTCTCTCTCTCTCCTTGCGGGTTCTTACAGTGGCTTATGTGGTAGCTACAATGGCGTTCAAAATTGGTCTCGTGTTTGCATGGCTGGAAGCTGTACTTGTGGTGAATAGATGTCCACCTACAGTACAACAGCCCCAGTCGATCGGAAATTTACTTATCCTACATGGCTGTACAATAGGAATAGGAACAATGGGAACATAAAAACACTTTTCATTCATCTCGGTGTATAACATAGAATCAATAGTGATTAGTAGTTATGATTTATACTGCAGTGAGGTGTATAAGTTGTATTGTAGATCCCCAAAACGGAAGCGGCCCAGTCTGCTTAGTCATCTCCCGGCGGCCATGGCAGATATCCCAATGAAGACTAGTTAGGGCTCGCTAAGCGAGGCGGTCAGAGGCAAAGCGGGCCACACGAAAAATGGGAACTTCTGAGTTTCTGCCGTTGAAGGGAGATTTGACCAGCAACCCTCCGACGACCATCACCGGCTCGATCCCCATCCGTCACCATGGTGCGTTCCCCTCGATTCCCGTTTGCGAAGATGTGTTGGATATGAATAAACTGCGTCAATCGACAATTCTGGCGTGGTGATACTTTGGAGGAACTCGATGGCTGATGGACTTGTCTTCGGAATATAGGCGATCAAGCACAACAACCAGATTCAGAAGAACCGTGAGTCACCTCCGACACTGCGCCCATCGCTCTCTCGACATTACAAGGAGACAGACTTGCGATCGATTGGAATGGATTGGCTAACAGGTTTGTAATAGACTTCCGCAAGGATTGGCAGAAGCGTGTTCGCGTGCACTTCGACCAGGTACGACCCCGAAAAATCTTTCTCCCCACCAGGAACATCGTCCTACCGAGTTATACCTACCGACTGGGACCGATCGAAATGGGAAAGGAAAAAATTGCTCGAAGGGATCACGACCAACTAACATGGAATTTTTTTGCGACTATAGCCCGGCCGTAAGCACCGTCGTCGTGAGAACCGTCTCGCCAAGGCTGCTGCCGTTGCTCCCCGCCCGGTTGACAAGCTGCGTCCCGTTGTGCGATGCCCTACCGTCAAGTACAACCGCCGTGTCCGTGCCGGCCGTGGTTTCACCCTGGCTGAGCTCAAGGTAAATTCGACTACTGATCCCTGATAATGCTCAAGAGTAGAGGCTTATCTCCGTTTTTTTTTTCTCGTCTATAGGAGGCCGGTATCCCCAAGAAGCTCGCTTCCACCGTCGGTATCTCCGTTGACCACCGCCGCACCAACTACTCCAAGGAGTCCCTGGTCGCCAACGTTGCCCGTCTCCAGGACTACAAGGCCCGCCTGATCCTCTTCCCCCGCAAGAGCGGTCAGTTCAAGAAGCTCGACTCCTCCGTTGAGGACGTCAAGGCTGTCAAGGCCACCCTTGCCGAGGGCAAGCGTGAGGGTATCGTTGCCAACGTCAACGCCACCTTCCCCATCACCAACCCCGCTGAGGAGAACGCCGTCACCGAGATCAAGCGTGCCGATCTTCCCAAGTCCGAGGGCTCCGTCTACCGCACTCTCCGTGACGCTCGCTCCGAGGCCCGCCACAAGGGTATCCGTGAGAAGCGCGCCAAGGCCAAGGCTGAGGAGGAGGCCAACGCCAAGAAATAAATGTGTTAATTTTCTGCTCCTGTTGATGATGATGATCGGGTCGGTTTTCGAATCGGGGATGAGTGTACCGTGGCATGGCGTGGCGCCTCTTCCATTTCTCTCAATCTAAACCTCTTTTCCCCCTCCTCCTCTCCCCTTGAAACTACCCTTTTTTGTCTCTAAAAAGAAAGAACTCGGAAGATCCTTCGAAATGCAAAACCGCCCAATTTTTCTCAAAATCTCCTCGGCAATATTTCTGGTGTTGGTGTTTTTTATGGCTCATCGAGCTTGATCCTGTTGAAGTAAGTTGGAAGGTGCTTTGGCTTGGAAACCAAGGATCTTGGTTTCTGTCATTGGTATCATCCAGCTGAGTCTTGAGGGATGGGAGTTATTGGGAAGAATGGTAGAGGCCTACGCCATGAAAAAAAATATTGTAGTTTCTCAAATCAAGAGACTTTCAAGGTTCTAAAATCATGTCTATGGCGTACGGGTCTCCATAAGAAACCTTGGAGCCCTCTCCAAATGGTAGACATACATATCAGTAACTTGACCTAGTCGTATATCTCTATTCTACCGGATAAGTGCACTGTGCTGTAGATGCCCTCAAATTCTGACGTATAATCCACCGGTCAGGCTCAGCATCCTCATGCCCACGGGAAGTGTTATTAGCAGCAAAAGTATGTTAATCTTTGCGGATCACCGCACATGCTAAGTATCTAATGTAAGGTTGAAGTCCCTGTTCACAGATTAAGGCACTGACATGTGGAGGTACTATCTCGATAGGTAGGGGCCAATCTTTATAAGGGTTTCAAACCGTGGACATTCATCTCCGGGGCTTAGAACCTGAGCTTAAGTACCTAGGTATGGATATATATGCACATCAATATTATATATAGTCCTCGATTGATCCTCCAGGGATCCACATTGCTTTGAGTCAAACCTTGGTGTTGTCTCCACTTATATATATTACACACTACCTACCACCGGCCCAGGTCCATTGATATTTACATATACGTGCAGGTATTTCAAGATTCAGTGCAACTTTAGGTAATCCACCTGGCAGTCTTCGAAAGATTCTACCTAGGTGACCTCGATTCATTATAAACACTTGCAAACGCTACCATGGTATCTTAGAATCTCAAAACCACGCTCCAAATACACACCCTGCGCCATCGCTATCTCGAAAATAAACCATGAACATCAGCCACGACCGAACAAGGCACCAAGAACACCTTCCGTGGCTCGAACAACCGCATCGAAGTGAACACCCTCTACAATGCTCTGTGTAGAATCAAAAGTATCATCCTTTAACAGAGCATGAAAAAGCTTTTTGGCTTCTTGATCAATCTTCTTCCCAGGCCCACCACTAGAGCCAGACGGGGAGACACTAAGCTCCGGCCGAAGTTGCGGCTCTCCAGTCCAGTCATCGATAGTCAGAGTATTGGAGAGGAGGACTCGGGGATCGCCTCCCGAAGACTTGGACCTGATAACCATGGAGCTGCGGTCCAGGTGTGGGATCAACCGTCGGAGCTCTGAAAGAGTAATAACTCCAGTCCCAGACTCCGGGAGTTTGCTTTTCCTACCACCACTGCCGTGCTTGTGATCGATGCGTGACCATATACGAGCACGAGTCACCGAGGCTTCCCAGTACCGGTTGATACCCCAACATAGTGTTGCCACGTCGAGCTTCAAGAGGGGGTTGGCGAGGCGAGCGTCGATCCATCGACGAAGGACCGTGGGTACTCTTCGCTTCTTGCTTTCATTACCAGTGGGTACGGAAACGGCGATCACAGACTGTGTCTCTGGATCTGACTCATATACAACGGAAATATTGTATAGTGAAGAAGGGAATGGGGGTGGAGGTGTGAACGTTAATGTATGTGTCTCAAGAACGGTACTGGTCTTTGAAACAGTGGTACGGCTGGTGTTCGTGCGAAGAGCCAGCGGAGCAAATACTGTGAGATATGATGGCGACTGTGATGAATCTTTCAAGGCGAATGGGTTTGTAGGTAAAGGTGATGACGGAGGGGCGGGACGAGAGATATTCTTAGAGAATGGGAGCAGAGTGGAAAGAAGTGACGATAGCGGAACTGGAGCTTGTCGTGGAACAGGGCGGTTAATATATGAAGACTCCTCGGAGAGCAAGCTTCTGTACAATGGTTAGAGGTATTTAGCATCGTAGGGGATGTTCAACGTACAGGAAATGGTCAAGTCCTCTCGAACTGTCAAGATTCGTATTGGACTCCATTTTCTCAGTCCATTCCGTCAGTTCTGCAACATCATCTTTCAAACGTTGCAGCTCCGCTGTGAGGCTCTTGCGTAGCTTGCGCTTCTCTAGAGCAGCTGCGGATAATTCACCATCAATTGAGCTGTTATCCGAGACTGACGCTTCTTCACGATCTCGAGGTTGAAACCTCAATCCTTTCAATGGGCTTCCTTGAAGTGTATCGGTTGCTTTTCGTTTCATTCTCTTTTCATATCTCGAACTGGGGCTACTGCTTAAGAGCGCTCTTGGACGGTCTGGTGCCTTTTCTAACCCCAGTTGTGTGGGGGTGGGGGGAAGTTCCGGTTCCAGATCATTGTCATCCATGAATCCACCCAGATCGGTGTCGATGGGGTCATCCGTGGCCGTTTCACGTGTTGCGCTTCCTAGCTCCTGGGCCAGTTGACCTTCTGGGGTATTGGAAAGATCTTGCTCTGTTGGCTGTGTTTCCTTCCTGGTAGGTGACCCAAAGAAAAAGTCACTGGGCACAATTTTCCTCGATAACCTGCGAGGTGGTTTTGTGAATGATTGAACACCACTAGGACGTCTGCTAGGCGACAGAAGAGGCGCATTGCTAGACATTTGCGGCGCTTTCAGAGGACTTGAGGTCGCGCTTAATGAGGGTCGAAGGGCTTTGCGACCTCGGAGTCCGACCGGGTTTGATCCTGCATTTTCTCCCAGGTTTCCTTGACTTTCCGGTCGCCGACTTGGGGACCTGCTGAGTGCGCGCTCGAGGACGTCCGGGTGTGATTTGGCGAGACTGGATCTTGTTGGTGACTGGAACGAAGGCCGGCGTGAGGGTTTCGTCGCAAGTAATGCATCAGGAGGCAACGCGCCTGCATCACCACCAGAAGCATTGCTGCTTTTCCTGCGTTTTGGTGGCGAATTCATTATTGCGATGTTGAGATCGATCCAAACTCGCGCCGAATTCGCGGCGCATAAACAACGGTGTTTGCAATGTTTGCACCTATGACTTAATTGCTTCCGTCTCGGATACAAGATCATTCATTCCTTTTCCCCGCGACTTACAATGGAGTGTCTTGCAGCGGGCAGACATACGCTCCGAAGGACAAGAATTTGTCCTGGCTCTTTGTCACATCGACCCGTATCTTCTTTGACCCCGAACCGAAAATATGCCTTGACTCCAACGCCTCGGCGCATGGCCCATAACCGACCCGATGCTCATACCCATAGCTCCTTGGAAGAAACCTCCGGCCACTCTCAGGCATATCCTTTATCGGGCTATTACTCCTTGATATTGAAGTCAAATTCTCCTTATCTCGGCCAGGCAACAACTACACAGCCTAATATTCCTTCGCCTGAGGATAAATCGGCCCCGAAAACCATGAGTGAAGCGAAAACTCCCCAAGAGAAGATGTCCATTGTATTTGGTTCACGTCTAGCCGGTCCTGGTCGTCAATCTCGATATAATCCAGGCGAGATGCCACCAGCATCCCAATGGCAAACGATCAACGGAGTGCCCATCCCTCCCCGCCCCGAGGAGCCCGAGAATTGCTGCATGAGCGGCTGTGTACATTGCGTTTGGGATGACTTCCGAGATGAGATGGAAGAGTGGGCTGCTAGAGCCGCGAAAGCGAAGGCCAAGGGTGGCCCTGAGAGGGGAACCGCGGACATGCGCGCCGCACCTCGAGCCGAGGTTGATTCGGCCAGTCAAAGCATGGATGAGGATGGCGGGGGCAGCGAGGCCAACTGGCCTGCACCAAGTCAGGACGAGGACTTGTTCGCCAATATTCCAGTTGGGATCCGAGAATTCATGAAGACAGAGAAGAGGCTTAAAGTGAAGCACGAGCAGGAAGCAACGGTTTAATCCGTGTGGATTTTCGAATATGTTCTGGCTTTGATACCCTGTCTATTAAATGGAGGGTTTCAGGAAGATGTGTTTGGAATGTACTGGACACATATATGGTATATACTTTAGACTTTGTACATAGAAATCTTATAAATGTTGCCCATGATGATGATTGTTAAATTTGCTTATTCCATTCTCATAATAGAATCAAGACTTGACCTTGCTATAACTACCTATAAGTCAGCTTGTCATTAATTCAATAAAGGGAACCAAATATAAATACAGAACCTTCAATATTAGAGAACAAAGCACTTGTCAATATAGACGATCCACAGTTTTCTCCGCATATTAGCATGGGGCTCCGGGATGGCACCTGCCAAGCATTTGTTCGCCGCAGCTTTGTCTCTCCCCGTCTGTGAATTCATCGATTCGCAAAATCGGACCACCCGCTGACCCCTATGTCCGCCTCGATAAGATAAGTTGCGAAAAATTTGGAATGATTCTGGCGGTTGACCACCGGAATATCCACCAAGTGCCCCTCAATCCACCACGATGCACGCGTGCTATTTCTCAAGTTCGCGTTGAACACAACCTACTTCAACATGACCACAGGAGCGAACGCATGCAATAATATGCGGTGTTTACAACAAGCTCTGACTTATCAACAAGGTAAATGGGTTGACCGTACATTCTATCGGAGAGCCCGGCCTTCAAAATTGCGACCGCTATTGCGGGTTAACACAATCCGGACTCGAGCCATTGTCTTCTCCTCCCGCCCAATTATCTCATATGCGGCAAGTGCTGGAGATGGGGCTGATATCCAATGGCAGGGAGGCAGGAAATACCTTCCATATTTGCCCAAGCACCTTAAATGTGCGAGCACTTGCGTCCATACATCCGCGTCGGCATCCACTGCCTTGACCACCGAATTCAGTCAGATTTCTCAGAATACACCACAGAATGCGCAATCATTAATAACTGACGAACATGGGAATGTGTCTGACTCATCCGCCTCAATTGGCGGGGTTCACCCTTTCCAAGATGACGAGGAAGCAGAAGCGATGCTATGGGCTTACGAACTTTGGCTCAAGAGAGAGAAAATGAGAGAAGAGAAGGGTGAATCCTGGACTCAAGATATACAGGTATCTGCATTGACTACAGATGGGCTTTACGTACATAGGGAGAGCCTTGATTGTGCCGGAAAACCACAATTGTTTGCTTCAATATCGGCGCCGACAAGAGTAGGTTTCCGAGGTTGACTTGTTATTCGAAAGACATTTTCTGACCACGAAACGATCAGGAGAAAGCATTCCGGGAAGCTCGTCTGCTTCTCGTTTCCAAACTACGTGAAACCGATGATTGGGATAAAGATTTCGAAGCTGCTGGCTATGATGGCTGTAGAAACTTCCCTCGTTTACTCAACAGGTTGATGTCGGACCACTTCGTTTCGCCAATCTGTATTCATCAACAACAACATGTGAATGAAAGTGGTAAACGCACGTTTAGATGCAGTGTTTGTTGGTTTCGTAACCTCGACGCCCAGGACAACCATTGGGGCAGAACTCCAAGGAAATGCGAAACCGAGGTAGGTCCCTCCTATGCACAGAGCTCGGATTGTTCTGACTGCTCTATAGGAAGAGGCACGGAGATTGGCGATTCGCATGTTAGTCCTCAGCGTGCAGCTGCTGAAGTTGGGAACATTGGAAGACATCTTTGATGACTTGCACGAAGTTGACAGCAAAGACCTTGATCGGTTCTTTGAGATGGAGGCTTTGGGTCAATTTTATCTCAAGCTGGAAGGTTCGCGAGATTGTCACGCCAACCTTTTTTTGCCTAACAAGAAAAAAGTGGAACAACTACAGACCACTGTGAAGGCGGATCCTGGTTTGATAAGGGTTTGTTACTCCTCTATATTCCAGTTATATGGAGACTAATATGGTTCACTAGTCTCAATTAGAGAGAAAGGCAGTGATAAGACTTGTTTCTAAACTGAAGAAAACAGACCTGTGGAAAAAACCCATTGTTCCAGCTGCCAATGTTTCTGTAGACGATGAATTAATCTTCACGATGCAACAGGCAAGGGATGACTTGCTCCAAGCGGATCAGACTTTCACCAAGGATACCTCTCAACTGACCGGCACAATGGTGAAAGGAGATTCGGGCAATGCCCCAACGACCATCCAGGTAGAAAGCAGATCCCAAAAGTTAAAGCAGAGCTTGGATGAGCGACGCCAATCGGAGGATCCAGGTACCATGGAGATTCGGTCCCAACAAGACCAACTACCAGTGATCCAGATCAGACAGCAGGTCTTGGACATTATCAAAGGACATACTTACAGCATCATTGCTGCTGAGACCGGATCTGGAAAGTCTACTCAAATCCCTCAAATAATCCTGGATGATGCCATCGACCAAGGATTCGGGGGGCAATGCAACGTGATTTGTGTCCAGCCGCGGCGAATTGCGGCACAATTTCTGGCAGAGCGAGTCTCTCATGAGAGAGGTGAAGTTGTTGGCGATAGTATTGGATGCTTGGCTCGATATGACTATCGAAGGCCAACCAATATTGGGGGCAACATCACATACTGTACCACCGGTATCATGTTGAACATTTTACAGAATCAACCTGAAACTCTCTCATCGCTTACTCATATCATGCTTGACGAAGTCTATGTTCGTGACATTGGAATTGATCTCATAATGATGTTGCTGAAGCGCTATGTGGATAAATGCCGATCGACTGGCGTTGCTGTGCCTCGAATAGTGATCTTGAGCGCCACCATAGATCTTGACCTATTTTCCACGTATTTCGCCAACATTGGACCGGATGGGAAACTTATCCCTGCTCCATATATCTCCATTCCGGGTCGTCAATTTGATGTGAAGAAGCACAACCTCGACAATGTGCTTGATGAGCTGGCAGCTACTTATGAACCCGATGTGCTGTCCAATCTGCTAGATGGCCCGGAGACCAAAAGCTTCCTAGACAACCATTATGCACGGTTCGAGGGTATCGAAAAGCCTGAGATTGAGGCTTCAAACTCTGTCACGGAGAATTTCCCGGGGAGTTCGACCAAATTGATCTCTGCCGTCCAGACCAATGAAGCATTGGAGATGGAGGATAGATTGATACCATATGGCGTGATTGCTGCGTTGATATTCCATCTTCTAAACACAACCGCTTCTGGCTCTATCTTGGTCTTCCTTCCAGGCTTAGCAACGATCAAGAAATTGGAAGAGCGAATATTGGCGTTCACAGCTACTAAGAAATTTGACCTGGATTCCTCTGATGAGGGTCAGTTCCGATTGTTCAAGTTGCATGCGGCATTACCCGCGGAAATGGCGAAGTTGTCTCTACCATTCCCCAAAGGTTGCAGGAGGGTTTTCCTCTCCACCGATGTGGCTGAGGCCTCGGTCACTATCCCTGACGTTAAGTTCGTGATTGATACCGGAAAGGTGAATAACCTAGTTTACGATCACACGGCTCGCTCTCGTCGACTGGGGTCTTTCTGGGCTAGCAAGGCTAGTGCCATCCAGCGAGCTGGGCGAGCTGGCAGAGTCCAGGAAGGAGAGTACTTCTTCCTGGGAACCCAACAGTGCTATGATAATCTTCGAAAAATGAAGTCTCCCGATATTCACCGGGCTCCGCTGGATGAACTATGTCTGCGTGTGAAAGGCAATGCTCCTGATACTCCCATCATTGATGTTTTGAAACAGACCCTGGAGCCTCCTAATACCGATGCCGTTATGCAGACTATCAAGCACCTAACACAGACCCGGCTATTGGATGAGAATGAAAACTTGACAAATCTTGGTACCCTTCTCGACCACCTGCCCCTTGACCCATCAGCCGGCAGGTTGGTCATCCTTGGTGTTATTTTCCAATGCCTGGAACCGATGCTCATATTAGCGGCTTTGAATGGGGAGAGCCTCTTCCGACGGCCATCGAGTATGGAGGATAGCCACACCATTCGCAATAAACGCCATGAATTTGCGGGGCAGAGTCACTGTGACCATATTAGTACAATCAATGCTTTTAAGGCCATGCGAGCCGTGGAGCGGGACGGCCGTAGCGTCCGGGATTACGCTCAAGACCAGCATCTGGAGTTCCACAGCTATGCGGGGGCCACCAGCATCGTTAATGTGCTATTGGAATCTCTCAAGGGCGCGCGACTCGTCCGCAGCAGTTCCATCTCTATATACAGCTACCACGTGGGCGGCAAGGCACTCAACATCAACTCGGATTGTATCCCTCTCATCAAAGCCCTTATACTTCATGCCCAATTCCCTCACGTTGCCGCTCCAACACCGTCCACATCAAGGTCATATTTCAGCAAGACCGAGCGGGAACATCACCTACCTTGGGCAAGTGCTGCTAACATCCTACCGCCACCACCTATCCGGGATCTGGTGACATACCAAGGGAAACAGGCTAGTAGAACTGAGGGGGAAATTCCAATGCTGAGAGAGAATTCTCTGGTCAGCCCTTTGGCCATGTGTCTTTTCGGAGGAAGAATGGTCTGGAAAGACCGAATGCTCCGTATGGACTTTTGGTTACCACTAGGAATCAATATGAAGGATCCAACTTACACCTCAGATGAGGCTGCACGAAGCATCATCGAGCTGCATAAAGCTATTGACAAGGTGAGCAGAAGTGCTACTATTCCCTTACATAAAACGTGTCCCCGCTAATCTCTCCAATCTTGACACAGTGCCTGACGTCGGCTTACGCGTCTCTTAATCATGAGGAACGGCCGCGGAAGTTCTATTTGGCTCGTAACAAGTTGTTCAGATCGTTGCAGAAAGCCGTTAGAGCAACCTTGGAATGCGATAATCACCGTTATGCCGTGCCCAGCCAAGGACACTGGAGTGAACATGATGCACATGACATGGATTATGAGGAAGATCAATCCATTCGAGAGGAGAGCACGCCTAGGGCGGATGAGGAGGAACTACATGTACCATAGATCTTGCCTGCTTTCCATTCTCTTCTCCTTTGAAAGTTCTACATGTATCATATACTTTGCCCGACATCTCCATAAATACCTCTCACCGCCTTTAGATAACGCTTATCGCAAAAAGTTATGCGCATCGCTTTCTCTTTCTCGACAACAAAAATTATAAAAAAACTCACCATCACCCAGCATGTCGCTCTCAAAAACAGAGTCCGACGTCATCCTCAACCGGGCAAATGTGGCTCTCGCCCGGAGCCAACGTCTCGTCGCATCTTGGCTTCCCACGCAAACAGAAGAAGAATTAGCCAACGTCAAATCAGAGGAGGAACTACAGCGCGAGGAAGATGAGATCTTCACTGCCGTCCCAGAGACGTAAGAATCCTCTCCCCACCTGAACCTATCATTCCCCACGTCATTTCATTCTGGTGGTACTAATTCCTCTCAATCAGTCTCG